>NC_045702.1:29506033-30110664 GCF_009834535.1 Camelus ferus
TTACATGTCAGGCACTATTTTAGGTGTTTAACGCATATCCTTAACCATGTGATCCCCACCACAGCCCTGCAAAGTACATTATTACCCCCATTCTCACCCAAGGACATCCAGCTATTAGCTGAACCTTGATTTACACATGTCTCTGCCTGACCCCAAAGCCTGTGCTCTTTCCTCTTGGGGACATACTTTTCTTTAAGGTAACTGGTATCACATTTTGGGGGACAAAACAGAGAAATGCCCAAGTTTCAGATTTACTGTTTGAGGTTTCCAAAGTTACTGCCTCTGTGTGGTACTTGCTCCAGAGCCCGGCCCTGTGGCTGGGTTCAGGAAGCCCTCTAGGATCTGAGACTGAGAGCAAAGAGCTGCCCCAAACCGCAGCCTCAGTTAGAGGCACACAGGCCCAGAGATGACTTCCTCTGAGCTGAGGGTGAGGGGGAAGGTGGCTGATCACTGAGCCATTCAGTACCACACAAACCTCACGTTAAATGACTCTGACTCTCCCCCAAGACTATCATTAGTAATAAAGGACGATGTCTGCATGTTCTGATGCTTCTATTCTGTATTCTATTCTATTCTGTATCTTGTCCATTTGCCTTACTAGAGGTCAAGACAAAAGGCCAGAACCACAGATTTCACCCAGAAAGAGACAGTACTGTCTAATAATGGTCAGGGGATAAGTACAGACATTGGAAGATCCGGCTCCTTTCTCTGATTCTTTGTTAGGCATCATTCGTTCCTCTTTATTTAAAATTACAGGTGAACATTTTCCAATGTTATAAAACATTCTTTGAAAACATAAGTTTAATGGCTGCATAATAATATCCCCTCCTGAAGTTTTTTTTTTAATAATTTACGTAGCCACTTCTGTTATTGGAAATTTAAATTGTTTCTAAAGCTTTTGATGTTTCCGATGGTATCACAAATGACAGTGACTATCCTTGTATTTAATGCTTTGATGGGACTCTCTAATAATTTCCTTAGAATGAATTCCTAGAAGTAACATTAATGACATAAAGATTACAAGCATTTTAAAGTCTCAATTCATATTGTCAAATTACTTTCCAAAATGGTTGTGCCATTTTCCATGCCAGCAGTGTTTGAGAGCACCTGCTTCATCAAACGAAGTATTATGTGTTCTCAAATTAGGAGTGAGGGAGAGAAGGAGGAATAGAGGGAGGGAAGACAGAGAGAAAGGAAAATAAAAAAAAGAGAAAGAAAGGAAGGAAGGTAGGTAGGTAAGGGAGGGAGGGAGTCATTTCTTTGATTACTGGATAAGCTAAAAACTTTTTCATGCTCATTTTCTCTAGTTTTTATTCTTTTCGGAACTACTGATTCGTGTTGTTTGCTTATTGTTCTATTGGAAGGTCACAGATTTACAGAAGCTCCTACTTTAGTAAGCATATCAACTTTTGATCTGTCATAGTTGATGCAATTTTTTCTCTAGGTTGTCTTTTAATTTTACGAGTTTTATTTTATTTCCAGAATTGTAACAGAACATTTTCTATTTAAAAAGACTGGGGACTCGGGATGAAAACATTAATCAGGAAAAACCCCACTATGTCCAGCTTACTAGAAAGTAAAACTGACTGGAATGCTCCTTTCCATCATCTAGCTGTCTTTGATCCAGAGTGTGAAAAGGACATTCCAGCAGTATTTGATCACACATGGAAAAACAAAACAAAAAGAACCACTCCGTGGACTAGAGTGAGCATCGCAGTGCCCTAGGCGAGTGCACAGCAGGCAGCTACGGCAGCCTGCTCCCACGCACAGGGCACAAATACCGCTCACCAGCAGGAGGGGGGTCTGCCGAGAGGTACGACATTGCATAAGAAGGCATGACTATTGGCTCAAGTGACGCCTGAGGAATGAAAAACAAACAGACACAAAACACAGAAATCATTAAAATGAACTATTTCTCAGACTTCATCACAGACAAAACCAGATTTAGAAATAATGGGAGTGTAGCAGGCAGACAAATCAACAGCTGCAGAGAAAATCAAATAATTTCTCAAAACAGGCAGGCAAGGGACTGAGCTGCTGAGAGGAAATACTCAGGAAAAAAACCCACTTGCAGAGTGCTGGTTGAAAACACTCTAAACAGCCTGCCCGAGGTGAGCATGGCACAGAAGCTCTTTCTCTTCTTGTCATGGAGCTCTGGTGACTCGTTGTACCCCCCCCCTTTCTTTTCCCCTTTGGTGTTTTTCCCCTTCCTTTCTTCTTTTTTCTTACATAGAGTTGCCATGTACTTGTCTCTTATTTCCTCTTTCTTAGGAATAACCACCATGACTGACTTAAACATTACAAAGATGGACACACCCAAATTAAAGAACAGGTATGTGTGTTCTAAAGCCAGGAAACAGAAAAAAAATGACAATCTAAAACTGATGTACTGATACTTTTGATCAAAGTAAAAACATAAAAATTATTTTTATATCCCCTCATTAAAAATAAAAACAGCATGTCGTGGCTCTGGAAAATTACAAAAACCTTCATAATCACAATTTTTAAATGGCTAATATTTTCCTTGGCACTGAAACTTGATGTTTAATAATAATAATAATGGCAGCAAGCATTTATGGGACCTTCCTTCATAAGACTCCCAGCAAGGGGTTAAATGCTTTACATTCATTGTCTTTGTTGATTTTCGCAACTTCATGGGGTGTTATTATTCTGCCCATTTTTACAGATAAAAATTATGAATATCAATTACTCAAGTCAGTTGTCCTAAGTAACACAGCTAGAAAGTGACATACCCAAGACATATTCAGGCACAACTGGCTGAGTTCTTAACCACTGTTCTAAGGGCACCTTCCACTGGAGGGACCCTACAGCAGCTCTCATCCAAAGTCTCCAGTGGGGATCGTTCCTTTCTATCTGCGCTCCCCTCAGTGATCAATCCTCCTTCCCCTTACCTAGCCTATCACTCCCTAACCTGTCTCCTTGCTGCCATCTCTCAGTACTCAGTCTAACCCAGCCCCTACCCTGCTACCTGACTCATCTTTTTAATACAAAGGAGCTAAACGGCTCCAGCTTAAAGATCAGTAACATGAGGCATGGCTAAAAACAGGTGAAGAAACAAATACCAAGGATGGTAAGTATCATTCCTTCATTAGGTCTTGTTTCTAGGCACTAGCAAAAGCTCCTGTTTTCTCATCCCCTGCCTAAACTATAATTCATTACAGTGTTAGAGCACAAAGTACCATTTCTGCTACGGAATTTAGAATCTCAAACTTAAGGATGTGGATGCCTGTGATAGTTTACCAAATACCTATAATCTCTACGTATATGCTCAAATAATTCTTGAGCTTCCTTTTTTCATTATTATTATTATTACTATTACTATTATTTAATATAGAGAAGATGGCGGGAAGAGTCAAGGTCAGGAAGCTGGCAATGAGCAGCTCACCTTATAGTGCTGTCTCCATATGCTCACAAGGAAATCTCCATCCCTGGCCGAGTTTCTGTGCTAAGACACAGAACAGATGCAGATATCTACCTCTTTCTTCAGTGTTGGGGGACTATATCTCATTTCATAAGTATAACAAAGAAGTCAAAATATAATGTTATCTAATCATATATAACATGTAGAATATATATCATATAACCTGCATTATTATATATTGTTTACTAATGATTTTATATATAATAATCTTAATTCCTAAAGGGATTGGGCACTGCCCCATTCCTATACTTGTTCTGATTCCTCCATGGTTCTCATTAAAATAGCAGAAAAATAGAAGGTGTTCAATAAGTAGGTGATCAATTCCTAACTTTCTAAATTGTGCTGAAATACATCCTGTCACTACAATATTACAAGCAGAATAAGTGATTATTTTAACCAACACACCAGACTTCAGGGATTGGCAAATGAGGCATTGGCAAACTACAGCCCAGAGGCAAAATCCAGCCCACCAACTCTGTTAGTAAATAAAGTTTCATGGAACACCGCCACGCTCATTCATTTGCATATGGCCTCTGGCTGCTTTCACACTACAACAGCAGAGCTGAACAGTTCTGACAAAGACTTTATGGCCTGCAAAGCTGAAAATATGCACTCTTTGGCCCTTTGCAGAAACAATTTGCTGACCCCTGGTCTACATTAAATAAAAGCAGTGTTTCTCTGGTATTTTCTACTGACGTACCCCTTAATGGCAGATGAAAATTAAGTGGAGTCATGAACTCCAGTTAGAGAAGCATAGATTTAGATGACCACTTGCCCCTTCAAATCCGGTTGGGAAGCCACCTGTGTTTCAACGATGCTGCCATTCCTCAAAACTCTTTCAAAATTGTAATTGTAGCCTGGTGTACTTTCTTTTCAACAATCTCAACTCTGGTAACAGATATTAGTTCTTTGAAAATAGATTTTGTTTTTGGTAACACACAAAATTTTATATGGCCCAAACTAGCACCTGAGTTAGTCAAATTGGGTATTTCTGGTTTTCATCACAGATAAACTATAATTATATATTAATGACGTTGGCTCTTTTGTATGACCCATGCACTGATTCAGATATCAAATGTGATTTCATATGTGTCAATTTGCCTAAGCTACAGTCTCCAGTTGTCTAACCAAACACCGAGCTAAGTATCACTATAAAGGTATTTTGTAAATGTGATTAAAGTACAGTCAGTTAACTCTAAGTAAGGAAGATTATCCTAGATGATCTAGATGCACTTGATTCAATCAGTCGACAGAACTGAGGCTTCCCCAGTTCTGCTGGTGGGTAGCAGCTTCAACTTGTGCCCAAGAGCTCCAGCCTGCCCTTTCCGATAGCCTGCCTCGGGGATTTCAGACTTGCCTAGCCAGCCCACAATCATGTAAGCCAACTCCATACTTCTCCATTTTTCTCTCTCCCTCTCCTCCCCACTCCTACTCCCACAGGTATGTATATATATATAAAAACTCCCACTGGTTCTGTTTTACTAGTGGAACCCTGATATATCAAGCCTGAAGATACTTCAAAAATAATTTTGGTTATCTCTTAACAATTATCATCTTAGAGGACACCAATCCTTTGGATAAAAATAGCCACTTAGAAATGAAACACATGGCTTTGTAGTCACATTACTGTATTGTCACTCCTATTACATCTGAATTCCTCATTTCCCTCTGGCAAACCATAAATTCTAAAAGAGCAAACTCAAGCTAAACAAAAACTACTTGAAAGCATAAAGTACCGAAATTTCATGTAAACTGTATAAGTCTCTATGTCTTAGATTAACTATGGCAGTAAGAAGTCAGAGGATGGATAAAATCTGCTACAGGTTATGCCAAATCACACTTGAAACAATTTCTGTGAGAGTGCCATGGTCTAAAAGAAATTTTAATTCACTGAAAAAAGTCTAACAACTTGTAGAGAGACATTGAACTTTTCCTAGATCCAAAACATCAAAAAGATGGATAATTTGAGGTACATTTCCAATCAAAGCATTCAGGCCTGCCATACATACATTTTTATCCTGGCCTTAGCGAGGATTAATATGAAATTTAAAGCATTCTGAGAAGTCACCATATCCTTTCTCTCCAAGAAATCTTGTTATACTTCTTACTGAGCATCTATAAAAACTGTTTGTTTTTCACTTTGGATTTGGGTTTTGGTGTGATATGCATAATTCCAAACATTCAGTGGGTATAAAACTCAGTGACATACATAAGACTGTAAGTATTAAAACACACACAATAGGTTTCCTTTCCACAAATGTGGCAGTTATACATTAAAATACAAGATTTGAATACTCAAACCCAGAGTGTTTAAACCTAGAAGATTATTTATATAAATTAAAAGGCTGTAATTTTGAATTTTCAAATTTACTTGCTAAAATCATTCTAAAAATATGATGAGATCTTGCTCATCCACTTGTCAATCCAGAAGTTTGTACGTGTGAATTGAGCACATTCTTACTGTTTTTTTTTAAATCACTATACACTTAGGAATTTATCCTAAGGGAATAACTATGAATTTCCACATATATTTATCTTCAATGATATTCAGCAAAATATATTTATAAATATATTATTTATAAATGCAAAATAAAAAGCCAGTAAATATTCAATGGAAGAAATGGTTAAATATATATCATTATGACAGAATAGTATGCACCCATTAAAAATTATGTTATACACAGAAAACAAACTTATGGTTACTAAAGGGGAAAGTGGGTGGGGAGGGATAAATTAGGAGTTTGGGATTAGCAGATACAAAATACTATATGCAAAATAGATAAACAATAAGGTCCTACTGCACATCACAGGGAACTATATTCTATATCCTGTAATAAACCATAATGGAAAAGGATATGAACAAGAATATGTATACATAGGTATAACTGAATCACTTTGCCGTACACCAGAAACTAACACAACGTTGTAAATCAACTATACTTCAATAAAATAAAAGACGACCAAACCAAAAAAAAAAAAAAAATCACATTATAAAATCATTTTATGAAATAATGATCACCACATTTAGTTTAAAAGTAGATTATATAACTTTGTATAATAAGATACCTATTGTAAAAAATTCATAGATTATACATTTACAATCTGTGTGGGTACATAAGCATATATACAGTTACTGAGCAGACAAACAAATGGAGAAAGATACAAAGCAAACATTCCAATATTGCTCAACTCTGAGTGGTAGAACTAAGTGTGATTTTTTTTTTTCCCTTCACTATAGACGAAATTTTCTACTATATGTGTTTTTTTTTCATATCAGGAGAAGAGATTTTCAAAGCATAACATAAAACTACAAACCATACAGTAGTAGTTATCTTTGGAGGGTATGATTACATGGAACTTTCACTTTATAATTTTTACACTATCTATAGTTTTAATTGTTTACATATGCATGTATTATTCTGATAATCAATCAAAGTATTTATAGTTTTTAAAACAACAAATACATCTTATTTTTTATTTCAATGAGTGATACATTTTCTAAAGCAGGAATTTAAGGGATTTTTAAAAGAATATTTCTACTTAGTTTAAAATAAGATATTTAAGAATAAGCAGATTAATAGCAACAACAAAATGCTGCTATCTTTGTTAAGAAGCTTTCAAGGAGAATTACATAGGAAAAGTTATATATGTATCTGAACTCCAGTTCTATAAAGATGATACATGAACACTGAACAATTTTTAATGATTACAATGCTACAGTCACAAAAATCTTATATAGAATTATTTATTTCAGTACATTTATAATTGCATATGGGTAACACACAGATTTATTCAAGAACAAGAAAGACTATTCCCAAGCCAGAGAAGGAGAGCCATATAGGAAACCAGCAATTCTGATTTAACATACACAGTCCGCACCGAGCAGTGCCACCCACCCAAGCACTATCGCCATTCTTCAGTGTCACAGTGGGCTGGTGACATGACTTAATTGCTGAGCTACAGCTAATTATAAGGCAAATGAAACAATAAGAGAGAATTCACCCCAACCAATTAACTAACAGAGTAGACACTGATTGTCTTAGAATGTCCTGCATATGCTAATTCAAACTTTATCACCCATAAAGGCATCCATACAACCATGACTCTTTTTTTGTCCCATTCTTTTTCAAGCTTTATACTAGTAGGAATGACCCTGATGCAGAACATCTATCTTGCTACCATTTTGCTGCCATTCAGCTTTTTCCAGCTGGGCATGAGTTTCTATGCCTCACTCTACGCTTTAAGCAGCATTATTTAAATAATGTCAGCTACTGCATGATAAGTTGATAATAGCATAATAACTCCATTAGAAAGAAGGAAACCCACAAGATAACTTGGATTCACAATGCTTACATTATAACCCAGTAAGTACAGTTAATTTGTGTCCCCAGATGGCTGGATTAATTAAAACATCTAATCGGCAATGCTCATAAGCAATAATCCTAAGATTATCAAAACAGTAATTATATTTTGAAAAATGCTTATTTTTTCTATCCTACCATTAAACTGTTGAAATGCCCAGTTGCACCTTCTCAACATTAAAGAGCTATAAACTATGCTTTGGATTCTGTGTCAGTGTTGCAACCAGAGTTCTTCTGTCTCTCCTTCAATCCCTCCTAGCCACATTGAAACCTCCTAGAAAAGATCTAGGAGTCAGAGTTGCTTTCCCTTGAGTCAATAGCTTAATGTCTCTGAGGCAATTTTTCTCATCTATAAATAGAGGGATTTGGACTGTAAGATACTTTTCAACTCTAGGACAAATGACAGTTCTCTATTAACAAACAAACTTAGCATGGGATTTAAGCAAAATACCACAAACTTTGCAATTGATTTGACAAAAAGCTAATCTCTCTAATAAATAAAGAGCTTTAAGAAATCAATACCTCATAAGAGAACTCAAGCCATTATGAGATAACTCCTTTTCACTGATTCACTGGCAAAAATCTAAAAGTTTGATAACATTTATTTTTTTCAAGTTTGCTTGAAATGAGGCAAGTTTGCTTAAAATGGGGTACATGCTATCCATAATAACAGCAATTATTATTATTATTATTACTATTACTACTATATATTAGTCACTCTAAATTGGTTTTTTTGGGGAGGGGTGGAGGCAATTAGGCTTATTTATTTATTTTTTGTTTTTTAATGGAGGTACTGAAGATTGAACCTAGGACCTTGTGCATGTTAAGCACATGCTCTACCACTGAGCTATACTCTCCCCCTAGTCACTCTAAATTGTTGAATTCTATGAAAATCTAATCTGGAGCTCACTTTATAATACCCATTTAACACACGTCTGCAGCGGTATAAAAGCAGAGCTGTTGGATTCCTAAATATGACTGCTTCTCGAGCTCGAGGGCAGTCCTTTAGGATCTTGAATAAATTGGTGTGCCAGCCATACCTCATCATACATGTGCATTTTATATTTCTGTATTTCTCTAAGGATGTTATAGAAAATGAGACAAAATTTATAAATCACTCAGAACTCCAAGTAAGAAATGCTTACACTAAAGGAGTTTTGTATATATCTTATTCACACACACACACATATTGGATTAGCTAAATCCTGAATTGGTATCCTCATTAACTAAATCCTGAATTGATAATCTGGAAAAGAAAAATCTACTTTCAGTTTTACCACAGATTTATCAAGACATTTTCTGCATCTTTGTTTTATACTTTATTTTTAAAATGGGATCTTCTGAAATTTGCTCATTTTCTCTAAGGGAGATGAGGAGGAATTATTTAGTTATAGAAACCCCCTGCAGTTTTTGGAGCAACTGCTCTAGAAACTCTAAGGACGGGGAGATGAGAGGGTGAGTGTCCTTCTCCAGCTCTCTCTTCACAATGGCTCAGGCCTCACCCCAGCAGACAGGTGTAGGAACAGGAGACAGTGGAGGGAAGCACTTTTCCTTCCCCTCCTTCTTCCCGATGTCCAAGGGAGTGGCTGCAGGGGACAACAGTGGGCTGCATGGAGAGGCTCAACTTCTCAGTCTTCCCATGAGTCTAAATGTCTTAATTTGGGAGCAAAGAAATTCACGGCCCCTCCATTATCTAGTTTCCATTCTGATCCATCTCCACTCACCTCTACTCCTTTATTGCTTTAAGTAGGACTAATGCCATGGACCAAAGTAAAAACTGTCACCATGATGAGTTCAATGAGCATATAACGTATATTCAAAATTATAAATTCTAAACCTTTAAACTATGAGTGCTTATATATTTAAGCAACACAAAGATACTAGATTATAATTTTTCAAGAAAAGAAAATATTTGAATAGATTTGCAACCTGTTTTACATTAAGTATTTTCCACATTATTCTTCATAAAAGTCCTCAGGAAGGAATGAGAATTATTCTCACCATATTAGCATACCACTGGCATCACCCCCTCACCAAGGGATAATTTTTAAATGTTCAGTTTCTTGGAATTAACCTAAAAAGAAAGAATTAACTGTACTTAAAATTATTACATTCACTGAATAACCCAAATTGTGATAGCCTCTCAAAGTTCAGGTGCAATGCTAATTAATTTGCAGGCATTCTATGAAGTTGTACATCTGCACCAAAAAGAGTGCAAATGGAAAAAGAGCGTTATTCACCACAACCTCACTACTTACTGGTAAACAAACACATCAGCTAAGTATAGCTCACTGTCTTAGGAGGAGCCAAATTTCCAAATTTTGAAGGAGTTCTAACTAGAACACCATTATTTATTTAGTATCTAGTGTTGGTTTCCTTAACTTTACCGGATGGCATTGCAAAGGTTTAGGAGGTTTAATCTCTCAAAGCCTTATTAAAACAAAAGCCCCTTACTCTGCTTCATTATTTGAAGTCTCAGTGTATCGAATGACTTTTCTTTTCCATGTTAACAATCAGGCCTGGCCATTCACAACGTGTGAAGTGCGCTATCTCCTGTCAGACTAGCTCATGGTGTACGTGTAGCAGGAGCCCAGAAATGGTTTGGGTGTGGCAGTTTTCCAGCCGTCTAAACTAGATACTAGACTAACTGTATGCAAGAAATCATGTAACTATATCTACTTACAAAATCTGCATGAATACAGCCAGTTTAAAGTAACTAGTGTGATTTTTTTTTCTCTTAATTTCAAGAGGATTAAGGTCAAAATTCCATTCCAATAATCTGCTGACAAGAATTTTAACTGTATCTTTTCCATAGTGCTTAGAAACAACACTATTTAAAAAATTTAATGTCCTAAGAGAAAGACATCTATGTGATTTGGAAATAAAAATCTGAGGTTAGCACCTGACTGATTCTTGAAAGCTGAGAAAGTATCTATTTTGTTTATCTGCTGAATAGACATTTGCATAGAGCTTATTATGGGCCAGACACCATTCTACACATTTTACAAATATTAGCCCATTTAATCCTTATAACAACCCTATGAAGTACTAGTACTGTCCCCATTTTACAGATGGGGAAACAGGCACAGAGAGTTAAGGGACTTAAGTCATATGAGTAGTCAGTGGTACAAGCAGTACTGAAACCCAGGGAATCTGGATCTAGATTTTGTGCCCCTAATCAGTCACACACTGCCCTCCCTCCACAATATGCTGCCTCTATTCAGGAGGACCAGTGACACTTGGCTGCTTTAGGCAGTTTTATTCAATAATCATGGACATTTCCAGAAGAGTGAAAACAAAAGGCAAACAACTTACCTGTCCCCATAAAATATGCCTAAGGTGTCTGCACCATTCATCTGATTAGAGTTCTAACTTACTCTGCCATAAGGTTCTTTTCACTGGAACTATATATTCCCCCCACCAAAAAATGTTACATAATATATTAGAATTTGTGTTTTCATTTAATATATCATGGACAGCTTTCTATTTCAGAACATCTAGACCTACCTCATTCATTTAAAATGTTGCAACAGCATTAGATTGTGTGGAGGCTCAGGGCTATGGGTAAATAGTCTTTTGATTTCTCCCAGTTTATTTTTTAACATTTTTTATTGAGTTATAGTCATTTTACAATGTTGTGTCAAATTCCAGTGTAGAGTACAATTTTTCAGTTATACATGAACATATATATATTCATTGTCACATTTTTTTTCGCTATGAGCTACCACAAGATCTTGTATATATTTCCCTGTGCTATACAGTATAATCTTGTTTATCTATTCTGCATATGCCTGTCAGTATCCCAGTTTTTATTACTGTTTCTTTTGCTTTTTCTCCCTAGGTCTCATTCCAGTAAGCTGATTAATATCCCACCCCTTTTCAGTCTGTGTTTCAAAGATGAGGTTTAGCTTCAATGCTCCCTGGTGGGTTTCAGCACAGCTCGCCTGGGCTTCAGAGAATTGTAAGCCTGAGATTTTGAGTTACCATGCCCTGCTTTACTTTGTCTCAAATCCTTTTTGCAATGGCCTCCACGTGCCTTTACTGCCTAAGCACCTGTCTAGTCTCTGGTCTGGATCTGACACACTGCATTTCCTTCATCCACACCTGAAGTTGGGCCAATTGCAGTGGCTACATCTCCTTCCCAGTTCTGGCTCCTACCCACCTGCCTAGTCTGCTAGAATGAATTAGCTCTGCCTGGCCAGATGCCAAGAAGTCACAAATCAAACTCAATCAATAGGTGGTAATTAAACTTCTGCCTCAAAAGCCCAGCAGAGGTTGTCAATGGGATTTCTCAGTGGATCCTGGCTACTAAGCAAGGATGCAATTTTATGTTTAGTTTTAAAACTTGAACTTTCTCTGACAGGATTCTTAGAGAAAATAATAGTGAATAAAGGTAATAATGTTATTTTAAAGGAAAAATGGCAATCAGTGCAAAAAATAATCTGAGAGGACCTGGCATTTCCGAAATCAAAACACCTATCACACAGTAGATCATGACCAATCTTCGTTTCTAGGTGAGCCAAACAGAAATACCAACTGAACAGTGATGTAGGTCACCTTCAAATCTAATCAATTCCCTTGTTTTAGCCTTCAGTCTAGCCTCTTTACACCAGCCATTTAGAAGATACACTAATACAGAATGACAGGGTGCAGAGTGAGGGCCAAGGACTTCAGTGGCCTTAAGCGTGAAGAGTGCTGCTTTCACTCACTCATCTATACCATATTTCTTTTAAGAATGTACCAATATGAATATGCTTTCCCCTCCCATATCCAGTCCATATCACTGCCTTAAATAATCATTCTTTTAGGAAATGTGAGGTTAGAAAAAGTCTCCCCTTAAGTAAGAACGATTCTGCTTATGACATTGGTACATTTGCTCTCACCTTAAAAATAAGAGGCTGTTGAATTAATCACTGAAGCATACTGAATAAACTGTGGAAGAGTACTGCCCTGTTGGAAAACTCTCCCTCCCACTTTCACAACCACTGGAGATTTCCAGTTAGGTCTAATGATCAGAAACAATCACAGCCATACAGACTTTCAGGAGATTTCTGGTTTACCACTTGAGTGGAAAACAGTTGCCGAGGAAAAGCAAATAGAACATAGAGTGTAGTGTGTTCTGCCTCTAATTCCTCTTTCACAGGCTCAACATGACATCTGAAGAGCAAGATGTTTCATGAAGTTTGCTCATGATAACTTTTTAAAGATCTTATTACCATATCTTTACCCAACTGGTGTGCTGACTGGATTACTGAGCTCATAGCTGGGGGCCACCCCATCTGTTTACCTCCGTGTGCCATTCAAATACTATTACCTTCTGTGTGTGCCATGACGCAGAAAAGGTTGGGGAGCCCTGAATTAATCCTTGTCATCTAGGCCTTATTTTTGCATAGGCCATGTTACCATATGGTCCCTCTGAAGAATGATAATATGTTTAAGCTGAAAAGACCTCATATCACCTCTTCCCACATGGGGCTTCTAAATGTAAGTTCCATAGGGAACTAAGAGATGTTAGTTTAATCAAAGAAATGGCAATTTGAGAAATACTGAGTTAAAGTTAAGTAGATTGTTTTTGGTGCAGGATGTCTCAGAAGCTTCTATATGCTGAATACACTGTGACTCTCCAGAAGGGGACTATAATAAATAATTTATGTGTATTTAAGGGTGGAGCCCTGAGAATATCTTTTTTTTTTCAATTGTGGCAAAATATACATAACAGAAATGTATTATCATCTTAACCACTTTTAAGCATACAGTTCAGTAGTGTTACTATAATCACATTGTTGTGCAACCAGTCTCCGGAATTTTCATTTTGCAAAACTGAAACTCTATACCCATTAAACCACAACTGCCCATTTCCCCCTCCTCCCAGCCCCTGGCAACCACCCTTAGAATACCTTTAGCAAGTAATAATTCACAAAACACACGTTGGAAAAAGGTTGCTTTATCTCTTATAGTTCACCCCCTCATCTTAAAGATGAGAAAATAAGCCTGAAGATGTTAAGGAATTCGAGGAATTTGTACAATGTCACAAGTTCATAGTGCGCCAGATCTAGAACTCAGATTGCTGGACTTTCAGCCTGACCTCCTTTCACAACACAAAGAGTAGAAAGCTAGAATAAGCTAATAATTATCCAAATTCTACCATCATCTGCTCTGAAAACACCTAGTATCTACCAGATCTATTCCAAATAAAGGACTTTTAGGTGAAAGAATTCTCCTTAAAGCCACACTAAGTCCTCAATATTCCACATTGGGGTGTACATAACATCAGGAAGCCCCAATTTAAACACTCCATACCTCCCTTGGAGCATCAGTTGTACTTGATGATTACATGATAATTAAATACTTTGATAATTAAAATAACCATGGATATACTGCAAGGGTGGATGCAAAATTAACCTAATTTAAAAGGGCTGCAAGGGGACCTGTTGCAGCAGTAAGCTACACTAGCCTGTGGCCCCACTGCCTAGAGCATCCTCTCCCACGTGTCTCTAGGGTGTGTGGCAGGGAAGCAGGAGAAGCACTGCACAGAGGGGAAGAGCCTAAAATCCACAGCAGGACCTGGGACACAGCTCAGGAGGAGCAGCCTGGTAACCAATGAACCAAACTGCACCTGGACAGTTCATGTCAACACGGATGCGCTTTAATACTTGTGTCTCTCAGTGAGCATCCTCAGGCTCCAGAGAAGGAACAAGCTAAGATAGTCTTCCAGTAATAATAGTTAACTAAAAGAATGCAGAAAGGAGTGATAGCGTCTATTGCTAGACATCAAGTTTAGGATGAAAAGGGGGAGTTGGTCGCAGAAGAGAAGAGTTGAATTACATGTCAAACTCATATTCAGAAGGTCCATTGTGGGATGGCATTTAAATTCCAGCAGCTACTTCCTCTCTCTGCAGATTCTAAATCCAGAAAACTTAAAATAGTTATACTGCATGCTCATTCATTTTTGAAATGAACTTACTAAAATTCAGTTATATCAAATCACATTACAAGAGTGAAAATGGAAAATGTTGTTCTCCTTTCTTCTGAAAATTATCCAAAGAGAGAAAGTACAACCTTTTTTAAAAAAAAATTCTGCTAAGGCAGGAAGGATAAGCCATTTTCCTTTAAGATCTCTTAAGTTTTTAGCTTTCATCCATAGGCTACTGCCAACATTCTAAGCTTTAGAAATTACTGGCAGGTTTTCAAATATAAAATCCAAAGTGATAATTTTCTTGCCTTTATTTTAGCTGGGCCTAAGCAGCTGGCTTGAAGCAGCTGGCAACCCGAGAGCGAAATAAAGCAGAATGAAGCCAAGCATCTCCTTGACTAGCATCACGTGCCAGGGCAAGGCCGGCTTCAGTTCCACTTGGCGTTTCTTTTTAACCTGTCTCAAAAGATCCCTTCTCAGAATGTCTGCATCAGTATGTTAATCCTGGCACTGGGCGCTGGGTATTCATTCTTCCCCCAGCTGCTCTTTGCTTCACATCCTCTAAAATCATGGTTCCCCTCACCAAAATGAAATGCAAACTGGTACGTTAGTCAAAGACACAGAGAATGAGTGCCACGTAAGGTGAGAGGCATGTGCCGTGAATATCAATGTAACACAAGCAATTCTAATCGGTACGATGGGAGCTGACACATGCTAGTTACTAACTGCACAGAAGAGGCTGCAGTTAACCTTGGTGGAGATTGGGAAGTTCTGCTTTAGTCACTTAGAGGAGGACTTCATTCTTCCAAGTGAGTGAGCAACAACTCTTGATTCCCAGCTCCCGAGACGGCCAATTATTTTCACAAGCATGGCCAAATTCTCAAAATAAATTTAAATTTGCATTAATTGAAGATACATGACATATTGTAGATGGGTGGTGGTAAAGTAGAGAAAACATAGGATGAAACAGTTTGTGAGAAAAAGTCATTCTTAGCAGTGGATGGTCAATTTATAAACAACGTCCTCTAACAATGTTTCAACAAGTAGGATAAAATAATAAGAGTAATAAAAACAATTAAGTACTAGATCGGAGCCACTACCCACCCTGAGGCAGAGAAAGAAAATGCTTTTTATAAAAGGAAAGAACAGTAAAAAAGGAAAAGAAAGAAAAAGATATTCATTATGCTTAAAATGTGTATTTATAACGAGAACAGTAATTTACTTAAATGGGACCAATGTCTAAAACTGTAAACCCCGCAATAATACACAATGTTGTCTTTCCCACTTTAGCGTGTAAATGAGATTTCCAAAGAGGCCTGAACTGTCATACCTACTAAATGTTTCCATATACGTCTGAAAACAAGACAAAAAATACTAATTTGTAGGCATGAAGTAGAAGATAAAGCAGCTTTACCAGCTTGAAGAAAACACTCCTTACACTGTATCCCAGCACAGCCAAAACCATGTCAGTAAATAATTGTTGGATGCTGAGTGAAGTGTCACTGTGTAAGGGAATTTAAAAGAATTTATTAGATAGCCTCCTGGCTAATACAGTTGAAGAAAAGCACTGGAAAATTAATACCTAATTACCTGTCACTGGTCTGACAGAGTCTCTCTTTAACCAAACTTCACTCAGGCTCCTCTGAATCTTCTTCCCAACTAGTCTCAACTTTTAGACGGGCATGTCTGCCTTTGTATCGCCAAACTTTGGCAAGAATTCTATTAAGTAGGTTTAGCTAGAATCCCCCCGCCCTTGATATCTTATCACCCTAAATATCTGATCAAATTCCTCATCCTCCACTGGCCCCCAAGTGATAGCTGATCTCTCTGGCCAGTCTTCAGCAAGAATCCTGTTACGTCAGTTTAGCAAAGAACTGCCCTATCCTCTTAGTAATTTTCTATCCACCAACACCCCCGCTACTCTCCACTTGTTCCTGGGCTATAAATCTCCACTTTCCCTTGTTATGATCAGAACTGAGCCAAGTTCTGTACTGAGGTCTCTTTCTCCCTATTGCAATAGTCCTGAATGAAGTCTTTTAACTACTGTCCAGCTCTGGTTTTCTCTGTCAGGTCTTAGTCATCGTGCCACTCTGGAAAACAGTTTGGCAATCTTCAAAATGTTAAACATAGAGTTACCACAAGACTGAGCAGTTCCACTCCTTAGGCACATACCCATGAGAACTGAAAAGATATGCCCTTGCAAAAACTTGTACAGAAATGTCCATAGCAGCAGTATTATTCAAAAAGTCAAAAACTATAAACAACCCAAATCCCTATCAAATAATGAATGGATAAATAAACTGTGGTATATCCATAAAAATAATAATATTCAGCAATAGAAAGAAATGGAGCATTGATACATGTCACCACATGGATGAACCTTGAAAACACTGAGTAAAATGAAAGAAGCCAGTCACAAAAGGCCATAATGCAGTATGATTCTATTTATATGAAACTTCCAGAATAAGAAAATACATAGAGAAACAAAGTAGGTTAGTGGTTTCAGGGGATAAGGGGAGAGAGAAATGAGAAGTCACCACTAATGGGTAGAGTTTCTTTTGGGGGTGATGCAAACGATCTAAAATTAAATAGTGATGATCGTTGCACAACTCTAGGTATACTAAAAACCACTGAATTGCATACTTTAAAAGGGTAGATTTTACTGTATGTGAATTATATTTCAGTAAACTGGTATTAAAAAAAACAAGTCATTGCCACAAGTTTGTTCAATAGGTATTTGTTGAGGGCCTACTATATGCTGGGCACTGGGAAAATAATACACAGACATGGTTCCTGCCCTCCCAGAGCTGACAGTCTTGGGGAGGAAGCCTGAGTTTAAACCTTGGTTCACGACAGTAATCTGGGAAAGTATCTTACTTCCTCATCTATAAACAGGGTTAAAGGCAGTACTCAGGGGCTGGCACATTGGAAGGGCTCCCTAAATGCTAGCTATTACTGAATGAATTATAAATACCGGAGAAAGAATATAAATAAAAGAAGAGGGCTTAGGTTGGGAGGTTGGAGAAGGTATCTCTTCAGGAAATGACATCTGGGCAGAAACCTGAAGGATCAGCTAAAGGTAGAAAGAACTGCAGACAAAAGAACATGCAGAGAAGTACAAAGGTCTTGAGGCAAGGAAGAGCTTGAGGCATTCCAGGAACTATGTGTGATCACCAGACACTAAGCACGTGAGGGAAAGATAAGCAGGAGCCAGAATATGCTGGGTCTTATGGACCAAAATTAGTACTTTGGATTTTATTCTAAGTACAATGGAAAATCACTAAAGGCTTTTAAGCAGAAGGATGACATGATCCAAACTACATCTACAAAAGATCCCTGGCCGCTATGAAAGGGAAGAGCACATAATCAGAAGGCTACCGCTGTGTTCCAGGGGAGAGATAAGGGTGACTTGGATTACACTGTGGAAGAGATCCTAACGACCTTGGCTGGGCTGAGACACACAGAAATGAAAACACGGATTTGCAGCAGAATCCCTTCCGTTCTGTTCTACACACGCAGTCTGCACTGGGTAGATCACCAAAGGAAGAGTGAACACGATGAGGAAGAAAGTGTACCGTAGCAGACTTGAATCAAAAAGCCCTCAAATTCCTATTTTCATTGCTAACCAGCTATGCAATCTTGGCAAAGACCTCCTCCTTGAGCCTCAGTTCCATATCAGTATGAATGGAATAACAGCTCTACCTCACAGGGTTACTCTAAGACTTAACAGACTTAACTGAGTATCAGGCAGTGTGCCCCCCAAGTGCTAGTTAACTTAAGAGATACACCCAAAACAAAAACAAAATACAGATCGTGATTAGTTATTTGCTTCTCTTTAAGGTCAAGCTGCTTTTGGTTTTGCTTTGCTTTGCTTTGTTTTGTTTTGTTTTGTTTCAGTGAGTATGTGTTAAGCTTCTTCAATATACTTGAGCCTGCAGAGAACACCGCAGGGATCCATCTACTTGTTCCATGGCACTTATTTGCTGGGAAACCCATATGGTTGTCGCAGATAAGTCTTTTCCCATAGACACATCCCTGGGAAGCAAGTGTTATTTAAAGAAAGCTCTTCCCTAAACAAGCCCAGGTCAGGGAATATATTGACCTAGTGAAAAGCAGTGACCATTTTGCTATAAAACAGGTTTATGAAGCAACCAAAATAAGGAATGATTTTAAGAGATATTTGGCAAAGTTTGTGACAAAATTATCCTGTTTATATGTTTAAACTTCTGCTGAAATTAATAAATTATACCCAAATTTTACCTGAAAAACACAACACTTTGGTCTTGCCACTGGTGAAAACAAGCCTGTACACATTAGAGTCATCATCTTTTCTAAGTATATTTGTAGTAAGTGTACACCTGGGATTTTTCTAAAGTTAATTAAATGGGTTGTAAAAAAAGCAAATTCTTCTGAGACTTTTCTGGAAGCCCCTGATAGAAGCATATAGGGAAGTAGTTTTTTAATTACCCTAATAGTTAATATTTTTTGCTGATTTATAATAATTATATCAAATTTCTTTCTAACATTCTTCTAAGAAAGCATTAACTAAAGGAAAAGCAAAGGTTATGTGCTTATTTACCAGTATGTTGAGTCAGATAATGAAAAAGAAAAAAAAAAACCTTTCTCATGTGAATTGTCCCACAAATTTTTATCTTCAACAACAACAAAAAATTTTGCTTTATGGTTTAATAAAACTCCATATTAAAAAGTCAAAGTTAGCAAAACAAAAAAAAACTTTAAATAAATGTCATATTATGTTGTCATAGCTATAGTAATTACTGAATAAATATGAGGAAATCTGATTACTTCTCTGAATAGAGATTTAATGTTATGAAAATTATTGTACTTCAAATATTCTACACAGACACTGATACAGATTAATATAAATAATGCCTGCTGGAAATTGCTATAAATGGCACACATTGGCATAAAATTATGTCTGCTGGGTGAAGGGGACACTGAAGGATAACAGCACCACAGGTATTTTCTGATTTAGTGTATGTTTTTAAATCCAGCTTCCTTCAAAGAGCAAATAAACTATGTTTCTATTAAAAAAAAGGAAAGAGAAGAAACCAAGAAAGCAGCAGATGGAATTATTTTATACAAACGTAAGCATAAAAATCTTTCTTTATTACCTCTCAACTGAAGGAAACACAGTGAATGGAAACAAAAGCTTTATCATTATGAAAACTTTTTATCTTTGTCCTGGCTTAAAGAGAAAAAAAAAGAACTGGAACTGTATTTTATCATTTACATAAAATCATCAGTCTTACTATGAAAGGAATCTTACCACTCAGATTTGCTTTCTAATTTAATTCTGCCTAGAACTTCAAAAGAGACCTGAGTGAAATTAAAAAACAAAAACAAAAGCAAAGTCACAAAAACGCAAACACTTAAGATTCTAATTCCAGTTATTTTTAATTTTACTGATATACTTTTCCAGTATAGGACAATGCCACTACTACAGTATGCTGGAAAAAAAAATAGCATTTTAAAATATCCTTAGTGGGTGGGGAGGACATAACTCAGTGGTAGAATGCATGCTTAGCATGTACGATGTCCTGGGTTCAATCCCCAGCACCTCCATTAAAAAAAAATCATTAGATATAGGTTAATGAGAGAGTCTCAGCAAAGGTCAAAACCAAGGGATTTCTTAACTTTCTCTTTCCTTCCTCTTGAAAGATGAAAAAAGTAAAAGTTCCCAGCATTTTGTGCTCCACTCTATCTGACCATCTAAAGTAGGGGATTAAGGCACCAATAATTCTGACGGAAGTGACAGAACTAACCCATATTCTGGCACAGGCTGCTTACAAAGTGTGCTGGCCAAGCTCAGGAAGTACTATTTCTCCCTCTGTCTCCCGTCCTGAAGCCTATCCCATGTTTGGTGTACAGAGTACATAAACATTCACCTTTTACCTACAAAGAACATAGATTTAATATAATTTACCTAAGATAAACTAGTGGAATTACACAAATTTATTGTATCCTAGAAAATTCAGCATATATAAAATACCACAGAAAAGGAAGAGAAAATAATTCCATGCATGAACGGAACTGCTTTTGTTGCTTAGCCTTCTAACAGAAGGCTGTCTTTGAAATAAAGTCCATAGATTACTATGAAAGTGTGATTAAATTTCGTATCACTATGAGCAAAAGATTAACAAGCTATTACCTTTAATTAACCAGTACTGATTCTCATCTCCTTGGCAGCACATGTGCAGCTAGAATGAGCTCTCTGCTTGGAGGTTTAAAAAGTATAAGATAGAGTCCCTGCTGGCGAGATTACTTACCATATGCTATAGACTGAATTGTGTCCTCCTGAAACTGATACGTTAAAGCCCTAACCCGCCGGGTAATGGTATTTGCAGATGGGGCCTCTGGGAGGAAATCAGGTCTAGATGAGGTCATGAGAGTGGAGCCTTCATGATGAGACTGGTGCCCTAATAAGAGGCATCAGACAGCTTCCTCTCTCTCCCTCTCTCTCTGCCACATGAGGATACAGCAAGAAAGTGGTTGCCTGCAAGCCAGGAAGAGCGCCCTTACCAGAAATGAATTGTTAGCAGTTTGACCTTGGAATTCACAGCCTCCAGACTCAGAAATAAACCTCTGCTGTTTAAGCTGCTCAGTCCATGGTATTTTGTTATGGCAGCCCAGAGTGACTAATACCCCACCAAGTCACTGACATATAAGGAGTCCTTCAGAATAGAGGACAAACTACAAATACAATCTGAAAATGGGCTTGGATCCTTAAGCTTTGTCCTACATATTAATTTTCCAAGTGACAACTAGTATAATACTGTTTATTTTCTCTTTGTCACAGCAATGGCTACACATTTCCTTTTAACGTCAGTGTCACACTCCAGTACCCACTCATAGGTAATCCTCCACCTTTACTATACCTATGGATCCAGATGTGCCATTTACGGTACTGCTTCAACTTATATTCTTCCTCTCTGAAGTACAGAAGTAAAATTCAAACTCTCTGACTAATATTTTCTGGAGAGTAGAACATTTACATCTAATTTTTTCTTATCATTAAGTTTGAGATTCAGATAATCTATGTGAGTTGTTCTTTGGGTATCTAATTATTTTACATGATAAATTATTTGCATCAAATTACTTGTAAAAATTATTTCTACTACCCTCCTCTCCCTTCACCCTTAACACATACACATAAAAGTTGTAGAAAGTAAAGTTCAAATAAATTTCAGCAAGGTGGCCAGTGAAACGGCTGGGCTAATGGGCTTGTGAAACCTGCCCTTCCTGCTTTTCCTGTTAGTGAAGGAGTCTTTAGAGCTGAACTGCATGACTGGGATTGTAAAAAAAAAAAAAAAAAAAAAAAAGCCAAATAGTGGATCTGTCTCATTCCCTACTACCTACTCACCTCGGAGACCTCAAACTCCATGTCAGACCTCTAATTCCATGATGCTTATAACTGGCTTCACAGAGAGGAATTAGATTTCTTTTCCTATTTATTTACAGGAAAGGCAGTATTACATTAAACACTATCTTAATTATTTTAAAATATCCTGTAAACTATCATTTTAATGGAATTACTTTCATTATTACCTATTAGCTTTCACACGCATTTATAATCTTTAAAATCATATTATAGTTTCTGTTCCGTTTACATTACACCTTACATGTATTGCCCAAGCATTTAGTCTTCATATTTTTCATTGTAATGACTTGATGAGATCCTGCCATGATGATGTGGCATCACTAATACACCAGTTCCCTTTTGATAAACAATGAGGTTATTTCCAATTATTTGCTATTGTGAGAAACAACAGGGTTTGATCATGGTGTGCACACATATTTCCTTGGGATAGAGTCCTAGGAATGGGACTACTGGCCAGAGGATTTTAGCAATTGTTGTACTTTTCCTCTGATTTGTCTCCCCTCCTCCATGAGGAACTGTGACAATTTCTTCACCAGCAGTGAACAAGTTCCTGGTTTCTTTTAAAAATAAAAATGTACAAATTTTGCCAACATGAGATGTTCTCTTTTGTGATGGGGGGAGATTACCTTTAAAATTATAAAATGATATCTATGTGCTATAAATTTGAGCACAACCTTTGACAGTGAATTATGATAAATGTTTTTCCATGTACACTTTACTAATCATATTGCCCTTTGTGTGAATTATCTGTTTCGTCCGTTCATCTATAAAAGTCTCAATGTTTGAGGGATAAAAACAAACAAGCACTTTATACAGACAGCCCTCCATATCCTTGGGTTCCCCATCTGTCAAGTCAACCAACTGCAACTGAACATATTTAAAAGAAAAATTCCAGAAAGTTCCAAAAAGTAAAACTTGAATTTGCTGAGTGCTGGCAACTGTTTACATAGTATTTACATTTTATTTACAACATTGTATTAGGTATTGCAAGTAATCTAGAGATGATTTAAACTATATCAGAAGATATGGGTAGGTTAAATGCAAAGACTATGCCACTTTGAGCATCCACAGATTTTGGTATCTGCAGGGGTCCTAGAACCAATCTCCTGTAGATACCAAGGAATGACTGTACTTTACAGATATTCTTCATCAGTCATATTGGTACAGATCTATTTTCCCACTCTGCTACTATTCTATTAAAAACTGTTACTGAACATACATTTTAAATATTTCTCAAATTTATCTTTGTCTTTGTTTTTCTATGCCTTTAAACCCCAAAAAGATATATTTTCACAGTTATATCATATATTCTATTTTATTTTATTTTAGTTTTTCTAGAACATGATTTTTCATTAATTTCATCAATTCATTAAGTTCACTAATTTATTTCAATTTTATACTGGTATATAGTAAAAGATATTGATATACTTTTTAAAAAACTGCTACTCAGCTCCCCAACACCACTGTAATCCTTCCTCTTTTGGAGAAAATATGTTTTATTATATTGCTTATATATTGCTGAATCTACTTCTAGACTCAACTATTTTTCCATAGATCTGTGTTTATACTTTTTCATCATTATTACTCATCGCTCTTCTATTTGGGAAGTTCCTTGGAAAGCTCTCATGTTTATTTTTCCATTAGATCATTCTTTCAAGTTCCCCCTAAAATCCCAGAATGATTTTGACTGAAATTGTAGTATATGCATAAGTCAACTTTTAAAAGTCAGGAGCTGGATTTATAAATTTAAATGCTGCACACATATTGAAAGAATGCTTTGGCTTTCTAATACTTGCTTTTCATTTCTTTCAGACTGAAGAAGCTTCAGACCTATTTCCTCAGACTGTTGTATACAACAGGTCTCTGTGATTCTATTTCCATGCCCCAGCCTTTACTTAGTTCAAAATGTACTTGAAGGCCCACCATCTGCTCTAGCTACAGAACACCTGGAAAGAGGCAAGGCTTTCAACTCAGCTGGAATCACGCAAGAGAAGAAAATTAGTTCAGCACTGTAATTAGAAACCTTTCCCCCATACTTGGTGCTGCAGTTATGAGTTACTTGATATTCTGCTTGCTTTGTTTGCATTTCCTGCTTCAACTGATTCCATAGCTTTCAGACCCATTTTGACCTCCATTATGCACAGGCTCTTCTTCATTGACCAGCCAGTGCCCAGCCCCACCCACAGACTGTCTCCAATGGACTGTTCCTCCCCTGTCCAGCCTGCTTGGCTACCCCTAGACTTTCACACCAAAGGATGCCTCCGCACATGCGTCAACCAGTCACACTGATCAAATGGATGTGAAATTTCAAAACTAAATTTTAATATTTAAGCAAACAAATCCTGTAAAAACTGGTGGAAGCCTAAGGCCCAAGGTCAGAAATAAACTGAAATATAACTAATAATTAGTTGGTATATAAGAATTTGATTTAATATCAAGAGTACTTCTGTACTTCACAGGCTTTTGACCACAGGCACTACTTTCATGAAATGAAGTATCTGAAGGATGACATTGTTCTCAATTCCAGAATAAATCTAGATCTATATGTCTCAGATTAGCAGGAATTTTGTATATCTACATATATATGTCAGGAATACTACACACACACACAGAACTTTGCCATGATTTATGTTCATTCTAGCATACATAAGGTAAAGAAACATTTCTTGACTTGAACACTCCTCTTTTCCCTTTAAATGATAATTTCTATTCAAGAGCACAAGTTATACTTGCTAGATCTTTGATACCATCACACAGCATGTGTATAAACACGGCCAACAATTGTAAATGCTGAGTTAAAATTTTTCTAGGTTGTAATTTCTCATAAAACAGGATAGTTATGAAAATAGGATTTGTAGTTGTACAGCACTTCTTTTTTCTGATATTTGGTTTCCTCTAAAGAATTATGATACTAAACTTCACTACATTGAACCAAGAAATCAAAGCAAATTTAGTTTTTGAGTGAAGAATCACAATGTTCCTTCATGAAAAAGAGGTCTCCATTAAAAACCAAAAGAAAAGATGTATAACAATGGGTATTAAATAGAATGCATTTTAAGTTTTCCACATTAACTTTTTTATGCAAATTAATCATTAATTTCTGAAAACAGATAAAACTAAAGAAAGATTATGTTTTACTGGGAAAAAAAAACAAAAAATTCTAACATGCAAACTTTATGGGAAATAACTGCTCTTCTGCAAAAAGAAAATGTGTTATTGATTTCCCTGTCTTATTCAGATAGATAACCTGACTAGCTAAAGAATAATGTACTCTCAAAAAGCAAAAGCAGATGTGTTTCCAATCACTCACTCACACATGTTAAGCAGTATTCCTGATGCTCTTGACACCCACTTACAAATACAATTTATAAAGAAATTAAAAATTAAAACTCATGAAAAACAGCGTGCTTTCCAATGACTGCTTATATAAATCCTGGAATCTGGGGCCCACACACAAGAAACAGCTGTTATCGTAAGTCAGAGGAGTCAGAGGCACTGCCTCAAACCAACTGGGGTTCTGCAAAACATCCCACTTTGATAGGATTATTGTAACTGCCAGACTCCACAGATGGTAACAGGACTTGAAAAAGAACTGGAAGGGATCCTGATTTTTCATCCCTCTTAATTTATGGCACAGATTCTTGATCCCAAAAAGTGACAGGTCACATTCATATACTACTAAGTGACAAAACTCAGGTCTCTTGTCTCTTTCTACCACACCACTTTTTTCAAAGACATTTTGTTAGAAGGAAAAATAAGTCACAATAAAGAAATTCCTTCTACTATCAAATTGATGATTTAGTATGGGTCTGAAATAACATAACTAGCTGATGTCAGAGGTCTTCAACTGGGTTACTTGCTATATTTAGGCATCTGATGCCAAATAATCAAGCACAGACACATTAGTACATAAGTCAATCAAACAATCTCCTATTAGGAGGAGCCCTCACACAAAGCATTCCTTTAAACAATATCTTACAACTCCCTAAGGCTTAGCTCTTACTTTTAAAAAATTCACATCAAGAAGAATACTACAGAAAGAATACTAATTATGTCCAAAATACAATGTTGTGAACTGTATGTAAAACAAAGAAGTAGAAAAAACAGTCCCTGGCATAACAAATTTAAAATTCTAGTTTTAGTTCTGTCCTGGGCCAACTATCATTCACAGACAGGGCAAAAGAAAGTACTTTCAGACATATTAAGAATGAATGGTACATATATCAAATCATTATGTTACACATCTAAACGTAATACAATGTTACATGTCAACTATACATCAATTTAAAAAAATAATGTATACATAATTATAATGAGATAAATAGTGGAATACAGCTATAGGCATGTTTATGAAAAGCTTTAAATTGGGCACAATTTAAAATCATTACATTTTAAAAGGTTTATCCTTCAAATCGTTAGAAAAAATATAACATAAATAATCAATGAAAACTAAATCTACAGCTTTAGATCATCCACAAGTCAATGATAAGCAGCATCTCTCTCTCTATTTCCTTCATCCCAGATACTGATACAGTGTTGAAATGGGCAGGATCAAAGTTAGAACCCCACAGTACATCATCAGAATTCTGCCCCGCTCCAGAGTGACTCTGATATAAAAGGATCCCTTATATGTGCAAAGCTCCTTCTAATTTACACTTTCTTCTATTTTATTTCAATTAATCTCACATAACTCTGAACAGGAAATACACTCTTCAATAATGCACTGAGACCCTTTTTTCCCCTAACACAAATCAATAGTCCTCCATCTTACCTGGATCATTAAACTGAAACAAAAAGTCCTACTGCCAATTTGAACAGAAAGAAGGAAGAGTACACCAGCAAGATACTTGAAATTTACTAAAATATGAATATCAACAGCACCTGATATTTTGTCAGATAAATAAATTCCCACTACCTCACTGATCAAACTGGGACTAAGGTAGGTTAGGTACAGCCTAGTGGTTGGTGCATGCAAAATGATGTGAGTGCAAATCCCAGACCCACATGACTAAGAAGAGGTGCTAACTCAGGACTAGTGAGTGAGTGTCTAGGGTTCCCTGTACCACATCATCACTAAATATAATACCTAATGTCCCTAATTCACCTGCTTTTCCTTTTAACTAGCCCATATTTCTTCATCCCTGCAAAGGAATATGAGATGGATGCATTGCTAAAATCCAAATTTATTTCTCTGCTGAACTTCCCTGATATGCTCAGTAGAGAATTTCATAGCAATTATATCCATCAGAACTACTGCTTGTTTTCAGAAAATAATGAATGTTTTGGGAAAATGCTCACAAAGAATTTAGCAGGTAAAACTGTCTTGTTCGTCACCCATGAAGATATATTTGTCAAATTACCAAATAAACCAAACCAAAAAAAAAAAAAAAAAAAAAAAAAAAAAGCACAACATGTTACCCTGCCCTCAAGCGCAGCACATTTACAGTACGGACCAAGTATGATAAGGGCATGACCAGACAAAGGCAAAACCCACTTATATTCTAGTTCACAGTATCCTTTTAAGAGGAGAGAAATGCAAAAAAAATATATGTCATCTTCTAGGCGGACAGCTCCACCCACCACCACATTTAACATGGGCCATGAATCCTGTCACAAGCACAGAGGGGAAGAACAGTTCCTGATCCTGGAAGGACTATGAGAGCCTTACACTACGGCACCTGAGGATCCAGGCTGACAGTTCCCATAATGGAAAAGGCCAGCAGAGAGCACAGAATTACCAGGCAGTGCCTCTGTTTCACCGACTGTGTCCTTTCATCTAGCTCATACCCAAAGGAGGTGTGTGCACAAGTTCTAAAGTATGACAGATAGAGAGTGATCTATACTAGGTATATTAGCTAAGGTCAGAACTACCTAGAACACTGTTTGGTGCATCACTCTCTCACGCCACACATAACAATCTATCCTCCCTCAGTGTAGCTTCTTCCCGCCATGCATATATTATGAGGGCAGCTGCATCTGTCTTTCCATTTCCCCCCACTAACTATCCCAGGTCCTGGAACTTGGCAGGTGCTCACTAAAGAGTTGTTGAGTAGATGTATGGCTAGAAGGAGGTGACCTGCTAAGACCTGAGGGACTGCCTCAAAGGAGGGCTGGGCTGAGGAAGAAGCCATGCAAATGTGGCAGCCCAAAACTGTGGTAAGAGGACGGTGCCTCCTTCTCCCTAGTTCAAGCCAGTGCTGCAAGGCAAGATCCAGAGGTGCCAGCTACAAATGGAAATAGAGAGAGACTGCAAAGGATCAGGGTAAAGATCCTAGTGAGTAATGATGCTGAGGAGCTTGGCAAGGGGAGTCGACATTTAGCTCTGGTACCTCCAGGGCACAGAAAAGAACTAAGAGAGCACAGCCCAGGAGACCAGGGCTTTTACTGGTCAGATGCCCCAATTATTCTTCTAAAACTGCCTAGAGAAGACATTGATTTTTTGCCTAAAGAAGACGTTGATTTTTACAAATTATTTTGGTTTGAGTAAAAGACTGTTTCTTTTGTTAAAACTGTGTTCTGTAAAAACTCTGACTTTTCCCTTCATTTAAAAGTTCTCTGCAAAGAACAAATAACCTAAGTGCTCAACAACAAGAAAGTGATTAAATGCTCCATACCACTGAATGGGACATAGCCATTTAAAATGTTGTCTTTCAAAAATAGTCAGATATACAAAAGAGTCATGACAGAATGTGGAAAAGTGGGGATAAAATGGATGATACAAAACTGTACAGAATGTGAAGCATCACATGGAGTAGGTTTTTTAAAGACTGGAAAAAATATCACTTCTTCGTATTGAAATTACAAGTGACTGTATAACTTTCTGCACTTTTCAAATTATCTCCACTGAAGATGTTTTATTCATGACAAGAGAAGTTATTTATTGTTAGAAGAATAAGAACAGACAAGAGTAGTTACTTTCCTGAAACGGAGGGTTACAACGCTGTATCTCCAAAAGCCTTGCTGGTGCTATACACGGGGTTAAAATCAGCCGAAAGCAAAGCACACCGCTTGATCTGTTTAGTTCCTACAAACAGGGTGCAGGTGTTAGTACAACAGGTCCTGGAAGAACAGTAACTTTTATAAACACCTATGAAAAGGAGAGTGACCCTGGGTAAAATTTAATTATGGCCCTTTAAATTGCACCATACTAATAAATGATGGCATTTTTGGTTTTCAAATCTTCCCTTTCATATCTGCCCTGTGAAATATTCTGGGAAACCAGATCCGAATCACAAGGCCTTGGACACTAACGCTTTTACTTGAGAACAATGCATAAATTATTGATGACACAGAGACTGCACTGTGTTCAAAGAGTCTGCAGCAGATGAAAAGCTTTTATTTTGGTAAAGAGCAAGAGAATGGGGATAAAAACATGTGGGTGGCTAGACTCTACTAAGGGCTGCCAACCTTCATACTTCCTTTGGCCTTCGTTATGTGGCCTTCTCTATTTCCTTCAGATAATTTCCTGTGTCGGTTAATGGCACTACCATCCATTCAGTTCCTCAAACTAGAAACTTAGGAGTCATCCTTGATTTCTCCATCTAACCTCACTCCCCACACCCAATCTAACAAGCCCCATTGGTTCTACCATTCAAATACATCCTGAACACATCAATCTTCTCTCTCTCTCTCCACCATGACCACCCTGAACCATCACGTCTCATCTTATACAACAGCCTCCTAATTGGTCTCCCACCACCACTCTTGCTCCACTGGCCTCTTCTCTGCACCAGCAAGACTCAAGTTCTTTCACCTGTCAGAGCCTTTGCACGTGCTGAGCCCCCTCTGTCTAAAACTCACCTCTTCACAAGGCTGACTTCCTGAAATCCTGCACCTTAACTCTCAAGGGCTCTGAAAGGCTTTCTCTGACCACCTTATCTGTTTGGTAAATATAGATGTGCTATATATCTGTTTGATGCCTGCTTTATCCATCAAGCTATAAGTTTCACTATTTCCACCTTATTTACTGTTCTATCCCTAGTAGCAGCAAAACACAATATGTTTTAATGAATTGAAGAATAATTTGTTACATCTGTAATTTGTGGTATTTCTTCAAGTATGTTAGAGTGGAACAGGGAAAATAAATCCCTGACTCCCATGCCCATTTCTTAAGTCATTGTTTACTTCATATATTTTCTCAGCATATCCTCTCACACCAATTTCTGGAATAAAAATTTGGAATGGAGACTTATAACCATGAAAAACATCCCCAGCCTCTAACCACCTGGTATTAAGCTGGCTAACCTATCCTCAGATGTCACAGACTTCATATTACATTTACTTAATCCAAATTCTTTCATTATTGGCAGCCTAGGAAATTTCTGACAATGCATGGAAAGTATAAAGAGCCAGATATTAAGTAAATGTAAAATCATATTGCAGCTGGACATGTACATTTGCGTGGTTTTAAATTTTTCACGGAAGACTCTCTAAACATAATTCTATCATATGGACACCATATCACAGGGCCCACCACACAGATTCTGGGCAAGATTCAGTTCTTGCAATCCAATGCTCTACTTGGTAAAATCTCTCCCTAAACCATCTCATAACAACACTAAGACTGTCACATGCCTGTAATTAAATCTGATGAAACATTCAACTCTTAGGTTACAACTGTTTACCCTGCAATAGTAACCATTTCTAAACCCTCTTCATTTAAATGTTTAAAATATTTATCTCTTCAAATGAAAAAAAAGATTTGAGTGTCAGAAATAATTCTGAAGGATGAACACACAAAGTAACAAAAAAGTGACTTTTTTTAATGACCGATGTCCTTAGTTTAGCATTTTGTTCAATCTATTCAATACAATTTAAATGTAAGATCATGCAGTACAAATATTAATTCCTCCAGAAAGCTTTGTTGCAATTTTATTTATTTATGTACTTAGTGCTTAATATATAGCAGCCCCTTTATATGCCTTGTCAAATCCTCCCAGCAATACTATTAGGTAGCCACCAATATTATCCCCATTTCATAGACCAGGCAGAGGTTTAGAAAGATCAGTAGTGTGGCAAGATTAAGCCTAACATAAGTGGCCAGGCTAGGTGATAAATCCATTAAGTTCATGCTATTACCCTTAACTAGCCTACAGCAATGAACATATGAATGAATGTTTCAGCCACAGAGCATTTGAGGTGTTGTCTAGACTCTTCTCAGATTACCACTGTCATTCTTCTATTTTTAAGTTCAGAATCCTTAGATGTTTTCATTACTCACTATAGCTCATATCATCATTAAGTGACCGAAAAAGCGTTTAGTTAGTATATGGTATATTCTTGGCCCTGTCCTAGGTATTGTTAAAGCAAAGAAGAACAGAAGAAAGTCTCATTCCTGAGGGACTAACCAGAACATAGTGGAAAGCATAAGTAATTACCACATGATAGGTGGCATTCTGGGAAGCAGTGTGCAGCAACCAACTACCTCCCCAAGAGAAGCTTAAAAAAGTGTCATAGAGGAAGGGACACATGAGCTGGGATTCCAAGGACAAGCACAGACTCTGCAGGCAGGAGAGGGAAGAAAAAGCATTCGAGTTAGTGGAACAACACTCTGCAGAGGTGTGAAATGATAAGCATATGGCCTATTAGGTAAAGAGCAAGATTTTAAACATAAGCTGGAATTGACAGTGCCCCAGAAGAGAAAGAAAAACTGCATTTCACCAGACAGGCTGAATGCAGACTAAAGGGTCTTACATGCCATGCTTGGAAAATGGGGCTCACCCCACGGGTGATGGGGAGCTGGGAGAGGCAGGGGACGGAGCAGGGAAAGCACAGACAGACAGACAGACATGGGTTTGACTCTTCCTTATGATACCTGAGAGGCTACTGGATTTTAGCAGGGTGCATAATATCCCTGAAACACAGTTTCCTGAAAATCACAGGCAATATACTCCTCATGGGTTGCTGTAAGGTGTAATTCTATCTGTCTTTCTGAAACATCTCACACAAAGCAATTGCTGAATGCTGATGGGACTTACAGTCTCTCTAGAACTTGATTTCCCTTTAACTGAAAGGTGGAAATCCTAAAAGAATGGAATCAATTAGAAGTTGGAGACTCAGGGAAGGCCCCTGTATTTCTTACTCCTAGCACAGAGCTTAATACATGTTTGTGAATAAATGTATTCTTTCCGCAGATTTTATTGATCACCAGTAATGTGCCAGGCCTTGAGATAACTGCTAGGTATACAAATTGAACCAAGCAGACAAAAAAAAAATCCCTGTCACATGAAAAGGGCAGGGGAAATAGACAATACACATTTAATAAATTATATAATTAGAAGGTGATAGTTACAATGAAAAACTTTAAGCAGGGTAAGGGAGTGGGGAATGCCAGCCAGTGGAATGGTCAGGGTAGGTCTTGTCAATGAAAATTCAATCAAGTTAAGTAGAAAAAAAGGAATTTTATTTGAGCTAAACTGAGGATTATACCCCGTGAAGCAGTCTCAGAAAACTCTGAGAACTGTTCTGCCTGTTGGAAGTCAAAGGCACAGTCATATACATTTTCGAGACAAAGACATCAAAATGACATATTTCACATAAAGTTCACCAAGAATACACAGTCCAAGTAAACACATACAAAGTGAGCAGCAAGTCACCATGACCCCCTACAGAACTGGAAAGAATGCTATTCTTCTAAGAAGTTACACTGATAGCATCAGAAGAAAGGAAAAAATAGATCTTCACAGCCTAGAAGGCACGCCCACATTTGAGGAGCTGTGGTTAATGTGTAATGCAGATGCACATGGCACATTAGGGAGGGAGGCGGCCCGAAGAAACATAGACAATTTTATATTTAATTTTTCTTGTCCTGCCTTAAAAGATAAATGTTATTTTTTTTTCAGCCTTACTTAGAAGGAACCATTTGCTCAAAGACTTGCAGGAAATAAGGGCGTGAGCCCTGCGTATCTGGAGAGAGATCATTCCAGGAAGAGGGAAGATGAAGGGCAGAAACGCTAACTAAGCAGCTGTGTGCACGGCGGTCCAAGGGACGGTGTGAAGGCCTGTGTGCCTGGAGCAGGTCAGCAGGAGGCAACGTACCAGGAGATAAGGTCAGAGAGGTAATAGGGCCAGAGCCCTGGGGGTTTAATCCTGAGAGTGAAGGAAAGCTTCAGGAGGGTTTGGAGAGAAGACAGTTCTGACTGGAAAGGCTCTCTCTAGCTAATGTGTTTAGAATAGACTTGGGAATCAAGGGTGAAAGTAGGGTCACCAGTCAGAGACCTCTGCAGTAATCCAGGCAGAAATGGGATCCCAAATTTTGAAGATAAAGTCAACCAGACTTCTTGACAGAGTACGGGTGGAGTACAAGAAATAAAGGGGTCATGCATGACTCCCAGGAATTTTTGCCCTGAGCAACCAGAAGGGTGGAGCAGTCAAGATCTGAGAAGGAAATAAATGAGTGAGTAGTAGGTGGAGGAGGTACTAGAAATCAGAATGAGTTTGATGTATTTATGGGCCATTCAAGTGAAGATGCTGAGTAGGTGACTGGAAGAACAGGTCTGGAGTTCAGAGGAGAGGTCAAGACTAAACTAGAAGTCTAGACTACAGCAGTCCCGACTAGATGTAGTGGTCTAGAGATATTTGGAAGATGTATGAATATGAATGGTATTTAGAGATGTAAGAAATAGATGAATAAACACATTAACTTTGGAGTCACAGAGTTTTGGATTTGATTCTTGGCTCTGTATGACCATAGACAAGTTTCTTTAAAAATTCTCTGTACAAACTACTACGTACAGAATAGATAAACAACAAGGTCCTACTGCATAGTATAGGGAACTAGATTCAATGGCTTGTAGTAACCTGTAGTGAAAAAGAATATGTGCATGTGTATATGTGTGTGTGTGTGTGTGTGTACACACACACACACACACACACACATATATATATATATAACTGAATCACTATGCTGTGTGCCACAAACTAATACAACATGGTAAATCAACTATACTTCAATTTAAAAAATAAAAGAAATAAAATAAAACTTCTCTGAATTCCTTTCCTCCTGTGTGAAATGGGATGATAAAATCTACCTTAGGGATTAAATAAATTAAGAGCACAAAGTTCCTGAATGATGCCTGGTACATGTCAAGTCCTCAGGTGGTACTGGGTTTATCAGGTTTTTATGAATTAGTGATGTTAGCTGATTCGTTTTGTTAGAAAAATAAGGTTCTTCTTTCCCTTTTTTTTATTCCACCTCCATTATGCCTGCTTAACCCTTCCCCTAAAATGAAACATTCTATCAGATACATAAATCAAAACTGCAACAATCTCTCTTTCCTTTTTCTATGAAGCCAAAGTGAAGAGACATCTGAGAGGAGTAAAGGAGAAGGTAGGTGTTGAAGCACCCATCCGAGGGTTGTGTACTGTAAAAGAACAATACGTGGTGAAAGCCCAATACTGAAAACAGACGGGGGGTCCAGAGGCAGAGTATTATAAAGTGCTTTCTTCAGAGTTGTTGCAGTCACTGATAAGAGGGTGGTTTACTATTATCCTCTCAAAACTTCCTTGACCCTGAGAAATGTAAATGTAATTAAGGAAAACTAGCTAGAAAGTTAAGAAACACAGACTGGCATCTTCACCCTCAGGCAAAACAGGTGCTAATTCCCACTCACTGGAATCTCTGCAGCTGTGAATGGGAATAATATTTGCTATCTCACAGTGGTGTAGTGGTGTTACTTTGCAAGTTTGGACTTAAAAAATAATAGCACCAATATTAAAATTTGAAAAGTGAAATAACACTTAAGGAATATTCTGAGGGACTTCAATAAATAGCAACATATATGTATTATGATGATGTAGACAATCACTTCCTCATCTTGGGAGGTGAGGTCAGGCTCCCTTTAGACCCCTTCTCACGACAAGACTCCATTGGCTAAAGGCAATTAAACACAGGAAACTGCTGACCTGAGAATACAAGGCAGTTATCACAGAAGTAATGTATGTTTAATCAAGAAAATATTTCTTGACCTAAAAAGTTCATTTGTCACAAATTCATGACTTCTTCAAGTAGAGTAGAATTTTGTTAGGCCACAATGAAAAAACTGAGAAGGAATAGTCTCAGGCACCCCAGCAATGTATACCAATGCTTCCTTCATTAGTCACTGTTTTTTATCAACACCAATTTCAAACAACAACTCTAAGACTATAAGGCATAAATAATTCATCTTAATTCCCCCACTGAGAAGCTTAAATCAAAACAAAAAATTACTAAAACTGAATACATTTTCCTCTCACTAAATTGCTATAATCAGACATAAGAAAGTAAAGTTAGATAACAGCAAGGTATTCCAAAGATTGATTATTAGTAGCATGTATTTTGTGATGCTTCAATGATAACTCATTCCTGAATGTCTAACTCTTTATGGATTACTATGATGATTTTAAAACAAAAAGGTGATATGTTTTGTGTGTTGCAATTATGGTTCAAAACATTACTTATCTCACCCCTAAATAGTTAACAGTGAAAACTTCAAAAGTAAAAAAGTTATTTATTAATTACCATCGTTAATGAAAGAATATATTCTGAGCAGTACCACACTGTTAAAATATATTATATATTTAACATAGGGGCCCTAAAGATTATGCCAAATCTCATTCTAATATTTAATTTCATAAATTTTTCCTTGAAGAGAGAAAGAAATCTGTTGGTAGATCAAAGATTCAAAAGTAAAATGAAAAGTGTAAAAGTTCTATAAGGAAACATGGAGACTTCAATAATTTTTTTTTTAATTTTATAGAAGAGAAGGCCTTGTAAGCAAGACATAAAGTAAAAGCTATACACAAAAAAGATTATAAACCTGACTACACAAATATTTAAAATATCTGCATAAGAGAAGAATACCATGAATAAAGACAAAAGACAAATGACAAATTGGAAATATTTATTTGAAAAATATATGGCAGAAAAATTATTAACGTTAGTATAAAATAAGCAATTATACATCAATAAAAACCAAATTTTAGACATATTTAACTATGTTCAACCTCATTCATAATTAAAGAACCAGTTAAATGAGATATTATTGTTATCCATCAGGTTTGCAAAGATTAATAGTAATAATAATTGTAGAAAATTATCATGCTTCTTACGTACATTATCCCCATTTTATAGGTGAGAAAACTATGTAATCTTCCTAACATCACAGAGCATAGAAGTGGTAGAATTGCCATTTTTTAAAGTTTGCTCATACAAACTTTAAGATGGTGAAAGTGAGGTGAGCAGGTAGTTTCACACATTATGCTGATGAAGTCTTATGGAAGACTCTTGGAAGAAAATGCCCTACACCCCATGTCCATGGCCTCTGCAAGTGCTAGATAATTTTTTCCAGCCTATAAGGCAAAACCTTACCTGTTGTTGAAAATTAATATGCCAAGGTCTTGTCCCCCTTCTGGAGACAGGCAGGATATTTCCAAAACAAAATTTCCAAATATTCCAAGAACTACTCTCAGGAATCATGCACACTAGCTAAATGCTGTGTTTCTATGTTCATCAGTATCCCAAATAAAGGAAAAGACAGGTTGGATTTCAGACCACCTTCCTTCCCCTGCTAGAGTTGCACAGTCATCCCACAAGAACTAAGCGGCAAGACAACAGGCACTCCAACTGCAGTCTCATTCTCATCACTAACAAAGGAACCACACTGGCTCTAAGATTCAGATCATCTGCATAACTGAAGCCTTGAAATCAGGAAACAATGTTTGACATTGTATTTACTAGGGAATAAAGAGAGTGACGATCTGATCTCTCTTAGCGTTTTGCACTTCCACTTGTGACTAAAACTCAAGGTACATTCTAGCCTAGATAGAGGCTATAATACAGAGTGTATCTTGGATGGCCTCTTTGGAGAGCAATTTGGCAACAAACATCAGAATTTTAAATTCATGAACTTATCCATCCACTCCACTTTTAGGAATTTATGTTGCAAATATATTTGTGCATATTCACAAAGACTTGTGTCATAGACTAAATGTCTGTGTCCTCCCAAAATTCACATGTTGAATACTAAGCCCCAAGAAGTCCTCAAAGAGCTCCGCTGTCTTTCTGCCATGTGAGGACATAGCAAGAGGACAGCCATCTATGAACCAGGAAGTAGGCCCTCACCAGTATCCCACCATGCTAGTGCCTTGATCTTGGACTTCCCAGTCTTCCAGAACTGTGAGAAATAAATTTCTGTTGTCTATAAGCCACCCAGACTGTGGTATTTTGCTATAGCAGCCCCAAAGGTTTAAGACAACTTGGAACAGCTAAAACTGAAAACAACCTCATAGTCCATCAATAGAAGATTATTTAAATAAACTGTTGCACAGTCATATGAAGGAATACTAAGAAGCTTTTTCAAAAAGAATGCAATTGATCTAAATGACAGTCTCTACATCTCTTTTCAACACCTGATTTAAAAAGCGCTCACTCAAAGAATACAAAAAGTATGCGTAAAAAGCTCCCGTTTGTGCAAAATAAAAGGAGGAGAAATATATACACGCATTTATTATGCAAGAATATTTCTGGCAGGTTACATATGGCCACCCACATTCCTTGGCTCGTGGCCCTCTTCCTCCAACTTCAAAGTCAGCAACAGCAGGCTGAGCTTTTCTCACATTACAATTAGTCTGACCTCTTCTTCTGCCTCCCCTTCCACGTTAAAGAACCTTTGTGATTACACTGGGCCCACCTAGATAATTGAGGATAATCTCTGTATTTTATAGTCAGCTCACTAACAACCTTAATTCCATCTGATACCGTAATTCCCACTGCCATTTAATATATCCACAGGATCCAGGGAAGAGGACATGGGCATCTTTGGAGGCCATTATTCTGCTTACCACAAGTATTAGCATGCCGTTTAGGGAAAAGAAACTTCTTTCTTTTCTTTAAAGAAAATATGCTTTGCTGAAATAGCCAATAGAACTATTTTAGGAAAATAGGAACATGGCATGCAGACAGAAAGGGAATTTATGGGTGAGAAAAGTGATCTTACTGAAAGATAATACATATGGATACACAGTAATAATGCAAGAGAAATAACATAGAGGAAAACGTATGGAAAACATTTCAGTTAGCACCAAGCATTAATCAAATTCTCCCAACAGCAACTGCTTTGCAGACTTTTATTCTTTGCTAGTATCAATTCCTTTAAAGCTCTGACTAATTTAGCGACTGTAACATGATTCTTTGTCACATAAACATCTGTAGGCTTCACTGGAGGAGAAAAGCAGAACACCCCAGCAATAGCAGAATTTGCAACGAATAACCAATCTGCTTGCTTACCTACAAAAATTACAGTCATCCTCATAGAAAAAAATGAGTATGCAGTAAAAATTCAATCTTGCATTTCAGAATGACACATTTTTAAGCCCTTTAAACAGAAATCAGCTAATAAACTTACACACACATCACCCAGGCTTTCTTGCTATGTTCAAAGCCTTCACACCACAAAGCAGATACAGTCCTTGAAAACTTCCCTGAAGAAATTCTTGAATATTTAGAAAATACCTTCTACTGAAGGTAACTGAAGGTGACTCAATCCAGAGAAAAGGGGAGTAGAGTAGATGATGGAAAGAGGAGAGAAGAGAAGGAAAAAACAAAACAGCGAATAGTAAGGTTTGATGATGATGATGATGATGATGATGATGATGTGTGTGTGTCTGTGTGTGTGTGTAAGTACATGAACTAAGTTTTACTGAATGAAAAGAGAAAAATATTGTCAAGACACTAGATTAATTCAGAGCTAACTGTATGTAGATCCTTTCAGCAATGACATTATTACATAGGCTATTAAATACATATATGGAAGTCTAAATACATCAGCAACTTTTCCTACCAGTGATAGTTACCCCAAAGAAACTGGCACCTATCAACACTCCACAGGGACAAACAGGTATATCCAGGCCCACTGGTAAAGAAATGAACTGGATCAGCAGATTAAGACTCCAATCTTTAAAGTTTACCCATGACCACTCCCTAGAGACTTACTGTGAAGCAACCTGCTCAGTTTAAGTGTGCTGCCCAGAGAGAGGGTTTACTGTGCACAGAGTAAATACTATTCTTACTTACTGATTGACAATGTCTAAATTTCTTAAAATGAACTGTTTTCATGTGCAAGCATGTTACTAACGAAGCTTCTTGTTCTCTTCTAGATCCCATGGCAGATTATTTCCCTCAGGACTGCTGTCTAAGTTCTGTAAGATGACTGGACAGGATGGGCAATGTAGTCTATGCCTATAAAGAAGTGGGCCAAGTGGCCCAAACTGAGCTCAAGCCAGACATACAGCCTAACCATGGGCCCCAACCACCCCCAAGACCAGTACAGCTGTAGAATAGGGAGGAGGGATTCACTGCAGCCACCTTTCTTTAACACACACACAGAAGAAAAAAAAAAAAACCTTTTTTTTTAATTAAAAGTTTTTTCTTATACAAAAGGGGAAAAGTAAATGATATTATTGCATTCTTCCATGACTTTTAACTTCTGAGTTTACACAAAGATGTTTTAAAATATATACCAAAAGAGTACAAATTCCCAGGGTAATCTGACAATAGAACCAAGTATTTTAAACTCTTGCATGCCTTTTGTCCTCCAGTTCTACTTCTAGGAATTTATCCTAAGGAAAAGAGCATCACTATGTACAAAGATTTAACCATAAGAATGTTTACCACATATATTTGTAGGAGATAAAATTTTTTTAAAAACTAAATAACCATTAATAAAGGATTAGCTTAAAAATATGTTTCAACCTACAATAGAATAATCTATGGCTGTTAAATTTGGCATTGTGGCAAAATATTTATAAAACAGTGTTAAATGAAAAAAAGTAGATTGCAAAGTAGTATCCCGAAAATACCTTCAAAAGACTATTTTATGTTAAAACAGATTAAGAGACATTATCACCAGGGGAGAGAATTTGGGGTGTTATTAATAATCATAAAAATATCCCCTTTATTGAGCAGGGCACTCTGCTTTAAAGACAGAGCTAGAGATGTTCACTAGATTTTACACACACACACTCCTTTATATATATACACATCTTTGTGTAATGTAAATTCCTCAGTACACCAACCTACAAATACTAAATACTTGTTCATTTGCATTTATACTTGTGTAAGTTCATAGTCAACACTTACTATATGTGGAGCACTGTTTTAAGCTATTTACATATACCATCTCATTAACCTTTCAGCATGGTCTGGGTATTATTCTCTACTGAAAGATTATAAGATTACCAAAGATCACTCACCCAGTAAAGAACAGAACCAAAATTCAATCCCAAATCCATCTGGCTCCAAAGCTCAGAGCCTTCTTTTTTCTTCTCTCCCCCTTTTCTCATTATTTGTATTATTTAAGATATCTACCATGAAAATGAACTTTGGTATACTAAAGAAACAATATGTTATTTTAGATGTACACTAGAAAGAATAAAATGGTTTTGTGTTTTAAAAAACAGCTCTCACCCCAGTTTTGAGAAATAACAATGTCACTAGGTATCAATCAATACTCACTGGGATTTTTTATGAGGAAGATTAAACTGGCCAGCATTGGTTAATGCAGGGACTGAAGTGAACAAGACTTCCTTAGCAGTAGGAACTGCCCAACTCTGGCCATTCTCTGTGGTCCCCTCAATAAACTGGGACTCCTTCCAGTTAGCTTAGGAGAGATTAGCAATGAAGAGGACTCCAGGTAAATTACAGAAGAGTTATCACGTTAGATCTACCTATAATTATCTCTTTAAAAAGTTATCACATTAGACTACCTTTTTAGCACCTAGTATCTATTTGGTATTTTTCATTTAAGGCTGCAGTTATAGAAAGTCAAGCCTCTTCTTCCCTCATCGTCCCACTCGAAAAACATAGGGTGCTAAGAGTTTTTATTTTTAAAAAAACTCCCCTCAGCAGCTCTACATGCTGAGCACAAATATCTGAAACAACTATTTCAGTGTAGTCTGGGGTCACTCTTGTTCCTATATATAGACTAACACTAATGTTCCCCAGAAGCCTACTACAGTAAATTATTTCTCAAAGCAACCATTTGCCATTGGCTAGACAGCTTAAATGTTGGGAAGTGATGAGCTAAATTCTAATGCCAGATATTGGATTCAACTCTATCTAGAAATAATTTCATAAAATTCAAGATTATGCTGCTTGCTATATAATTAAAAGAAGTCTCATTTGATCCCTCCCTCACATATTTCAGAAGCACAGGCTAGCAGTAAAAGCCTTTAGGAAACATAAGAACAATTGAAAAAAAAAAAAACTTTAAGTGCAACACAGTGTGCTGAACATGTAATGGATAAATTTAATAGATTCATGAAAACTGAATAAAATATTCCATCTCCAACAGGGGACTCTGAAAAGATCACAGCACTTCAGTAATCTTGATTGTGAAAGAAACTGTCTGTCGGTAACTCAGGTCCAATTACTGCAAAAGGTGATAGTCAGAGGCCAGGATCAACCTTTTTGGATCCATCTTACCACAGGCTTCTCTGTTTTCCACCTCATTCTAATCCATGACATTTGAGGGCCTTGCTCAGTTTAAATGGCATCATAAAATCTTTTCCTCTTCAGCCTGAAACTGGCTCTCCTCAGGAAGCTTTTGTGTTAGGACTGTATATTAAGGGCATAACATAAAAACGCAATGCTGTGCCTTTTCATACAAAATACAAGGTCACAGGACCTTGCTCCCAAATGCCAAATTCTTCTTATCACCAGCATAAAATACCAGTGTTTTGGGGGACGGCTGCCTTGCAAAACATGGCACAGGCAACTGCTCTGGCTGCTCATGTGGCTTCCACAGCAGCTGTTCTGGGCAGAACTGCTTTCTCCCCTTGTATTGCCAGTGTTCCTAGAGCCAGAATGCCAGGTCCAACCACCAGCTTTTAAATCTGGTTATTTTGAAGTGACTTGCTGAATTTTATGAGTATAACAGAACTTTAGGCTGAAGTGCTGGAAAATGGCATGAAAAAAAAAAGTCTGACACTTATCACGCCTACTCCCACCTCTAGGACAGGATTTCAAACTGAGATTAGATTGAGAGAGTCAAGCAATTAGGGGTTTTCCACCGACTGTAGGGCATTTTATTATTATGCAATTACTTTTTCAAAATACAAAATGAGCAGCCAAACCCAAAAGTCTATGAATGGGATATATGGTCCCCTCAGGAAAAGACATAATTGCTACCTAAATACTCCTGCCCCCACTTCCTTTTTTCTGTTCAACAGAGTTCTCTGAAAAAGCAGCTTAAATGATCATGTCTCATTTTCACAGTGGAGGGAAGGAAATTAAGAGTATAAAACCTAGCACAGCTGGTACCTAGCCTAACTTCTACTAGCAATTTTCAAAAGAAAAAATTAAATAAAAGTCCAGCCAGCTAAATGAACAAAATACCAAGTAATTTCCTATCCAGGTTCTACTGATTCACCATACATGTCATGCCGTCCCTTATTCCAGACATGATGTTTTGGACAGTCCTACACAATGGAAGTGATAAAATAAGATACGCTGCATCACTTGGGCTGACATCCAATCACTGATAATGTGACTTGATTGCTACAGAGGACTAGTCACTACTCGGGAGGTGGCTCAACTACATGAAAAGCAAAGCAGAAATTTTAATGCTTCAGGAGTAAGGAGTCCTAATAAAACACACGAGAGTCAAATCTTAGTGCATGGAATGAGCTTCCCAAACCATAACAAACAATTCCCAGAGAGATTTATTAAGCAGCAAGGAACATTTTACTTGTCATACTGGGACTTCCACAAATGCAGTTCAGGTCAGAAAAAGAAAACTCAGTATCTCAGGTTTTTAATGCCAATATCCTAAGAAACCTCTAAAACGATTTATAAAATAGGCATGAAGCTATATGTTTCTTTGTACACTTTTCAAGAATTTCCAATCATCTGGTTGTTCAGATTAGTTAACAGAAAATATTCACAGATTCATATTAAGTCCTGAACTAATAAATTCTTTGGGATTGTCTATTCTACAAAGGATTTACTCAGGAAAAAAGAAACTAGACCAACTTTAAATTTTTGAAAGTACAAATTAGAGTACACTCAATGTCAAAAGAAAGGAAAAATTAACTCTACAAACATAATTCAGTTTTGTCTACTTTAAAATGTCAGGTAGAGAAAACCCTGAAAATATTTGTGGAAAAAAAAGAACTGTTCTCCTGCTGGCAGCAGTGGTTAGAATGTAGATATTTCTTTTATTAAAAATGAAAAAGCCTAAAAAATAACTAAATAATCAAGCTGCTGTGAAGAGAAAGAGCCTGACAACCAAGAAACAGAAGACATTTAAAACTTATACTATATGTGTGTTTTACTTCAAGCAAATTAGATGTACTGAATAAAATTTGAATTTGCAGACAAATTATTTGCTTTTTAAAGAAGTCTACCCCTCCCAAAAAAACTAAAAATAGAAAATGTCCCTTTCATTCATTTCAAATATTCTGACAAAAGGAATCAGTGCACAATTTCAGGAAACAAAGGCGAGGCACACTTTGTATCCCTGAATTATTGTTCCATTCTGACACCACACACAGCTGGTGTTATGCAGACTCCAACTTCCTCAACAAGAGAATCTCAGAAAGGTCAATGTAATATTAAAAACAAACAGATGATAGTCAGGTGTGCAGCTGGTGAATACCCAGCAGATGAAGACCCAAGGACTGAATAATTTATACCTAAAAAACCAATTCTCCAATCCTCCTCATGAAATCAAATGTAAGCACAGATTGTATCTGCTAGTGAAAGCTTGAAGGGAAGCTAGGCCTGTTGCAACACCACAGTGAAATATGCACAAATACTGGAAAGAGCAGCAATGTTCCTGTCTATTCCCTTAAACAGACAAACAGAAACATCTCTGATGCATGCTAGTATAAAACCTGAAAGGAATAAGCCCCAAAGCAAACTCATAGGTCTTTTATTTCCCTACTATTCCTCTTAAATAGTGATAATTCTGTCCATCCCAATTAAGCACCAAGAAGAGTTTGTCAAACGCCACTTAATCCATTTAAGTGGAGGTTAAGCAATGCAAAGCATGCTGCACCATCTACATCAAAGTATCTCAAAGCTTTTTTAAAAAAGAATTACAGATATGCATGACTTTAAGAAAAATCCAACAAACAAAAATACAAACATAAACTTGAAAAATTAGGAAATGATTATTTGCATTTAAAAGATTCTCCTTAAATATCAAGTTAGAGATAAGTTAAAATATGGTACCACTACAAAGGTATGAATTCCATTCACATTTTCCTTGATAAAGAGAACGATACTGACATTATTGTGTTTAATCAGCAAGACATTCTGAAAGGTGAGATTAACTAAATACAGATACTAGGTGAAGTAAGCATAAAACCCAGAACCACACTAATGTTCTGTCTTTAAATAATTCTCCTAATGCATCACAGACTTTCATATAGAAAACTATTAAATGAACAAATTACTTTTATTATTTAGTTTGGTAGTCACTAGGATGAACACACCCAAGTCCCAGGGGAAATGCAATGCAATTAGAAGTACAAAGCAATAATATAAAAGATTCTAAAATAATAACACCTAATATTAATAGGTAACATTTATTAAGCCTTTACTAATAAGCATTCAATAGCATTTAAAAACTCACATCCCTATGACACAGTATGCCATAAATATGCCCATTTTACAGAGAAAGAAACTGAGGTACAAAGAAGTTAGTTAATCTAACCAATGTAACACAGCAGGTAGAATAAGGATTTCAGCCCAAAAGATCAGATTCCAGAGAATATGAACCAGCAATCATGCACCCTCTATTATAAAGTGCAGCAAGGTATTCAAAAATGTGGGATGGGTTTTGGTAGAGAGCAGTGATTAGAGGGACAGGGCACAGGGGAAGGATGATGTTAGAAAAGTTGAGAACAATTGTTCTGTGTGCAAAAGAGGTATATATGATGATGATTATGGGATGAAGATTTTTTTTAAAAAGTATTTAAAGATGAGTTCACTAGTGTCCGTTTTTTCTTTTTTTAAATTCTACATATAAGTGATATCATATGGCATTTTTCTTTCTCTTTCTGGCTTACTTCACTTAGAATGATGATCTCTAGGTCCATCCATGTTGCTGCAAATGGTATTATTTATTCTTTTTATGAGTCAGTAGTATTCCATTGTATAAATAAATCACGACTTCTTTATCCAGTCAAGAGAGGACACTAATGAACTCAACTACAAAATAGAAACAGACTTGCAGACATAATAAACAATCTCATGGTTACTGGGGGAAAGAGGGTGGGAAGGGATAAATCTGGGAGCTTGAGATTTGCACATGTTAACCACTATATATAAAAACAGATTAGAAAAACAAATTTCTTCTGTATAGCACAGGGAACTATATTCAATATCTTGTAATAACCTTTAGTGAAAAAGAATATGAAAACGAATATATGTATGTCTATGCATGACTGGGACTCTGTGATGTACAACAGAAATTGACACATTGTAATTGACTACACTTCAATTTTTTAAAGAAGTATTTGAGAATTATCACATTAGGATAACCAGGAAAATTCATGGAGTAACCAGTACCTGAGATGAACTTCAAAAAGTGAGAGAGTGGTTAAAATTTGAATAGCTGGAAATAGGGATAAGATCCAAATAGAAGGCCTTGCATGAGAAAAGGCACTCAGGGAAAAGCAAATAATATATACAGAGTAGTAGTGGGAGTTAAGCCAGGAGAGAAAAGTGGGAACCACATGGTGGCTAGCTTTGAACACCAAGGCAAAAAGTTTATACTTAGTTCCAAGACAAATGAAGAGTCATTGAGAGCGTTTTGAACAGGTGTTGGGCATTGGAAAACATGATCAGCAAGCTAGCTGACACAAAAGAATACAAACTGTGTAATTCTACATATATTAAGTCCAAGGCAAAACTAAAATTATAAAAATCAGAAAATGACTGCCTAGTGAGGAAGGAAACTGTTTGGAAATGGCACAAGAGAACCTTCTGAAGTGATCAGAAGTGCTCTATGTCTTACTTGGGTGGAGCTTATAGATGTGTGTAAAACTGCCAAAATTCACAGAATAGAAAACTTATTATCTGTGCATTTTATAGTATGTTATATATAAATTTTTAAAAAGAGGCTTATCATGTACCATTAAGGGCTTATCCTCCACATACCTATTTCATTCAAGCATTACCACAATTCCATAAGGTTACCTATTACACGCATTTTACAGATGAACAAACTAATGCTCAGATAAGGTGCCCATGGCAATAAAAGTAGGCCCCATTTTCTGTCTGTCTGTCTCAAAGCCAGGTTCTGAAGCATTGCACTACATACTTATACCAAAAATAGAGCTACCTGGAACACATTCAGAAAAAGGGTGAGAAAGTCAGAATTCATAATCCATTGAGTATATTCACCCACACACTTTTCAAAAGACTACATTAGTTAACTGGGGTTTATTATAGGACTGTAGTTTTATAAGCTGCTTAAAACAAGGGTAGAGGGGTTTGATGTTATTTGCTTTAGGCATTAGATAAATGTTTATAGATTCACATTCATAATACATACACATAATATGCTATTTCAGGTCATTTCAATCTCTATCAAATCTGACTTAATAAGTTTGAAAACTTTGGAAATTATAACAACTAATGTCATAATTACAAAACATTCTTTAAAAAATAAAGTCAATTTAAATTCAATTTAATTTTTAAAGGTGACAAATGCCATCCTGAATCTATTTTTAGAGATAGGTGGGCTTCAAATCTCCTGATATCATAAGAATTCATAGATTTAATAGATTTTTTAAGAGGTTGGTAACCTATAGGACCAGTTTCATAAGAAGAGGGAATTGTTTCCAGATATAAAAATTTATAAGCTCATATCCTTCTAATAAAAGAAATGTGAATACTTAGGCAGAAACTGGAGCAAAGTTACTTCTAAAATACAATAAAGTGATGTCCTAAGATAACAAACTAGAGGAAGAAAGAAGTAGTTCATCTTGTTGAGAGAGCAAGTGGTTTAAAGGCCATAAAAATAGCATTTTACATGAATACAATGTTAAGTGTTCTAGATGCAAACCCTTCTTATCTATGTTTTAAAACATACCCCCCACCAAAGACTTCTTCATGACAACATTTGTTTAGTAAGTCTCATTTTTCAGGCTATTTAAGACTTTTCACAAGGTCAAGCAAGTCCTCCAAATGTGAATTAGTGAAATTTTACTAATGCCACCAATTTTTACATTTTACTATACTTTCCCCAGAAATATTCAGTGGATAAGTTACTCTAGTCTTTTACCAGTGAAAAAACCCTAACTATTCTTTTAATTTCATAACTTATCTTACAATAGCTGGGAGAAATTAAAGAAGACTTAAATGAAAGGACAGATATACCATGTTCATGAATTGGAAGATTCAAAATTGTTAAACCATCAACTCTCCACAAACTGCTTCATAGGTTAAACATTCTCAGTCAAAATACCAGTAGACCTTCTTGTAGAAACTGACAAGCAAATTTTAAAATTTCGTGAGTATGAAAGGATAAAGTATAGCTAAAGCAATTTTGAAAAAGAACAAACCTGGAGAGCTTACACTACCTGATTTCAAAAAGGATCATAAAGCTGTAGTAATCAGTACTTTGATACCATGGCCTAAGGATAAACACACAGATCTCAGGAATAAAACATAGAGACCAGAAATATTGGGTCAATCAATTATTGATCAAGTTGCTAATTCAATAGAAAAGGAGTGTCTTTTCAAGAAATGGTGTTGGAACAACTGAATTTTGGTGAAAAAAAAAAGAATGTCCATCACTACTTCACACTACCCAAAAATCTACTTAAAATGGATCATAGTACATAGAGAAGCAAAACATATAAAACATTTGGGAGAAAATATAGGGGAAAAATCTTTACGACCTTAGTGTAGGAAAAAAATTTTATACAGGACACAAGAAACTGAAAAACTGGATTCTGTCAAAATTAAAAACTTAAGAACATTAAGAAAACAAAAAGCTACAAATTAAGGCAATATTGCCAAGACATATATTTTTAAAGTGGTATATAAATGAATAAAGAACACTCAAAACCCAGTTACAAGATAAGCCACTCGATTTTTAAGAGGCAAAGTATCTGAACAGACACTTCATCGAAGAATATATACCAATGGTCAATAAGCATGTGAAAAGATGTTCAACATCTTTACTAAAGAGGGAAATGCAAGTTAAAATCACAATATACCATTACACACCCACTGAATTAGTTAAAATTAAAAATACTGACAATATCAAGTGCTGACAACGATATGAAGCAACTGAACTCCTACACATTGCTGACGGGAATGCAAAAAAGTATACCCATTGTGGAAAACAGTTTGGCAGTTTCTCAACAATTGCATTTCTAGGTCTTTATCCAAGTAATATGAAAACTTATGTCCACACATAGAAGTATACATGAGTAATTGCAGCTTTGTTCATAAGAACCAAAAATAGGAAACAACTCAGTATCATTGGGCAAATGGCTGAGCCAATTAAGATATTTCTCCTACTTAGTAATGAAAAGAAGTGAACTACCAATAGTGACAACAAAATGGCTGAAAACATTCTGTTGAATGAAAGAAGTTATACACAAAGGTAGTATACACTGTATAATCCATTTATATGAAATTCTAGAGACATGGAAATAGACTGCAAAGAAGCACAGGGAATTTTTGGGGTGATGGGAATGTTCTATATCATGACTGTTATGATAATAATGGTTACATATAGGTATACATTTGCTAAAATTCATCAAACTCTACATTTTAAATGAATGTTATCATATGTATATTGTTCACCAGTAAAATTATTTAAAGAAAAAAACGGGTTTCCCTTGTCACATTCTGCATATTATACAATGCCAATTCCAATAAGAACCATTTTTTTTTCTGTGATTCTTGGGTACCAGAGTCAAAAATAACCTCATCTACACTGTCTTAACTGAAAGAGAAACACATAGTTTTAATATTATTACCCTCTCACTGCCTCGCCCCTACATCCAGTTGAACTTTAAATTTCTTGAAAACTTTTTGCTCTCTTATCTCTTATCACATGTCATTCTTCTGCAGTCAATAAATATTTGTAAAGTGGAACCAAACAGAAGGTCTCTATATCCTGTCTTACCTAGTGTTATTCTGAGAACAGACTAGAAATTAAGCATTCAAGTGCCCTATGATTTTATTTTTTTCACTCATTTTTAACACAATCTTTTTTCAAACAAAATATTACACCAAAGCCCAATATGTAAAACAGACATACATTCCTAAGTTCAAATTTATAACATTTAATAATAAAGTCAACCAGTGAGAACCTAAGTTCATCTATCAGTAGCACCCAATATATCAAAATTAGTTATTTTTAATAAGTGAAGGCATCTGCTATTCTTTTAGTTTTTAACAATTAAAAATGAAATTTAAATCAAATATTAAGAGCAGAGGTCAGCAAACTAAGACCCATGGGCTAAAGCCTACTAACCACCTGGTTTTGTATAGCCCTTGATCTAAGAATGCTTTTTTTACATTTTTAAAGGGTTGAAGAAAAAAAAGAATACTTTTTGACATGTGAAAATTATATAAAATTCAAATTTCCACATCCATAAATAAAGTTTTATTGGAATACAGTCACACTCATTTGTCTATGGCTGCTTTTGTGTTACAATGGCAGAGTTGAGAAGTTGCAAGAGAGACTGAATGGTCCACAAGTTTAAAATATTCACTATCTGATTCCTTACAGAAAAAGTTTACAGACCCCTTTAGAAATCCCCACAGCACCAACTTTATGGAGTTTGGAAACTACTTGTGACAAACTATATTTTCCAAAGAGAGCTACTACAATATTTTCCATTCTGCTTGCTCTTCTACAATGCACTCTTGCCACTCATTCACAAAGAGGAGTCTAATATCGTTCCCTTTGAATCTGGGCTCATCTTAGTGACTTGCTTGGTCAATATAATATGGTGGAAGTGACTTCTAAGACTTTCAAGATTAGGTCATAAGAAATCTAATCTCTTGGATGCTCTGTCATGGGCTGCTTCCTCTGAGAACCTATCACCATGATGTGAGAAGCTTCAAGTATAGGCATTCCTGCCTATAACCGAAGCTGAGCCTCAAGTCAACGGCCAGCCTCAACTGAGATTCATGTGGGATAGCTATCCTAGACCTCCAGATCAGATGGGCCTTTAGGTGACTGCAGCCCAACAGATATCTGACTGCAACCACATTAGAGACTCTACATGACAACCACCAGTGGCTCATCAACCCATATAAATGTTAAATATAATAATAAATACTTATTTTAAGCCACTATGTTTGGGGGTGGTTTGTTATATAGCAATAGATAACTGAAACACCATTATACTAAATATATCTAGGAAAGTTTCAGATGAGAAATTCCGGACTTCTGAGTCAAGTCCATGCTTGGACTATCCATGTGTATCACAAGGCCAAACCCTACAAAGCCTCCTGCTAAGTCTAGGTGTTCTAGAAGTAGCCACGGATAAAGGAAGTCACAAATAGTAATCTAATGGAGTCCCTGTGGTCTCCTAATCTGTACACATTCTAATCAGACTCACTACTCCCCAAAACATGCCAATAAGCCTGAATCGTAGTCTGAAGCTCTCACAGAGACATGGAAAATAATTTTCCCAATTGCTAAAATTACATCAGGATTGGCAAAGAAACAACTCTCAGTTTTCATGCTATAAATAAACTAATGATTATAGTATCTCATTACTTTTAATAATCTTAAAAAATGAGTGAACTTAGATGAGATATAGTCAAGTTATCAATATATAGCAAAGTGTCACTATATGGCAGTTTACCTCTAACAAACTTGGGCTTGGTAATAAAAGTTCATATTGCTACCCGCTCCTGCTCTGAAGGGTGACAGGTAAGAGTTGTTCACTGACATATTTCTGATGCGTGCCAGTTATGTGTGATAAACTCCTTAGCCTGGAAAATTTAATTAATCTCAATATCGATCACCAATAAATCCCACACATCATATTTTTGATATTACCTTATGCCACAGCAGATTCAAATTTTAAAGAATGAGTTCTTAGTGTATGTTAGATAACCTGCCACACTCTGGGAATATGTCTTCAATTGGTGTAAATTTCATTTAAAAAAGAGGAGTGTCTCTGAATTATCTGGATGTTAGAGAATCATAATGTTGACACAGAATGGAATGTTTATTTTATATTTTATATCTCAAGTGATATTACTGGAACACTTAAGATTCCTAATTTTTTCCCTTAATTCAGTAATTGTAAGTTTATTTAAATATTTATTTATGTAATATTATTCATACTAATGTGGAAAAACTTGCACATATAAGTGTTTTAATTGGAAAATATTTCAACCTTTAGTAGCCTACACCAATCCTACAAGAGTGCTGTGGCCAATTAGTGATATCTGCCACAGGGGTGACTAGCAGTCAGAAATATGCTGGGCATTTGCCAACTCTGACCTATTTCATCCAGTTTCATGCAGTCTCCTCCCTTCAGATCCCCTACTGGGTCCCTTCAAAGATCTAGATGATGGAACTTCCACCCAGTCTAAGGAAGCTACATTTCCCTTTCTTTAGCCAGTTTTTCCCACTGCTAAAATCTAATTTCCATAGTGACTCTTGATAAGCCCTACCCTGGTACAGATGTCCTGGCCCAAAAAGGCAGATTCCCCTAACATCAGAAGTTCACTGGATAAGCTACACTTTGCGCCAGAAGAGCTTAGATGGTTGGTGGTCAAACTCTGGCAGACGTGGCAGAGCCATGATTTCCATACAGGCAATCTAGCATCAGAGCCCCTGCACTTTAGTCACTGTGTCTGGCACGTGGTTGCTGCCATTTCTACAACATATACTAAACTGTATCGTCGCAATTATCTGAATCCATTATTAACATAAACAAAATCTCTATAGAGAAAATACTACATTTACTATTCTGCCACAGCAAATTTAACTACATCACAGGACTTTTAAATAACTCAAAACTGGTATTTTCTAATGAAAGACACACGAATAAGCATGTTAACCAATGTTTTACTCCTGATAGGAAAAAAATGGTGGGATATAAATAAGCTCTGAAAAACAATTAAAAATGACCGTACAATTCATATTCTTGTGTTCCATATGGCTTGTATTAAAATATAATATAATGTGGTAACTATTATTGTTAAAAATACACATTATCAGTGACTTTTCTGACTCAGAATCCATAACAATTCTATTCACATCCTGTGTAACTCCACGGGGATTCTATGAGGAAAGTTTCCATATATGGTAGTTTCCCCCCATAGGCTCCCCACAGTTTATACAGGATATGAATCTGGTCCATTGTGACAATGAAAACAACAGATCACTGAAAACTCATGTGTAATTGCTGCTGCACAAACCAAATTAACAATTAGGGAAACCAATAGTTCTTTTCCAAGAGAATTTTAAAATAACCATTGGATATTTTTATTCCATTTCTGTACTAGAATTAGTATATAAATATCCAGAAGAAAAGAATTTTCTTATCTTTATTTAGTTTAAAATATTTCCTTGAAACTAAAAATTACAATGTCAACTATTACAGCCAAGAAACCCAAAGGAAATTTCACATCAGAACTTATGTTGTCCAAAGCAAAGAAAAGATGACATAGTAAGACAAGTCAAAAGTATTATATGAGTTTTCACATCCCAGGCTTCTGTATGACCACGTCCCAATGTAAATCTCTATGATCTACAATTATTTTTCCATATTTGTGACTTTAGCAGTCTGTGGTATTATATTTGTCTAAAATCATGTAATAATGTTTTCCTTTTATTCAATGTTCTGAACGCAAAATTAGAGGTAAGTTTTTGTATGTATATTTAAGTATTTGCATTTTTGCTTTAAATAAGATGAAAGCAACTAAAATTCAATACAGCTAAATACTAACAGCAAGACTAAAGGTGTAGGAAAGGAAAATGGCTGTGTTCATAAATTAACTAGTTGCATATGACAAAAACTAAAAAAGGGGAAAACAAAATATAGTACTAAACTGTCAAACATACTAACAGCAAAAACAACAGTCTCATACAATTATTTAACAAGAAGTAGGGCTTATATGGCAAAATGGTCCAGTCGTGAATAGCTATTTTTTGAATGACCACAGTTACTATTAACATCTCAACAGATTCACAGAAATTACACCAAAACAATAGACCCAAGTTTAATCTCACGTATGACTGCTTGTCAAGAATGGCCCTGAAATGCACATAAAAAGGGAGTGTGACTCATTTATTTCTCTATCAAAGAGATGCCTGTTTATACAGTTTCTTGATGACCTAATATTGCTAGAGCATATTCATTTGACTATCTCCCACATAATGGCTCAAAATTTGAGATAATTATATTGTTCTTAGAAACACGGTACCATACTCACTATTATAACTGAGAAGATGTCAGTTCCAACTTAATGCATTCACCAGTTTTGAAAATAAAAGGCAACAGCTGAACTTTTGGTGCCCATCAAAGACAAATCACATGGGGCAACACATGTACCTCAAATACTTTCCAGCGTCTAGCTACCTACCCAAAGTGATGTGGTCATGCAGAGAATGGCAGGGCAGACTTGTGGGCTAGCCACACCAGAGCTAAAGAGAACCGACACTCTGATAAACAGGTCCACCATTTCCCCATCACCACTAAGTTCACAAAATACGACTGCTCTGGGACTTGGGTGATTTCTTTTTCCCTCTCACAGATACACTTGATGTTCTTTTTAACATATTACGACCATAACAAAATGTTGGGAAGAGGGATTAAATGACACTATTTGCTCTAAGGAGCAAACTGTTTTTCAAAAGGTAAGATGTTGCTCTCTTCACTGGACTAATAAGGCAGGTGCTTTGGAAGACACATTAATGTGTTAGAGCAGGGCACAATTCCCATCACAGCATACCTTAAATGGTACCCTTGAGGCCTGAAAAGGTTAAACATGGAGGGGAGACAGGAGAAGGACTGAGCCAGATAAATGCTAATTGAATAAATACCCATGTACTTGGAAGTATTTACTCTTTATAGAGAATAACTGGCTTTATGAGGAAGAATGTAACCAAATGGCAGCAGTGCAAACCAGTTTTCCTTACTCTACAAAAAGAGAAGATGAAATTTTTCTTCATTTATAAAATTCTAAGAGGAAATGAAAAAATTTTAATTTTAAAGAATTCAATTTATTGATTTTAAAATATGAACTACCATTAAATCAAGAACCCAAAACATGCATCTTAATGACCATTCCCCTCAATTTTATTTTTCGCACTTTCTTCTTAAACCTAAATTATTCTGACCACAGACTAAAATTGCATTTCCTCAAAGCAGATGAAGAGCAGACATACTACTCCCATTTTTAGACATGGGAAATTTCAGTAAAGGAAAAGCTCAGTGAAATATATCAAGATGGTAACAGAGTTACAGAAGCTATACTTCCTGCTTTATACTAATGATTAACCTACACATAACATAGAACGCTTCCATTTCAAAGTGAGCTGAAAATAGTCTGTGGCCAATTTACACAACTATGGGAGATTCAGATACAGTAAGTCAGAAGAAAATGAGACTGGCACTGCTGGAGCTATTCACTAAAGTGATATCAGAAGATATTCACTAAAACGAGATCAGACAGCACTTAATTTTGTTGCCATAACTATGTAAGTCTTAACTTTGATAAACAAGGTTCTACTCTTCCAGGTAAATTTTTTGTCATTTTTAAGGCGTGTGTGTGTGTGTGTGTGTGTGTGTGTGTAGGAGGGTTTTTTTTTTTTTGGTATTTAAATCAAGCAATACTATCTTAGTGAAACAAAATGTGTTATAATGTGTAACCCAGGTTACTGCAGATTCTTGGAATATATTCCTGGTCTGGAATATAAAGTCAACTTAATCAATCCAGTACTTGAAAACGAAGACATGGACATTTCCATTGATGTTTCCTTTTCTTATAGGCAAAGATCAAGGAGGAAAGAAAGAAAATTTTAAAGAGCCATTTACAAGTGACTGTATGGCAACAGAATTCAGAACAGTGATTACCTTTTGGTGAGGAGGAGAAGTAATATTGACTGGGGAGAGTCATCCCAAGGGAACTTTCTGGGTAATAGAAATGTTCTATATCTCAAACTGCGTAGTGGTTCCATAGATATAAACATAGGCAAAAATTCATTAAACTACACACTTTGACTTATGCATTTGATTGTATGTAAGTCATACCTCAATTTAAAAAGTAAAAGCATCCAAGTAAGGTACTGCAACCAGAAATCAAGGATAAGAATCATGAAATCAGAATACGTTAGAAAAAAAATGGACCTTTCCAGGATCCAGCACAGCACTGTACATAGAGTAGATAGCAAAACATGTATTTATTGTAAAAATTTAGTAAGAATATCCTAGGTGGTTTGGAAGATCCCTTCTAAACTAATTAGAACTTCCAATTTGACTATTTTTCTGAATATTCTAAAGATAGACAGTCTCAGCCTATAAAACAGCCTCTGAAGTGTGGAAAATAAAGCCCTAGAAAGCTATGCCTCAAACCACAAAGAAAATACACTTGTCTTAATTCTGAGTGCAGAGTCAAGGAATCTCCTTACCTAAAGAAGGCACTCCATTCTCAATACTTTACAACCACTGACAGTACAAATCTATCTATGATCTTCCAATGACAAGCAAGAAACAAAACTTAATACTCAGCAAAGTCAAAAAAAAAATGTCAAAAACATGCATGATGATGTTCTAGCTTCTGAATGGTATTCTGTCCGTGCAGCAGTCTGGTAGCTATGGAGACCAAAAGCAATCAGCAGTTTTCAAACATAGCACATAGCACATGGGTGGTATTACCAAAAGATCAGGTTTATTGATTAAGAAAGGCTGTGTCTGCTTGGTAAACCTGGTCAGACAATGTTAGATTCCCTATGCTAGGAACTTAAAGATCCTCACACTGAGTTTCAACTTCCATTTTCAACTAAACAAAGTAATAAGACTAATTTTCCTTTAGTAGATAAATATTTCTGTACATACCTAGGTTCCTACATAAACAAAATTCCATGACTGAAATGAAACTGGAAGGTCTTTGCCACTAAATCTGTTTCTATTTCTTGGGTGACAATAATTCTAAATGTATCATTATGTGATTTCAAAATTGTTTCAAGTTATTGGAAAATAAAATTGCCACATGATGAATGGGACATTACATCTCATTGCTATTCTATCTTGACCTTGATAAGGCAGTATGGTAATTTCAGAAATGGGAAGCTTTCTAGGGGAAACAATAAAACATAATCAACCCTTTAAAAAATGCCAATCAAGAAACAAAAGAACTGAGGATTATTAGCTCTCTTGAAATACTACAATTCTGGAATAATCATCAGCTGTGCACAAACAGTCACACTGATCACCGGAGATCAGAGAGAAAAGGTTGAATTATACACTCATAAGAAATGTGTTTCGTAAATTCCTGTCCTAACCCCCTCTTCCCACAAAGATAGTGTCGTACAAATGTTTAAGTCAGGTTGAGTCTCTTTAGAAATTCTGAACTGTCACCTTTGCTAGTGGATAATGACAAAATATTCTGCAGAGCCTGAACAACTGCACTGACAAATTATATTATTCTATATCCAACATTAAATAATCCTCAAATTACTGAAGCTGGTCATCATTTTTCAAATACCCATTTTAGCTGTCTACAAGTGCCATTCAGCCCAGCCCCTTGTACAGGGCCTGCTATGCACCAAAGCAATTTCATTGTATAAGTTTTAAGACAGACATGATGCTGTTGGACTGTGACACTAGCCAACATATCAAAATTGAAGCCACTGTGTAAAAAAAATATCCATCTTTAAAAATAAAGTTTATTTCTTATCTTTAAATCTGCGTATAATATCTATCCCTATCTTTCTGTATAAATATGGAGGAAGAAGGTATAATGACAGCTATTTCTCCTTTTGGATAAAAAGATGTAAGCCCTTTTTCCCTTCCTAATAGACACTATCATCTCAGGTCCTTCCACTATCTATTTTAGGGTTTCGGGACCTTTATAGAACCCACAACGACAGATCAGTGAGAGACTTGATCCCAACAATTAACACATTCTAGGGAGGCTGCTTATAGATTCCTGTCTTCCTCCCTCTTGGAGGCCTAATTTTGACCACACTGACATCCCTGGCCTTAAGGATGAATAACCCAGTTAAGGGGCAGTCCCTTCCCTGAGACCAATTCCTCTGCAATTAGAGCCAAAATACAAAGGCTGTTAATGACCTAAGGCAAAGTGATATGAACTCCAAGCCAGTGAAATCATGACAGCAGGCAGATTTCTAAACAGCAAAGTAAGATCCATTTACTTACATGATGATTCAGTGCCAAACATGGCTGGCTCCAGAGGCTGCTTTTAAAAAATTAGAAGAATGGAAAAAAGAAAGGAAGGAAGGAAGAAAAATCGAGTAGAGTGTACGTGTGAGAGCAGAGAGATGAGCTGCTACACAGCAGAGGTCATGAAGACAGACAATGCAGTCCAAGCTGTGTCCAGCTGCCAGATTCTCCTCTTACAAGCTTCAGTGTTCTCCCGTGTGATTGAAAAGCAAGGTCTCCTACAGCACCAACACCCGAAGAGCTGCTTTTGAAAATCCAATAGGGAAAGGTAGGCCGACGTGGCTCTTCTGGGATGCAGTGAGGCAGGAGTAGGTAGCAGCAGGGGCAAGACTGGTAGCAGCAGCAACAGCGGATACTGCAATCCCCAGCCCTGTTATAGCAGTAAGACAATAGCGGGGCTTATGCATACACTGGTGACGTCAGAGACACTGCACAGGCCGACTGCGCTGCTTGAGCCAGAGGCTCCAAGGGCTTCAGGGGAGCAGGCAATTCAGAGGGGAATTCCTTTGTCAAAAAATACACAAGACCAAGAGCCACATATATATATTCACCCTCCTGACAAGATATTCATTCTGTGATACCAGACACTAAAAAAAGACCTCAAGGAAATTTAAATATTGGCTTTATAGCAACCAATCACAAAGACAGCATGCAAATCAGAGTTCTTGATTTTATACACCAAGTAGAACTTTTCAAGGGAATTAAGACTATAAGAAATGAGGAAAATTATCTATCTTTTAAAATAACTCCAGAACTCATTGTTTTTTTCACTAGGCTTGTGGTAGACTGACAGATCAGGGGCTGCACACTCCATCACAAATATGTGAAAATATGTACACTATTTCACACACATTCTGGGCATATAAATTCACGAGCATATGTAACAGTAAAATAACACTATAGGTGCTTAGAACATGGCTTGACACAGTGAGCACTCAAATGTTACTGAATACATCATTAGTTATTTTGGAACTATTATTCAAATATGAAAACCATTGCTCTAGGAATATACTCATGAATACATTTCTCCTATCCCTTTTCTTCTGCCTTATTTTTCTCATTTTGCCTTATGAGAATTCTTGTCGCTTTCCAGAGTAGCTCAGTCATTTAAAGGCTGTGTGCACACAGATGTGTACACCTGTGTGGAAGTGGGCATTTATGGCCAATAAACATATTTCTTTTTTATCCACTCACGCAAAGAAGATTTTATTATTTTGTTTTTTGATTTGCTTGATAAGTCAGTCTTCCTAATTACCTTTACTCTTAGAAATCTGTTTTTTTTTTTAAGCTAGACATGTACAGACTTTCACTGGAATGTCTATTCAACACAAGCAAAGGAAGTTTTGTTCTAATGTTTTAAAAATACTGAAATGCATAAAAAGTATGTGTGTGTTTTTCAATAATCTCTCTTTTTAAATCATATAAACTAGGAAGTTCCAGAGCTCGTTTCCTCTCCACCCATTCCTCTATGATACATACTTTTTCCAATATTTTCTTAAGTTTACAGACACGTCCTTATATAACAAAGTTTTTAAACATTAAATTCTAATATGATTGTGGAACTGCAAATTACCATCTAAAATATCATTAATAGCTTTTCTGGTCAGTATACTTCATCCTTTAAGTGGTTGCATAATACTCCATTGTATAAATGTAGCATAATTTATTCAAGGTAATTTGACCTTTATCTTACTGAAAATGCTGAAGAACCTGCAATGATGCTACATAAGAACAAATATTTTGTTGCAGGAAAGGAAAGAATAATAACTAATATCTATTCAATGTTTACTATGTGCCAGGTATTATTTTGAGAACCTCACATGTATTAGCTTAAAATTCATAACAACCCTGCAAAGTAGATATAATTATTACCCACATTTGATAAACAGTGGTCATGCAAGTTAGTAAATGATAAGCTGGGATTCGAACCCAGGCAGTCTGGTCCCAAAGCATATGCTCTTAACTACTCTCCCATAGTGCCTCTCGAAACATGAAAAATTAATCACCAAAAGTATTTTTAAAGAATTCAACTAAAATGAAAGGAAAATAGAAATCAACTGAAAATGTGGAGAAGAAAATTCTTAGAAGAGAAAGGTCACCAGGAAAAAACTAAAAATGACAGAAAGGACTATAGCAAACACTACAAAAATTAAGAAAAATGCATCCCTCCCAAAATGAGCAGTTCAAGTCAACAACCAATGGAGAATACAGGCCGACTTCAGAAATATTGCAGGTTTGGTTCCAGACCACCACAATAAAGCAAGTCACACAACTCTTCTGGTTTCCCAGTGGATATAAGAGATATGTTTACACTATACTGTAGTCTATTAAATGTGCCACAGCATTACACCAAAAAAAAATGTACATACCTTAAAAATACTTCATTGCTAAAAAAATGCTAACCATCATCTGAGCCTTCAGCAAGCTGTAGCAGTAACAAAAGATCACTGACTGCAAGTCACTATAACAAATATAACAGTAATAAATAAAGTTTGAAATTATCATGAGAATTACCAAAATATGACACAGAGACACAAAGTGAGCAAGTCTGTTGGAAAAATGCTACTGACAGACTTGCTTGATGCAGGGTTGCCACAAACTTTCAATTTGTTAAAAAAAAAAAAGGCAATTTCTGCATAGAGCAATAAAAGAGAGCTCAATAAAATGAGGTCTGCCTGTACCAATAATGGTGTTGAGATATAACTGTAGGAGGTGGGAAAGGACAGTACACTTCAAAAGGGTTGAAACCAGAATATTATCTTACGGAAGATCTATTTTAAATTGCATACCAGATGTTGCTCATGAACAGTCACACAAATGGGGACAGATGTGACCATCAGAAGGGTAAATCGAAAAGTAGAATGAGAAAATGATCCTTGGGTTAGACAAACCGTCAGCCCTCCATAATCATGAGTTCTGCTTTTGGAGATTGAACCAACTGCGGACAGAGGTATTTGGGAAAAAAAGTTTCAGAACATTCCTAAAGCAAAACTTACAATTGATGCACACTATTGGCATAGCATTTACACTGTACTTACAACTACTTACATAGCATTTACATCACATTAGGTATTATAAGAAATCTTGAGATGATAAAATATACAGGGAGGATGTGTGTAGGCAGAAACTACACCATTTTACATAAGGGATTTCAGTATCCGTGGGCTAGGGGTGGGGTGGTCCTGCAATCAATCCCCCCATGGACACTGAGGGACTACTGTACTTTCCACCAGAAGCCATGGTCTATATGCCACTGCTTGCCAACTCATTGATGTAGCTCCTTTTTTCAGTTCATACATGAGGGTGTATATGTGCATATATAAATACATTTTTCTGACTGCCTGTATTTATTTCTTGGCACACACTTCTAAGAGTAAGTTAAAGGTGGCATTATTGTTAAAGAAGTCTGCTTTTCAGATAACTATAGCAGGATCAATATGTTAAAACCATCAGGTCTCACTTGCCAGCAAAACTGGACACACATGCACACCTCTGACTCCTATTAAGGTTTCTATAACATCTAGAGGCTTGAGGTATTTCTAAAGACTTTATAAGGTTGGGATCTATATCACTGAAGACCCATCTTTGACAAAACAGATTCTAAAATTTTAGTTCATTCCCATTCTCTCGTCTAGGCAGCTGGCATGAGCTCAGAGAATGAAGACACATTTTAATGGGCCGCCAAAGGAAAATGTAATGAAGGAAAACAAAGGAAGAATGAAACTGACCGATGTTCTCTACGCCCCTCCAAAAAAATCACATAACACATTCCAAAAGCAAAGTCATCTCTGGATTATCAATTGTGTCTAATTATGCCTGCTTGCTTGCCTGCCTGCCTGCCTACCTGCAACCCTGCCCATGACCCTGCCCTTCCATTAGTAAAGCAAGAACTAGTAATTTTAAGATAAAATTAGCAATGAAAGAAAAGATCAATATTCAAAATAATGTAGTGGTCAAAATAATTATTGTTAAATTAGAATGCTGCTGATAAAGAAAGGTAACAGTGTAAATCTTCAAGGAAGTCAATAGAAACTTTTAGAAGAAACCCCATAAATTGACTCAACAACTATTTCCTGGGAGCCTACTGTTCTGCACTCTAGGGATACAGTCATGAACAAACTTTCTCCTCTATAGAGCTTATATCCTAGTGGGTGAGATGGACACACAAAGGTGTAATATATCAAATGGTGGTATGTGATGTAAAGAAAGACAAGAGAAATCAGTGGATGAGGAGTGACTGAATGGGAGGGTTATTTTAGGTAAAACTGTCAGGTAATGCCACCCTAAAAAGATGACATTTCAACAGAGACCTGAAAAGACTGAGGGGAAACCACATGGGTAGCATGGAAACCACATGGGGGAAAGAGCTTTCCAGGAAAAAAAAAAAATTAAATCTGTTCTTGAATCATCAAGAATCAGTTTTCTATTGGAAGACATCCCCTTCAGTGCTATGATGCTATCATTAGTACAAAAGTGGTTGTGCTAAACTGTGCTGACAGCAAAATAAATTCTCTTTTTAATGCAAAAGAACTTACTCTCCCATGAACTGAAACCATGTCTTCTTCTCTTCAAAGTTTAATAAACTAAATATACCTACATTTGCAAATATGTAAATGTTTATCAAAATCACCATAGAAGACAACATTCAAAATAGCTTCCTACCACATAGGACACCTAATTTAGTTAATGTTATCTATTAATGTGGTAAGAACTTAAACCACATATTGTCTCCAGAGTACATACAATAATTCATTTTGGAAGTGTCATATCTGCAGTTTCTCTGGAGTTGTCTCCTTTGTTCACATTAAAGTTTTATTAGTACTCCTTTTGATGTCCATTTAGCATGTTAAAGTCGCGTGTCTTTTAGAATGCCATCTCTACATTTATGAAGTATGACTTAAAAACAACAGAGAAGTGTTTTATTGGCAACATATAAACTATAGAAAAATGAAAATAATCAATGATTCTATTCTTTAGAAAAAAGGAACAAATTTATAATTAAAAACATACTCACGGTAAAGTTCCCCGGTAAGATTTTAGAAATTTGACTTCTTTGTATATGTCTATAAGGTGTATTCCTTCCTACTTCAACATAGTACCACGCATATAGTAAGCCTTCTAACAGGTAAGTATACTCTGTTCCAGAGCCCTGGAACAAAACTCTGGTACACTAATGTTATAAGGAAAAGAAATTCAAAATCTAAAGAGAGAGATACTAGTATAGTACTCACTTTAAAGGAGCTCTAAAATAGGGGAAAAACATGGATTTATAGAAAAAACATATTTGGAATAATTAATTAGTTTTAAATGTTTTATCCTCAAAAAATATTCACCACGGAAGTCCTTTACATAGCAAGCACCTGAAAGTTATATTTTAAATTAACAATTTCACAAAATTTTTATTTTCACACTGTAATTAGCTATCTTACAAAAGATCCATCCATAGATTAAAAGGATCATGCATAAAGAACACATAAGTAGTGCTTAATTTAAATGTATACTGGGATTTTGTCATTATTCTGGGTATGGAAAGTAGGTCTCTTCCCTGGTGGAAAAATCTTCCAAAAGTCTTTGTTGTTCATTTAAAAGGAATCTATCAGAACACAGTGTTACCATTAGCCAAAAATTCAATTTAGGGTAATATAATTTTGAATTAGTTGCACAAATTTTGGGAATCCCCCCACTTATTCATCAAGCCATATAACCTTAACTTTATTCTTGTGCTAATTTACTACTCAGTGAAACTAGAAACTGAGAACAAGACTATGCAGTTTAAAAACGGAAGAGGCCAGTTACACTCAGAAAATTTAGGATAAAAACTGAAGTTCTCCAATTCATTTATTACGTCAACTTCATCTAAAAGTTCAGCCACACACACACACAAAACCACCACCACAAAGCCAAGAATGTTTTACGGTCTCGTAGACTACGGATATTTTATCCTCTCTGTGACATAATCTGAACTTAGATATTTGTACTCTAAATCCTCTGGCCCAGAGGGTAGAAATGTGGATTAATTATGGGTTGCAGTTTATTTTAAGTCCGTTTGAGTAGGACCCAAACTGAAATAGAGTAAACAACAAGGGTATGTCTGAGAAATTCCCTTAAGCACTCATCCTAAATTAATCACAATTTGTACACAATAAATTCATACATACTCAGAAATAAATTCATGTATCATAATTTTCAAAATAAACTTATGTACAAACAAAATCAATGTAATTTTTAAAATATTAATTCAAAATACTATATTTTGAGTAATTCTATTCAGCTAGAAAGTATTTTAAAGTTAATTTTACCTGTATAGTCCATAAAGAAGCAATAGGCAGGGAACCGGGTATTTTCCAAAGTAAAACTCTATCAGACACAAAATGAAATGGTTCCCTGAATAGGCTAGCCGTTCTGGGGAAAGCCTCCTGCCGTGTGACATCAAGCACACACACACTTCTCCTTATCTCGATTCAAGTTTCAACGGCCATCACTCCGCTCTCCTTTGCCTGTTCTTTTAAAATCATTGTCAGAAAAGTCTTTCTTAGAAAAGAACTGTTATTTCTTCCCATTTCATTCCTGCATTGTTAGTTTCAAACTAGGGAAAATAGTACAGTGAAAAAGAATATGAAAATGAATATATGTATATTCATGTATGACTGAAGCACTGTACTATACAACAGAAATTGACACAACATTGTAAACTCACTATACTTCAATTAAAAAAACTAGGAAAAATAAATTCTTTTTTCTGTAAGTGAAAAGAACACAAGATATCTATATTTCATCCCAGTACTCAATGTTTTAAACCCACATAACCTGAAAGGAGTTAGCGTTCAAATTTTTAGGAAGAATATAACATTGTCATTATTGTTCAATATGATAGCATGCACACTTGATCCATCTGATACACATTTAATTTATAAGCAAACCTAATACAGGTGATGGAAGAACAAATCCTTTACAGCATATCTAAAACCTTTAACGCATTTGTCTGAGTCCTGAAACAGACATCAGATGGAAAGGACATATGGTCATTCTTGAGACAGACTGTATCTGATGTAATCTTTAGTGTCACATTGCCACATGCCCTGTGCCATCTTTTCCTTCATTACCAACTGTTTTTTATCTTGAGTGTGTCCTGGCTAAAACTTTAAAGAAACTCTAACAATAGCTACTTCATCTTGATACAACAATTCTTTAGACCTTGCACAGAGACAAGATACAAATGCACTTAAAATTTTATCAGCTTTCTTTTTTGTTTTTGAGCAACCTAAATGGTTGGACAATTTCCAATTTAGAGATATATCAATACTCCCTGAAACTGCAGCTACTTTGAGAAAGATAAGGTATTGGTTGTTTTGAGTGGTTTTACTGGAGTAGTGGGATGCTTTGTTTTGCTTTTATTTTGCTACTTTCCTTTCTACTGAATAAGTGTTTCCATAAGATAACCACAAAATTGACAATACTATACAATATGATTCCAATTTTTAGTTCAATATCAAAAGTATGAATAGTACAGAAATCTAAACATTCTGGGCTCAGTATCATCATTTAACAGATCTTCCCAATAATTTTATAAAAGTGAGAGAGCATCATTTCATTCAGCCATTTAGCCAATGCTTCATTACGATAAGCAGATCCCATTACACCACCATTCTGCTAACAGTCAAATGCTGTTAATTCTCATCAACCTCACCTGTCACTGTTGCTAAGCAGCCCTGTCTCATTTCTCAGCCCTTAATTCTCTTTATCTTAATTCAGGGTACGAATTGGGGAGCTTTCCACGAGCTATAAAAATTTGATATAGTTTATTCCTGGTAATTAAAATGTGCAAATGGTAAGAACATTAATGCCATGATTGGTTTAAAGTGGTAAGCTCAGAATGCCTAATAATAACTGTCTTAATTTCCACACAACTTACAAATATGTGGAAACACTGATAGCCTTTATCAGATGTCACATGAAATGACATATATGCCTTTCACAGTTTAGTACTGTTAGCATGAATTTTTAAAATTTTATCTAATCATTTGAGCAGCATTATTTTAAGAGCAATTTTTATATCCTTTATATTTTATAATTAAGTCAGATATTTTAGGGAAATGCACTTTATTAACAAAATAATAATAACATAATGAAAAATCCAAGTTAGAAAGTATAAGATGGATAGATGGGTAGATGGCTATAAAACCTACAATCTGCAGATAAGTGATCTGCCAAACCTCAGAAAGCCAGCAGAGTGGTTGAGAGCCAGGTTTTGCATCAGAGAAGGTTCAGGTCCCACTTTAGCCACTTCTTAGCTGGATGATTTTAAGCAAAATTTTTTAATCTCTCAGAGCCTCAACTGCCTCATAAGTTAAATAACAAAGGGCCCAGACCATTGCCTGGGACATGATAACAGCCAATATGTAAACAGCACTTTTAATGTGGACCAGGCATTGTTCTCATTCATGTATTAACTTATTTATAAAACCCTCACAGCAACCCTCATTTTATACATGAGGAAACTGAGGCATGGAGGGTATATAACTTAACTAAGGTCACACACTATACATAACAGAGCCAGGATTCAATCCAAGTAGCCTTGCTCAGAGTCTCTGTGCTTTACTCACACACTGCCTCCAGAGAGTAGGGGGTCAATAAACAGAGCAAAACAAGAAAACTCTTTTCCAAAAACCAGGTTCATCCTTTCCAATAAAACCAATACTGCAGTGTGCCAAATATTTTAGTTCAGAGCTTATAAAAATTCTCTCTTTTTGTAGTTTATTCAATTACAACATATGGAAAAATTAAACAGAGAAATGGAACTAAAGGGATAATGTTTAAAGTCATTGTGATGGCTTAAAATGAGAGTTGCACTAGCCAGTTAAACAGAAATAAGTACTCAAGCACAGAAAGCTACAACCATAAAAGGACCTGTACTATGTACTACTCCCCACACTCCCAGCAACCACTAAGTCCCTCCCTCCCTTCTTTTCAGTTTCCAAATGTCACAGTAGACACCTAAAGAGTCTGAGCAGTTTCCTTTGACTAACTTCAAAGCTCACTCAGGAGGAGAGCACCTTCAACTAGATCCCCCATTTTCCTCCCCAAGAACCTTCTCTAGCCCCACCTTGCCCTCAGCAAAGGAGACCTACTGGTGTCTAGGTGCACCCCTTGGACACGGCAACAATCACATCACTGTCCTTCCCAACAAATATTTTCAAGTCGCCAGAGTCAGAGTTCATCACAGGTAACCTGTTCCAGCCTATGGCCCAGGGACCCCTGTCCTATGTGCAACTTACTGACTCAGGAGCAGCCCATACTGCACTCTCAAACCCCACCCCAGATTTGTGCTACAATTTACCCCCTTACAGTTCAAGCCAGAAGAAGCATAGTCGTTGAATCAGCAGATCTCGGGTCTTGCCTCAGTACTGCCACTCATTACCTCTCCGACCTGGGATAAGTCCTGGAACCCCCGTCTGTTCACTCAGTGGCAAAATGAGGACGTTGAACTGGATGATCCTTAAAATCTAGTCCAACTCTAATAATCTAAGATTCTACTTTAAACTGATTACAGTTGGATGAGAAAACTCAAGTAACTCTCAAGGAAGTTAACTCTTCCTCTTCCTCTAGCCCACACTATCCCCCCATCCACCCTGCCAGGGCTTGGGAACAGCCCCACCTCAAAGGTGGGAAACCAGGGAGCCAGGGTGTACTGTCCAAATCCAGTGCATGTACGTCGAATGGCTGATTCCTCCAACTGTTTTCAGGCATTGTTCCTCTCTAGACAGGCCCCAGTAACTCAGCCTGGCTGTGAGTAGACAAATACACTCATAAAAGACAGTAGAAGTAACTGTTGGAGGTCCTGCCTGCTGGAGGTTCACGGCCTGGTGGGTCACACCTCTTAGGACAACAAGGCCTGGGAGCTTCTGAAGGGGACCCCTCCTTCCAAAACATGATTGAGATAGCCTGGACAGGGAGTGCCAACTTTTCTTTAGATGACATCTCAGGGGTTGAGACATAGCTCTCCTCTCCTTCCCTGTCATCGCTTTCCTACCTGGAGTAGTTCCTGCTGAGTGAGTCTTCAGCCCTTCACCCTCCCCAGAGAATGATATAGCTCCCACTTCACTTTTAACTCTGAAACCCATTTACCATAACTTTATCATAATATCTTACATCATATTTTCAACTCATACAGTAACTCACTTTATTGCGCATTTTAAAACCCCAACCCCAGGGTTGGATTATAAATGTTCACCCTGTTATTCCAGAAATGATAATATGGGGTTTTCCCTCCAGTCTGTATTCTCACCCTCCTCATCAACAAGTCAGTTAAGTCAAAATACCTTAGTTATGCCTCATTCCAACTTCCTCTTTCTCTAAGTCAGAACAAATGTTACTAAGACGTCATTGCTCTCCCATGCTTCTTACCACCCACTCCAGCCTGCATCCACCTCATTATTTTCTTTTCATGTTCTGCCATCCTTCATTGGCCTTGCTTATGGAGCCTCCAGGTTACTTCATGGCCTATTCCATAATGTGAGAAAACCCCACTGCAAAAAGAGCTGACTGAAGAATGACAACAGGAGCCCAACTCCTTCCAAGAGTGAGCTCTACTTTCTGTACCTAAAAATTTTTAAGTAAGCTAAGACAGAAGAGCATCAAGCACCAACCAGGTAACCAAACAGCCCTGTGAAATAAGAAGGGAACTGTTCAACTCAATACCATGACCCAGACCAGTGCTGTACATTCTCTAAGACAAAGTGAGGAATCATCCTCACCAAGTACAAAAGCGTTGAACCTGATAAAAGATCTACTTTACCCAACTCCAAACTCTCAGGTAAGGGTTATTTCTAGATAGACACTTCTCTGTTATGCTTTAAAGTAATGGTGGCAATGATTCAGGAACCAAAACTCTTAGTGGCTGCAAAACTCATACCTCTTACAAAGTAGCAGGGCCACTCCCTTTTTACATGAACCCCAAGAGAACTGATATCAAGTCATTCCAGCTGGAAAGTGTGGGGGGGGCGGAAATAACTTTTATAAGAGGTAGAATACCACTGGTGTTTCTATTCTTCAGAAGATTATTGTACAAAGAGACATTGGTTTAAATGTTTAAGGCTAACCAATTTTTTAAAAAGCATCAATTAACCTTGATGTAAAATTAAGAGTCATGAGAAGCATGACTAAAGTTATTGAAATGCCTGGTGAAAACATAAAAGATTAAGAATTTCTTCCCACAACAATGGACCTAACAATAAATATGTTTGTTCATTTTATACTTTGAAAGTGAGGGTCATTTTATATGCATCTGAATCAAAGCTCTAGTGGAGAAATCACAAGCAAAATCCAGGTTTCTACAAGAAACAGAGAGGTACCCAAGCCAAACATATCTATCTGTAGAAAGCTTCTTTAGAAAAACCACAGACCTTCCTGTGTGGTTTTGGTCTGTTCACCTGGCTGGCAAAAGGAACCACTGGAAAATAAGCACAGGAAGTCATGAAAAATAGTCATGAATGGACTACTGTGGGTTGTTACAGTGGCAAAAAACAATGAAAATCCTTCAAGAAATGTGGTAGTATTCAGCTGCAGTTTCTGGTAAGCAAAGAAAGTCACCATTTCCATGGTACTCCAAAACATAAACTGATCTTGATATTTGATAACAGGGGCCAGCACTCTTTCTATAAAGGGCCAAACAGTAAATATTTTAGATTTTGTGGGATCATCCAGTCTCTGTCACAACTACTCAATTCTACCATTTTAGTGCAAAACTAACCATAAACAATACATAAACAAATGTGTATATGTAGCTGTGTTCCAGTAAAACTTTATAGACTGTGAAACTGGATTTCTCATAATTCTCATGTGTCATGAAGTATTTTTCTTCTTTTGATTTTTTCAACTATTTAAATTATTTTTTAAAAAATTGCTAGCTTGCAAAAACAGGCAGCCCTCAGACTACAGTCTGTCAACCCCTGTTTGATAATCTTTACTGTAGTTAATTTGGCTTTCTCTGAAAGAACTCTGATTTTCAATTAGGTCTCTGCCATTAACAAGACTCAGAAAGGTAATGAATTCTATCAACAACTTGCTTGATGGATCAGGGCTGGGAATTCAAGAAAACTTTCACCCCAGTTTCCTTTATTTCTAATGATACTATGAGCAACACCTAGTTTTGATAGCTCACACTACCTTGTTTACTCCCAATCGGTTAGAATTAGTGGTAAATGCTGAATCAACTTGTGAGAAATCAACTACATTCACGTAGTAACAAAAACATTTCCAACCCACATACATCTATAGCCCTCAAAAATTCTATAGAAATGGAAATCATTGGTTAAGATTTCCAAATCTCCTCAATTATACTATAAGCCAGGAGACCTTATACAAAGTATACTCATAGTATAAAACACAATTAACAGCTACTTTGGTATGAGACATTTTCACACTGTTGACCAACAGTAGCTGAAGAGAATTCTTGAGAACCAAGAAACGTCTATTTCAATCCTAACCACATAGTTAACTACTTTGGGTAAACATTTCACAACAGCACCTCATTTATGAAATTAAGAAGTAGGTTTAGATTATTTCTGTGGTCTTTTCTACCTCTAAAATGCTAATAATGAGCTACACTAATCATGATATCTGACCTAGCCCACTGAAAGTTCCAGCATTTTTCACTTTTCGTTATCCCTAAGAAGCAGAAATTTCTCCTCTGCTCTCTTATCTCTGGCATTTTGAAAGGTCACTGAAAATATATTTCTGATCAGGAAAATTCCTGCCTCCTTCAAATCATCATCTTAACACAAATGTAAGTGATTCAAGAGAAAACATACTGCAGTATAATACTTGGAAAATGTTTCTAGAGGCAGATTATTTGTGTCTGCTGCAACCATAAACTCCAAGTTGTGGAGCTTCCCCATAATAAAAGCAGACAATCAGGTTCTTCAGCTACCACAGAAATTTTTCCTTAAAATTGCTTCATTTTTCCACGATAATCACATCTATGACCACATGAATCACACTGCAGGCTGCCTCCAGAATCAAGCAGACCTTGATTTAGTCCCTGCCATTGCTACTGTAAACTGAAAGTTACTCACCTCCAAGACTTATTTTCCCATTCCTGGTAGCAATGGAAATAATATATACATAATGGTGTATAAATATTGATGTCTTCAGGAAGACATCTGCAATAGACTGTTAGGTTTGGAAAAATAACTTATAAAAGCAAGAGAAATACTATGATAGCACTTTAAAGTTTCGTTTGTTTTTTTATTTTATTTTTTGTTTTGTTTTTGTTTTGGGGGGTTAATTAGGTTTATTTATTTATCTGGTTTTTGTTTGTTTATTTTAAATGGAGGTACTGGGGATTGAACCCAGGACCTCATGCATACTAAGCACACCCTCTACCACTGAGCCATACCCTCCTCCTATAGTTTTTTTTTTTTCCTTTGAAAAGCATACAGTGTGAAAAAGGGAAGAAATTGATACATGCTACAATATGGATGAATCTTGAGGACATCATGCTAAGTGAAATAACGCAGTCATAGAAAGACAAGTACTGTATGATTCAATTTACATGCAGTATCTCAAGTAGTTAAATTCATAGAGAAAGAAAGTAGAAGGGTGGTTTCCAGAGGCTGGAGGTAGGGAAAGGAGAACTGTAATGGGCAAAGTACTTTAGCAAGATGAAAAGAATTCTGAAGATTGATTGCACAATAACGTGAATGTGCTTATTAACACTACTGAACTGTACACTCCTAAACTGTACACTTAAAAACCAGCTAAGATAGTAAATTTCATGTTATGTACATTTTACCATATTTTAAAAATTTTTAATACATTTTTAAAATAAGTTTCAAAACACTTTTAAAAAGTATACAGTGGATATCTCTGGCAATAAAACTACTGATGATTTTCACTTTCTACTTTATATTTTGTCACTGTTGCAAAAGTAGAATGAGCTCACTATGAAAAACATGCAATCAAGAAAAAGGGCAATTTTTATTTTACATGTGAAGTAAGTCTAATAGCTTGAAAGCTGTGAAATCTATCAGCTAAGGGTCCAATTAGTTTTGAAACACATTAAGAACAAATACTATCACTAGGAACTATACATATAATTAGGTTCAGAATGACTAAAAGAATGATAAAGAACTGGTAAAAAGGAAGTATATTTTTATTCTTAAATTTGTATAGAAATACTAATTTTAAATGGCATTTATGCAACATTTATTTAATATTAAATTTGAATAAAACAGCATATAAAAAATTAAAATTTAATTGTTAACGCCAGTGCCTAGTAATGCATTTTGAATGAATAAGTGAACACACCTGAGTAGAAAGCAACTCCTTAAATCTCAGAAAATGTACAAACCATTCAGAATGGATAATTATATTACACTGCTATCAACTGGTGCGGCATTCCTAAAACAAAGGGACAATAACTAGGAAAGGAAAGAGTGCATTGCTGAAACTTTAAAAGATATAAGTCAGAGGGTGACAGTCTTAAAACACTTTTCTCCTCTGAAAGTTTTACTATTTCCAATAAAATATGGACACTGTCCTTTTAAAAGGGATATTGACTCTGCTATAAATCAACTATGAAAAAGGTATGACGTGGGAAAATTACTGAAATTAGAGCAAGATCTACTTTTGAATCCTGCTTTAGGCAATATTGTGTCTCAAGTTTTCTCAGACATGAAACATGTGAACCTCTCAACAACCCATTACCCATATTTCATGTATGAGAGCACCTTATAAATGGTAAAAGGTCAAGAGTTAGTATTATTTATCATTAGTAATTAAAATACTAATACTGACTTTTGCTTAATAACACATCTCTGAAACATTTCTATTTATGATCTATGTACTTGTTTATGTTTAACAAACAAAATGCATCAGCTTTTTGAATATGTTAAATGCCTAAAGACAAGAAAATCAGAAGTATCTGTCCTCTGACTGAGTTATTCTTTATATGGTTCTCCAACTTCTCAATTAAATTCAGCTTTTTTTTCCCAGGCCTTTTTTTTTTTTTTTAGCAGAAACATGCCCTACATACTTTTCATGAGCATAATTTATTTTTAAATTGATGTCTGGGAATTCAGCATACTGTATCTTAAAACACTGCTCCATGTTAGTCATTGTTTCCACAGCCCATCAGCACTTAGGCAGGAAGTATAACAAGCAAAGAAGGAACTGAGTTTCACAGAGTCTGTCAGTAATGTCTCATAGCATTTCATAAAAATCTGATCCACATAACTAATCATGAAAACCGGAAATATTTTTACATTAATGGTAACAACCAATATAAAGACATAGAGGAAAAACAGGGACCATTTATGACTCATTACCACAGAAATACCTGAAGGCAAAGTGGATTGAAACTGGGGCTAGACTTGGGATCAACAGCTTTAGATTTTCCACTCTGCACAATGTTAAAATATTATACTTTATATTTACATAATATGAATCACTAACATTAAAAACGTGTCATAATAAATCACAAGCAAATAACAATCAAATAAATTGTGAGAAAATTTTTGTTACTCTGTCAACATTATAATGTATTAACAAATAATTCTCTTCAGTGAAATTAGATTCAACAGACCTATGTCTTGACATTTCATTGAGAATGTAGATTCTAGGAATGTATGTATTTCTTTAAAAAAAAGTATACACTGAGGATAGATGATATAACAATGAACAAAAAACAAAGGCCAGTGAATTCCAGGCATTATACAGTAGCAAAACATGTAAGTAAACTCATGTTTCAAAAATATCTGAGGAAATAAAAAACATATTAGGTTCCCATATACTACTTGGCTAAAATACTCCTAATTATACTTGAATCAAGTCTTCAGAGAAATACAGATTAAAATGTCATAAATATTTTCTTCTACTTAAAACAGCCCATGAAAAATAAGTCATCTTTTTAATTGTTTACTATAATTTACACTTTAAAAAAAATTAGGTACTGTTTTTAAGTTATTCTAAAGCACCTGTCTCTAAAGCAGTACAAGATAAAAACAAAGGCTCATAAAGATTTCTTAACCTCAGACATAAAACACAAGTACACTAAATGTAAAAGTATAAAAAAGAAAATGTTTTATTTCTATAATCAAAAGTCTATTTTCAGATACTCACCAACTAGAATCAATGCCTATTTGAAGACAGATTTCTTAAAGGTGAATAGATTATTTAAGTCATTTTGGGGATAGTTCAATGATACTTCTACATTTTTCTCCCAGAACACAGAACAAGAACTTGGTTACACAAGTCCTCTAGATCCACTCAAAGAATTAGGGGGAAAGTATGGGGGGAAGGAGATTTTGAACTTGGAGTCAATGTCTGAAGACTGAGGCTTTTTTTTTTTTTTTGGTAGAATGCAAATGTATTTGCATGAATTATGACCAAAAAATGTAACTGTAGAAATTATTTAATATTACCCTAGGAATACATGTTTTACATTTTCAACAAAAGAAAAGGTTTTCAAAAAACACAAAAACTAACACTTATTGAGTTTAGTGTATGTTAGACACACTGAAACACTATGATAGAAACTTTCATATGTTACATTATCAAAATCATTTTCTTCATCTTTGCTATAAAATCATAATGGACTCTATCTTAAAAGGCATAAAAGAGTCAACTGAGAGCTGTAAATTATCAAAATGTCTACCTTGCAAGAGTTTTTTAAAATTTCTATAGACTGTTCATTTCTTTTCAGGATATGTAACATATTTCTGACTTAAGAGATTCAGCAAGCTGAATATTTCGTCCTTTCTCTCCAGAGACCATGTGCAACACGACAAAATGGTAAAATTCTGAGCCAAATGGATGACACAAAAACAAAGTCAAAGAATCCTTTAACTATCTCCTTAGACCTCTGATTATCACTTTCCAAGAAATCATTTTCAGGACACTGGATTTTTTCCTCCTTAATTTAACAATTTTATTGCTATGTACCCAAAAGGCAATAATTTTCCATCTGGATCAATTTTTTCTGTCAAAAACATATTATCCATACTAGCCAATATTCATCACATGAATATAAAGAAACAAAAACAAAACAAAAAAACCTAAATAGATTTTTAAAATAGGATACCATACAAGTCAGTCTTCTCAATTTAAAAATAGACAATAGATATTGGCCGTATCATTTTGAGACACCCTCACGTTAGGGTTGCAGAAGCCACAGAAAATGGAAGTGAGGATTCTGAAGATTGTAGTTACCGTACAAAGACACCCTCCATGCGACATGAATCAAATCAGCAGCAATTATGACCTACAGACAACTCATTTAGAATCCCTTCCTAAGAAAAAATTTTTTATAAAAAGCACATTTTAAAAAACTAATTCAGTAAATACATCTGGTATTATAGAAAAAAGAATAGATTTTATGTTGTTACTGATTTGTACAATTTTTAATTCAAGGGATTCTACCTTTAACACACACACTGCAGCCCTTAGAGAACTAGCTGAAATTCTATGTACCTGATTAATTTGAAATAGGTTGCATTAAAAATAAATTATGTTAGCAACTGAAGGTAATTAACAAGCTTGTAACATAACCAAATACTACATAAAAACCACAATACTGCATTTGAAACTTGAAATCTCCTCTCCAAAAATAGATATTCTTGTTTGATCTCCTGCTAAAATTACTTAGAGAAACTTCAATGTTTAAGAAAGTATGTTCGTAAAACATGATATCTTTTCAGGCTTTCATATGTTTTTATTATATGTTGTCTTTGAGCAAAATAGAGACATCAGATTATATTTTGCTAGAACAAGATAAGGATCCCACCATTACTATGGCATTGAGGGGAAAAATAAGGAAAAGTGGTCATCTTTTCCTTTCTTAATATACTCTCTATATTGACATTAATGCAATTATCAGTCTATCACCATAGTTACAAAAATAAAAACAAACAAAAAACACTGTAACACCACACTGTATCAGAAATGGTCTCTGGTTACTATGGCAGTTATGTAAGACATACCTTTTCCCAAGCATGGCCCACAAACAATCTTGAAGGTTTGTAGGCTCTGTTAACAGCCTACATGGATTGCTTCTGAAAGCATCAGTACCCGATCCCTGCAATGTTATCATCTTTACTAACCACTAGTCGTTTCTGTAACTCACACAGATATAAAAGCCTCTCTTTCCAGCTCATTTATCAAGTGAAAGGTTCCTTTCCAGGAAAACAGACACCTGAGCTCCAGGGACCATAACAGAAAATACCAGTAAAACCATTCAACTGCACTTAGTATTGGTAGTTTTCTTTTCTACTTTGTTCTTTCAGGAAGAAGGTGGCCTTTAAATTCAGAAAATATATTCTATAAATACATGCATTTTTCCCAAGTAATACTACAAGTAGTTTGACTGATTTGTCTTTTAAAAGCAGAGCGAGGTGACTACTGTTTGGGTAAGGTTTCAGCTGACAATTATTAGACCTCTTGTTGCTTCCATTCATTTGCAGAACAGTTTTTCAATCATCCCCATGGATTTTCATGCACACTAGATAAGGTTCCAGTTTCACGGCAGTAAACAAATGACAAATAGCTTCTTTGGTGTTTTCCAACATCAACATTCAAATGTTCCACTAATTGGCTGGTGCTGAAAAGGAATCCTAGACTCACAACATCACAGGCTACAGAACAGAAAAGCTTCATAGCCAGAAGCTTTAGAAAATGCCTTCTAGACGTCCGAGTTTTTCAGAGAAGAGATAATATTTTGGATACTAGGATTTCTTAATTGTAATATAACTCTTACCATGAAAAAGATCCAGCAGTACTTCTCAATAAGGGTGGTATGGGTATTTTAAGCAGGATAATACTACAGTTAACATCCCTGGTCCCCAGGCATTAAAGGTCAGCAGCTTTGACCATTCACTGTGACAACACAAAGCCACATGACCCTTAGTGGGACAGCACTGCCCTCCCAACCTTAACAATGTATTTCCCTGCCATCTTACACAGGTCACACAGAGCTCGGCACTGCTCAAGATGGATCAGCTTATGTCACATCTACAGTCTGGTTACCATATAGTTAGCATTTTTTTTTCCTCTGGTGGCAGTTATACTACCTATAAAACAACTCAGGAATGTGCATTAGACACTGAGTCGTGAACCTAATGTCCTAATCATTAACTGCTCAGTTTTGTACTTGAGGCCAGGGGGTGGGGTTCTGCTTGGTTCCACAAAGATGTAGAATTCTCAAGCAGCAGTAACAGAAAGCACTTATGTAATCATAGTTCAACACTAAACTCCTTTTAACATTTGGCTTTGGAACAAAATTTTAGACATGAGTAACATTAAAAACAAAAACTTCAATATCAGACCAAGTTGATTAGCAGCTACAAATGGTCCCACTCTCTCATCATAAACAAACTGTTCTACAAGATAACGTTGATCAGTGAAATAATACTAAGAAGGCACCTAACGTTTCTTTCTTCTCTAGATTACTGTCTACTAAGGGCCAAACTTTGTTTTAGTAACAAAAGAACTGTCTGGTGGCTAGTGTGTCCTTCACAGGGCTCTGTGTAGCCCTCTGGGGCCACAGAGGTATAGACTGGCTCCTATTTGCTCTTCCCAAATTCAGAGCTGGTCCGTCTTCTCTTTTATCTGACACTGGGTACTCTTCCTCACAGGGCCTGTAGTTCACACACTTACCACACTTGGAATTGTGCCCAAGGAGGGCCCCAGAGGCTGGACTCCAACTATCTAAATGTTTAGCACGTAAATGCCTGAAAAAGCATGTAGTAAGACTGTAGAAGTATTCCTCTACATCTCTTCTATTTGAAACTCTAAGACTAGGGCAGTAATTCTGTAGTAATTCCTTGTAAACTAGAGTTTTCCAAAACTTCTAGTGTCCTGAAATTTATTAATAGGTCTACTACTAAAAGGAGGGAGGGAGATAATTTCAATCTCAAGTAATTTGGAGGGCTGTACAGCACAGGCATGCCTGATTTTCAATCCCGGTTCCACCACAAACTGACAGGCTCTGAGACTATGGGCAGCAGACTGCTTGGAAAACCAAGGTTCTCATCTTGTAAAATGGATGGTAAGTGATTACTATGCAAAGTGCTCATGGACACATAGCAAGGGACAAAGTATTTTGTTGATGTTACTTTTGCTCTGCTGTTTCTTCTGCCTGGAACACTCTTCCCCAGTAGTTCACAGAGCTAGCTCCTTCTCATTCTTTAGGTCTCAGTTTAAATGTCACCTTGTTAGGGAGATCCTACCTCCCAGTCAGTTCAATATATGCCCCTGTTACTCTCTATCATAGTCCCTTGTTTAGTTCCTTCCTGGCACTTCTCACAATTTATGAGGAATTTATATGTTAGTTTAGTTTTTCATTATCAGTTTTTCTCACTAGAACATAGTTCTGTGAGGACAATATATCCTGGGAGAATAACACAATGTCTGGCACATAGCAGATGCTCAGTAAGTAGTTGACAGATAATGAATGAACATCTGGATTAAACAAAATTAACTGTTACCTTCCTATAGGACTTCTACTTTTCCAAGCAAATATTCATTGTGACTCTTCCAGAGGGCTATAGGGTATATAGCATTTCTCCAACTCACTGACCCTAGAACCGTCTTCTTGTAAAACAATCTTCATATCTCCCAGAACCAATGTTTCAGGGGACACAAATTGGAAAAAAAATCAACCACTCAGTTTTGTACTGGAAAATATAAATAATATCCAAATGTCATTCAGGGATCTTATCAGAGATCTTGGCAAAAAGGAGCTGGTAACTCATTTGTACCATGAGAAAATACCAAAATAATTGCATCACACCAGGTGACATTCTAATCTCTGCAGATTGATAAAGGGTAATACATCCATTCAGAAAATGACAACTAACAGACTAAAGATAAAATGTAATAAATATTTTATATCTGCCTGGTGAAGACTGTATCTACATAACAAGCCTGATATGATGAAGTAACACTAATAAGTTCATTTCATCTATCACCAGATCAACTTCTATAGGAGCTGGCAGAGTTTCTAGCTCAACAGATAGTTTTTTCCAAGATGTATTACTGCATATTTAGACATGTCAAGTGTCAAAGATAACCTACTAGGAATGTACAGAGTTAATACTAGAAACCAGAAAGTGAAAGACACATCAGTCTGCTATGGAGGTTGGAAGGAAGGAGTAGGAACTCCAGACTGAGCTAAATACACCTTCTCATTCAGAAGATTATATTATAAAAATCAGGCTATCTTCTCCCCAAAGAATTACAGTTGCTTCCTTAATCAATGATTCTACTATTTATTATGTAAAAAAGTCACTGGTCAATTAGACATTATATTTTTTGGCAAATATTTAATTATGTCCTTAAGTTTCTTTGGTACTTTTGGAAAGATGCCTTTCTTTTTTTATTTCTTTTAGAATTTTTTGGGGGGGAGGAGGTAATTAGATTTATTTATCTATTTATTTGTAATTGAGGTACTGGAGAGTGAACCCAGGACCTCATGCATGTTAAGCATGTGCTCTACCACTTGAGCTACACCCTCCCCACCTCCCCTAGAAAGATGCCTTTAAATCACAGAAAGTTAAGTATACTTACTAATCAAGTTCAAAACATCTTCCTACCTGTTTGCTTCAAAAGAAAATGTAGAACCTTGAAGACATTATGCTACATGAAATAAGCCAGTCACAAAGGGCCAACTATTATATGATTCCTTTTACATTAGGTTCCTAGAGTAGTCAAATTCATAGAGACAGAAAGTAGAACAGATATGTAGACAGGTATGGAAAGGGGTTTACTATTTTCAAAGGGTCAAGGAAGGCTGAACTGAGAAAGTGACATTTGATTAGAAACCTGAAAAAGTGAGGGTGTGAGCCATGCAGATTTCTAGGTGCATTGAACAGACAGTTCACCCTATGTACAGTGTATGCTTATATAAAGCAATTTATATAACATAGAGAAGATTATCCAACTAGTTTCTACCTTCCTTTCTTATTTTAATCATAACAACCTAGATCATTGTTAATTTTTAAAAGGACCTTGTTTCCCCATGTGGGCACACAACAGAACAAAACAAGACTAAATCCTTAGACAAGGGGATACTTAATCACAGCCACAGCTAGCATGCTGAACAAAAGTCTAAGGGATGAGTGTACCCAAACTAGGAAGAAACTTGTCCAAACTAGAGAAAAAAGAAAGTTGAAGGAGAAATCACTAGTTTTCATGTACTCACTCACTCTACTGTGAAGTCAAAGGTTAAACTATCACCAACCTCTCCACCCCTGAAAACACCACACACACGCACAGAGTTTTCTATCAGTCAAGGATCACCAGATACATGAAGAAAATTTGTAACAGAAGGGACAATGACAATAACAACAAAAACACTTTTTTAACAAGGCATATGGAAGAAATAGAGACAATAAAAATAGATTTCTTCATTTCTTGGTTTTGGAAATCTCTGATCATAGCTATTGAAATAATTGAGGTTAGTGATTAAAATGATCATTGCTTTCTAGTAGTATATAGGAGGAATAATTCATGATCTATAAAGTATACCAAAAATACTTTAAAATAATCAACAAAAGACAAGAATAGACAATTCTCAATCTTTTAAAGTCTGCCCTCTAGCACTCATAATATTATTAGAATAAGTACATTTGTCCAGAAGGATCAATTTGCTTCACAATAAAATTTAACATAAATTTAACTATGAAATCTGCATGTAGCAGTATGTTAAAAGACTCAGAAAAACAGTAAAAAATTGTCACAGATTGCTAAAATATTGGTCCTAAATGAGCCAGTTTAATGAAATGAAGTTGAAGAGAAAAAGACCCTTCAGTGTCATTTTTTAAATACCAATAAATATTCAGTTTTATTAAAATGGGAAAACTTACAATCTAATTTCCCACCAATATCACTCCAAATATACACAAATAAACACTCTATTAGATTCATCAAAGCAACTCATGAAGCTGGGATATGGACTGATTCAGGAAAATATGTATGAGTCCTTCTACAGAATTATAAAAATGTCTCAAGCACTTCGGATTTTTACAGGTCAGAACAGGGACTAAATAGCCAGTACCTCTAAACCAGCAAAGAGAGGCAATGATGACTGGCTAGGGAATTTTTGGAAAACAAGAAGAGAGGAGTATGGTCATTGTAGGGGATTCCCTAGACTCCAGAACTGGGAACAAGAGAAGGCCCTGGCTGATAGGCTTCCTCTGAGGTCTGTCTGAGCAAGCAGAAAGGTCAGTAAAGAATCTGCAGAACTAAGTGCCAAGGGCAATCTTATGGAAAATGATGTGTATGAAGTTCAAGGGGTGATGCAGAGGCAAGAACCAAAGCAGGGGCCATTTTTGGTAACAAGATTATGGGACTGGGTACAAAAAATCCAAGTCAGAGCAGTTTTCTTGCTATAGCTTTGAGCAGCCAGGCCAGGGATGCCACAAGCAAGCCCCGAGGCCTGAGGAGGACGCATGCTTCCAGTGAGCCACTCCTACCCATGGCATCCTTATCCCTCAATTACATCCCAGCTTCATGGTGACTTCCCCAGAACTCAGTTAGATGCCTAGGGGTTAAAAATACCAAAAAACACTAAACTCATTTAGATGGCTCTATATAATACGCTAGCACTCATTCACAGATTATAGCCCTTCTTTGGGGTGACTCTGAGGATAATGAAGAAGGGAGATTCTTTCGGTGGGCAGAATTTCAAATAACACATCTGTTCACTCTGTAAAAAGAGAAGGCCTAGGCTCAGATCTATATAAATTTCTGGGCAGCGGCTAATGTTCTGTTGTATAATCAAGGACTTTAAAGGAGTAATACTGAAGGATTGGTGGCTAGGAGGCTGCAGATTAGGGAATGTGGATGGACTATTTGAAAGGACTCAGAGGATGAGAATACACACACAAATTCTCAGTAAAAGGCCCAGTGTAGGAGCTCTTGAACATCTTTTTCAGTCTCCTTTGCTGATTCTGCCTCTTCTTCCCAAACTCTAAGAGCTGGAAAGCCCCAGCACTCAGTCTAGAGCTTCTTCTCTTCTCTATATTCACTCCCTCTGTAATCTTATGTTATCTCATGACTTTAAACACTACCTATACACTGTGTCCAAAATCTCTCTCTCCAGATTCAAATATCTAACTACTCATCTGACATCTCCATTTGAATGTCAAAATCTCTCTAACTTAACACATCTGAAACTAGTCTTCTCCCAAAACCTGTCCCTCCTTCCCCTCAAACTAGCCTTTCTGATCTCATCTGATGCCAACTGGGATGGGTACAAGGATAATCTCTCCAAGGAATTTGATATTTAGCAGTATTTTTTAAAAAAAATGGAAGTAGCTGAAATTCATTCATTCTGACAATGGCATCTAAGATAACTATCCATTAGTCCCTGCTACCTAGATCCCTAGAGATGCTCTATATTTTGCCCTTTCTGAAGTCTAATTCTTTAGCTTTTCATTATATTCTGAACATTTTCACTTTCCCTTAAATTGGCTAGGGTCAATTTCTGCTGCTTACAACTAAAACCCCTTATCTGATATAACCACCAGCTCTCAGCTCATGGACTCTGCTTTGCCACCAACAGCTCCCAATTTGCAACCAAACTCTGTCGTCTCTGCTCTTTTCTACATATAGTTAAGATGAAAAAGGAAAGTTATCCTACTTTCAATTATACCAGACTTTAGTCATACATATCCAGAACCATTCTTAATGTAATCTGAGAAATTCTAAAAATTAAAATTATCTTTTATCAAAGTATTTGTTCCCAAACTGGTTATGTCCAGCTATTCCTAGAAAACATGAGTGAGAAATCTCTAACAGGATTCCCCCTGCAGCTCATCTAAAAAAGTCCTGTACCACAAATTCTGATAATCCCTGCCTCTGATCCCACACAATCTCTATTATAGTAGCAAACCTCAGCCAAACATAATTAATTATTCATTACATCATGAAAGGAAAGAACCATGTTTCTTCATTTCTGTACCCTCATGAAAGAGGCAGGCTTGATAAATGTTTGTTGAATTTTATCAGAAAGTAATACAGTAAATGCATCACATTTTTTTAAACAATCACCATACTTCAAATGATGTGCACTCTGAGCTGAATATGATGTTAGTTATCTGCTACTAATATATCTGAGCATAAACTGTCTGCTATGTCTTTCTGATCATATTGAAAAATTAAGAGAAAAATCATACATGGGACTATAAAGTGCTTATTATCTTGATATAGTTTCTAACTAATTCATGAATTGGCCCAAGCCAAATTTTATGTACATCTTAAAAATAAGAATACCATATTTACTCACATAATTCCTCCTATCTCATTCTTTTTTTAATAAATTTCTTATGTTTAAACTTGGGGATAATATGGATAAACAATGATCTAAAAGAACTTTAAAGTTCCCAATAATTTCTGCCCTAACCTCTAGTGTAACCTTACAATATCTAATCAACAGGTTGAGCATGAGTATCAATACCACATATACAAGTCTCAATGTTAAATAACAAGATGCATTTTCCCTCAATAATATAGTTTATATAGGAAAACCTCACAAAGGCATAGACAAGCACCATCTAGTGGCAAAAAGAATTACTTCAGATAAACAGTTACCACTGAGAGCAGATCTAAATCAAATTGCTACCAAAATCTAAATCATAGCCATTTGTTGTTCAGGACTCAATTTTGTTAAAATGTTTAATAACTATGTGGCTACTAAATCAAAGGTAAAGCCCATTTTAAGATAAATAGTAAGACTAAATAAAATGGTCATTAGGACAGCCGAGATTCAGTTGTTTTAACACTCTTGAATGACACTCTTAAACATGAAGTGGAAGTAACCTGCTCTGCCATATTGGGCAAATTTACATACGCTACATCTCACTTAATCCCACAACAGCCCGGTAAGGAAGTTATTAAAGTCCCCACCATGCAAATGAGGAAACTGGACCTCAGATATTAAACAACTTATCTGAAATCATACAAACATAAGTAATGAAGTCACCTCTCCATCTACTGCTCATCTAACTACTACTGGGTCCTTAGGGGAAAAACATAAAGTAATACAATAAATGAAGTGTATACAAACCCACTGAGCACTTAGTTTAGGCCACATATAACTGACTCCAATATGGACAAGAGAGATGTACTGTTGGATGACAAACAATCCCTCAGACTCTGAGATTAATCAGACTGCTAGCTGAAAGGGGACAAAGCCCATCTTTTCCTGAACAGAGTGAAGTGTAGTAGAAAGTTCGTGGACTTTGGTGTCAGGTCCAAGTACAAACCAATGTTACAAACTAATATTAACAGAGTGGCTTCTACAAAGCAGTGCATAGCACTGGGGCTGGGGACTCGAAGGTGTCCCAGCAGATGTGACCTGCTCTCACAGAGCCTAGAGCCCTGCCCTTGAATAACTTACAGTCTAGAGGAGAAGACGACAGACAAGTAGGTCTTCTGGCACACTGGGAGAAGCTACTTAATCCATAACCTGGTTTGGGGCAAAAGGAGGAGATTCTTAGAATTTCTTTTTTAAATTGTGTAGATTGTCCCCTTCACAAGAAAGGCATTTATAAATCATTCATCCCAACTTTCAAGATTGTCTTCTCTTTCTTTCCTCTCCTCGCCCCTCTCCTTTCTCCCCCTTCTCTCTCCCACACATGAATATGTGCAAACTGGGGCCTGAATTCAAACTTCTGGTTTCCAGCAGACATGCCTTTTGCAACAAGGTTCAATTCTCCAGGGCCTTACATCGTCACAGATTTAGATCAATTTCACTTTAAGGATTAAAGGATATAACAAATAGATGACTGCATAGCTTAATAGCAGAGAACAAGACTTTAGGGCCTGGTCTATTGAAATTCCAGGTCTGCCATAATGAATTAACAAATGTATTTGAATTATTTAAAAAGGAGAAGGAGGAGGAGGGGGGAGGGGGAAGAGGAGGAGGAGAAGAAGGAGAAGAAGAGGAAGAGGAAGAGGAGGAAGGAGGGGGAGGAGAAGGAGGAGGAGAAGGAGAAGAATCAGCAGCAGCAGCAGAAGCAGCAGCAGCAGCAGCATAAACCATTACAAAGGTGAGCCCACCTCTTGTCTTTCTCTTCCTAAATAATTCTGTTCTAAACCCATAGGGAGAACCAAGCAAAGTAGGCCTGTGTGCTGGGGTGGTGACATACAGTGGGTGGTAGCAGCAGCACAGAAGCCTACAGCAGCACAGAAGCCTAGAAGCCTGTGCATGGGAGCACCTCTGCTTGGGGTGTCAGTCCCCAAGCAGAGCAAGGAGGGTACAAGAACGGGGAGTGGCCCCAAATGTCGTGTCAGAGCTGAATGGTAAGAGGAAGACATCCCCTTGGGGGAAGTGGGGAGGAACATACAGGTACAGGTGTTAGGACCCAACCTGGATGCACAGGGCCACTGAGGAGGACTACTCAGCATGTGGTTTCAGAATCCAAGTGTGCCAGTCAGATGAGGTTAAGAAGAAATAGTAAGAGATTCTGGTTATATACAGATATATTGAGCAAACAGCAAGTTTATTAAGGATAATGGGACTCAGGTTTCTCACTGTCACTGAAGAAATAAACATGGAAAGGAAGAAAACTGGAATGAACTCTGGAAGGATTAGACTGGAATTTGAAGTATCAGTGTGAACTCACAATTTCAAGAGAGATAGATGGGGAATAAAGAAAGAAATACACACATAAATGTGCCTATATCCATCATGTATACGTATATAAATTCCCTTGGTCTGTCATCTGAGAGGACTCAGAGCAGCAACACCCCTAAAGCAATAAGCATACCTTGTACATCAATTTTGGCTTCAAATATTTTTCTCCACTAAAAGGGAAATAGGGATTCTTAGAGTAACTGCTGATTCCAAGGCTGGAACAGGTAAAGTACAAGTTGAGACTGGAATATCACATAAAGCAATCAAGCCCTCAAAGAATGACAAGGACATGTCAAAAGGACACAGAAGCCAGCTTGAAGGGGCTCACACAGGCCAGAGCTGGGACAGTTTGAGTATCAAAATAATAATGACAGTAATAAATTATAGCTCACTGAATAAAAAAGGATTCCAGGAGTCTACACTGGTATAAAGAAGTAAATGAATACAATTAAAGTCTGATGAAGAATTTATAGTTTCAAAGTGCTTTTCTACAAAATACTTACTAACTACAAAAGGACTAAGAATAACTTTACAGTAGCAAAACCTTGCAGACATCCCCTTAATCAATTGATCAAAATGAGCATCATCAGTAATGGGACAAATAAAAATCATGAGCTCCTGATAAGATGCAATGAGAGAAACAGCAGCGCCACCATGATAGTCTGGCTAAGGTCCATACATAACCTGAACTTAATCGTGAAGAATCACAGGATATACTCAAATTGAAGGGCATTCTACCAAACAACTGACATATATTCATCAAAAGTAATAGGAAAGGTTAGGAAAGCCAAGGAACAACTGAGGAAAGGAGCTCTTCCAGACAAAAGAAGACTAAACAAACACGGGAACTAAATGCAATGCATGTTTGCAAACTGGATCCTCTTGCTATAAAAAGCACATTATTGGAACAACTGGTGAGACTTGAACCAGGCCTGAGAATTAGATGGCAGTACTGTACCAATATCTGATTAATTAAATTAATTATCAAAATCAATTTATCTTGATGGTTTTACTGTGGTTATGTATAACACCCTTGTTTGTAGGAAATACACACTAAAGTATAGGGAATCACATCAGCAATGTGGTTCTGGAAAAAAACTACTAACTTTCAATTTCTCTGTAAATTTGGAATTATTTTAATGTAAAAATTTTAGTTAAACACAAGTGAATCAGGAGTGCTAGAGGGGCTTCTATACTGACTGTCAGTTGTTCCCTGTGACCAAGATCAAACAGAAGGGCTCAGTTTCTAGAAGAACATGCACTGAGGGGAGAAGACCAAGAGCCCTTGGAGTCCACGGGCTGACAAACCTGGATGTACCGTGATGTGGGAGTAAGACTGGAAGGAAAGGTCAAGGTCCTCAAGAAACACAGGACAAGGAGATTAAGAAGCCAATGGGATACACAGGTTATGTGGGGCATTTAGAATTTGGGGGTTTTGGAATCATTTGGAATCAGGTAAACAAGAGGTGTTCAACTTGCAGATGAATCATCTGGCCTCTGTGAAAAGAAAAATGAGGAATTTTTAAAGTGATTAAAAATATGAGCATAACAGAAATAATGATATATAAAGTAAAGTATATTTTGAGTGGAGCAGGGAATATGAAGGTTAGTACTGAGTATCAAGTTAGAAAGGTTCACTGGAGCTAATGGAAGAAGGCTTAGAATATTAGGCTTAGATGTCTCCATTTTATTTACTAGGCAACAGGAAGACATTAAAGGATTTGAAAGCAAAATCCTGGTATGTAGGATAGATTAGGAGAGATCAGAGGCAGGAAGATAAATTGGGAGATTATCGTAATAAGATTATAAAGGCTGAAATAAAGACAAGTAGGAGTTGAAGAGAGATTCATGAAGCTCTACAATTTGACAGGATTTGTCAACTAAATGCATGTAAAGGGAAGAACAGATGAAGATTATTATGAATCTTGAAAGCAGAGGGGTCCTTAAGAAAAATTGAGCTCTGCTACGAGGAAGGGAGGAGAGAGAGCTAGTGATCAATATCTCAATGGAAATATTCAATATGCCAATGAAAATGCAAACCTGGAAGCTGGGAGAGGGTCAGAAAAGAAATATAGACTTGAGTTTCATCTACATGAGATTGCTGAAGGGTACTGCACAAGAAAAAAAAAAGGATTAATGAAAATAGAACCTTGAGAAATGCCTCTTGTTAGAAAGAAAGAAAAAAAAAACCTTTAAAAAATTGGTTGAGTCTGAGAAAAGTGCCTTATGCTATGCATTTTCCATTTGCCACTCCAGGTCTATTTCCCACCTTCCTTCCCCTCCCCTCTGACCTCTGGTTAATTTGGCCAAAGGGAGACTTCAACAAGAGATTAAGAGAGTGGGAGGAGAACAGGAGGAGGGCATTCATCCCTGGCTCCCAATGTACAGCATCATGTCAGAGTCACAGATTACCCCTGTCTCTCTACTGAAGGCCTCCACAGGTTCCAGTAACTGTTGCTTCCCTCGTCCCTTCAGGCCTACATATGGTAATGGCTCACTGCTGCTTCCAGCTCCAGGATATTGCACTATCCTTTATTTTTAATAAAATATCCTTTATTATTTTCCTACCCACATCTTCATAAATAGTCCCTTTAATAAATCCCTCTCAATTAACAATCTGAGTGTATGATCTATTTCTTGCTGGGACCTTCATTAACAAAATGCCCTTATCTTTGCCAGCAGTAATTATATCCAGAATATATATCAAAACATTTAATTTCCCTCACTCAAAATCCTTACACAAAGTTCTGCTCTAGGATCTAGTCTAGCTTTTCCTAGGAGGTTAAGGATTGGTCCATTCTATCTTTGGTCTCCTCTGTTGTCAAGATGTTGGACTCTAAGACATCAGAAGTGGGATTCATCCTCACTAACTCCTGTGGAAGCTGGGCCTCCAAGGAAAAGGAGATCCGAAGACATCAGAAAAGGTCACACCTACAGATCAAGAAGCAGCCTTTCTCTCACCTGGCAAGTGACACATTGTTCCACATATATTGGCCCAATCTTCCTGACATATTGTTTCTCTTTTTGAAGATTGCCAACAGCCAGTAAGTTTACCTGTCTTATTGAAACTCACAACATCAGCATATTCTGCAATGCCAGTCACGATTTCCAAAGAGCAGTTTGGAATATAGAGCCTGTACCCAACTTACTAAATGGGTTCAAGAGAATTAGAATACTACATAGAAAGCAAATGAATCATCATGTCCACAGAATCATGTTAGAACTAAAAGGGTCTCTTAAAAACAGGGTCTAGACATTTTTGATATTCTTCAGAATATCTGACATCATGTAAGCAATAGAAAATAGCTGGCAGCTAAAGCTTGTAACTAATTATAACCATCATAATGTCAGATTCCAAATTTTTGTTTTCATCACAAAAAAATTTATTATTCTTACTAATTGTCTTTACAATGGAAAAAACTAACCTTTTAAAACAAATATATAGTAAATATTTTGAAAAGACAAATACAATTGGAAATGAAAATTAAAACAACAATATATCACTTGACATCCATCAAACTAGCAAAAATGTTGACATCAAGATCTGGTGAAGATGTTGAGAAACAGAAGCTTGCATACATGACTGGTAGAGTATATAATGATACAAAAATTGTGATAAACTGTATCACTGGTCATAATTCTTCATAATCTATACTGAAATTTTGACCCAGTCTTTGCCAGATGGCTTTGCAGTACAACCTGCTAGAAATTGCAGAGCATACTTTCCTACTCCACAGACGTTGGGCTTGGGCATATGACTTGTTCTAGACAACTGAAGGTGGGCAGAAGTGAAGTGAACCAGTTCTCGATATGACCCACATGAAGTTTTACGTATTTCCACTTGCCTTCTTTTTGCTCTTGCCATTTTGTACAAGAAGAATAGGTAGCTATTTGTCCAACAGAATGAGATTCATGGAACAGACCTGAATCCAACCTTAACATAACCTACCGCCTGCAGCCTGGAGCCTAGAGTTTGGAGTCATTTGGGTGGTCTCTGTTTACTTTCACAAAGGGAAGCAAAACTCTATACTTTGTAAATTTGGGCTGTGCAAAGTGACTTCCATTTTAAGAGTACAGTATTTGAAGGAGAGTAACTTTACGATGTAGAACTTGACAAACACTAAACTACCTCAGCCAAATGATCAAGGCTAACATCAACAGGAATACACCAAGCCGATAGTTTGCATCCTTGATATGTGATGAAAATGGCACTCTACCTCTGGTCTCCCTCCCCAAAAACCATAAGCCTAGAAAAATCATGAGAAGAACACCTGACATATCCCAATTAGGAGACACTCTACAAAATACGTAGCCAATACTCCTCAAAACTGTCAAGGTTATCAAAAACAAGAAAAGTATGAAACACTGTCACAGCCAAAAGGAATCTAAGAAGACACGGCAACTAAATGTAGTGTGGTATCCTGGATGGAACCCTAAAACACAGTAGAAGGACATTCAGTAAAAAACTAAGGAAACCTGAATGAAGTATAGACTTCAATTTAAAATGATGTATCAGTATTGGTTCCTTAACTGAAACAAATGTACCATAGTAATGTAAGATATTAATAACAGGGGAAACTGAATGTGAGGTATATGGGAACTCTCTGTAATTTCTTAGTCATTTTCTATAAATCTAAAAGTCTTCTACAAAACATAGTTTGTACAGTTTATAGTAAAAAGAGAGAAAGGAAAAAGCAATATGAATACTTATAGTAAAGTGTTAACATAAACAATGTTTAAATATGGGTAGGGGGTCACCTCATTATATTATTTCTTGCCCTTGTCTATATGGCTAAAATCTATAATTAGATTTTTTTCAAATTTTAAAAATCCTTCACAATGAACTCCAGTTTAACCCCAACAGATTCTCACTTTTCTCCCTTTTTCACTCTCCCTTCAGCCACATTTACAATTTTCTAAAGGCACCAAGCAGTATGACATTCCTTTGCTAATTCAGTCCCTTTAGTCTAAAGGTTCCAAGAGGAAGGTCCAACTCAAAAACTGCCACCATGAATTGACAGCTTTCTCTTATCCCCTTGGTTTATATTCTTTGCTCCTTTGTTCTCTAAACATTTCACTCTGGATTAGACTTGGTTGTGTGACTGTTTCTCTTTCCCTCTCTGCACTATGTACCTTGAGGATAGGGACCACATGTTGGTCATCTTTCTTTTCCTCCACACCCACACCAAGTATGGTGACTTGTAGTAGTATGACTCAATGGATTTATTATTTGATGGTAAGAGAACAGAGATTTCAACATAAAAAGTCCTTTTCTATAATACAGCAAATCAATAAGAACAAGATCTGGAAACAGGTTAATGAATTTGGCTTTGAAATTATTCATGAGGTTTAAAAAGCAGTTACAGAAAAATTATGAAAATGCACAGAGTACAAAGAGTTAAAGACTAAAGGTAAGAAACTGATCATAAAAATCTTACTCATTTTGACTAGGAATGGAGTTCCTATTCCTACTGTCATAAATTTCTCCTCAAATTTCAAGAGAAACATAGAAAATAAATACATTATTATGAAAAAGGAAAACAAATGATAAAGAATGAGGTGGGGAAGGATAAACTACCGTTCTAAAAACTGACATAAGAGAAAAAGTTGATTGAGGCAGGTACTCAGAATAATAGAACAAGGTCACATAGCAGAAGCAGGAACAACAGTCACAACTAAACATCTAAAAGTATTAAGCATTTAGATTGTGCAAGGCACTGTGCTAAGGTTTTACTCATATAATCTCATTAAATTCACATAAAAATCCTATTATCCTCAGTTATAAACAAGGTAACTAGTGTTACAATCACAGAAGTGGTAAATGACTTGAACCCATATTGACCTTGTGCTAAAATGTGGTAAGGGAACAATTATACTTTATGGAGGTCAGTAATTCAGGAGTGGCAAGACTGGATACAATTAGGAGAAAGGCCTGATACACTGGACCAGCTGGAACCTGCAGACCTGTCCCCAGGATGACGATGTGAACAGGCTGCCTGACCAAGGCCACTTTTTAACATCCCCAACAATGGGGACCAAGAAGAGGGGGAAAATGGACAATGGTCCTGAGCACCAGGAGCCAGAAGTGACAACAGTCTGGCCGGAGCACTCATAGGCAGGAGTGGGCATTAACAGCCATTATTAGGGGCACAGGAACCCTGCTGGACCCTGCAACTCAGAGCTGTTACTACTTACTGAACATATCCTTAGTCCTACAGTTTTAGTGGAGTAAAATCTGAGACATCCAGATTTATTTGAGTTACTTTGTAATCAGTGGCAAAAAAGGCAGTAGGAAACTCCTAAGTAGCAAAGTGAATCCCCTGATATTTTGTAACACTTTACAACATCATGAGTGGTTTGCTTTACCAACATCCACCTTATTTCTAAAAGTAACATGATATATTAATTTCTTACTGATTTGATAATTTTATCATCCCATTTCAGGTAATTTGCTGCATCCTGAAGTAAGAAAACCAGGACAGGTAAACACGGGCACACAATGTTGTTACTTGTTCTCTGGTGCCCCTAAGGAAAGAGGGGTGAAAGCAATGTGCCAGGATTGGGAGACTAGTTTTCATCTAAACGCAAAGTAAAAATAATGTCATTTCACAAATATAGTTGGGCTTCCTGCCTAGGAGTGCATGTGAACCTTGCGTAAACTATTTAAAAGAAAAGCAATTTGAAAGGATTGATACTGTCTAGCTGACACTAGTCAATGATAAAAAGAGATTTCTATAAAGCCAAGTATCAGTAGCATTCACATATCAACAGCATATTTTTAATGAAATGTAAGATTTTATCAAAATAATAAATGATTCCAACAAAGGCATGAATTCCATTAATAAAATACTGTCTTAATGTTTACATATTTTTGTATCTTCTTTTGTTTTTACAGGCATTACAAACAGAATAATATATGTTAAAAAGGACTTTATATTTTACTTCTAGGTCATGTTTGTTCCTAGAAAGTGAGCTAGACATGAAACAATAGATGGCCATAATATTCAAGACATGCTAGGGAAAAAGCACTCACCTGTGACCACTGTTACACAGCTCTGTTTCCCTGGCTAGTCCCAGCCCGCCTATCTACTTACTAATAATGTTTAAGTTTTCCCTTGGACTGAGCAGTATAAATCTTCGTTTTCTCTTAGCAGCTGGACAGTCTTCATGCAAGCTTTGAATTCAGATCCTCTCCAGCCTGAAGAGTAACATGCTGTTTGTCTTATCTTTTTCAAAAATGTGAATTACTCTTCTCCATCACATATATTCTCATGGTTAAAACTAAAAATAATCATTTTTAAGAATTATAGTTCTTTTAACTGTCTTTAAAATATACCAGAAATTGTTACATTATTTTCTGTAGGCAAGCAATAAAACATAACTATTTTTGTAAAAATCAAACATTTTTAGGAATACTTTTATAGCCCAAACTAGTTAATGTCTGCATATCTTTGTTCATACTTAGTTGACGTTATGGTGTCACCGCTTCTCTATCTTCCCTCAAAGAACCTGAATGTTCAAATAATGTAAAAGAAAGAAAAAGTTTATTCTTAGGGTAATGACTTTCCAACTGATAGATTTGCTATAACTTTTTTTTTTTAACATTTTCAGAATTTTACTGAATGATAATGCATATAGAACTGGTTTGGAGAAAAAAAATTGAGAAGCAGGTTTCTAATATTTGAAAACTATAATTTAGTCTCTCTTATTTCATCTCTCAAATGTAAGGGTGCAGTTTAAAACACTCTCTTTGCAAAAAGAGCCAAATAAGCTAACAAAAGAGTTTCTCTCTAAACCATACTGAGCCTGAACTGAGAAAAGTATAATTTGTTTTATTTTAATTAAAGATGTCAATGACAGAGGATAGCGATTCTTCTCCCTTTCCAGCAAAACCCAGGGAAAAGTACAAACCAGAGCACACCAGGTCTTTCTATGTGACACTATAGTAATCTAAATGTATGCTACAGAAAGGGCACCAAGGGAGTCAAGCGGGTGTAATAAATTGCAAAACACCTCCAAGAGCATTATTTTGTTAGTTCTATTAGTAATACCCAATAAATAGCACCTATCAAATAAATGAAAAAGATCAATTTGGTAGAGAAGCAAATTTCACTCTCTCTTTTCCAAGAGAAGGAGACTAGAAACTGGAAAATTTGTAACTGTAGAATTGTAAGCATTCTACTCTTGCCTATTGGTAATAAATTAACACTTTCGAATGGCATCCCAATGTGACTTCAAAACAAAACAAAATAAAAACCTTTCTAACTCGAGATCACATGGAGATCCAGACCCAAACTGCTTATTTTTATTTTATTTTATTTTTATTGAAGTATACAGTCAGTTACACTGTGTCAATTTCTGGTGTACAGCACAATGTTCCAGTCATGCATATACATACATATATTTGTTTTCATATTCTTTTTCATTAAAAGTTATTACAAGATATTGAATATAGTTCCCTGTGCCATACAGAAGAAACTTTTTTTAAATCTATTTTTATATATAGTAGCTACCATTTGCAAATCTCAAACTCTCAAATTTATCTCTTCCCACCCCCTTTCTTCCAGTAACCATCAAATTGTTTACTATGTCTGTGAGTCTGTTTCTGTTTTGTAGATGAGTTCATTAGTGTCCTCTTTTTTCTTTTCTTCTTTTTTTTTTTAGATTCCACATATGAGTGATATCATATAGTATTTTTCTTTCTCTTTCTGGCTTTCTTCACTTAGAATGACACTCTCTAGGTCCATCCAGGTTGCTGCAAATGGCATTATTTTACTCTTTTTTATGGCTGAGTAGTATTTCATTGTATAAATATATCACAACTTCTTTATCCAGTCATCTGTTGATGGACATTTAGGTTGCTTCCATGTCTTGACTATTGTAAATAGTGCTGCTATGAACACTGGGGTGCATGTATCTTTTCAAATTAGAGTTTCCTCCAGATATATGCCCAGGAGTGGGATTGCTAGATCATATGGTAAGTCTATTTTCAGTTTTTTGAGGAATCCCCATACTGTTTTCCATAATGGCTGCACCAAACTACATTCCCACCAGCAGTGTAGGGAAGGTTCCCTTTTCTCTACACCCTCTCCAGCATTTATCATTCAAGGACTTTCTAATAATGGCCATTCTGACTGGTGTCAGGTGATACCTCATTGTAGTTTTGATTTGCAGTTGTCTGATAATTAGTGTTATTGAGCATTTTTTCATGTGCCTATTGGCCATCTGTATGTCTTCACTGGAGAATTGCTTGTTTAGGTCTTCTGCTCATTTTTGGATTGAGTTGTTTGTTTTTTTGTTATTAAGTTGTCTGAGCTCAAACTGCTTATTTTTGAAAGCCACTTCTTTTTTTAAGACTTTCATGCCTCAGTGTTTCAACTGCTTGTGCTATTTTAAATTGTCAAGCTTTCTAATAAAAAAAAAAAAATTCACACTCATTTACCTAAGAGATTCCTTTAAAGTTCTCTACAGCCTTGCTCAAAATTTCAGAAAGACTGATACTTAACCAAGATCCACTATTAGATTTGGAAGTCAACTTATAAAACAAAGTTAGAGTTCTCCACAAAGTATGCTATTATTAGTACATGTTAACTTTCCTAAAATTCAGAGGGAAAAGAAATGCTCCCTCAGATAAATGTTGCCTTATTTTGCTGAGATTTAGTAACTACAACTGAACAATGACTCCTCTGGCCCTAGGCACAGCCAATATGACACACCACTAGAGCTAACTGAGCCTATCAGTTTCTTATTTTAGCACAGTAGGTAGTGCAGAAAAGCTTGCCATATTTGAGTGACTGGTAACAGTTACACGTGAGCAACTGTCCTGCTCCACTGTAACAGAAAAAAAAAAAAAAAGAATTTCATTACGTATTCCCTCTCTCCTGGAAAACTCAAAACCTTTTATAGATATCTTTACAATGGCATCTCAAATACAAAAAGGATGTTGGGAAATATTATTTCATGTTTACAACAAACAGACATTCAGTAGTGTGGCTACAAACAATCCAATAATTCATTATCCTGCTTAGTGTAATTCATGGATATTCTTTAGAAAGAATATCCAGGATATCCAGGATAAATAAGATCCCATTATATATTTTAACCTGTCATTTCACTGTGAGAGACAAAGCCTATAGAATCAAACTTCTAGAGAAACAACTTACTATAATGTAGTAGTTTACAGTCTACAAAGCACTTTCTCATTCATTTTGCCATCTCATGTGAACTTGCATCCCATTCTTCATCAAGCTGCAAAGCCAAAGGTAACTCTATTTAAGCTAAACAAATATTCACAGAATGCTAAGGGTTGTGTCTATTACAGTCTATTTAAGAAGCATAAGCACTCCTTAAAGTTGGGGTATTTGTTCAGTTGCACACTTTGTCAATCCCATTCCAGCACCACATCAAGACAATCATTGAGCTGCCTTGGCCCATCTGACCAGTCATGCTTATACCACACCACCCCTTCTTCCTCTTAGCGTTCTCCTGCTCTGAATTTTTCCATTAGTTTCCACCCTGGGCAATCACCTCCTCTGAATACACAGGAACACTCTTTTTCCTCCCTGCCTCTGTCTTCAAACTCTTGCCCTAGTTACCTCAGAAGAATCCTTCTATCTCTCTGAGTTTCCTTTGTGAGCCAAATAATAAGCCCAGCCTTGAGTGCTGAGCATTGACAATACAGCTCTGAAATAAGGAAAAGAAAACCTTAGGTGATGAAGTGAACTAAGAAAAGCACTACCAGTGCCATCAATCTTGGAAAGCCTTAGAAACACCCAAAGTCATTCATGCATTCATCTTTTCATGTATCATCAGGAGCAATGACCATATGGTGGAAATACAAAGATGAAAATGCTATAATCCCTGTTCTCAAAGCTCTTCTGATTATACTAAAGAAATAGTCCCTTCCAAAAGTCTCCACCAAATTCTCACCCTCTTTCATAAACTAAGCTGCTTTCCCAGCAAAATACATTTTTAAATGGGTTCACTTACGTTGCTGCCTTTAATAGGACAACTAGTATTATAATACCTGTTCTGCTCTGAACAATTTTCATTCCACGTGGACAAAGACAGTATCAGCTACATAGCTCTGTACATGGGATATAACCAGACGTGCAGACAAGCCCAGGAAGCCTTAACAACCAATGATAAAGCAGGCAGCTCAGTGCCTGGATCGTGTAAGAACTCAATAAAGGTTAATTCCTCATCTCTCCCTACTCCCAATCAACAGATTTATACTCAGTCTTATTTTTAAGATGTGACTTCTACCATGCATGATCTTTGATCATAGGTAGAAAATATACCTAGAAGCACTCGTGAACAAGGCAGTATATTTGATGATATTAATTATTCAGCACAGAAAACAAGTGCAGGAACTGGGAGAAATGTTAACTGACATGCGACTGTGTGTCCAAATAATAATTAACAGGAATAACGTGACTTCAATTTTATACACATCCGCTTCTCCAAATGAATGAATGAACAAACCAGTGGATGAATGAAGTAACCAGTGAACATAGTTTAGAGTCAGTGAAATGGACTAGAACACCCAAATATACAAATATGGCTGCTAATCTCATTTACGTGCCATGCTCAGGGCTCAGTGCAAAAGGTTATATCATTTACATGTCAAAATAAAACTATGAAATAGAGATTACTTTCTCCATCTTATAAGTGAAGAAAAGGTTTTACAAAGTAATTTGTCCAAAATTACCCAACAACTGGTAACTTGGAATCTGAACTCAAATCTTCTATATCCAATGTTCCTTTCATCTCATCACAGCTGGTGAGATAGATATGCAGTACTTTATGGAGAAAGAAATATTTCAGTAAAATTGGCAAGAAAGCCAATTTCTAAAATACTAATACCATTTTCACTCTGGCTTCTCATATAAACTTAGAAATGGTTTCTATAGTTAGAGAAAGGAATATGCAAATACATGAACTAAATTAATTGTGCTTAAGTATTTCTAACATCTTCATATTATGTTTCTGTTAAGTTTTATAATACCTGACGATACTGTTCTAAAAAAATGTCCCAATGAAGTCTTTCTTCTATATTACTCTATCCTTTCCTAGAGACAAGAACTTTTTTCCATGTTGGTAGAATCCCAAGCTCCATCCTCACACAAAATAGGAAGCACTTAATTCTGCAAATTCCTTTGTTTGAAGTTCTAGGTTATGTTACACAAATTGGCTCCCAATGCAATCAATTTTTGACTTTTAACATTCTTTCTATTAAATTTACTTTACAACATGGACCAGAAGGATAGCCTTCTTTAAATTCTATTTCTAAAATATGGATTAAAATATATTAAAATTTTGGACATCAGTAAACATTTCAAGGTAATCTTTATAACTTAGAATCAGTATACACAATTCTCAAACTTATAAGAAATTACTATATGATATATTCCAAAATCATTTCTAAAGGATGGTGTTACTTCTGAGTCACGAAGACCAACTGACATAATTTTTCCTCCATTCAACAAATACATACTAAGCATATGCTAGTCCCAAACACTCACTGTTCAAGATGCTGAGGATCCACGATAAGACAGACAAAACATAACAAATGAGGCTCCTACTCTCACGGAGTTTACAGTCACATGGGGGACTATAAGAATGCACTAAGTAAATAAACAAGAACTATTACAAACAGTGCTAAGTGCTATTCAAAGAATTCAAATTCAGTGATATTATAGTGACTGAATGGTCACTGTAGATTGTCATCAGGAAAAGCCTCTCAAAAGAAGTGAATGCAAATAGCAAAAATACTACTGCATAAAAATCAAGTAGGAAAGCATTCCAGGTGGAGGACATAGCTAGTGCAAAGACCACAAGGCAAGAATATGCAAGGCATGCTTAAGAATAAGAAAGAATCACAACTGTCTGGATGATGGCGACCTCAAGAAAGAGTGGCAAAGTTCAGATAGGAAGGGTAGGAAGGGGTCAGGTCTTCAGACTTTGTAAGCCAGGGTAACATATTTGGATTTTATTTTCAGTGAAATGGAAAGTCACAGAAGGAATCCACATAAAATCTGGAGTTGTATTTACTAAGAATTAGAATCCAACCTGGAAAAAATCATATATGTTCATCAAGTCCCTGTATTTGCTCAGTTATAGACTCTGCACTCAATGAAACTTATCCCAAGGCACTGAAGCAGAATTCTGGAGCCAGAAAAATATCTTAAGGAATATAAAGCTATCATTGTACATGTATGGAAACTAAGGGCTTAAGAAAAAAAAGCATCATTCAGATTGCTTCATTAATGGCTGAGAGAAATGTCTGCAAAAATAAGTAAGGGCAACTAAGATGTCTGTGATATATCCTCAACTCAAAGCTGACAATCACAAAATTGTCCTTTTATGTGTTCATAAACTCATATGACCCATTACAGAAATTCTTAAGTTTTTGTGACAGTTTCTGATTTTGCTCTAAAGCTGAAAACTTAAAGGGTGGGTTATAGCTAAGTCGTAGAGGACATGCTTAGCATGCACAAGGTCCTTGGTTCAATCTCCAGTATCTCCATTAAAAAAATAACAATAATAAAATTTTTTAATTTTAAAAAACATAAAGCTGAAAACAAATGAGGCATGTACCCAGTAATGTGTTTGGTCAATTCCATTGTTCCGATCCCAACTCACTGATTACAACACAACTTAGAGATTCATTCACCCAGTGAATGTAAGGAACTACTGTGTGCAAGAAATTATATTGGAAAGTGAAGAACTAGAGTCTAGTAAAAGCTATAAAACATGTATTTAGAAAAAGAGACACATATACACAAACACTGACAGACACACATTATACACACACAACTATAATTTATGCAAGATAAAAATTGCCAACATGCCTCTCAGATAATGTACAGTGAAAGTGAAGGAAACATCACTTTCGATTGAAAGGATCAGAAGGCAGCATGCAAACTGGCCCCTGAAGGATGGGTGGAATTTACACATGGGGAGAGCACTTGAAACAAAAGCCATAGCAGGGGCAAAAAACCTAGGTAAACTGCAACAAGATCCTTGAAACAAGAAATCCAGAGTGTTAATTAAATTTAGAGCAACTATTTCCAATACGAAGATACTCAAATCTGAGCTGCACCTAAAATTATGTATATTTCCATTCAGTAATGTAAGTTTTGCATCTGTATTTATCAACTTAATTAACACCCCAAAAAAAGTTTTATAACATAAACAATCTTAAACCTAGGTTAGACTATTATATTTGTTTTCCAAAAGGAATGAAATAAGATTTAAAAGATCTTTGAAAACTTGCTTTTCTGGAAACAGAAAAAGAGTTGGAAAATCACTTAAGTTGCTTTGTGCAAAAAATGGCAAAGGTGCACAATTAAGAAAAGGTGCTTCCATGCAAAATGTTTTAAATTCAACATCGAAAACCTCAGAACACAGTGTAGATGAGAAAGTGTTATCAACACCACAATATAAACTAAGTTATGGTGCTATTTTTTAAAAAATTAATCTATTCTGTTTTTCTTGAATAATATCCTGCATGACTGCTTCTATCTATAATAAACTTTTCTGCCCTTTTGGAAAAGCTTTGTTTCAGGATATTAATTCACTTGAAAACTAACAATAGTATAATTTAGGTTTTTTTTTTTTAACTTTGTTCAAAGTTCATTCTATTTTCAGTAAATCATAGAACTATTTTAACACTCTCCTATCCAACTCAAAGGCAGAACATCAAAAATCAATTATCAAATCTAACCAATGTGTGCTATTCCTAATATGTTTGTTTTCTCCCTTGTCTTTCTTAAAATTCATTTTTCAGTATAAGATTTGAATTTAAAAACTTCCAACAAACAAAAGCCCAGGACCAGATGATTTCACAGGTGAATTCTACCAAACACGTGGAGAAGAGTTAATATCTATCCTCCTCAAACTATTCCAAAAAAAATTGCAGAGGAATGAACATTTCTGAACTGATTCTATGAGATCAGCATCACTGTGATACCAAAACCAGATGAAGACATCACAGAAAAAGAAAATTACAAGCTAATATCACTGAAGAATACAGATGCAAAAATTCTCCACAGAGTATCAGCAAACTGGTTCCAGCCATACATTAAATAGATTATACACCATGATCAACTGGAATTTATCCCAGGGATGCTAGGATTTTTCAATGTTCACAAAGCAGCCAATGAGATATACTACATTAACAAACTGAAGAATAAAAACTATATGATCATCTCAATAGATACAGCAAAAGGTTTTGATAAAGTTCCATGTCCATTTATGATAAAAATTCTCCAGAAAGTGCACATACAGGAAACATACCTCAACATAATAAAGGCCATATATAACCCACAGTTAACATCATACTCAATGGTGACAAGCTGAAAGCATTTCCTCTAAGATCAGGAACAAGACAAGATGCCCACTCCCACCACTTTTATTCAATACAGCATTGCAAGTCCTAGCCACGGCAATCAGACAAGAAAAAGAAATAAAGAAATTCATATTGGAAAGGAAGAAGAAAAACTCTCACTGTTTGCAAATGACATGATACTATATGTAGAAAGTCCTAAAGATGCCACCAGAAAACTATTAGAGCTCATCAATGATTTTGGTAAAGTTGCAGAATACAAAATTAATATACAGAATTCTGTTGCATTTTTATACACCAACAACAAACCACCAGAAAGAAAAACTAAGGAAACAATTCCATTTACCAACACATCAAAAAGAATAAAATACCTAGGAATAAACATACCTAAGGAGGTAAAAGACCTGTGCTCGGAAAACCATAAGACACTGATGAAAGAAAGTGAAGATGATACAAACATATGGAAGGATATGTTGAGTTCTTGGATTGGAAGAATTAATATTGTTAAACCCAAGGTAACTTACAGATTTGATGCAAGCCTTATCCAAATACCAATGGCATTTTTCACAGAACTGGAACAAATGGTTTTAAAATTTGTAGGGAAACACAAAAGACAAAACAATAGCCAAAACAATCTTGAGAAAGAAGAACAAAGCTGGAGTAATCATGCTCCCTGACTTCAGACTATACTACAGAGCTACAGTAATCAAAACAGTATGGTACTTGCACAAAAACAAACAGATCAATGGAACAGAAGAGAGAGCCCAGAAATAAACCCACATATTTACAGTCAATTAATCTACAACAAAGAAGGCAAGAATATACAGTAGAGAAAAGACAATCTCTTCAATAAGTGATGCAGGGAAAACTGAACAGCTAAATCTAGAAGAATGAAATTAGAACATTCTCTAACACCAAACATAAAAATAAACTCAAAGTGGATTAATGACCTAAATGTAGTATCAGACAGTTTTAACCAGTTTTATAGTTAAAATTCCTAGAGGAAGATACCCTTTGATATAAATTGTAGCAATATTTTTTACCTGTCTCCTAAGGCAAAGGAAATAAAAGCAAAAATAAACAAATGGGATCTAATTAAACCTAAAAGCTTTTGCATAGCAAAGGAAACCATCAGCAAAACAAAAAGACAACTTACTGAATGGGAGAAAATACTTGCAAATGATATGACTGATAAGGGGTTAATATCTAAAGTAAATAAGCAGCTCATACAACTCAACATCAAAAAAACAAACAACCCAATTAAAAAACGGGCAGAAGACCTCAACAGACATTTTTCCAAAGAGGGCATGCAGATGGAAAACAGGAACATTAAAAGATGCTCAACATCGCTACTCACCAGAGAAATACAACTCAAAACCACAATGAGATATTCCCCTCACACCTGTCAGAATGGCTACCATTAAAAAGAACACAAATAACAAATGTTGGCAGGAATACAGAGAAAAAGGAACACTTGTCCACTGTTGATAGGAATGTAAATTGGTGCAGCCACTGTGGAAAACATAATAGAGGTTTCTCAAAAACCTAAAAACAGAACTACAATATAACCCAGCAATTCCACTCCTGGGTATACAACTGAAAAAAACAAAAACACTAATTCAAAAAGATACACGCACCCCAAAATTCATAGCATTATTTACAATAGCTAAGATATGGAAGCAACCTAAGTTGTGTATATATATATATATACACACACACACAATGGAATACTACTCAGCCATTTTGCCATTTGCAGCGACACAGATAAACCTGGAGGGATTATGCTTAGCAAAATAAGTCAGGCAGAGAAAGACAAATAATCTATGTTATCACTCACATATGGAATCTAAAAAGTAAAACAAATGAATGAATATAACAAAACAGAAACAGACTCACAGGCATAGAGAACAATCCAGTGGTTACCGGTGGGGAGAAGGAAGGGGGGAAGGGAATGACAGGGGTAGGGGATTAAGAGGTACAAACTATTATGTATAAAATAAATAAGCTACAAGGATATATTGTATAGAGCAGGGGATATAGCCAATACTTTATAATAACTTTAAATGAAGTATAATCTATTAAAATGTTGAATCATTGTCTTGTTACACCTGAAACTAATATAATATTGTAAATCATCTATACTTCAAATTTTAAAAAATCAAATTAAACACATTTACCAGAAAATGTGAACAAATGAGGTTAGAAACATTAAAGTCACCTCAGGTAATCAAGCTACGGAAAAGAACATGCCAAGTAGATACCTAAAGCAACTCAGGAACATTTTTACCAGACTTCACAACCTTACAAGTACAGAGCTGGGCTTGTGATATAGAAGCCCTGACTGCTGGCTGCCTCACTGATTTGGTCGCTGTGACGGTGTCCTCAGCTTCCCTGAGGAAGGAGGCCCGGGCCACCCACAGCTCCCTAAAAGCAGCTCTAGACTTAGTGGCCCCTCCAAGGACAGGTGCCTTCCCTGCCATAGGAAGAGCAAGCACTACAGGGCTTAGGAACGGCAAAATCAGTCCCATTAGAACCATTGAGCTCTCCCTGCATGGGCAAGTTCCACCACAGGAAGGTCTAATGTCCCCTTCTCCCCCAACTTTCTCTCATAGAGATAAGTGCTCTCTGTGTGCTTGTCTTTTACCTCCTTTTATGACGAAAATGTGCATCAAACCACACTGAAAACAGAAGTCCAACATCACTAGGGTAAATAGCCTCAGGCTCCCTCTGCCATGTGTCTGATGAGATTCAGCCCAGATGGCCTGCTCATTTTCATATTTTCTCTGTCCCTTTCTCACAAATGAGAAATAACCCTATACAAATTAACAAAGGTGTTTGCAAGAAATGCTATATTTCAAGATGCTGGGAAAAGACCTAAACATTTTTCTTCCTTAAAAACTACACACATTCCCAACAGGTCTTTTGCTTCTTGCCTGTTCTGTATAAAGCACTGGTCTGTGCACTTATGGGCACATGCACACATCTACACACACACAGATGATTATTTAACTTACTTGACGAAAATACAGTATCACAAATGTGTATTCTGAAATTAAAATTTTAAACGTGTAATAGATAAGAAACGTTCACATTTTTAAAAATCCTACAATGAATTTTTTGGGAGAAAAAAAATCAAACCTACTTACCAATAAATACAAGATTCTACTGCCACATATATTCAAACAACTTCTTAAAATTACAAGACTTTGGGACTACAAAGTATCTCAGAGATATATCTGCCTAAAACAAGGAACGTAAGTATTGTGATAAGCAGCCACTCTAAAAGATGAAAAGCCACAAAGTCATCATCACTAGGGTGAATGAATCCAAGGGTTGAACAGCTCCTATTAAAATGGCAAGACGATTCTGGGGTGTAGAATCCTATCTGCAACCTAAAGACACCATCCCAAGGTATACTACGGAATAAATGTAAATATGAATATAAGTTCAAGTTAATCACGCTGTCTGAGATTTAGTATTTAAAAGTACAAGTTTCCTAACAAAATTGAGTACATTATCTCAAGGGTTCTATAAATTGTCTAATGCAGCTAACAACATGCAGCAAAATGCATTTCCAAATCCCTACTCCAAGAGTATGTAAGTCATACACTAGGTAGAATATATACAAACACATATACATATTCAAGACTGTAAGGATCTCCAAAATTACCGCGAAATTTTTTTTAAAGAAAAGAGAAAGACCTAACGAGTCCCACAACTAATTCCAGACTTCAAGAAGAACTGTAACCCTTCCAGCAAAATATACTTTATAGTTTCTGATCTGTCTCTGGAGTGTTACTGTTGGTGCGAATTTTCTTTGCGGTTGTTTTTTAATGATTCAGTTAGCTGGCTCCAAGTTTCAGATCCTGTTCTAACTACCTTGTGCACTTAAAACCGTGGATATGAGACCTGCGGGGCTCACTTCTTAGCACGCGGAGCTTTATCTAAGATTCTGGACACGACTAGTTACCAAAGCCTTATGCAGACGGGGAGAAGAGGAAGACAGGGGTAGAGATCATCTAAAACTATCATAAATTCCAGATTTCTTGTCTTTCCTTTTGTCCCTCTGACATTCCGTTTGGTAACTTGACACGTCATCCAAATCCCTGATAGTACTTTCGAGAATCCCTCTCCCGGTACTAAACTTGAGCGACGCCGCTCCCCTCTCAACCCAGGGGGCGGGGGTGGAGGGGCTCAAACCGAGGCCCCCCGAGGGCGCCGCTCGGACAGCCCGGCCCCGGATGCGGCTCAGTCCTTTTGGGGGCTACGCCGCTGGGCATCCCTGGGTGGCACCCGCACCGGAGCGCCCGCGACCCACCGAGAGGCGCCACCGTGGGGAGCCACGCCGGGTCCCACCACACTCGGGCGTTCGGCGTGCCGCGGCCGACAGCGTGAGAGGAAGGACGCGGTCCAAGTCTGAGGAGCCCTCAGGGTTCACGCGCAGACAGCCGAGGGGGCGTCCGCGGGAACTCCCTCGCTCCTGACCTCCGTTTCATCTGTCGCCTGCCGACGAGCATGTCGCGCCGAGGAGCCGTCGCAGCCCGCTGGGTCAGCCTGGGGCCGCGGCTCTTCCACAGGGTGGCGGGGCCTCGGGGCCGAGAAGGCCGCCGGCCGCCACCGCACGCCCCGTCAACCCGGCCGCCCGGCCCCGCCGGCTGAGGCGCCGCGTCCCCGGGGGGTGGCCGCGGGCGTCCGGTGCGCGGCCGCGGCGCGTCCCCGAGCGCGCGCCCCGCCGCCCCCGCCGGCCGCGGCCCCGCGCGAGTTGCACTAACTTTCCGGGGCGGGGGAGGGGCGAGCGCCGCGGGCCTGGGCGCCCGGGCCTTACCTGTGCTCAAGTTGTCGTTGATTTTCAAGGGCACCCGCAGGATGTAGACCAGGAAGAGGACGATGAAGAACCACACGGTCCAGAGATAAGTCCAAGACCAAACTATGCACGACTTCAGCTGCTCCAGAAAGCCCGTGCCCGCTTCAGCCATTTTTCGGCGCTGCTCTCTGCTGCCGCGGCTCTCGGTGTCTGCCGGGATGATTCACCGGCCCGGAGGCGCCGCTCACGCCGCCGCCGCCGCCGTCGCCGCCGCGACCCGGGCGCCCCCGGAGCCCGCCCGCCCGCCGCCCGGGACGCGGGCGCGGCGGGAAGTCGCGCGGGGGCCGCGGGCGCGCTTGCCTTTCCTTTTCCAGTCTTATTGCTAACTCTCCGAAGGTCCCTACGAGTGGCTTTCTTGGAAGGATCACGTGGCCCGTGCCCCTCACGTTCTGATGCCATTTATAATATGCTAATATTTAGAAAGACAGGCCAAGTGGCGCGCTGAGGGAAACTCTTGACATATTAATGGTAACTCATATATTTTGAGAGTTTTCTGTATGGCAGGCGCTGTTCCAAGGTCTGTATAATCTCCCCAAATTCCCTTCAGCAATCCGTATTATACAGAGAAGGGAAACTGAGGCATAAAGTGATTGAGAGGTTTACCTTCAGCTCCAGCCAAGGCTCATTTGCAGTGTGATGGAAGCCAGCGTCCGAAATCTCAAACGCTATGCTCTACTCCTCCCAGAATTTAGGTTCAGAGGGATGAACAAACCCGGGCAACTAGAAAAAAAAAGACGTGTTCCTGTCACCGGTTAGTAGGCCTGAAGATAAATCACTCTGTTAAACAAGATTTGGGTTGCACACTAGATTTACCTTTGTTTTATCTTCCTTGAAGCAGCACAGGGGATTTCTGAAGAAATCCTGACAAGAAGAATGTTTGTCTTCCAATTTGGGGGCTGATGACAGTTCCAACAACTCTCAGCCTGTTTTTAATATAAACAATTCTCTGGGATAATTTCGGCTTATTATGAGCTGGCTACTTTAAACAAGAAGTAAATTATAAACTTTTTTTGTCTGTACTGAATGAAACATTGCTTTTACCAAATGAAATTTTAGAGTCTCTTTCTGTTCATAAATAATTTCACCTTCTGTGTATTGGATGGTAATGAAGCAATCGCAAGTTATCCAATCAACAGCCAAGACATTTTTAGAATTATGAGCATTCAGCAGAATATTTTACTGTAAATTTTGTTCTGCTTACTTGTAGTTTCATTTACAATAAAACAAGCTCCTTTAACTTTTCACATGCATTTTATGTATTATAGCACACATAAGAACTACTCTTACATTGTCACTAATTCCATTCTCACTCTCAGCTATCGGTTTCTCCATACATTTGATCTACTGTGGCAGTGAGATACAGGCAAAGATAAACTGACACACATAGAGGTTTTTATAGATACTCATTGCAGCACACTACCGAGTTTTTGTCTAACAATGATGCCTGGACTCTCAGTAGAATAAAACAACATGAAAACATGAAACGTCTATTTTACGTGATGATTAAGTAATTATCTGCAATAGGACTGCCTTCTTAATTTAAATGAATATCCTAGGGCCTGGCTTTTTGCTGTCAGTGAACCTCAAAGAAGGGACATAAGTATGACTCAGTTGAGCCACAATTTTCTGATTGTCTACTAGATGCTCCTGAAGGGTCAGTCCTGTCTGACTCATCATTGCCTCTCTGTGGTGTGCAGCCAGAAATTGGAGTTGGAGTTGCAGACTTATTTTTATGCTTGGATGCAGAATCGATCTCGGGAGCTGCATCTGCTTCAGTATAGCTGGAGTGCAGGACATGGAGCAGTGCCAAGAGGGATAAAGCTGAAGAGTGTGATTTTGAAGGGCCTTGTAGAAACACTAAGGTGTTCACAGTTATTTGGCATTGTACACACTAATCCAAATGACCAATCCAGAGATTTATGTAAGTGGGGATTAAAGAAATATTAAGGATGTAGAATTGACAGGCCTGGATGACTGATAAGATAGGCAGGGTAAGGATAGAGTGGCTGTTGAGTGGGACCATTCATGAAATAGTGACAACCCAGACAAGTCCCACAACCACTTGACCATCTCCCAGTGGGCTGTCCCACAGTCACCCCAAGCTCGTCACATCCAAAATGGAACTCAGTACTTCCTCACCCCCAGCTGCTCCTCCCTCTAGAGTTCCATCAGGGAAATGGGCATCACCCTTCCAGCTCCCTTATTTGGGAATCTGAGGATCATCCCACCCAGATTCCTCACTGTCACTCAGCTCCTTTCCTCTGCAGATTCAACTGGTCATCAGTAGTTTAGGTACATCTCAGATCTGTCACTTCTCTCTATTCCCCTTGGATAGCTTTTAGTCTCTCACAGCCTGATCAACTATCACAGAGAACAAGGTAGTGGGCTCAATGCCTCCAGTTTCCCCACAACCAACACAGCCCACCAGCAGCCCTCACTGCCCCCTCAATCCAACTTTTTCCACATTTCTTTGACAGAATTATCTCAAAGCACAAATCTCTTAAGGCTCCATCCACTCCTCTCCTAAGGGATAAACTCTACGTAGTACAAAAGGCCCTTGCAGGGCACTCCTGCAAACCTATATGCAGCCTCATAGCCCACCCCAGACACTCTTGTTACCACCAGCGTTTCGGCAAACATGCCATTCTCTTTCACACCTTTGGCCTGCTCCATGGGACCTGCCTGTAGCACACTTCCCTGTGCTGTCCTTCCCAGCCAACCTTCTCTCCTGGCCACAACTGCCTGATAACAGCTTATTTAGAGATGAACTTGAAATATCACCTCCCTTGTGACACCAACTCCTTCCCCACCCTAGAGTTCACTGTCTTGTCCCTGAGTTGTGTCACCAGAGAACTTATGGTGGGCTATTAAAGTACAGGCTTGAAGCCATTCGGTGATTCCTGGTCCTGCCATTCACTAACTGGGTGTTCTTTACACGTTACTGAGTTTCTGTGAGTCAGTTTCTTCACCTGTGCAAAGGATTACAGTTGTACCTGTTAGATAAGTTGTTGCAAAGATTCAGCAAGATATGTAACAAAAATGCTTAGCACAAAACCCAGTCGATCTCTCTCCTGTTAGTAAACTGGGGCTTTTAATGTTAAGTAATTTGTTGTTTATAGCCCTCTTTACCTCCTAATACGAATAATGCTGTGTTTGGCACACGATCTCTCCAAATCTTGCAAAGAATAGTATACTTGGATTTAATTCAGGGAAAAGAGTTAAGATTTGGTCTTCCACCATATGGTGAGCTTCCTTGAAAGTTTTTTTCAAGAGGTGTAAACCACCTATGGATTGTGTAATAGAATTAAATGGCCTTTTATGGAAATTATGTCAAAAACAATATACTCCTAAATTCCTCTTAAGCTGGTTTATATGTTTTGTTAAAATGTATATCTTAGTCTGATAAAATATCTGAACTGAATAAGAAACCAGTATATTAAGAAAGAACTTTAAAAGTTCATTAAAATTATTTCTCTATTGTTTCTTGTTTTGTTTTACAAGTGGTGTTTGGAGGTATGTATGTTTATATTGGGTATCATAGTCTTTAGTTTTATACTTTGTTGTAAGTTTAAGAATATATTTTTGTAAAGGATTTTCAGAGTTCATCTGAGATTTAAATGCAAGAAATAACTGTTCTGTTGAAGTGGCAGTTACTTTTGTGTATACATTTGTCAAAACTCATCAAAATACACACTTAAAATGTAAGCATTGTATTATGGGTCAATTATACTGAAAGAAATGTGATTAAAAATAAAAATCATAAAACAAACAGAAATATGCATACTAAAAAAAAAAGAAAGAAAGAAGTGCTCCGATTGTATAAAGAATCAGACCTAACTTCACCCTAAAAACCTGCTCTGGCCTGTGAAGAATGGTTCCTCACTTTCAAAGAAAAAGTAGAATTCCTTTGGGAAAAAGTAGAGAACCAACACAGTCTTCTCCTTTACAGCTGTTGAAATATAATCAGGAGAGGAGACAGAGGAGATAAATGAGATTTTTTTTTTTAAATTCTGAGAGATAGCAGAAATCAGATGTAGTCAATAAAAAACAAGACCAGAAATATGTATTAAGGAAACCTCTGAAGTTCTGTCTGGTCTTTTGTTTCCTAGGCTAAACAATTATAAGAGGTAACATTACCTACTTACTTTACTTAGTCTGTTTTTTCTTTTTTAATCTGTTTTATTTTCATTTTTTCTTTCAGTTTATTGAGATATAATTGACATACAGCACTGTATAAGTTTAAGGCATACAGAATGATGATTTGACTTACATATATCATGAAATGATTATCACAATAAATTTAGTGAACACTCATCATATAGATAAAAAATTAAATAAATATAAATCAATTTTTGTGTGTTATGAAAACTCTTAGGATATACCTTCTTTACAACTTTCATATATAATATACAGCAGTGTTAATTATACTTATCATCTTATACATCTCTGTTTCTTATTTATCTAAAAACATTCTCTATTTATTCTTGACTATGCTAGTCTGTATCTTTACTCCTGGGAAGATATTGTAAGACAGGCTGGTTTTTCAGTTGCACTTTAAATAGTGTAGAAATGATAATAGTATACTTTTTATTCAAAGAATAAAAACCCAAGAGGTTTTTTTCCTTATAACACTTTCAATCAAAATAAAAATCCATTGTCTGAAATTTTCTATAATGTAAAACATCGTCAATTATCCTAATTTTATTATTTATTTTAAAACTGCATATTTTTGGTCCATGACTGGCTAGAATTTCAGGAACCAAAGTCACGTCTAGTATTTTGCTAAAAATTACAGGATTTATAAAATACCCAGCACTAGTGAAAACCATCATATAAAATAATTCCAAGACAAGTACAAAGATAACATGCTACTTACTGGCTTTGTTCATGGCATGTTATTTTATGGTTTTGGCTTCAAATTTCAAGTTCATGCATACAAACCTCCAAAGCACCTGACAAATTTAGACTCATCAGTTAAACAATCTGTTGCACTGAAAAAAATTCCAGAAATTGAGTTAAACTGATGTCATAGAATTATTGGTAGAATTAAGAAAAATCTGATAGTTGTGACATAAGCTTAAGTTTGTTTTTATTGACACAGAGCATTTATTCTTTAATTTCTGACAATTAATTCCATTCTTTAACCAAAATGTATTCCTTTACACTTTATGAGTTACATTTCATTTGGTTCTCATTTCTCATGTGGAACTATACTTAGGCATGCAAATTAAAGTGAAAATTTCACCATCATTTGGTGTATCTGGCCTGTGTAGAAGCCTAATCTAAAAAGAGGGGGAGAAGAAAATCAGATTATTTTTATCTTAAAGCACATTTCAGACTAGTTTTAAGTAATGCACTTGCCTGCTCCAGCTAAATTAATTCATTTCTAATATTAATTCTAAACTCTTCTTTACTTTGTCTTATAAAATTATGCAAGTCTCCCTATAATTTTGTGTTGCAATGCTATAGCACAGCTGCTAAATTTAGCACCTTATGCATATTTAACTATAAGGGGATTTATCTCCTTGTTAATAATGAGTGAATATGGATTATAATAGAAACTGTGGCTTCCCTTGAGTTTTTCCTCCCCCTCAAAATAATTTTTATAATAGTATTTTTACAGTATAATTTTTTTCTCTTTGATCAAAGTTTGTCATTCAGCCTCTGAGCTGAAGATGTCCACATAATCAAGCCAATTTGAATTAAGCTGTCAAGTTTGACTGATTGTACAAACTTTAAGAAATAACTTGCTAAAGCCTGGATTTAATTATCTGCACTTTGACTTTTCATATGCATTTCATGTTACAACAGAGGCTCTTATCTTGGGCTACCATGTTTAGGTACATTTATCAAGTATTCCTTATAGGTTTGTTCATTGGCCCGTGTTCTTTCATTGGATACCCTCTTGAGCTTAACACACGCCTTGAATGCTGAATTAAATTGAAGTGATTATGTATATCGAGCTGAAGAGTGAGGGAATAGGGTTGTTTGATTTTTGACCTCTCAAACAAGTTGGTTTTCCAGACAAAAAACATTTAACCATTGTGTGATTTTCATGTAAGAAAGAACCAAAGCGTGTAAATGACGGGAAAATATTTCCGTTTGAGAAGGAAGCCTAATTAGCCAGGTTCCCATCACTGAGACCCGAGAGCATTCTAACAGATGTTTGGCTGACACCAGCCTCATCTGTAAAGTGGGAACAATAACAACTCTTGTTTGTCATGTAGGAAGGGATCCTTGCAGAAGGTGGGAGGTTGCATGAGGTGGGCTGGGACTTTCCCAGTTTTAAAACTGAAAGTCCTGTGCCCTGGGAACCCCCTCAGTCACAGTGGGGCTAAATGACCTCTAAGTTTTCTTTCAACTCCTAAGATTCTAAGATGCAGGGCCTACCCCAGGCAAACTGTGAGGCAGAAAGACATTTATTCACACTTTCTAGCAGGCCTTTTCTCTTCCTCATCTGTCTAGAGCCTTTATTTCCTTCCCTTGACTGCTCTCAAAATCTGCTCTTGCTACTATCAATTTATTTATGCATAAACAAAATTCATGTCATCTGAAATAGTTACTCTTCCAGGTGCTGTTAAAAAATACCAGATATCAAAGCCATAAAATAAAATGACTTTTCAAGTGTTTTCTGGCATCAGTATATATTGGGAGTCAAGTGCCCTTAAGGAACCTTAATCTGCTGATAAGTTTAATTCTATCATACAAGGTAAAAATAAGTAAATAAATGAGTATATTATACATCTGCAATTAAAAAAAATGGAGCATCTATCCATTAAAAAAACAAGTGAACAAGCTAAACAAAATCTATACCTTACTGATTACTTCATTACTCATTTACTATGTATTTGTCTGTTTTATTGTTTACTAGGACTATGGAAAATAAATAGTAACAGTAGGCAAAGGTTATTTTTAATAAAAATGTATAGGAGACACCCTTAAATTTGAGGAAACTGTTTATTCTCTTTTCTGCAAATTAAGATTGTCATTTTAGTCAAGTTCACAAAATACCTGAGTTCCAAGAAATTATGGAGAAAACTGGGGTAAGCAAATGAAACTCCAAATCCAGATGTTAACCAGCTGTGATGGGATTTTAATTATGATATAGTAGAAGCAACATGAAATTTAGTAAATCAATGTGTAGGTTTAGAGAGTTGGTCTCCAAACTTTGGCCAACCATAAAAAGAAAATTTTAACTCACTCCCAGAGTACACATATCTATTTACAAGTTAGTATGTTCCACAATACCAATACCCTATGTACACAGTAAAAATAAACACATAGGCTTTCAAAGATGAGTCGAGTATAAATTAAGTTTTAGCACTGTCTCCCTAAAACTCAACAGATTGTATCTGTACCACTGGACTGCCCACGTCCCACTTTAAGGATCAGTGGTTTGGAGAACTTCTATATTGACCGTTACATATCATTGCCAAGTTGCCTTAAATCACCTGACAACGTTGCTGTCTGTCTCAGATAACACTAAAATAATTTCCTGCCTCATCTGAGTGCCCTTAGCAGTATCATTCTCAGTGAAGCCTCATCCTATCCCTGCCCAGCCTCCCTGCAGTTGCTTCAGTGCATTAGTATGTAACTGCTTATGTCTGAACATCCATGGTGGCTAAATGTTAAAAATAAGTTTTTATTTATGAAATTAGTGGCAGTCAAGATATGATAGTGGCTAAAACATTTTAAGGATACACTGCCCCGGGTTCCAAAAAGAAACAAAAGAGGGAAAGTGATGCAAAAGCATGATTCCTAAACACTTCTGGGACTGGTTGATAATTGGAAGGATTCTGGTTACCTCACACCAACTATGTGGTTAATTGAATCCTATTTCTTTCATGCAGTTTTTTTTCATGTAACGGTGGCATGGTGGCAGAGCACCTAAAATTTCAGAAAGTGGGGACTTCATCCAGTTTACAGAACAAGTTATGTAAACTCTTTTAGTATTTGTTTCTAGTAAATGCTTCAACATAGTCAGAATTTGGCCTGAAACTTGCTTTCATTTTAAGACATTACCTGGTAGCTGCAATGTTGAGGCTATAACAAAAGGAGATGGGGGAAGACTTACAGCTACCTATAACTATACAAAGCAATTGCTATCAACCAAAAAAAAAGCCACTGGTTGCACATGCCCAAATTGGCTTTGGTCAGTTCACAACTTGAGCTGAAACAATCATAATAACATTCAGAAAATAAAGAAAATTAGACAAAAATAATGAAGAACCATGACCCTATATAACTTTTGTTATTTTACTTTTTTGTGTGTTTCCCTCAGTTTTTTCATGCATACTTTTTACATTGTTTTAATCATCCTCTAAGTTTATCGTTGCAGGCTGCTCTTATATATTATTATTAAAAGATTTCTCCATGCATGTTAATATAGAGTCTTGAAAAGCATCGTATTTTATTTAATGATTGCATGATAGTCCATAAGACATAGAACTGTTAAACCATTACACAACTAAACTTACTAATATTTTGCTATTTTTATGTAATTCCATAATAAATCTCATTGCATTTATAGCGTTTTATTCTTAAGTGTAGGGTTATTTTATTGGGGGAGATATGCAGAGGTGGATTTGGCGGTCAAGTTAAGAACATTGTTAAGTTCCTAGATATTATATATGGTATCTGAATGATGCTGAGGTGTAGTCTTCACACTGATGACTTTTCAGACATTTTGGGGTTCCTGTAATAAAATGAGCAGTGAGATCCAGAATTTACTTTTAACTTTTCAGACCAGAGCAAAATGCCGATATGACCTTTTAAGTGAGAAAACAAATTACTACAAGAAATTACTCTCTATCGGGTTAAAGAAAATCTGTCATTAACTAAATCCTTCTTTTATTTAAATGAATTAAATTTAAATTGGATGCTCCAGCTGGTACTTTTACAAACCTGAGCAGGCTGAAACTGCACAACAGTTTTGAGATTTTATTGTATTAACAAATTAAGATAAAGTGTTAGCAACAAAGTCGAAGCTAAGTCGTGGTGTTATATTAAAAAATAAGAATTCTGAAAAGACTAAAATAAAGTTCCTTCATATGTGCCGCCCAGTTGTTCTTCAAAGTAATTCTTCAAAACTCTACTCATCCTGACTATACAAAATCCTAAATTATCACAACTTTCAGTTGTAGCATGGTTGAAAATGACTGTGCAATGAGCATTATGAGATTTGCCCTGTGATTCAGGGAAATCAGATCTGCTGGTCAGATAGATAATTGCCTCAATTTTGCTGTAACTTTCTTTACCATTTATTTACTCAAAACTATATAACAGACATTGAGAAGAAAAACTTAGGAGATCTGACTGTGGATTCGATAAGAGGAACAAGTTTTCATCTTAAATTTCTTATAAACTGTAATAGAAAATAACTTAATCTTCAGGGAATAACAGTCATCTTCTATCAATCCATTAGAAATATTCCAAAATTTGCAAACTGAAATCACCATACACTTATGCAGGCAATACTTAACTTGGCATCATTAAAATGACACACTATCCCTTGGAAATCACATTTTACTCTCAAGAGTTTTCATCTATTCATCGGCTAGGAAAGAGTCAATGAAAATCCCCTTCAAGGAGCAACCTTTCCGAGAAACAAGTTTTACTGGTTAAACTGCACCCTATCTGTGTTAATTTTCCAAGGCTGCCACAACAAATGACCACCAATTTTGCAGATTAAAACACCACAAATTTATTCTCTCAGTTCTGGTGGCCAGCAGCCTGAAATCAAGGCATCAGTAGGGCTGTGCTCCTTCTGAAGGCTTCTGCCTCTTGCAGCCTCTGATGGCTCTCTTTGGTTTGTGGCAGCATAACTCAATGTCTGCCTCCACCCTCACATGGCCTGCTCCTGTGTCTTCTCCTCCGGTCTGTGTTAAATCCCTCTCTGCCTCTCTTAGAAGGATACTTGTCATTGGATTTAGAGCATATCAGATAATCCAGGATGATTTCCTCATTGCAAGATCCTTACCTTAATTACATCTGCAAAGACTATTTTTCCCAATAAATTAATACCCACAGGTCCAGGGATTTAATGTGCACATATCTTTGGGGCCGGAGGGGGAACACCATTCAACCACTATACATCCAACCTCCATTTAATGAACAAGAAACCACATTCACCCTGCAGACTTCTGTTCTCTCTTTTTGAATCATGAACAACAATCTCAAGATGTGGAATCTGTTTATAATAAAGAGCTATTATCCTTGGTTTAAACTTTTGGCTACTAAAGAAATGAGGTTACTATAACCAAAAACCAATTTAGATTTTTTTTTTCACTTTGGTACTTTAAAAAGCTCTCCAAATCTTTAGCGACCAAAGATAGAGCATTTCAAATTAACAGAGCAATATCATGCAAAACTATTCACCGTTTATTTTTATCCTATTAATCCTGATATTTTCTTTGTGTTTTTCTTTTAATTATAACTAAGAGAACTTGTGACTTCAAAAAATGTTTTGCTTTTTATTGAATGTAACTCTCCTGTGATTTTTTTATTTATTTAAGTTGCTAAAAAAGGTGTGTATAAATTTGATAATTTTTAATTATCTTATAAATATTTTCATTTTTACCTTATAAATGAAAAACTAAAACTAAAACAGAGGTAAGTATGCATGATAGACTTTTAAATGAAATTTAGAAAAACCCACTTTAAAGTATTGCCTTTGGTTTTTATCTTATCTAAAAAAAAATCTAAGGATGGTTTAAGGAGGAAGAACTCTAAAGTTATCCTCCATATAATCTTGGGCAAGGTACTTTACTGTTCTGAATCTCCATTTCTCCATCTGTCAAGTTGGAATAATGCATCACTCACAGGATTAAGTGAGTTCCCCTATGTGAAGCCTCTTGAAGTGAGTGTTAGTTTCCGCTTCCTTCCTGAGAAGCTCATTATACAGGTCCTTATGACTCATCTAATGCCTTTCTCTAACGGCTTTCTGCTATTTTTCCTATTTCCACAGTTTCAGACTTTGGGTTCGCCGGGATCACTGGTAATGCAGGTTAGGTTAAGGGTAAGTAGCAGACCTAGACAAGCAAATAGGTGTGTTCACTGGCTCAAGGCAGATGCTTGTTGAAGACAGCCTTCCCAGCAATTCTCCTCAGACATGTAAACCACCATCCTTCCTTCATGTAGTAACTCTTTCTCCTTTCTAAGCACTCACCAAAAGACAAATAAGAATTAAGGAATCCTGTCTGCAAAGGCCAATTCATTGTATATCAGATTATTTTACACTACATAATCTTAAAAGATAAATGATTAGGATCCATAAAGGGATTATACTCTAACAGGAATGATAATTCAGGTACAAAAATAGCTATAATAATACAGGGATCTTAAAATAGTATATTTATATTTTTTCTCTGTCTTCATGCAATTGATGTATTATAGTTTATTCTGTGTTACACATCTGTTATAACCCCCCCCCACACACACTACATTGTTATTTTTGCTTAAACAATTATCTTTTAAAGAGATTTACAAAATAAGAACCAAAAACCCTGTGTACTAACCCAGGTAGCTACTGCTTCCAGTGCCCTTCATTTCTTTGTATAAGATCTGTATTTTCAACTGGTATAATTTTCCTTCTGCCTGAAAAAAAAAAGTCCTTTAACATTTCTTGTAATGCAGGCTGGCTGATGATGAATTCCTTTGATTCTTTTATATCTGAAAAAAATTCTTATTTCACCTTCACTTTTGAAAGATGTTCGTACTGGATATAGAATTACAGGTTGATAGATTTTTCTTTCAATATTTTAAAGGTGCTTCTCCTTTCACTGACCTCTCACTGCATTCTGAGAAATCTGATGTCATCCTTGTTTTGGTTTTACCATACTTAACATTGTCTTTTCTTTGGCCACTTAAAAAATTTTCTCTTTGTCATTGGTTTTAAGTAACTTGGTTATGTGCCTTAGTATCATTTTCTTCGTATTTCCTGGGTTTGGGGTTCATGGAGATTCTTGGATCTATAGGTTTATAGTTTTCATCAAATTTCAAAAATGTTTGGCCATTATTTCCTCAAGTATTATTTCTATTACCCTCTATCTGATCTCTCTTTTGGTCACTTGAAGTTATCCCATAGCTCACTGAGGCTCTGGTAATTTTTTTTCACTTGAGTTCCATTTTAGATATTTTCTATTGCTCTGCCTTCAAGTCCACTGAGCCTATCCAGCGTATTTTTCATTTGAGACAATATAGTTTTCATTTCTAGAAGTTTGATTTGGCTCTTATCAAATCTTCTATGTCTTTCATTAACCTTTTCAGAATATGGAGTGCAGTTGTAACAATTGTTTCAAAGTCTTTGTCTGCTCTTCTAACTTATGGCTCAGCTTCAGGTCTGTTTTATTGATTGATTTTAATCCTCATTATGGGTCACATTTTCCTGCTTCTTTGCATGTCTCATAAGTTTTCACTGGATGCCAAACATTGTGAATTTTACTTTTATTTTGTTAAGTTTTATTCTGGGATACAGTTAAGCTACTTGAAAACAATTTGATCTTTTTGGGTCTTGCTATTAAGATTTGTTAAATGGGACCAGAGCTGTGCTGATTTGAGGGCTAATTATTTCCCACTAGTGAGGCAAGACTCTTCTGAGTAGTCTAGCTGATGCTCTGTGAATATGAGGTCTTCCAGTCTGGCTCAGGGAAGCAGGCCGTATCCCAGCCCTGTGTCAGCACTGGGCACTAGTTTCTCTAATTATTCATCATGAAGGATTCATTGACTGCCACTCAGTGCTCTAGATGTGTGGGTTACATTGGTGAGCAAAACAAAATCCTCTGCCCTTGTGGAACTTATGTCCTAGGGCAGGTGAGCTACAGGAGCATGGGAGGAAAGAGAGACAAGAAACAACAATCTGATTATAGACTCCTTCCACACACTTTAATCATTTTTGATGCAAATCCACACGTTTCTTTCATTTAACTCTAAGGTGAACGATTTAACTTGCTGAGTGACTTGGGTATCCCTGTTTCTTGCAAATATTCATAGGTGCCCTGAAGAGGCGGAAAGAATTGCTTTCAAAGAGTACCTAATAAAAATAAACTGTACACTGTTTCAGAATTCAAAAATAGCTTTATGTTATACTGCAGATAAATAGGGCTTTATTAGTGAATAAATTGGCTGTGCTAATTGGCAGGTAGCTGTGAATGGAAGAGTGTCGTTCCATTCACTACACTGAACTGTGCTGGCTTCTAACTTTGAAGTTGCTGAACATTGAGTAAGGGCAGGCAACATATGGGCATGCTTTTTCTGTCTCCTGAAGTCACACGATGAGAAGATAGCAAATCATGCCCATGGCTACCAACAAAATATGCTAAGAGGAGGCACCTACCTTTCATGGGTTATGCGACCTCCTCTGTGTGACTGGAAATCTCAGGGTCACACTGCCCTTCTGGACATTGTATCTCAGACTGGGATACTCTTGGAGATCTGTGAGTTTTTAAAGAACCTTGGCAAGGACTTTTAAATGAAGTTTTTCCATTTGTGTGATAATCATGAGAAGCTGATGTAGATGCATTTTGGGGTGGTCTGGACAGTATCCTCTATTGCATAATCCCTGGGGAAGCGTCTGGGCTCCAGGAGAGCTGTTCACAAAAACAGTGATGTAAAGGGGCCTCCTGGAGCAGTGTCATTCTGATTCTGCATCGTTAGGACCTAAAAACCATTGGCTGCATAAGGTTTTAGTGCTGCATTTGCATTTGATTCATTCATTCTACAAATGATTACTGAGAACCCTCTATGGTGGCTTTAAGAGCTGGGGATTCAGGTTTGTTTTCGTTAAGATCATATTCAGCTGATATAACAGATAATGTAACTAATAGTGCTTTAACCAAACAGAGTGTTTCTCTTTCTCACATAATAAGAAATTCAGAGTCTAGGGCTCACAAAGCTGCTCGAATCCGGGTCCCTTTTGCAGGTCTGCTGAGCTTCCAGTACAGGGTGCAGCTTCTGTTCCCATGGCTACAATATGTTGGCAGCATCTCCAGGAAACAGGTCCATATTCCAGGGAGGAAGAAAGGCAGAGGACAAAAGGCCAAAGAGAGGGAATCAGAAGTCTGTTTCCTTTAAAAGGCATTTCCTACCCAGCTACTTCTGTTCACATCTTATCACTTGGGAGGACAGTGAGGGACAGAAGAAGGAAGACATTTGAGTAGGTACCCAGGCGTATCCTACCACAGTAGTAAAAAAGATAGATATCTGCTCTTGAGCAGCTGATATTCCATTAGGGAAGATAGTAATTTTCTTTATTATCTTTAGCAACTTAAGTTCTATCACATCCAGATTAACTTGATCACATTCAGAACTTTTCCCCTTGTTCCTCACTAGTGTCAATTCTAAGCCCTGGGATTTTGCTGTGCTTCGCCATTAAGTGCGGAGATAGTATCTATCTTGAAGTTGTTATTTGGTCTGTGCTGGCCTTGGCAGTATTGTGCAACTGTCTAATCCTGGACTTCTGTTCTCAGCATCTACTTCACACTGGTTAAAATGCCTCTGATCTCCAAATGCAAAGTCTAAGCCTCTTTCTCTTTATCAGCTGCAAAGCTTGGAGCTGCAGCAGCCATTCTGTGACCATGAGAGGACCAAACAACCAACAAAAACAATGCCATAACCTACGAATGGTGGAGCAAAAAACTAGAAAAGACTGAGTCCTTGTTATTTATCATCACCGAGTTGCTGAACTAATCCTAGAATTACCTACATCTGGACTTCTTAAATAAACAATAAATGTCTTTTTGTGTAAGTCAGGGTTCTGCAAACTTTTTCAATAAAGGATCAGATAATAAGTATTTTAGGTTTTGTGGGCCAAGAGGCAAAATAGAAGGTATCTTGTAGGTACCTATATATGAAGAAGGACAACAAATTTCCACAATTTTTTTACTTACAAAATTTGAAATATAATTAACTGAGTATAATACAGGCCTACTAATGAGATGAATGGAATTCTTTTGGGGGGAGGTAAATAACATTCACTTAATTGGGGTTAAAGTTAGTCTTCCCTATACCCTAATAGAAACATGGTCTCATTGGCCTACAAAGTCTCACCTTAGTTCTCTGAAACACTGATCTTCCTTCCCTGGAATGCACCAGAATGTGTTGTCCACATCTCTCTTTTGCCACTTATATACTATCTTCATCATGTTGGACACCTTTTCATATGGGAAAGCAAGTTAAGAGCATAGGCTCTGGGTTAAGACTCCCTGGGTTTGAATGCCAACTGAACTATTAGCTGTATGATTTTACTTAACCCAACCAGAAGCTTCAGTTTCCTTATCTACAAAATGAGTAATATCTAATTCATAGGGCTGCTGTAACAATGAAATGAGCTTACACGTGCAAAGACTTAAAGCAGTGCAAGGCATACTTTAAAGCATCTGATGTACGTGTAATTTACCTTTTGATTTTTTCCAACCATAAGATAATGCAGAAACTTGTCTGAGCTTTCCAGCTGTATAAGAACAAGTAATGGGCTGGATTTGGGTCACGGGCCATAGTTTGTAACCCTTGATTTGAGCACTGTCAGGTGACTTTCTACTGAAAGCATGACTGGCTATACAAGCATAAGGGGGTAGAGTGCAGGGTACTTCACATAGCATGTAACTCTTGTTTTATTTACAGTTCTCTGTACCTCTACTGGTGTGCTCATCTCTCACACACACACGCACAGTTTACAGGTCTTTTTTGGCATCAAGAGCAGGAAGAAAGCCTGGCTCAGTCAGTATTCTTTCAATACATTTGCTATTGTCTTAACTCTCAGATCCAGGCTTTGAATGTAAAATTCAAGACTTTATTCCTTCTTATTCCTAGCTTCTTTTCTCTCCCCTCACACAATTATAGCTTTGTGTCTTTTGATCTCAGTACGATTTGGGGTAATCAGTACTTCAAATATCATCCCAGCACAGAAATAAACAATATGATGAGAAATTGTTATAAGTGACATGAATGGAATAAGCTCCCTGGTTAGGAATGAGTTGGAGTGGGGCAAGGACTACTTTAGGTAGGTCATTTGGGAAAGACCTCTCTGAGGAGGTGATATTTGAGACTTGAAGAAGAGAAAATGCAAGCCGTGTAAAGGGTGAAGCAGGGGAAATGGGGCTGAGGGGAGAATCGGGAGAGAGAGCAGTATGTACAAGGGCCCAGAGGTAGACAGTATTTAATGCATTCCAGGAACAGAAAGGAAGTGTGGAGGGGTTAGGAGGGGGTGAAGAGAGTGGGACAATGTGAGACTGAGACAGGTAGGGGCCCTGTTAACAAGGGGTGTTGAAGAATTTTAAGTGAGGAAGGGAAATGACAAGATATGCATTATAAAAAGACCACTCTGATAAAAAATAAAAAAAAACTAAATAAATAAATCAAAAATAAAAATAGAGACTACTCTGCTGTCGCTATATAGGAAATTGATTGGAGAGAAATAAGAATAGAAGCAGAAAACCAGAAAGAGGTTTCCACAGTCTAGGCAGTTTGTTAGGGTGATGACACTGGGAAAAGAAGTGGACTAAGATATGTCCCAGTTTCCTTTATACACTTATCACTAACTGGCATTTTCTTGTTTACTTGCTTAGCACCTGCCTCTCCCCAAGTACGGACTTTTACTGTCTAATTCACTATTGCATTGCCAAATACCTAAACAGTGTCTGGCACTGGGAGGAGTTGGAGAAAAACTTGTTAAATGAAAGAACTGTGATTTCAAAAATTAATTTAACCCCAACAGTGGGGTTCTGCAAATTTTTTTTCCTCTAAAATATGTTGGGGGTGGAGGAGATATAGCTCAATTGGTAGAATGCATGCTTAGCATGCACAAGGTCCTGGGTTCAATCCCCAGTACCTCTATTAAGTAAATAAATAAATAAACCTCATTACCTCCCCCTCAAAATATAAAATTTTTTTTTAAAATGTTAGAACACTACTCAAATCAGGAAACACTAGATTATAGGGGTTATGAACTTCCTTAAATTGTATGGTATAAAGTTTGCGTATGTTGAGAGAGAGAGAGAAAAAGGGAAAGAGATATGAATGTGCAGACATACACGTATTTTTCTGAGAAGAGGAATCATGGCTTCCCTCAGATTTTCAAATGAGTCCTTGACTTGAAAAACAGTTAGGAAAGGCTGCACTCTGACTTGCAATATGTCAAACTTTTCTACACGCATTAGTGGGGAATACCCTAATTTATTGCTAAATATTTCCACATCATAAGGGCCCTTTCCTCAGATGCTAACTGAAACCTTTCTTTCCCAGAACCAGCAGTGTCCTTCCGCTGAGTAAGAGCCAAGTCATGACAAGCCCAGGTGCTCCACGTGGTCAGAGAAGGCACATGGTGGCTTCATTTACGCCTTTCAACATCTTCCAGAACTGTCATTTGTCTGAAATGAGAACACTGACAGTGACACCTGCTGGTTTCTCCCATGAACTGCCACCTTCAGCACTCCCAGTGAAAATTTCAGAAACACTTCCACGCAGACATATGCTCAGAAACACAAACTGCTTTCCCTTTCAAGCAGAATTTTGAAACGCTCAGTGATAGCGTTTTTGACCATGAAAGATGCCAAACATATAATCAAAAAGGAAAAGGGAGATGGAGAGAAAAATGTCTGTAACTACTACTAATGGTTTCTTATGTGGTCAAAAATGTTAAATGTTTTCGGAGGGGAAATCTGTCTATCTTGTCCTTTACAACTTCTGAGAGCTTTGGCGGAGGTGGGGGGGTGGAGGTGGGGTGAAGGGAAAGTTTTCCTTAATTCAAAATTACTAGTTCCAAAAACGTTCACCATTTGGTTTGGCTCGATCTTTAGCCCATCTGGAATTATTATTATTTCACAGCAGATGGGATGATGTGGGGGAGGCGAGTCTCCATCTTTCAGTATTAGGTTAAGCTGCATGCGGCAAGAAACAAAATAGCAGTGGCTTAAACAAGATATGGGTTTCATTTCTCTCTCAGGTAAAAGTCCAGGTAGATGGTTCAAGCTAGTATAGTGCTCCCAATGTGAAGAACAGGATTTATATACCATACGTGTGCCTGGACCTGATGGCCCCAAATGGTGGCAGTAAAGTTTCAGGCAACAGGAAGATGGAAACAAGGGAACCCATAGGTTAGGACCCCTAGGGAAGTTCCCGTATAACACTTTTGCATATCCAATTAGTCAGCATTTAGTCACAAAGCTCTTAGGGGAGGGGAGCGGGGAAATGTAGTCTTCATCTTGCAACAGCAGCTGAGTCACTAAAAATGGCTACTGGCTATTAGAAACGCTATTAGAAATAGCAACTGACTAGTTCTGCCACAGATTATCCCTTCGACCTATGCAAATGCACCCTTCTTACCACACAGAATAGTATATTCACCACTCCCCAAGTGAGACACCCCAAATACCCACCCCCTTACTGCAGTCAGCTCAAGGTCTAAGACATCAGGATCTGCAGGTCTCATCAGGAGCAAATGTGTTCCTCATTGTCCAGCAAACCATAAATTAAAAGATGTTATCTGCCCAGTATACCCACTATAAAATGGAGGTGTAGGAACAGAATAATCACAATTCAAAAATTGAACAAAATGGAAATTCCATTTTGTCATTGCTTATCAAATACCTCTCTGCAGGAATTTCAAGGCCTCCCAATGCTGACTGTAGAATTTGTTCCTTAGTCCTGGGACAGCCCTTGATTCTGCTCTTTGGCAAGAACTCCTTGTCCATTCTTCCCAAGAAGGTTCTTCATTTTTCTTCATCCTTCTTGGCTACAACTGGTAGCTGCACAGCTTTCAGAGCTCACTGTAGCTGATGAGGTGACAACACATAGCAGTTTGCCTAGAATAGTACCTGATTATACCTGTTATCAATGTAGTCATTAAAGTTTCTGTCTTTGTCTCAAAAGTACTCTGATTTGGGTAATAAATTACATAATCACTTCACTCCTGAATTCAATTCACAAAGAACTAAATTCTGCCCACCACATGGGCTTGGAAGAGGACCCCAAGTTTCAAATGAGGTTGCTGCCCCAAACATCACCTTGAGTTTAAGCTAGGTGGGACCCTGAACAGAGGACCCAGCAAACATGTACCTGGACTCTGGACCCATGGAAACTGACAATGAATGTGCGTTGTTTTTAGACGCTAACTTTGGGATACTCTGTTACACAGCAACAGAAAACTAATACACCTTCTGAAATGATGGACCTGGGTGGGAAGGCAATGTCCTTATTTTTACCTCTGCCTTCAACCTTGTCTGGTTGCCTAATTGGACTTTATTGAGAAAGAAAAACTTGCTTAAGCCAATGCTGTTTGCTGTATGAGGCATTTTAAAAAATCACTCACTTCTGCTTCTCATCCCACACAGAATTTGGTACCAGAAGTGGTGTCCTACAAGTAACAAAACCTAAAACATGGCATTGTGTAGAGGCAGTATACATCAACAGGGGTTCTACTGACACTTGAATACAGTACAATGTTCACACTGCTCTCTCTGGTGCATTTACCACCTCTGCCTACAGGCACCAAATGCCAATGACACCTCCTAATCCTTTTGATAATCAAAAGTAACTCCCTAGAGAGTTTGAGATTTGCAGATACTACTGTATAAAAAAATAAACAAGTTTATATTGTATAGCACAGGGAACTATATTCAATATCTTGTAATCTACAAAGAAAGAGAATATGAAAATGAATGTATGTATGTATATGTATGACTGAACTATTATGCTGTACACACAGAAATTGACACAACGTTGTTAACTGACTATACTTCATTTGAAAAAATAATAATTCTCTAGAGGAGTCTTTACTTTCCTAATAACAGTCACTTTCCAAGAACATTTGTAATGAACCAGAACTTTCAGAATACCTTTTTCCCCCCAGGTGGTACTGTCCCCATTTTAATTTCCAAAATTCCAAATGAAGAAAAACCTCATGAATATCTGTATTATAGATTTATCTAATTCATACAAATGTATTATAAATGTATATCAGAGAGAGCCTGGAAAAATACTTGTCAGAAAACTTACTTCTATTGTAATTCTTGATTTCAATATCCACAGAAACCCAGGCTTCACAGTTCCTCAATTCCTCTCCATTCCCACTTTAGCCAGTCACTCCCTTGGTCATACTTGCCGTAACAGCTAAGTGTAACTCCTTAAATTCTCAATTTTAAGCACATCGCTCTAACCTCCACTTCCTACATTTTCAGGTCATTCCTTCTAAACATACCTATAATCCACTGACTGTGTCACGTTGTCACCATCCCTCCCCTCCTCTCATGTCCTCGTCTCCCTGTTTACCTAGCTTAAGTTAACACAAATTAACAAAGAAAGTAATCATTTTACATTATATTCTCAATGCTTTTTCTCAAAGCCCAGTCATGACTTTAAAAAAGAAATTAAACAACATGCTTTCATTGAGAAAATTTTTAAGTCTATACAATTCAAGCTAATGAAATATTTTATTGTACATAATAAAAGTGGTGTTTTTAAAAAAAATTTCCAGGCCCAGACATCTGTAGGAGTATGTGAGGAAAGGATTCCACTGGAGTATACTTAGCAATACTCAATTGAATGAAACCATAAATCCACCTTTCCTATAGTAAATACTTTCACCACAGGCTTGAAATTCCTGTAGCATCAGTAAAATGTATTTTTTAAAACATTACAAACATGCTTATGATGCATAGGAAGATGGAAAAATTTAGACTCTAACTGCACACCATATGTACTCCCAATTGTTCTAATTTACAACCAGTTAAGAATCACAAATATCCAAAGGAAGTATTTTAAAATAGTATATGATTCACTGGTAAGTGACTTTTATACTCAAATAAATAGGAAAAATTTCATTTTAATGTCACACTGAATTTCATTACTTTTCAATCCAAGAAAAAAAATAAACTGAGACATGGTCATGAGTTCAGGATTATATATATTACAATTTGCCTTGTTATAATACATGTGTGGCTTTATGATAAAAATAACTCAGGGACATATGGAATTCAAGCTAATTTGCATAATTGTCACAAGAAAAAAAGCATTAAATGCATTTCTGAAATAAGTATTTTCATTTAATTCAGAATCTCAAAACAGCATTAAACCTTGGCCTTGTTTAAAAAAAGTTTAGTTAAACACTAAGCTAGCTAAATAACCTTCTTGAAAGGCTTAAACACAATTGATATAGAAAATGCTTTCCCTCTAATCCCAATCTTACATAAATGAAAGAGGTGAGAGGGGAAAAGGTAGACAATTTCTTCAGCAGCATATATGGCTAAATCCATCAACCACCTTAAACTAGAGTGTCCATTATTGACCCCATTAAAAAGAACTGGGCAAATATCAAAAGTTACCCACTTCATAAGCCAAAAGACAACAATTTCAGGGTTATGGTAAGTAAAGTATTTTTGAAACATTTTCAAAACTTTTAACATTAAACTAGAGGAATCATCTCTTCATTTTAAGAAAGAAAGGCATAACACAAAGTAAAAGACATTTAAACTAAACTGATTTTCAATCTCCTTTGAACAAAAGAAATAAAAAATGGTTGATTAGCTAAGCTTTGTGCTCTAACCAAACTAATTAATTACAGTGATTTTAAATGGCAACAGCCCATCTGACTGGGTAGCTTGACAGTTCCGAATACTTTTGCAATGATTTTTTTTATTAAACGCAAAGACACTAAAATGATCCGGTCATGCAATGTTCATCTTATGCATTCTGCATCTCTTTGCCAATCTTGTAGCTAAGGATCTTGTTCCAATCAATCTTAGTGCGTGTAACTGGCAACTGTCGACGTAAGGCTTTGAAAGTAGTGTCCGACATTGTCTGATAATTCTCACTGATGGCAGTCTATGAAAAATAGCAGTTAAAAGTTTAAAGAAATAAAAGAAACAGAATAATTTATAAGACAAATATTTTAGCAAAAGCCATTATTTAAGCAGCCTGTTTCACTGCCTTTAAAAAGTCAAATAACAACCTCAATATGGTTTTTAAAGCTGTTTAAAAGCAGTTAAAAGAAAAAGCTTTTAATCACTTTGAATAATTAAATTTAATAAAATGAAATTACAAATTAGATTTATTATCTGTGTGTCATTTTGGATCTATTTTACTATTTCTCTCAGAACAATTTTATAAATTACTGTTTGGAGGGAGTGGAAACGTGTCCAATCCACAAATTAAATGTTTAAATTCAAGACTGCAGTTTAGAAGCTGAAAAAGACTGTAAAAAGCAGAGTACAAAATGAAATGTGATCTAAACAGATCACACATAATCCAAATGCTTTGGGAAACACCTCCTAAATTAAAATTTCCAATCAGAAACAAAATAACTATTTAAAATCTTGGCATATTTTGACCAATACTCAGAAATTACACTAGGCTAAAACTGAGTTTTAGCTACATTTTCACAAGTTTACCCTTCAAAAAGCAAACAACCAACCCCACCTGCCCAGAAGACTGTATCTTACTCTAGTGAAACAATGAAAAAAATCCAGGATCATAAATGAAATTAAAATTTTAGTGCCATTATACACATGCAAATATAGATTATATTTTTTGAAAATCATACCTGGTACTCATTTTCTGCAGCCTCTACAATCTTTATAAATTCTTTTGCTGTTTGCACCTCATTCTGAATGAGAAACAAAACCAAAAGCAAATGAAATAGTAATTTAAAACGGTACCACTATTATTTTTAAATAGGTATGTCAATATATGTTAATAATTTGCTAAATAATTCAGATGGTAATTATGACAAAGGTAAAATACTGTAAGATCAATCATTCTAAATCCAAGGGGAACTAGGCAAAAATATTTTAAAAGTCTACAGAATGAGCATAGTCTCAGTTTCACTGGTTGAAGAAAGTAAAATCTTAATAACATACATTTATGAAAAATTCAATTATAACACTCAACACACATTCCAACAGATAATCTTTACAGGTAAGAAGCTAGTCATAAATCTCTTGCTAATCATATATTGCTAATTAATGACTATACTGTTAAATATTTGCTAAACAATATTTACCACCATAATGATACATATCAAAAATATTACCTATTAGAAAAAGTATATGTTAAAGTTTAAGTGAATTTAGTGTTTAAATATTTTCTGGAAAATGTTTTTTTTAACCATTCTGATATAAGACGTTTCTTTGCTTTTTTCCTTACAGTAAAAGTTAATGGAAACTGAGACCTTTTTATAAAATAGTGTTAATGTAAAATTATCTAATACCATACTTTATATATATTATTTATATCTATTTATACATATATATTTATGTTTATATAATGGGTGCATTTTTTTTCTGCCCCAAAACAACAAATGAAAATGAAAACCCTTTAAGATAAATGGAAAAAGTAATTCCTAAAACACTCCACACAAGTTGGCATATTAGTCAAGTTTAATTACTATGACCAGATCTCAAAACTCCATTGTCTATAATTTTGTAGATAAATCTCTCTTAAGAATCTTTTCTCAATGTCAAGCTCTTCAAAGAAGACAGTACTAAGTACCCTGTTACACCAATAGTAGTAATACATATATACTCATGATATAGAACTATACTGAATACAATGTCTCTTGGAAAACCAGACATGACTAATTATCTTTACTGGCAAATTTTGCAAGAAGTGTACCACTTAGCAAAAAAGCAGAAATCACCTAAATGCTAATGAAAAACTGGGAGAAGAAAAACAAAACAAAACAAAACAAAACAATCAAACAAAAAAACAATAAAAGAAGAAGAAGAAAAAAAATCCAAAAATCCCAGTTTTCTTTTCAGGTAGCATCTGGTCTAACACATTCACACGTTTCTTGGTATTAAATCAAAAGTGTTCTTAAATTAAAAATAATCTTTTCTTGTAGGGTAGCTAATTTTGAATATTAGCAGTTGATGTTTATAATATACTAGTGCTTTTATGTATACAACACACAAATATTTACCAAAAATGTCACTGTTAACATGTTATATTATTAATATCCTTGGGACAAAAAAAATTCCAAAGAGAAATAGCCACATGTGCAATAAAAAGAATGTGTAAAAGAACTGCCAGAAAACAAAACCAAGTTCAAAATTTCTTGAATTTGAAAGCTGAACTTCCGAAAAATTTCATTAAGCCATAATCTATATAGAGGAAAAAAACACAATAGGGTTTAAAAGTTAAATACAGGATCAAAGACCCAAGTTTAAGAGCTAAAACTATAAAATTCTTAGAAAAAACCACTGGAGTAAATCTTCATGACCTTAGGTTAGTCAATGGTTTCTATTAATATACTAAAAGCACAAGAAATTAAAGGAAAAATAAACTGGACTATATCAAAACTAAAATCTCTGTAATGAGACTACCAAGAAAATGAAAAGACACATAGAGTAGGAAAAAATATTTGTAAATCATGTATCTGATATAGGACTTATATACCCAGAATATATAAGTAAAAAATAACAACAACAACAAAAACACAAATAATCAATTAAGAAACAAAGGATCTGAAAAGATGTTTTTCCAAAGAAGATACTCAAATGACCAATAAATACACAAAAAGATGCTCAATATCATTATCCATCAGGAAAATATAAATAAAAACCACAATATGATACCACGTAATACCTACTAGGATGGCTATAAAAAAGACAGACATAAGTTTTGGAGAGGATGTGGAGAAACTGGAACCCTCGTATACAACTGATGGGAATGTGAAACGGGGCAGCCACTTTGGAAGCAGTCTGGCAGTTCTTCACAGGGTTAAACACCCAGCAATGCCACTGCCAGGTATATCCAAAGAGAAATTAAAACCATGTCTACACAAAAATAGTACATGAAGGTTCTTAGCAGCAAAAAGTAGAAAACTACAAATATTCATCAACTGATACAATAGAAATAAAATCTGGTAAAAGGATTATTATTTGGCAATAAAAAGGAATGAGATACTGATACATGCTCCAACATGGACAAACCTTGAAAATATTGTGCTAAATGAAAAAAGTCTGTCACAAAAAAATCACATATTGTAGGATTCGATTTATGTAAAATGTCTAGAACAGGATAATTTACAGGGTCAGGAAGTAGATTCATGACTGCCTAGGACTGAGAGGGATTTAGGAAAGGGCTGGTGGGAGGGAATGGGGAGTCACTGCTAATGGGTACAGGGTTTTTGAAGGACAAAAATGTTCTAAATTAGACTGTGGTGACTGTTGTACAATCTTGTTAATATACTAAAAAAATAAATTTTACACTTTAAATGAGTAAACTGAATGGTATGTGAATTATATCTCTTTAAATAAAGCTGCTAAAAAGTTAGGTACAAATTTCCAATTACTTACCATTTTTAATCTATTTGAAAATATTTTAATCTGAAGCAGAAAAACTACTTAAAATGTTAATTCCAAAACTGTTCTAATTTATAGAAGTATTTGTTTCAATTTTATTTTGGAATTAATTACTTACAGACACTGTTAGGGAATCTTGTATATCTTTATGACTCACTAGCTGGACATTACCATCTTCATAATAATGAACCTATTAGAAAAAGAATTTATAGAAACTACATTATAGGAATTATCAAGATCCTTAAGTTTCAACAATCGTTATCAGTGCAGATGACTACCAATTTCTGCTCTAACCTAGACATCGCTGCTGAGCTCCTGACCTTTTAAACTCCAGCAAGCCTCTTCCTGTGCTCAGCCTAGTGAAGAACTAGGTAGCAGTTCCTGCAGTTACTCAGGCAAGTCCTCCACTGACCTGACTGATGTTCTACTGGTATCTAAACTCAAGATTTCCAAAACCAAACTCACAATACTTCTTTCCCAACCCTACTATTTTTCTGTGTATTTCCACCAACCATTTAATTCCTCAAATTCAAAGACATGAAAATAAACATTAACTGGGTGATTATACATGACTACTACTACAGGAGGTTCTAGGGACACAAAGCTTTTAAAAAGATAGTCCCTGACCTCGTATTTCAACACAAAATAGTAAGAGGCATGTACCAAATACATTAGTAATACTGCAGACTCTAAGACTTAAAAAAAAAAAAACCTCAGAAAAAAGGCAACATTGCACTTGGGTTTAGTAAAATGAGTATGACAACAATTAAACTGTGGATGATGACACAACTGAGCCTGAAGAACAGAATGCTTTAGAAAGCCTTGCAGGTTGGAATGGAACGTAGGCTGGAATGTGTGTGAGGTTGGGGAGGGAGAGGACTGACTGGCTGGTGAAATACACAGGTACGGGACAAGCCAACTTTGAGCCTTTTATGCCATGCAAATATGTCTGGACTACCTCGTATGGTCGCAAGTGGCAAGTAACATATCTAGATCTAAATTTTAAAAAGTTGCCTTTCTTGATGGCAATGCAAAAAATGGATTAGGAGATGGCAAAGGGTCTAACAATTCAACAAAATTAAGTAACCATTAAAATGCTAGGCATCTTGCTAAGTGCTGAAGACAAGTACAAGACAATTCTGGCTCTTAACAAGCTTTGGTTCAACAGGGGGTCCCATTTCAGAAATTATCCAGGTGGGAGGTACTGAGGCCTAACTGAAGAGAATAACGTCAACAACAATGGCGACTGTTCACTGAGCACTTTATGTCTGGCTCTGTTCTAATCATTTCACCCATATTAACTAATCTTCAAACATATAAGCTGTTTCATTGTTGCTGTTTTCTTCTTTTAGCCTAAATGACTTCTTGATGTCACACAACTAAAAACTGTAAGCACTGGGAGTTCAAACTCAGGCAATCTGATTTCAGAATCCATGCTCATCACCTCTATTCTCTAGCCTCTAAAGCACAGTCACGTCAAGACATAAAAGTGATAGAATATAAGACTAGACATAATGTATATTGGAGTCGGATGATAGAGCAGCAGCATCTGATTCATCTTTACTCCTTCATGGCTCTTAGCACAACAACTTTATGATAGTTGAACAACAAATGTATTGAATAAATAAGTGAACCAAGACAGAAAGAAATTAGTATTTTTCTTTCACTTATTTAGTAATATTTATATTCAAATCATTAAAAAATTTTTTTTAATTTATTTTAATGGAGGTACTGGGGATTGAACCCAGGACCTCATGCATACTAGGCATGCACTCTACCACTGAGCTATACCCTCCCCACTTCAAATCCTCTTCTAGTTGCCAAATTTCTTCTATATAAACATTTGAGCTTACATTAAGAGTCAAAGAATTCAATTCTAGTGGATTTCATATAATAAGTCAAATATGAGTACAGAAGATACTTAAGATATATGTAATATATACATGTACTAATAAACACATAAAAATATAAACTTATACATCTATACATACACATATATTAATATTATACTTCACTCAACTGCACCCCAATTCAAAAGACATAACAGCACAACTCAAATTCACAAAATGCTTGGAGGAACAAATTGTATGAAGAGCAGACCAAATGTTAGCATCTAATTTTAGCTGTGTTTTTAGAACCTGTCAGCTATCCTTGCAGATTTCTGATGACTAGGGAATGAACTGCAAGGTTATTTAAAAGAATGAAATCAGCACTACTTGTTTTTCCCATTATCTCAAAACAAAGATGTGAAAAAGAAATGACTATTGTGCACTATGAAAACATAAACATAAGAATTAGCTGTTTCTCTGCTCAGAATCATCTAGAGATCAGCAAACAAATTTTTTTCATTTCATACCTGAATTTTCAAGATGCCAACCACCTGAGTGGTTGAAGGAGTGATTGTAAACTTCCACTCTGACCTCCAACGACCATTCCTTAAAAATAAAAACAGCAGCTGTAAATAAGGTAGGGAAAATAATTTGAATAAATTTTAAGTTCCAGATTTAAATTTAAAGCTACAGTAAGAGAGGGTGGGGGGATAGATGCTGGACATTCATTTTTTAATCAGTGAAATTTTCAAAAGAATCAAAAGGTTAAGTTCAAGCTATGAGCCACATTTAATTTAATCTTCACTCTACTGATAAGAAAGGACCTATATAATGGATGCAATTTCAGAATTCTAAAGCTAAGACTTAAAATGCAGTTCAAAGCTATAGCAACTTTCTCACTTATGCTTTAATTAAGAAAAAGTGAATAAATGTTCAGATTCTCAAGGGCTTTCATAAACATAATCAGTGCAGTTTACCATTCACTGAATGATATGAAGAATCAAATAATTTAGAAAGCAGATAGGAATACAGCATTCTTAAGGAGATTTTGATATGTGGAAAGAGACGGGTTATTGTAAAGAGTTTTAAGAGTCAGATTTTTTTTTCCCCTTATCCAATTTTAGGTGTAAACTTTCTACATAAAAGGCACACACATCCTCCTCCTATATCCTGAAGTGATTTTTGGTATACAAATTGATACATATTCACGGTAGGAAATCAAGATATTACAAACAAGAGGTATGTTATTCATTTTTGTCTACCAGATAATGAATATCTATTTTTTTCTATCAGCCTTTTCATAGTAACTCTTTTTCTTTCAACCTCTGTTTGCTCTTTGCATGCCAAAGACATATTCTGATATGCAAACTTACACTTGTTAGGTTTTTTTTTTTTTTTAACAATGTTTATTTCTGAAGTAGTCACAGAGTGAAAAGATCATTCATTATACTGGATTTGCTATGAAATTGCTTCTGGTTTCCCTTCAATATTCTTGCAGTCTGCCCAATCATGAAAGAGAATGACAGCACTCTCATATCTAAAGTTAACACTTTTCATTTGAAAAGTACTATTATTAGAACAATTTATACATTCTAGAAAATAAAAGAGAATTTTATAACATGTTTTGATTTTGAGTGAGGCATCCAAAATCATCCATTAAAGTTTGGTTGGAAAAAGATGTATTCATTTTTATTTCATGATTCCAAATGAAGCTATTCCTTTTATTTAGTTACTAGTATCAAGTACAAGTGAGTTTTAAGCTATACATTTCTGATTATAATAAATCATGATAGACAATATGCATATATCACCACTGATTGTGAAAAGAAAAAAAAAAGAGAAAAGGAATTTCAAATCAAGTAATGGTACCAATTTGAGAACTGTTTCAAAAGATCCTTCCAAAGGCCTTACTATACAATAACAATAAATGGCACTGAGTAGATAGTACCCCTTCATCAATGGAGTAAACAGTCAAGATGTCCAGCCTTTAATTGTATCTTCCCTTCTCTTCTGTTAATGCTTTAATTACAAATGTGTATTTATTCAACAAATATTTATTAAGCCCCCGAATACTATTAGATGTTAGGGAAATGGTAGAGAGCAAGAAGAGAATGTCCCTAGTGAAATCTAAGAAATGTTTGTGACTAGTATATTCTGATTTTTATTCTATCTGTACATGAAGCTAACTGAAGCAATTTCTTTGTACCAAAATATTTAGATTTTACTGAGGTTATTGTGATATGTAATGTCTAGCACTTTAGAATGTCAATATAAAGTTTATCTTTTTCAAAAAACAGAAGTGATTTTTTGGCTTCAATGACATAATGTTCAAAGCAGAGGCTTACAAAAAAAATTCAGATATGTAAAGTGAAATAGTGAGACTAGAAAATTCAAGGACGTCATTTTCATTTTTTATATGCTAATGCTAAAAAAATTGTATGTTAAAAAACTAATTAGTAAACTTACTATTACACTTCTCAATATATTTTAAACTAAAACTCAGTAGCAAGTTCACTCTCAGCCAGATTGATCTTATATATCCTGGTACAAATAGCATAAATTAAGAGCAATTTTGTGAAGATTTATTTTTTTGGGATACTGGTAAATTAATACTACACATTTTTAGGCCTAAAATGAAGACACTACATTTATATTAAATCCATAAAAGTAACTTAGTACAACAAAATTTTTAGGAAACTGCAGCTTGTTATTAAAACATGTTTACAAACAGAACAAATTTTCCTTTGGTGATAATGATTCTGCATTTCTCCAAGTGTTCCTGTAAACTTGCACTTATTTCTGAGATGGTTAAGTGGGACAAACCATGACCAAACTTGAGCCATGGACTGAACTGGTCCACAGGGGTTACTGATACTTGTTACTTTACCCTCAAGAGCATCACCAACCAACTTGGCTCACAAGTCAAAGAGTAATATATGTAAAAGGTAAAACTATGACCACATTTACTCTGATGATCTTAGCATGTATTATCAAAAAAGGGGGATAAAAGTAAAGATTTCATTCAATTCAACTCAAGACTTATAAAGTCTTGGATAGCCTCAGAATTTTATAACAGGTCTTGTCTAAGAATAAAAAAGCGTAACACCTTGTTAAAGGTCCACGATTAATACAGCAAGTCAGTGCTTTGGGGGACTGAATGTTTACAAGGAATAATCAAATGATTTGTACAAAAATTATAAAGCATTACTGTAATTTGCCTCAGTGTACAAAACATGTCATTACTTCCTTATACTGGCCAACAAGCAAAAAGCAATCCACATGAAAACATCTACTTTAGAGTTACTAAAGTTCACACACAAAAAATTGATATTCTTTACTTTATAATTACCTCTGTCCTCCTCCCCCAGTTTAAGTCTCATTTAGGAACAACCCCTTCCCAAATGGGCATATGGGCCTGCCAACTGGTCTGCTCAAAGCCACACATGTTCCCTTAGGATGCTGCTTGCTGGTCTCTAAAAACACTCCACACTTTCCCACATTCTTCTCACTGAGTATCAATGAATTTACTGCTATCTTTTAATTATTAGGCTGATTATGGAACAGATACCCTTCTTATATCAAAAGGCTGAAGTTTTATATTATATTGTTCTTAGTCAATCATACACAAACAAAGTATTGGCCCAATCAATAAAGCAAAAACTACAAAAAATACAAGCAATGTCAAAATCCCCCAACACACAAAATTTTAACTTACCAAAAGTTTTTTGCTTGGAACTGATGGCTTTCTATGCATGCAATAATGGTTTGCTGTCCGTCTATTTTTTTACCATATACCTTATCGGTAAAGAAAATAAACAAAAGAGTGAATTTAGGGCCACAGAATGTCCAACATTAAACATTTATAAAATACTGAAAATTGTATAGCACTCTGGCAAGAGCATATTAAAAAAATACAAAGTAGGTCATCATTCCAATATAGTAGCTAGAAAAACAAGTATTTAAATATGTACACCTAATCACAGATTCTTACTGAATCACAAAAGAGCTCACAATTAATGAACTATAATTTATTAGGAAAAAAACCCCTGTATTCTGAAACATTCATAAACACCGTAGACATACCATACTTTTTATTCCAAACATAGGTATCATAAGAAGTATAGATAATTTATTTTAAACATACAGACACCAATCTGGTTGCTTCCATGCAAACTAAAAGTGAATGTAGATTGTGATTATCATCTTCTATTCCACAGTCTCAGGGATTGCCATTTCTCTAGTCATTTAAAAAAGTATTGAGATAGAGGTGAGAAAGTTTATTTACTTATAACTGAGAAAGGTCGTTAAGAGAATGCCTGTGATGGTATGATACTGTTATTTCACCTCTTGCTTTAAAAGCGGTGAGTAACTTGTGCCTTTCAATCCCCTCAGAACAAACGAGGACTCTCTAACTCAACCTAACCACCGTATTCTTGAGCTACTCTTCCAAAATAATCCTAATCAACAAGGTTATAAGTGAAAGAACCTGTAAGGTATTTTAGGTTATCTTGCTATACTTCTAAAATAATTATTAAGAACTAGATCCTTAAGGGAACAATATGAGTTTTTGTCCTAACCAGGAAACTTAAGAGAGTGAAATGGGGTAGCTATTGGTAATATTAATAATTATGTTGGGACAGCAGGTATAAACCAGGATGTATGACCAGCTTAAGTTGGAAAGGCAGACAGAGGTGAGGTTCACAGGGCCTTGAAAAGCCATGTTTAGAAGCCTGGACTCTATCCTAAGTGCAATGTGCAATCTTTCACACTTGAAGGATTTCAAGGAGGGGATTTTCATGATCTGATTTGCATTTCAAAAGATCACTCTGGCTATAGAGAAGATCACAGAAGCATAAATGTGGGACTAAAAAGCATATTTAGGTACAAACAATCTTATGAAAGAAAAAAGAATACTCCTACTTTCTACCATATTTTATCCAGTAAATAAAAAATTGGTTAAACCTATGAAAGAACCACATGAAAAAAACAAAAACATAATAAATTTGACTATAAAACACATGTGGACAAGATTCCACTTACAAAGAATTTTATTTGTTCTAAGATCTTGTAACAATGAAAACAAGTTTGAAGTAAACTTACTGAGATGAGTCATGAACATGGGATTAAAAAATCTCACCATATCATGCTCCTCTAATCAATATATGAGAATTACTACTTGGATTTAATTCAAGAGACAACTATTTTTCCATTTTCAGCTATCATAATATATTTACTATTTAGAGTTTCTTAAGAAAAAAAGCAAGCATTCTTAGAAACATTTAATTAAAAAAAAGGAATGTCAAGTTATAAAATGTCAGTTCTGTAAGTTACTGTAAATTTTGAGATGTTACAAAAACACTGTCATATTTACATAAGACAAAAGAAAAAAGTACATATTGTATGACTTACAGTGCAGACTCCATTTGGATAATGTTCTTTTACATAAGCTCGCAGAGCAGTTTCTACTGAAGTTCTCCATGATTCAACTGCATTTTCTGCTTCATATGGTCTTGGATCAGTTGCTTCCTTTCTCAAGTGATCAAATTTGAAACAGATTCTATTTTTGGGATCCAAAAACTTCCCATTTCCCAAGTCACCATGCTCTGTTATCAATACCTTCAATGATGCAATAAATTTTGGGGGAAAAAAGTATTTATTACAGCATTTAAATACTGATATACTAATATAAATTCACTTAAGTTTTTCCCTTAAAACTATAATTCTACTCCAAGCAACTGGTTTAAATACACGGCACAACTATAATACTTCAAATGAGTAGACTATAAAGGCAATGAGGCTACTCTCATTCAGCTTAGATCAGTGGATCTGATTTTCTCCCAATATAACATCCAGCTACCTGGTGAAAAGACATTCGACTTACTACTAGAGTCAGATTTGTTTGTTTGTTTGTTTTTGAGAACTAGGAACAGTTTACTATTTCTGTTATCAGTCTTCAGTTTCACAAAACTAAGAAAACTTCAGTGAGAATGGTTACAAGGGAGTGATTTTAATCCAGTGAGAATCCTCTTCAGTGTGTCTTACATTACTTCTTGGCCCACAGTCTCATCTACTGTTAAGTACTTAATGCTGCCTGTTTTTACTAACCTAATCATTGACAGCTGTTTTCAATTCATTTCCAAAATTTAAAAAATGTAATTTCTTCATTTATGTACATTTAAACTATACATGCATAAATTTGACATTTTGTGCTTTATTTTTTAAATTTCCCTTTTTCCCTCCCATGCAACTCTCCCAATCTGTGACTACATACCTATGTCAGGACTCCCTCATCCCTTTGATGTAAATTATGTAAACACAGGATGTATCCTTCTAAATTTTTTTCAGTCATATAACCCTACACAGATAAATATATACACATCTATGTATATATACACACACATACAGGGGTTTTTTTGGTCACTGTTTTGTAAGAATGGAATGAAAAAGCACACATATGCACATATATTTTTCTGTATCTTGTTTTTTTCAGCATCAACACTTTATACAAATCCTTCAAATTCAACTGGTAAACCTCTCACCACTCTTTTTAATGTTGCATAAAATCCCATGATGTGAATATAATATAATGTCTTCTGCCATTACACTATTAGTGGATCATCTCTTTGTTTCTAGGCTGGTTTTTGTTTTTGTTTTTCTGTGGGGAGGGACAGGCACATCAAAAATGCTGAAGTAAGTATTATTGTACATATTCTAACACAGTAATGTTTTTATTTCCATTGGATGCTTCTCTTAGATTCTCAGCAGTGGAACAGTGGGTAAAAGGGCTTATAGATTTAATTTTTAATACATAATTAGACTACTTCCAAAAATGGCTGTGACAATCTACATTTCTACGAAAAATATATGAGATATGTTTCCCTTCACAGTATCACCATCAATAGCCTAACAGTTCTTCCTTTACTATGATGAGTATAAAGTGTATCTTGTTACTTCAAATATATCTCTCTGATGGAGAGATCTAAATATCTTTTCATGTTTGTGGGTCATTTTCTCTTCTGTGAGCAAATCTTTTGAATATTTTTTATTTGGGTTGGGTTTTTTCATATTAATTTATGAGTCCTTTGTTTAAGGTATTTGTTTTATTCTACAGTTAAAATAATTGGTATGTAACAAAATGCCCATCTTTTATAGTTTCTAGGTTTCTAGTCTTATTTAAGATGGTCTCCTCTGCCCTTATACATGCAGACTCTTTTCTCCTAAAATTCTAGACTATTCTACAAATTTTTAATCCACCTGAAATTTATTTCTGTATATTGTATAAGACAGAAAACTGGTTTAATTATATGGTACATATAGTTGATAGAAACCAGTTATACCAGTATCTTTCAATATATGTCTGTCTAAATTATAATCCTGTCATGTAGAAAAATTTTCATGTATCTGGTACTAAATTCTGGTTTGATATGCTGTTCTACTGATCTATTTGTCTACTCTACACAATACCACCCTGATTTGACTTTACATTGGTTGTTAAAAGCATCTTCTATCTGGCAAGGCAATTCTCTCTCACTATTCTTACATTTTTCTTATTTTTTTCAACCATGTTTTTCACATAAAGTTTATGAAAATTTTGACCAATTTAAAAAACGATCAGGATTTTAGTCAAACTGCATTAAATTCATATTTAGTTTAAAAATAATTTAACTTTCTACCTCAAAATGGAATTTAGTGTGCTTTCCATTTCTTCAGATACTGTTTCATGTGTTTCAAGAAGATAAGCACCATTTTCTTCAAAATCCTATGCATTTCCTGTTAAGGTTACTCTTAGGTTAATGTACAATTTTGCCTCTATTTAAAATGAAAACTCCTGCTCCTCCAACCACTTCTAGTTTAAAGGTGATTACTTGCCACAACAGAGGAAAGCTAATGCATTTTGTATACTTACCTTAAGTTCAGACATCTCATGAAATTCTTTTAAGTCTAATGGTTTTTTTGTTTTTGGTTGGGAGGTTAATTTTATGGGAGTTTCTCAGTATTTCTAAATATATAAATCATGACGCTTAAGAGCATCCTCTTCTTTTTCAAAGCTTTAAGAATTCTCATTCTCTTGCCTTATTTACTATGCTTCCATTTGTGATAAATAATAATGATAATAAGTTGACACATCTAGTTAATTTTCTATGTTAACTAAAATTATTTTAGTGTTTGTAGATATTGACTATTTACTTTTTTTGATACTTACTATTGGTTTTCATTAAACAGTCTATATATTTAGGAAGTTTTCATCTATCCATATTTTACTTAGGGTTTCTGTAATGAGGACTTGCTGCTGGATTTTTCAAATCCTTTTTCACTGTCTACTGATATATCATAAGGCTGTGTTCTCTTTATTATTTGTTGGCTAATTGATAAGACCAATATATTGCCTTACATGGAACCACTCTTGCATTCCTGTAATAAATTCTATTTAATCTTAGCATATTATTCTCTTGATATATTTCTGGATTCTATTTGTTAGTATCTATTCAAAGTTTTAAAATCTATAGTCATACATGAGATTATTATAGTTTCCTTTTTTGTTTAATATTTATTAGATTTAAGTATTAAAATTATGCTAGGTTCATAAAATGAGTTTGGGAGCTATCCAACATTTTAAAAAAGATGCATTCTGTGGACTCAGCAAGTCTTTTAGGAATTCACCTTAACAAAACAATGTGCCTGGAGGTACAGTGATGTTCAACATAGCATTGTTTATAACAGTTTAAAAAACAATCAAAAACTAAAATCTCCCAAGAAAGAAAATAAATTTAGGAGATTCATAAAATGAAACACTATACGGCTCTCTCTATATGTGTGTATATAACACACAAACATGTCCCTAACTATCTATCTAAGTTTATATTTTTTCCTTTATTTACAAGTCATCTTCTGTCTAGTCTCCTAACCCCAGAACAAGACTACATATTACATAATGAGTAAAGCCAAATCCAAGCTTTGATATAATTAGCCACTGAGAACTAATTGTTACTACTCTCATATTCTACCTACCAGTTCCTTCTTTATATTGTTTTATATAAACTGTGCTTAGCATAATATGAATACAATCATTGTTCAATTACTAATAACTTTAAACCAAAAAAATTTAAAAATAAGAATACTAGTGACTTTTTGTGGTTTTTCTTTGCTTAGCAATTCCAACTTGCACTTTGGAAGGAAAAGATTTAATAATTACTAAATGCTAAGTTACTCACATGAAGAACTGTAGATTTCCAGAGCAACCAAATTATGATATAAATCTTACTAATATATATTCTAGATTTTGGATTAATATAGGATTGATTTATTTTTCCTATAAAAAACAAGAAAGTAGATTTAAAGCAATTATTTTCTAAAATCTTAAAAGAATTACATTTGAATATTTCTAAAAGGGACTTTCTGCTAATAGCATTATTGGTCTCAACAAAAAAACCTAAATGTTCAATTACTTTGCCCACAAGTGGCTATGATCAAAATGAACACTTTCTTAAATATATAAACATACCACTTCACAATTCTTGCAGGATACATTAACCATTATAAATGAAACAAAGAAAAGCCAGATTCTGTGTTTATATGAAACATACCTGATCTTCATAACCTTCAATTTTTACTGGAGTAAACTGGTCCAAGTTATACTGTGCAAATGCACTAAAAAAGAACACCAATAATTTAAAATTACATATTTAATGTTCTTAAAAAAATCACAACTAATTCACTTGTCAATAAGTCTTCTGTACTGCACATGACAAGTTAAATAAAATTATAATTCTCCATTATTGATCTTATACTAAGGAAAAATATACAGATATGGCTATTTTTAAAACTGATGAATGACATCCAGCTTTCAATGTTTAGAAAAATTAAATAAGTAAGTTTAATTGATCTTTTCATTCATTGAATGAAGAGGTTAGCCACCTATAAGATATATATCCAATTATTTAAGTATATGTTTAGCATGCAATATACCATGAAACAGAGTAGATGCTGTGAGAGATACAGAGTAATCAGACAGATCAAAAGGCTTACAATTGAATAGGAGAGACAACAGATAAACATAATCATAATACAAAGTAGAAAATACCATAAGAGAATGACCAATAAAACATCATGTAAAATACATACTTTAAAAAATTACATTCTGCTGAAGCAAGGGTAAGAAAAGAGAAATAGGAGTGATTTCATAATGGATGTGATACTGAAAATTAGTCATGAAATAATGGGTAGGCTCTCTGGTCTTACAGAAATTGGAGGGTTGCAAAGAAAAGAGTATTTCAATTACAGGGACCAGGATGAGCAAAATACATGAGGAGAAGATGGATTAGGTCCAACATCATAGAAAGCACCAAGCTCAATGTTTGGCACATAGCAGGTGTTCAGTTATATTTACTGAATTGAACTGAAAGGCCCTGCATGATGGAATAATTGCTTCATTTGGGAGGCAAAGCAGAATCACAGAAGCTTTTTGAGAAAAGAGAACTGAGAACTACTTCCAAAGAAGATTAATTTGGCAGCAGTGTGTATGACAATTGGGCGGTAGAGCAACTAGAGCCAGAAAAAGCAGTTAGGTTATCTTTAGGCAAACGTCCATGTCAGAACAGCTGAGAGTCTGAACAAGGAAATGGTGACGAGATGGATTCAAGATTAAAGCCTCTCTCTACTCTCATATGAGTAAAGAATAATATATTATGTAATTATATAATACATTTACAGGAAAAACTCTCATAGCACAGAAAATTATGTAAAAATATATGAAGATCACACCCCATTTTATTAAATCTATAACCTGGGAAATCTCTTCCACTTAATAGGAAAAATATTGAGAATTAAAAAATTTAGGAATACATCTCTAAATCTAATCTATTTGGAAGCTTTTCAAGTTAATCTGGATGGCAAGAAATCCACTGAATTTTCAGGTATTAGCTACTGGGTCTTCCCTAGAAAGGAATGTTTGGTTGAGGAAAGCATCACTGATGCGTTACGAGGAGACTAGTAACTGTAAAAATAGCAAAGTAGGATTAAATGACTACCTGTCAAATTCCTGACACTGCATGTTAAAAAAGATGGTGACAAATACAGAAACGCATGGAGGGAAAGGGAGATTTTCTTAATTCATTAAAACTGTAATTTTCTTAGGAATAGCCTCAACATAGCCAGGCAGTTACTATCCCTTAAATGAATTTATCTCAAAAGTATGTTTGAGATTAAACCAAAAATTCTAAATCATTTAGAATTCAGGATTCATTTTCCAGTAAAAGACATATTTAAATAATAAATTTAGATAATAATTTGGTCTTAGGCCTTTTACTGCTTATAATATCAAACCCAGTCCATTTATAATTTGGGAATGGTGGAAGAATAGAAAATCTGAAAAGTAGACAATGAATACGAAAGAGGTAAAATTTTATCTTAAATGTTCAAAGCAAGTTAAATTACAGGTGACAATTACAGCAGGAACCTAGAAGTCAGAATATCTAAGAGAATTTCTGAGTTTTGTTCAAACCCTGTTATTAGCTGGTATGGGCTGCATTTACCTCATTTGTAAGAAGAGGGGTTTGGACTAGATGACTTCCAAAATCCCGTCCAGTTCAGAAAACTTACTCCATCCAACCACTCAGCATCCATTCACTCACCCCTCCAACCATGCAAATATTTAGGTGTTAAGCACTCTACCAGACACAGTGAAAACAATGATTTCTATGCCCTTGTAGAATTCTGTAGCCCTATCATCCATTTTTAACTCACCTATTCCTGTATTTAGATCTTTTACACTCTTTACTATTAGTGATTTATATCTTACTTCTCACCATGTGTTTCCCTCAGTTTAGCCACATCATTTCTCTTATTTACTATTCAAATTCTATTTGTCATTTAAACTCAGCTCACAAACCACCTCTAAATAGAAATTAAAAATTTCTTCCTTTGGGCTCCAAAGGCCTTTGATATGCTTCTATTATCATATTTTATTTCCCTTGGCCTGATACTGAACATGTCTGACTCTCCACTGGAAAATCCCTAAGAGGCTTATTTGTCTCATCATCATGATGAAGTCTGGCATTCATGTCTGTTGAATAAAAGGCTATTTCTGGATATTTCAAAGTTTTCTACACTTGAGAGTACCAAGTCTTCAATATATCTAATTTTTTCTATAAAACACACTGAATTCATGCACTTAGTAAAGATGTCCCATTAGAATCACTCTTAAGAATAATAGCCATGTTTTTTCCCCTTATAGAAAGGAAGAATTTCTCAAAACTAAATATTCTCAATTTCTCAAAATTAAATTTAAAAAAAAGAGATAGAAAGAGTTAAAGCAACAGGGAAAAGGTAGGAGGAGGAAAAGAAGTACAGAGAAAGAGATGTACTTGTGTAAAAGAAATTCAAAATCAAAACATTTAATTGAAGAAGCAACAGGACTATGGCTATGCACTTACTCTGGTGAAACTGCCACTACGACACACCGATGTTTTTACAATGCTTTCCAAGCTTATGTTATACAGTTTTGGACAGCCTCAACTGATATGTGATACATTATCTTCTGAGGGTGAAATCAGGTTTGAAGATATTTCAAATGTAATTCAAGACCAAGTCTAGTGAACAACTCGGGGAAGGGTGGTTAACATTATTTTTGCTTGAAAGTTATTTCATAGAAAGTTCATTGTGAATAAGAGTAACATAATTTTAAAGTCAGTCAATGACTTAAGGCATATTTCTGTACTTCACAGATACTCTCAGACATCTACAAAATGAATTTGAATGAATATTTAGTTTTGAGAAATTCTATACAAGGAATACTCCTGAAGTCAACAAAAAGAATCAATACTTTCTCTACTTGTTCATCTAGTTAGCCATCATTCGCTGAGAGTATAATCACATGCAAGAAAATCTGGAAGATTCTACTGAAAATTTTAATGTTTTTTGAGGTCATACCATAAACATCTTGTTTTATCATTAGGTAGATTTCCTCAGAGACTGATTTCCCTAAAAGATCAAAATATCAAGCATCTAAATGTATATACCTCTTGAAACATGGACAAGGACTGTTCCTGAAATTTGGCCCACAATAAAGAGAAATTTAATTCATATTTCAATCTCTTTTTAAAACAAATCCAATTTATTTAAATGTAACAACCATCATCAGATAAATACTCTTTTGGACAAATTAAAATTTCAATACTTTCATCATTTTTGAGTCAAATATATGACTATTTCATACCACTTATATATTTATGAGTGTTTCTCCAACCTTCATTAAACTTTACTCTGTAGGGGAAAAACTCTTCTTCCAAAAAATGAAGTTTCTCATTGTCTTAACTGAAAAAAATCCACTGATTTTTGCACCTCCATGAAACAACCAACACATTTATTTACCACAGAAAACTCAGAGGAAAGGTTTACTTTGAGAGTGCTGCTGTTAAAAGTTCATAAATGCTGTATGTTTTATTTCCATAAGACTTCTGTCAACATGCTATATGCTATTATAAAGAAAATTAATTTTACTTGAATATATAACTTAAATAGGTTTAAAGAACTTAGAAGAGGCCATTTACTCAGAAAGTAATAACTAAATTCAAAGATATCAAGTAAATTGATTTCTACCAAGCACTTTAATATAATGATTACAGGGGTGGCAACTGTCCATTAACAGATGAATGGATAAACAAAATGTAGAATATGTATATAGTAAGTGTTAAAAAGGAAGGAAATTTTGACAACATACTCCAACATGGATGCACCTTGAAGACATTCTGCTAAATAGAATAACCCAGGCACAAAAAGACAAATATTGTATGATTTCACTTATATGAGGTGCTTAGGGAAGTCAAATTCACACAGACAGAAAATAGAATGGTGGTTTCCAGGGGCTGAGGAGAGGGAACAATGAGAAATTACTGCTTAAATGGTATGGAGTTTCAATTGGGGAAAATGAAAAAGAAGTTCTGAAGATGGGATGGTGGTGATTGTTACACAAAAGTGTGTATGCACTTAATGTCAAAGAACTGTACAACCAAAAAGGGTTAAAATGGTATATTTTATATTAGGTATATTTTTCCCACAATTAAAAAATAATAAATAAAAATTGCTATTTAAAAAATAAAAAGACACAAAAGACCCTGAATTGCCAAAACAATCCTGAAAAAGAAGAACAGAGCTGGAGGAATGACACTTCCTGACTTCAGATTATACTACAAAGTTATAGTAACCAAAACAGTCTGGTACTGGCAGGAAAACAGACACATAGATCAATGTAACAGGGTGGCCAGAAATGAACCCACCCACTTACGGACAACTAATCCACTAGAAAGGAGTCAAGAATACACAATGTAGAAAAGACAGTCTCCTCAATAAGCGGTGTTAGGAAAACTGGACAGCTACATGTAAAAGAATGAAATTAGAACAGTCTCTAACACAATATATATATATATACACACACACACACATATATCTATGTGTATATATGTATATATACAAAATGGATTACAGACCTAAATGTAAGACTGGAAACCATAAAACTCCTAGAGGAAAACACAGGCAGAGCAATCTGACATACATTTTAGCAATATTTTGGGGGATATGTCTTCTAAAGCAAAGGAAATAAAAGCAAAAATAAACAAATGGGACCTAATTAAACCTAAAAGCTTTTGTACAGCAAAGGAAACCATCAACAAAACAGACAACCTACTGAATAGGAGAAAATATTTGCAAATAAGACCTTAAGGAGTTAGTATCCAAAATATATAAAGAGGTGATACATCTCAATATCAAAAAAAATTTAAAAATAGGCAATTAAAAAAATGGGCAAAAGACCTGAATAGACATTTTTCAAAAGAGAGCATGCAGATGGCCAACCAGCACATGAAAAGATGCTCAACATCATTAATCTTCAGAGAAATGCAAATTAAAACCACAGTGAGATTATCACCTCACACCTAGATTATCACCTCACACCTGTCAGAATGCCTATCATTAAAAAGAACACAAATAACAAATGTTGGCAAGGATGTGGAGTGGTTGGTGTAAATTGGTGCAGCTACTATGAAAAACAGTATAGAGGTTTCTCAAAAAACTAAAAATAGAACTACCATATGACCCAACAGTTTCACTCCTGGGTATATGTCTGAAAAAAATAAAAACACTAAGTCAGAAAGACACAAGTATCCCAATGATCATAGCAGCAGTATTTACAACTGCCAAGAAATGGAAGCAACCTAAGTGTCCATCAACAGATGAACAGATAATGAAACTGTGATGTAAATATATACACCGTGGAATACTACTCAGCCATAAAAAATAACAAAATTTTGCAATTTGCAATAACAAAGATGGACTTGGAGGATATTATGCTAAATGATGTAAGTCAGACAAAGAAAAATAAATACTGTATGATATCACTTATATGTGGAATCTAAAAAATAAAACAAACTAGTGAATATGATAAAACAGAAATAGACTCACAGGTATAGAGAATGAACTAGTGGCTACCAGTAGGGGTGAGGATTAAGAGGTACAAATTGTTATATATAAAATAAATAAGCTACAAGGATCCACTGGACTACACAGGGAATATAAACAGTATTTTGTAGTAACTATTAATGGAATATAACCTTTAAAAATATTGAATCACTATGCTGTACAGCTGTAACTTACATAGTAAGTTACATCAACTATCTTCAATTTTAAAAAATGGGAAAAAATAACAGGAATTTAAGTCAGAAGCAAAGTCTGATATGCCTAGAAGTCTGCTGAGCCTCTACAATCATTAGGATTAACTGTTAAGAAAAAATTAATTTGATAAAGCCTTTAAATATTACAAAAATAGAATTAAAGCAACCTTCCCCCATTACTCAGGATTTTACATATTGGGTAGTATACAAGGATGAAAGCAGGTGACTGTATAGATACTAAAACACACTTTGTAAGGTACTTAAAAATCTGTTTAATTTCATCATTTTCAAATGAGTAATGGAGTTAGTTGGCCTAAAATATGGGTCCCCAGACCTTATTTAGGGAGGTGGGAGTAGGAAGAGAACCAATTATTTCTCTGAAATCTTAAGATGGTTGTGGCAATTCATAATTGTGGTCAATGGTCCAAAGATGATGTACTAAGATTTAGAATTGTCTTGTTCTCTGAATCACTCACAAATCCAGTAAATACTTCTTAAGTAAATGTGTGTCCTGTACTATCTTAGGTATTTATGGTTAAATAAAACAAGCTCTTAACCCTCAAAAATTTATTAGGGTCAAACATTTAACAAAAAGTAAAACTCAAACAAAATTTAAAGCAAACACAATTTCAAAAAATCAGAGCTTCTAAAATAATTTTATCCAACTTTGCAAATGTCAAAATGTAGTACTGAGTGCATAAGCCACTGCCAAACACAAAAACAATGAATAGAGAAATTCTTGTTATAATTGTGTCCCTATGTCCTTCTGTGACCAAAAATACTTCTCTTCTAACTTAGTACATATATGTTATATATTTGAAGTTGATGTACAAATATCCATTTCATGGATTAGTACTTAACACTTTCAAAATATTTTTTCCTATGGCACTTTAGTTATTTTAATATAATATATAATACTTACTGGGCTGCTCCTTCCCTGAGAAGATTATCATTATTAAGCAGTAACCGAACATCTGCAAAATAAATGTTTTCTATATTACTATTTTTCTAAGTTTGAAATTTCTATGTAATGAATGTATGTTATTTGGTCTTATATTAACACCCTTCCCATAGCCCAACATGTAAGGAAGATCAAAATATCACTATGATGACCAAAATAATCACAAAAACACATCATGGCATTCATGGGGGAAAAAAAAAAAGAAAAAAAATTTTGGTTAGGAAGTAGGAGAGGGAATGAAACAAAAATATATGTTATTTCATACCCTTATGGTGAATGCAGGTCAACTAGAATATATCTCCAAAAAACTAAAGTGGATAAACTACACCAAAAAGATGGTGTGATAAGATCTGCAGAAGACTTAGCACTAAGCCTCTTAGTCTGACAATATTATCATGAGTTTCAAATGAATTTGCTCCATGGAAAAAGTGATTAAACAAGAAAACAGTTTGTGAACACAGTACAGATGTAGGTATTTTTTTCCTCAGACAGCTCAAGGTCAACAACAAACGAATATTTAGTTCACTACAGATAACTACTTTATTTGATTTAGTAATCTCACTTTGGTTGCTTTGATTCTTAAATATGTCCTAATTTTAGACTCTACTATATAGACATGTGCCTATTAATCATTAAACTATAACTTTAAAACTGCAACTTCCAATTGGAAAATCCAAGCACTTTGTAAAATATAAAGGAAAAAAAAATCACATAATTTCATCAACAAACAAAATACTATTCTAATCTTGGTGTATTTTCTTTCATTATTTTTCCTATACACTTGGCTACTTTTCATAATTGCTATCATAAATTATATATAACAATGTATCCTAATTTTTTCATTAAAAAAGAACACAAATAACCTAAATACCTACCTTAAGAAACTGGTTAAATATAATATAAAGATTGTAGTTCTTATAGTGTAAAATTGGGCATTCATTAAAAATAATGTACATATACATTTACCAACATGGAAATATATCCATAATACAATAAATAAGAAGGGGATAAATCAGCATGTACAGCACTATCATATTTATGTAATGTTATATACATATGTTTAAATTGAGAAAGGTTGGAAATATTTCATTCAAAGAGTGGAGAATTACAGACTAGAATTTAGTGTGATTTTTAGGTTCTTTTCTGCACTTTGGAAATTTTAGAATGACTATGAATCATTTTTACAAAAATGACAAAGTTATTCCAAAAAAAAAATACTGCCTATTCATATACCTCTTTTCAGTAGTATGACCCAATTTAAAAAAAACAATCCCTTTTGCTAAGCAATAAATACTAATTTGATTTCTAAATTAAGTGATTTTAAACAATGGAAGCTTTCACTTGAAACGTATTTTTAAAAATACTGACATTTACAGTTATAGTTATTCCTATCTCACAAATAAAATTGGGAATTCTATACGATAAATATGTTTCCTACATTTTCAATATTTAAAACATAATAACAGTGGTACTCCATGGTAGTGTATCTTTTTCAGTTCTATCTAAGTGGGAAAATAATTTAAAAGCAGAATCTATTTGATCCAGTTAGCTTCACTTGGGAAAAAATGTCCAAACTTTTATTATAAGGAGAATACAGTGGAAGAAATAGAAAGAGAAGAATTTGAATAAAATAAAAACTACCCTTAAAGAAAAAACTAGGCTGTGGTTCCAAGCCAGACTACACAATCAGAACAATGGATGGTGAGTGGAAGTGGCCTCCCATCCCAATAAAGGACACATTTCAGTGTTCCAGCCCACATAACGTATCAGTTTCTGAGAATGAAGACCAGAACAACGTTCCAAAACTTCTAACATAGCCAATCTGGGAAACAGCATTTAGGAACCACTGAACTGACAAGATTTTATGATTCTGCAATTCTAAAATTTGTGGCTTTTTTTGGTACCATTCTAATGCTAATGTTATCAACAAAAATAGTATGAAAACAATCATACGCATGAGATTTTCCCCTCAAATATTTAATTCCTCTTTAAAATACCCCCTCAGTTAAAATTTACTTTATGTAACATTTCATATCCCACTTCCATTCCCCATCTTCATCCCAGGGCTACTGAATGGTTCATCCTAAATGCTGGAATCTATTATACCTCCTGACAGAACATATCAATTAAACATCAGTTTGAATGAGACAGAAAAGCAATTTCTAGGACTCATACATTCTTTCAGGGCCTTTCTGATTAAAAATTTGTAGGGCATTTAATTCAACATACGAATAATAAGTGAAAAACTTTTACTCAATTGTGTTCTTGGCTCTTAAATTGTACTGGAGTTTGGGGGCAACTGACTTCAGTGCAGTTTCCCCATTATCAATTTAAGTTAAATGCCAACTTTTGACCCCAAGGACTCTATCTTTAATGCTTCAACCATCAAACATATTAATATATATTTAGGTTACAAAGGCTGAATATTAAACCGGAAGTTAAACTCTACAGGAAGCAGAAATACTTTTGAATTCTTTCCCAATTTCTCAATTCACTGCTTGAGATTTTATAGTTCTCTTGAAAGGAAGAATTATTTTACCTTCTAGATTTTTTACAATGTAGACATGCCATTCTTCCTCTAAATGTAGAGTCATTGGTTAAATTTTTAACTCTTTTTTTTGGGGGGGGAGTAATTAGGTTTATTTATTTTGTTTTTAATGGAGGTATCGAGGATTGAACCCAGGACCTCATGCATGTTATGCACGCACCCTACCACGAGCTATCCTCCACTAAACTTGTTAACATATAATACATACTAAATCATATATTAATATAATTTGTGGATGATTTAAGGGATTTTCAAGGGTATTTTAACTTTATACAATTTTTGGCTCCTTTTTTGACTTTCAAACCTAATCTTTTCTGAGATTTCATTACATCTTATACTATGAATGAAAATGGGTTGTTAAACATCTTTAAAAACATGTTTAAATGCAAGGACCTACTGTATAGTACAGGGAACTATATTCAATTTCTTATAATTAGCTGTAATGGAAAGCATCCGAAAAAAATACATATGTGTGTGTGTGTGTGTGTGTGTGTGTGTGTGTGTGTGTGTGTGTGTATGTATATGTATAAACGAACCACTTTGCTGTACACCTGAAACATTGTAAATTGACTACAATAAAAAATAAGAATTAAAAAATAAAACATTACCTTTCAGGAAAAAAAAAGAAATAAACCATGTTTAAATAGCTTACTCTGGAGTAGAATGTTTTAAAAAATGAAACTGAATAGCCCTGTGTAAATCTTTAGTTTTAATTTAAGACATGGTGAAGCCCAAACATATATGCAGCAGAAACAACACATTCAAAGTACTTGTGGTAGCTTATTCTTAAAACTGCTTAAGAAAAGTTTTGTATAAAGATCACTACAGGCCATTTTCCTGGTGACTGTTTCAACCATTCGTAAGTTAAAGAAGAGCTATTGTTACAGCTTTTACAGCTCCCAGAAGACTATATAACACAGTTTAAATTTAAATTAAACAGTCTTATCTATGGGTGAATAATTACAAAAATGTTTGCCAGTGAGGTATGAGGTTTAAAGAAAGTCATACTGTGAACTGATTTATGAGATATAATTTAAATAACAAATTGTTTCTACAGGTGATGTCATCTTCTAAGCATGTGAAATAATGTTTTTCCCCCCTTTTTGGCTGTTTCTATTAATCCAGTAGGTTTTTCTTTAAAAGAAATATAAAAAATTCATTTCACAATTCAAAAAACAAAAAACAAAAAAGTTAAAATCAAATTTTTCTTGTCTTTCCAAATGATTTAATATTATTCTTTAAAGAGTGTTAATTTAATCAAACATAATTATTATGTCATAAATACATTTTATTCTAGACATTACAAAATCAAGACTGACAAAAATTTTCACTGTAATTCAGAAAATATGGATTATTCTACAAACTTCCCTTAAGTTATTTTGGTTATGTAATTTATTCTTTTAAAAAGGAGTGCATGACATATCAAGCCTTAGTGTTATGAATTAAACACTCACCATTAAACACCTCATTAAATTCTCCAGGAGGGGCATGAATGATGAATTTTGCTGCTATACGCACCTGAAACAGAAGTGAAGATATAAATATTCCATAGCATAGGCTTCTACTAAAACAACCAAAACCATGCAAAATTACACTATTCCAAAGTTCTACCAAAAATGGCTTAAGAAGTGACATTTTTTACTAAGACATCTTAAGTTTATTACTGTTTTAACAATTTAATATGCTCACAAACCATATAATATATAATTAATGCATTTTAAGATTCAAAGCTGTCTATATATAAACATTTTCTTATAAGCAAATTTTTCCTTTAAACTAAAATGAAAAAAAATGATTCATCAAGAAAATTTGTATGTGTGAGGAAGTAAGACGCATTTAGGTACAACGAAGAAAATATATTTGTGTGTCTATAAAGTCAGAAATCAGTTAAAAAAAAAAAAAGTACAATGAAAGAGGGAAGAAAGGTCTTGATTCAAAATGTTTTTAATATGAAACCCGACTGGATCTTAGAGAATTTTTGTTCAAATAAGTGAGAGAGAACATTATCAACAGGGGTACTGATAGGCATATTTTAAGAGAATAAAGGCTATATTAGTTAAAGAGATTAATCACTAATGAAAATACATAGGAGAGGTTAGATGACATGCCAAAAATTATAATTTTACTTAAGTCTGAGCATTTATAATAGTTTTCTAACCACTACACAATATTGCCTGACTAAACTGATCAGTGGTCTTGTCAGAAATATGCATTCATGAGCCCCACTCTGCATTAGATTCTGGAAATGAAGCTCAGGAAACACTATTTAAACAAATTTTCTAGGTGATTTTTTAAATGTACATTCACGTACTCAGTGAATTAAGGGACCACCCTTGGCAGAAACAAAAGCCTTGACTTATTTTCATATTGTCAACTTCACTAGCACTGTCACTGCTCTGATGTGGAAACTAAAAATAACAAAAGGAAAGTTACATATGTTTGTGTACATACGTGTGTGTGCATGGATCTAAGTACACATATGGTTTTCAGAGGAGAGAGACAGGTGAAAACGGTATACACAACTAAAATGAAGGTATTCCTAGCTAGAATCCACATATGTGACAAGGCCTTAAAAAGGTTAGAAAATGTCAATTTAAAACAAAAAGAAAAGCCTCTGTAGTCTGGAACACTAAAAAGTTTGAAGCAAAGCCTATACTTGTAATTGGATTCCACTGAGAGATTATAATAATGAAGATAACAAACATGGGATTGTTTAAATTAGTGCTTACCAAACACTTTTACATGGATTATCTCATTTACTCTTCAGTCTGATTACTGAATATACACTTTTATTCACTATATGCTGTTTCTCAGATTTAAAACAGTTTTGGTAGAATGGGTAGAATCTTGCCACCAAAAGATGAACATGGCAGAATGTGACAGAGTAGCCACCAAGCAACTGTCCCAGTATAACCCTTTTTTGGTATTTAAAATGTCAATAGCAACAACTTATGTGAAATAAATTCTTTGAAAGATGCAAAAATCCCAGAGTTCACCCCAAAAAAACCCAAACCAAAATAAAACAAAAACAGATAACCTGAATAGTCCTTGATCTACTAAAGAAACTGAATTTGTTAAGAACCAACAAATAAAACTCCAGGTTTTGTTAAAACAGGTATTTAAGGAAGAAATAATACCAATTCTACATAAATTATTCCAGAAAACAGAAGTGACGAAAACAACTTCCAACTTATTTTAAGAGAATAGCATCATCCTATACCAAAGACTAAAATATTCCAAGAAATACAACTTATATACCAAAATCTCTCATAAACATAGGTGCAAAAATCCTCAATGAAATATTAGCAAATTGAATCCAGCTACATATTGAAAGGATAAAACATCATGATGACCAAATGGGGTTTATCCTGGAAATGTGGGGTTGTTTCAGTATTTGAAAATCAACAATAGCAATTCACAATATCAGCTGATTAAAAATGAAAAACCACAGATCACCTCAATAGAAGCATAAAAATTATTTGATAACATTCAACAACCAAATATGATAAAAAACAAAACTCTAAGCAAACTAAGAAGACAATGTCCTTAATCTGATAAAAGGTATTTACCAAAAAGCCTACAGCTAACATCATTCTGAATGGTCAACGACTGAATACTTCCCCCTAAAATCAGGAACAAGATAAGCATGTCGGTTCTCATCACGCCTACTCAACATCATACTGAGGTCTTAGTGCAATAAGCTAAGAAAAAGAAATGAAAGGAATTTCATAAATAAAACTTTTTACTTGCTGATAACATGACTGTTTACAATGAAAAATCTTAAAGAACCTAAAAAACAAATAAAATACTCAACAACAACCTGTAAAATTTAGGTATAAATCTACAAAGTATACGCAGGACTAATATTCTGAAACTAGACAAAACACTGATGAAAGAAATAAAAGAAGATCTAAATAAATGGAGATATACGTTCATGGATTGGAAGGCTCATTATTGTAAAGATGAACAATTTTTTCCCAAACTATCCTACAGATTCAATAAAGGCCCAACCGAAATCCAAGCAGGATTTTGATGCATACCAACAAGCTGATTCTAACGTTGATATATCTCCTATATTATTATTTTTCTATGTTTGAAGAATGCAATGAATGCAGATTATTTTGGCCACGTATGAAAACTCTCCTTTTCCTCAAATGCAAGCAAGATAAAGAAATCACTCTGATGCCCAAAACAACAATAAACACACACACACACACACACACACACACACAGGACCACATACCATAGTATTACAATAAAAAGATTTTGTTTAGGAAATGAGTGGGATGAAATGTTATTTCACACCTTTAACAATTTAAATGCAAAGTCATAATGGCAAATGAACTAGAACAGCGGCAACACTTTTGAAAAAGAACAAAGTTGGAGAATTCACACTACCTAATTTTAGGACTTAATATAAAGCAGTCATTAAGATAGTGTAGTACTGGTAAGGGACAGACAGTACATGGAAGAGAACTGAGAGTCAAAAAAATATACCCACATATATATATGGCCAAATGATTTCTGACAAAAATGCAAAGCAATTCAATGGAGAAAGGACATCTTTTCAACAAATGATATCCAAACAATTAGATATCCATGAGCAAAAAAAAAATGAACTGCAGTCTAAATCTCACACCTTGTTAAAAAAAAAAATTACCTCAAAATTGATTACAGCTCTAAATGTAAAATACAGAACTTAAAAAAAAAAAAATAAGAGGAATCAAAAAGAAAAGCTTCATGACCTGGGGTAAGGCAAAATATTATTAGACATGATACTAAAACCACTGATCCATTTTAAAAAAACTAATAAACTGGACTTCATCAAAATTAAAACCTTATGCTCTATTATAAACAGTGTTAAGAGAATGAAAAGACAAGCTACAGACTGGAGAAAATATCAGCAAATCACATACCCAATAAAGAATCTGTATCTAGAAAATATACTATCAAAACTCAACAGTAAGAAAACAGTAAACAAAAGATGTAAACACACTTCATCAGAGAGAATATACAGAAGACAGATAAATGACACAAAAGGATGTGCTATCATTAATCACTAGGGAAATGATTATAAAAATCATTAAATACCACTATATACCTAACAGAATGAGTAAATAAAGACTGGTAATACCAAATGCTAGGTGAGGATGCAAAACAGCTGGCACTTTAACACACTGCTGTGGCAATGCAAAATGGTACAATCAGTATGAAAAACAGTTTGGCAATTTCTTATAAAGTTAAACACATACCATATGACACAACAATCCCACTTCCTGGCATCTACCCTATGTTCGCACAAAAATCTATTCAAAATTGCTCAAAACTAGAAACAACCCACAACCTAAATGTCCACAAACAGGTGAATGGATAAATGACAGTGCTTCTACACATGGAATACTACTCAGCAATGAAAAGGAACAAATTAGGAATACATGCAACAACTTGGATGAACCTCAAAAACCTGAGGCTGAATGAAAGAAACCAGTCCCAAAAGGTTACATGGTACCAATATATGATTCCATTTATATGACATTCTCAAATAAGTAATATTTGCCAGTGGCTGGGAGGAGGAGTGGGGAAGGGTGTGAATGCAAAAGAAGTAATGAGGGAAAGGAAGAAAATGAGGGAGTTTTGGGAGATGATAGAACTGCACTATATCTCAATTTTGGTAATGGTTACATGAATCTATACCTGTGTTGAAAGTCATCAAAAGAAGGGGGTTCTTTTATTTTACGTTAATTTAAAAAATATATTTTATGGGTTTTCAAAATTATTTTCTTCTAAATTGTTTAAAAGTATTATTAAAATCAAAAGGTTAAAATTTTAAAAATTGATTTTAAGCAGGCAAGGGTAGTAGGGTATGAAGACAGAGCATGCTAAATACACATTGGACTCTATTGTGATTATGTAAAATTCTTAATTTCCTTTGTCCCTTCTTCCTCTCTTCTATTGAGGTAAGGAGTTGTTAGAAAGCATTTAAAACAAAGTCTTAATCACAGGCAACAAATAAAAACTGTGATAACCTGCTGATGAATTTATCAACTATTTCTTTTGGAAACTTTTAGAATTTTGAGGAAATTGTTTTTAACACTCCTAATGACTTACACACTAATTAAACTGACAAAATTAAAGTACTGATAGCAAGAAATACTTAGTAATAGGATTAACTAGTTGTTGAGTTTTAAAATTTTTAATTGTTTCAAAAAAAGGGACTTACCATTCAGAATTTTATTCTATTTGTGGGGTATTTACCTAGAAAGAAAAATGCTCTATTCTTTATCTTACAGATTTATTTGCCCTTGCTATTGCACTAATGCATGCAGTAACCAAAAGGAGATAATGGACTACTCACAATATCCAAAGCGAATGGTGAATCAAAAGAAGTACCACTGAGGTCATGGAAGCTGTCTGGCTGAGAACCGAAAACACAACTTGGATAATAGTAGCTATGCTTGAAGTATCTTAATCTGATCTTTGTGAATTTCACAAGATAAGAAGAATCTAATTTGGGGATTTTTCGTGTACTGAAGAAAAGAAGTGTGTCTACCACAGAAAAGGCTTAAGTATCTTCCTGAGAAATTGTTCAATCATAAAGGTATTTCTAAACATTGCTATAGACTGAGTATTCCCCTACATCCATTCTTGCCAACTTTTTTTTAATTTTAAAAATTATTTATTCTAGCCCACTACTAAATCCAAGAAAGAAAAAAAGTCATACAAGTTAATAAGAAGAGGTCCCAAGAATAGAGTGAATTTCTGAAAATAATCAAAAACGTATTATCTCAAAGTTTCTCTAACATACATGGGGTTATACTCTACCCCTGGGAATACTACCTTTTTTTCTGGTCAAGCTCAGTGAATTATTAGATACATTCCTAAGGCCCACTGCAAAATCTCCTGTCATCTTCCTCCACATGACATTATCCGAAGTCGAAATGGTTACTACTTCTATTGTATTTCTAAACTGTAATTCTAGATTGGGGGAGGATGGATGCCTTGGTTTTGTTGGGAAGGTTTGGCTAATGAGATATGAACTCCGACCTATGTTACTCACTGGTAGCTTATAGGCATACCTCATAACAATGTCACCAAGAACAGTTTTAAAAAGTTAAGCTACTTTAACCTGAGCTAAAAACTAAAAGAGCTTTATTTTTTCTTTGCTTTCTCTAGGATTCAAATAATATTTTGTATAAAATATACAAAAAGATAAACAAAATAGTATGTGCCACTCTGTTGTGCTTCTTGTAAAAAAGCAGATACTGTAAGTAACTATGAAGAAGTAGTATATTCAAAACAGTATTGAAAATCTTATTGTACATTATTACCTCTGAGAAAAAATAATTTCTTCCCATCAACTGTATGAGATAACACAAAATACTACTGTTAAACTTTTTTTTGTACTTTGTTTTTCTCATGGGCTACAATTCAAGCAACAAATTAAATAATGATAGTGACGAATAGTAACCCACAAAACGAAATAATCCATGAATCCATACTGACCTAAAGAATTGAATGAACAAATCTGGGGGGGAGACCTTCTTTATAGGAGAATTTCAACTAATAAATGCAGAAGGAATGACTGAATTAGAAAATCACCTAAGGTGACCAACAATGGTAACTGTTGCAGGCAAATACCATCAACAGATGCTAAAATTAGTAGGTAAAACTGTGATAAGACAACAGGATATTCACATGGTGTGAAACAATCTTTCTACATGATACTTAATTAAAAAGGAATAAATAGTAATTTTACACTGAGGAAAACTGCCACACACCATCTTTACCAAAAGATTAAAGTTATCATAATAGTAAAAACTGACATCATGTGCCTAACAGGATACACTGAGGACACAACATCACTTCCATAAAACTCCTGCCAAAAATTCACAGGCTGATCTAATAATGACGAAACACCAAATAAGCCAAAACTGAGGGACAGTCCACAAAATAACTAGTTTGTATACTTCTAAAGTGGTAAAGTCATGAACAACAATGCTGAGTTCCAGATTAAAGATTAAAGAGACACTGAACAAAATTCAGCGTGACCCTGAATTAGATCCTAGAGAGCAACTGGTAAAATATGAATACAGTCTATAGATAAGATAACAGTATTGTATCACTCTGTAATTTCCTGATTTTGGTAATTGTACTGTAGTTACATAAGATAAAACCTTAAACACAGTGAACTATTTAGAGAGTGGGGGGAAAAAATTCCTTCTCTAAAACTGTGGGGATTTTCTTCTATGTTTCTTCTAACTTTAAAGTTTTGCTCTTTGCATTTAGGCTGTTAATATAACTGGGATTGATTTTTGTGTATGATGTGAGATGGATGTAATTTTTTTTTTTGTCATAAGGATAAATAAAACACCCTCATGCTATTTGTTAAAATGTACTTCTTTCCCTCACTGGACTGACTAAATAAATAAATGAAAAAGTATTTTCAGCACTATTTTAAAAATGTAAGTTACTTCTTTTTTCAATCAGGGGTATGAAAAATACATCATAATTGTTAATAAATTCCAAAGATCCTTCTGAAAAGTGTCTAAAGAATTTAGTAGTTTTCACTCAGGTTGTAATTGCAAAAAAATGTAACTTCCTCAAGGAAATTCTGAATATTCAATAATATCAGTAGTCAGCAAGAAGAAATTACTATCCTAAACATCTACAAATTGTGTTTGACGAAGGCTGTAACTGTTTAATACAAATTTTTCAAATAGCGAAAAACCTGTCTCTCTCTCTATATATACACACAGATATATATATAACCTCCCAAAATCATTTACTTCAAAAGTCCTCTATCATGACCCAGCAATTTCATATCTAAGCATTTACATAAGATAAATGAATGCATTATGTCTACAAAAAGAATGCACAAGAATGTTCATAGCTTCATTCGTAATAGCCTAAAATGTCCATCAAAAGGAAAATTGATAAGTGAACTGGAGTAATGATAGAAGCAACACCGTGAATGTCAGTGCACAATTTGTAAGAAGGAAATCTCAGTGCTCACACTGAATAAACTGAAGCTGACCATTCCAAAAGTCCCCTTCCTAAGAAATCTCACAGTAATGAAATTTCTACACTTTGAACTCTACAGAGTTTTCATCAACTAGCTTGTTTGCAGGGAAGACTCAGCTGATAAGAATTGTTAAAAGTACAACATCCTGGGAAGAGGGTAGACCAAGTAAGCAACACGGTGCAATGAGTAAAAATCCTTACACTTCTGCCCTAAATCACTATACAAAACTACAGAATTTGAGGCGAAGGGGCTGTTTCATTAGTTTTCTTAATTAAAATCAGGGCTGAAAGAGTTACTTAATACAAAATAAAATTCCTTTAAATATATTATAGTCATATTTATCATCTTACAGGCACATACTTTACAATCTGCTTTCAGAAAATTAAGTTAAAATCTACTACTGAACTTACATTTAAAAACTGGCTAACTTTCCACCCTATGAGTCCAAAATCCTAATGTATAGCACTAACTTAGTCTGGGGAGAAAAATAAATTCAGAGGAAAAAGAAAATCAGAGAAGAAGAGAATTTGGCTTTTATCTATACTGCTTAGATAGTGCCTGGCAAACAGCAGGTCTCAAATATTTGTGAATAAACAAACATTCAATCTCCCTTCAAGGTAGGATCCTTGTTTCCTCTGCCCTATACTCTAAACTTCATAGTTGCTACAGGTTGAATAAACCTATAAGCAAGAACAAACTTCATTTATTTAGGATGGTCAGGGAATGTGATATTTCAATGAAATGAACATTCTAAGAGTTACCACTAATGCAATTCTGTATTTAGACAGTTTACTTTCACATAATTGACATTTAAAACCTATGGTAGTATAAAAAAGCAGTACAGTGTATGATCTCTGGAATCAGACTGAATGAGTTGGATTTTCATTTCCACTATTCATTACCTATGTAAACTTGGGTGAATAAATAATATTACTATTAGCAGTAACAGTCATAAGAATAAATATACTTGTTAGTACAGTTCAATATTCTTAAAAGTAGCTATGGAATACATTTTCATATTACATGTGAAATGCTTCTTTGTGCCCTACAGTGGTACGATGGTGGCTTATGCCCATGCATTTTTGTGTTTTCTGCAGTGCGCTCACTTTCCATACACCAACATCTTTTCTCCTCACTTGGAAATCATCCCTACCCTCTCTACTTGACTTTGCTCACCTCAAAAATCAGTGACAGCAACAACAACAAAAAAAAGCTAGTTCCTAGTTGTGTGGTGGCACTGTGCAGTTAAGATTTCGGTTTTCACCTAAGCTAAGACAAATAATCTGTACCCAGGTTTTGATTTAACTTCTGTAAATCATTTTCATAGGTAAATTAAAGGGGATGAAATACATCATTATTTCTTAACCTTCTAAAACCCCTGCTAGATTATAATAGAATATTATCTACAATTACTCTCTGAGATGGCTGTTGTTACTTTTAATTCATGAAAAGAGAAAACAGAGATTCAGAATTGGGATCTGAATGAAGTCTTCAAATGAAGTCCAAGGCTGTTCACAGAGCTGCCTCCCAATACAGCATAATCTTTCTATGATGGTTCAGAAAATATGTTGGGGGGAAAAAAATCTCTAAGTAGTCTCATCTACTTACACTGCTTCTATTAACACTACATAACAGCTCTCAAATCTATACACCTACCACAACCTCTTTCAAGATCAAGATTCACTTTTCTAAACATAACTTTTTAGAAATCTCCATTAAATGTCTCAAAGATACCTCAGATTGTCTCACCCAAACCTAATCACTCTGTTCCTGATAAAATTATTGGCACCACCTAGTACCATTCCACACTTCTCCCATTCTCCCACAGTCAGCCACATGACTGAGGGTCTGTCTCTCTTGCTCGAATCCAATCCCTTTTTCTTTGATTCCGTTTTCATTCAGATCCAGTCACCTTGTTCCTGGATTGATACAATAACTGCTCTGCCTCTAGTCTCACCTTTCTCCAAAATTTATTTTCTACTCTGCCACCAGACTGATATTTTTCAATGAAAATTCTTTTTTTCCTGCTTAAAATTATCTAATTGTTCCTCACTGCCAACAAAATAAAGTCCAAAATCCTTAACGTGACATATAAGGCTTTTCCATATCTGATGGCTGTAAAGTATACTGTTAACAGCACAAACTCTAAGTAAGACTGTATGTACTCAGACTACAGCTCCACTGCCTGCTTATCTATATGACCATAAGCAAATTAAGTTCAGTTTCCTCACTTGCAGTAAATGAAGTAATAGATTTAGAAAAGTGCTTGGCACAGAGTAAACACTCAACTATTAGCTATTACCTTTTTACTCTTTCTGCTATTTTCTAGCTCCTACAACCTACACACACTCTTTTTCTCATCCCACATATACTCACAGTACTGGAGCCTCACCACTCCATTCAATCTTCTAAACAAGAACGCGTCTTTCATGCCTCCATATCACTGTATATACATGTTTTGGCTATCTTTTATCTACTGTGATTAAATTGTCCACAGTAGCAAAAATATCTTAACCTTTGCAAATGATCAGGAAGAAAACGTCACATAGAAAACTCAAAAATCAAATAATGCTATTAAAAACCTCTTGATGTATTATTTAGTATGGTAATCATTAGCATATACTTTTGATAAAGGGTTAGTACTGCTGAGAACTGTGATACACCGCCTAAAATTAAAGCCCAATATTATGTGTGTCTTGACATCTGGTGAAAAACGGGAGGACCATGAATGGCCTAACTGCAACTTCCCATCCTCAATCTGCTCCTGCAGATAAGGTCCCTAGCCAGATAACTCTCCTTATCAGGGGGAACAGGCACAGTTCTTGCTTATCCCTGACTAGCAGGTTTCAGTTCCATGCCAGCCTACGGAATTATTAATAACAAGCCAATCACATCCTCCCACTGGAACCAGGAATTACTCTACCCTCTTGACACTACAAGGCTTGCCTCTCATGGCCTCTGCTGACTGTTCACTCTGTTCCCGAGAACAACTCCCATGTGGCCCTGCACTGTGAACACCCTCTCCTGGGCTGTTGAGTCTGTGTGATTAACAGACTGCTGTTCATCTCATCTCTCAAATGTAAGGTGTTGTGTGTTTAGCCATCCCCATAACACTGCAGCAGGAACCCTTCCATCACCAACAGAGTGAAGAGGCGGCAAATAAAACAAGACCTCCTTTACCCAAGAGGGTTGAAATTAAGATAGGTAATTGGGAACCAGGCAGCAAGGAACTCAAGTTATTTAAAATTTATTTTAAGCAAGCAAATAAGCTGATATATAGTCCCAACATTAGAAAGGCATGAGAGAGTTTGTTCACAGATCTCTCTTTTTATTTCAGACATAAATTCTTAAGTGTGGTTGTCTAGTTTCCTATCCTCCATGAATTTGAAGGGAGGGGAAAGTGACAGTTATACTTACAATATACAAAAAAGGGAAGGATCTGAGCCAACCTGACAAAGGTTGTAGAAAACAAAGTTCTCTTTTATTTTTTATTTAATAAAAAAATTTTTTCTTAATTGAAGTACAGTCAGTTACAATGTGTCAATTTCTGGTGTACAGCACAATGTCCCAGTCTTGCATATACATACATGTTTGTTTTCATATTTTTTCCATTAAAGGTTATTACAAGATACTGAGCATAGTTCCCTGTGCTATACAAAAGAAACTTTTTTGACAAAGTCCTTTTATAGGAACAACAACAACAAAACAAAACAAATCTCTTGAAAAGAGCTCTAAATTCTTAGGAAATGAATTTTTAAGAATAACTACAAGCTTATATCAATAAACTTTTCAGATGAAAATAAAGATAAGGATTTTGAATTATGGTATGATATAGATTAAACATTTCAAAACCTCCAGACTTAAGTGACCCAGTAACTGGGAATAATCTTGTGGATATGGCTGGTGGAGTGAAAGATGGATCAGAAGCTCTTCCACAGTTTTAGGCAACCTTCCTCCCTGGACTATAGAGAACTCCTTCCTAGTTCAGAAACTAGAAGATAAAATTAATTTATTAATAGTGAGAAATGGTCTTTGATGGAACAAATTAGAAGACCTGAAAGTGAAACGGACCTCCTCAAAAATGAACACTGTGCTATCCTGGCACTTTGTGACTGTTCAAATATCTGAAGAAAGTGGACAGAATTCAGTTGTAAATCACTAAACTGTTCAGATAAGGGAAAGACATGGATATTCATCTTTCAATAGCAGATAAAGCTGATTCCACTATTCTTAAAGAGAATTTCCCAAATCCTTTCCCTAGGAAAGAAAAGAATGCCATCTTCTCCATGGAGTAAAAATACAGTTCACTTTGATAAGTCTTATAGGAAATTGCCTCCTACTTTCTACCAAGCACCACTTTCTTTTTGTGAATGTCAGCAGATAGTCACCTAGGATCAGGAGTCTCAGACTGCAGACAGTAAAAAAAAAGTATTATGTTGCTGCTAGGAAGCTGCCTGCCACAAACGGTTCCTCATGTGCTGCAGGAAAGGGAGAAGAGTTGATGCCCCTCATATTGTGCAGAGCATCCTACAGTCTGAGCCTACAGACAGAAATCAGTTTCTCTACACATTTTTCAATTTGGCCAAGAGACCACATGATAAGCAAAGCAAATAATACCGATGGACGGGTTGTAAGGCATTTATTGGCACATCACGTTGGACCTGTGTGTGTAGAAGCCAAACTACCACAGTAATAGAAAGAGATTAGTCACAATATCTAGAACGATGACACCTTATGGCTAAACCCTGTGAAGCAGTGGTGCCTTACTTTTCTAAATAAGTTCCCAATCCGTTGGTTCCTTCAGTGCTACAGCAGATGTAAACGGAAGACAAGCACATCTGGTATAAGAAGCAGTGATCAAAATCTTGGTATCATGATGCCATAGACTGACAAACCAAATATCAAGAGTACTGAATTGCTCCTTTTGGTCTTGAGTCATCTCTCAGAAAGATTAGTTAGTACAACACATCAAGTGTTTTTACCATCCTATGCTATGTGGACTACAAAATTTGGAAACACATACTCTTATCTTATACCTATATTGCTGAATAAGACTGAAAAACTTCTTAGGGAAGGAGGGCTGAACGCAAATAAACTCCACATGAAGCTTTCTGCCTTGCAGTCCTTGATTCTGTCATTCTTTGCATTAGTGTACAGAAAGCATCTTTCTCTAGTAAAGTCAAGCCTCATGGTGAAATGCCATAGATAGAAGTGACTAGATTCCCCTGGCCTACACTGCCTCTTTAAGATGTATCTATTACTGGATGAGGTGAGCATCTGGTACTGTGAATGCAGCAGACAGTCACCTGTGATACCAAAAAGGGTCAACTTTATGATGACCAACTAGAATTGGAAAGTACAACAGGGTAGGGAGTTTACCATGGGTTGTCAATCAATTCTTGCCACAATTTACAGAAGCTGTTGGCAAACTAATGTTACTTCAACTACCAATGTCTATGAATTCCCCAGATCTTTTCCAATGCTTTTGCTGAGCATTGTAAATTAGCAAAATGTTTACAAACACTAAGGTAAAATCCAGATTTTGACTGCCTGTAGAAAACATTAAATTCTTTAGCAGGCAATGGAGTCTTCACCAAAGCAGACATAAAAATAGCAAGCTGACAAAAATTTTAAAAAGCTTTGAGCAACTGAAAAAAAAGGGAGATACAAGTATAAAAAGCAGACAACGCATGTGCATGGAAGCACATACACACCACAAAATATAGCTATCTGGAACCATTAAATTTAGAGGCAAACAGCCCTGTACTATACAGTAGCCCAAAAGTATACTGCATGAGAAATACTTATACTACAAATTATTTGCTATTTACCAAATTCAAATTTAACCAGACATCCTATATTTTCTCTGACAACCCTGCTAATAAGCCCTCTAATTTCCATATGTTGGACATTATCCCACATAGTTTTCTCCTCCTTGATCAAGGCAGAAGACATTAGGGTAGAGATTTCCCAAATCTGGATGCCTTTAGATTCACTGGGAAAGCTTTTGAAAAAATACAGATTCCCATGTTCCATTCCAGATCTATTGAATTAATCACCAGATGACTGAGACCTAGAAATCTGTATTTTTGAAAAATCTCCCCAGGTAATTCTGATGGGTTACCCTGTAAGGGATAGTATATGCAAAATTTGAGGTGTTTGTGGTCTGCTGAAGAAAGGTTCACAGGTTTCACCTGATTCTCAAGGAACTGTGATACCAAAAAGGGTCACTGACTTAGAGACCAGCAATAAAGTTAAAAAGAGCTATTATGAATTTTTCCACTTCAACTATGAGATTTGACATTGTTTTCTGTAACTCTCTAATCATTGTCTATGCCTTTTTGAGAGTTGTAAGTAAAATAAGAATAGAAAAAACCCACTTTTTTGAACTCTATCATCATTAAATAGTTTATGATCAAGTGATGACTAACTGCTTGTCTGTGTCATAGACTAATTTATTTTGAGTATACCTGAGAGGTAATTTGTTTTGATAAGTTTTCCTTAAGAATTTTTTCCTTTACAATTATCCTTTTGAATGGTAATTAAAAACAGGGCCCATATCACAATCTAAAACTAGGTCATCTACTGAATTCAATATCAATTTCTTTGAATATGTTTTTACCATTTACTTAAAATATTAAGAAACCTATGAATCCAAAGTAGGCATGCATTATCATTAACTGAGAAAGTTACAAAAACTATTATTTATCCTACATTTTCAATTTCTTTCTTTCCCCTTAATCATTTCCCTCAGCCCACAATCACTCCTAAATGTTTTATATCTTAAAAAAAAATCCCTAAAATGAAATAGGAAAAAAGTGAAGTATCTATTCTCTTGCACTTCACTACCAAATTTTGTTCAAGAACAATTTATAACTAAATAGAGGAAGTAGATTAACTTGTATAAACTATAAACTTCCAGCTGTAAAATAAATGAGTCACAGGGATATAAGGTACAGCAAAGGGAATACAGTCAATAATAATGTAATAACTTTGTGCAGCGAACAAATGGTAACCTGACTTACTATGGCAATCATTTTGTAATGTATAAAAATATCAAATCACTATGTGGTACACCTAAAACTAATATAATATTGGAAGTCAATTATACCTCATTTTTAAAAAGCTTAAAAATTAATTAATTAATATACTAATACGGGGGAAAAAAGAGTATTTATACTTATGTCTCCACTTCTTATCCTTTAGTCAACATTTATTGAGCATCTAATACAGTGAAACTCAACCCTCACGGCACACTCAAATCATCTGGGAAGCGTTTTTCACAAAAAGTACAGAGGCTCCAGGCCTCACCTACGAGTGGGCCTGTGCACTCACGTTTGTTTATAAACTCTCCAGGTGATTCTAAAGTGCAGCTAGAGTTGAAATGACCAATCTAATACATGCCAGGCACTCTACCAGAATTACAAAGATGACTAAGTCACTAAGCCTGCCCCTGAAGAACAGAGGAAATAAGAACATCAGGAAATCTATTCAAATTGGTAAATGTTATAACAAAGGTATGTACAAATTGCTAAGGGTACAGAGAAAGGCCAGGGTATAAAAGAAGATGAGGGAAGTCTTTGAGTCTAGTTACTGAAGGATGAGTAGTTTACAATGCAGACAAGACTGAAAGGCCAGTTCTGGAAGAGGGAAAACATATGTGTACTTTTTAGACCCTGATAATCTGGCTTTTCTCTCTCCGCTCCCTGCTCCAAACTCGAATAAAACTGCTCTCTTACAGGCCACCAAGGATGTCCATTCCACCATTTAAAATAGTCGACCTCATCTGCACCACTTTCATCAAACGTAAAATGTGGATAATAATAAAGTTGCTCTCAAAATTAACTGAGAAGTTAATATAGTAGATACTGGCATATAGTATAGTTCGTTTCTCATCTCTTTCTCTTAAAGCCAAAGGCTTTTTTCAATTCTGTATTCCTTCTTAATCTCTCTGCAATACTGCACTGTTCCTTCTGGAAATTCTCTTCAAGTTCTGTGAGATGAGCACCTACTCTGTGCTAGGCATACACTTCTACTTCAAAGGTCATTCCTCACCTTCTTGTTTCTCTCCTTCTCTTACTTCTTAAATGAAAGTATCCAAAGTATATGCTCTCTGCCCTCTCCTCTTTGCTATGTCTAAATCTGGTCTCCTAAAAGGCTTATTCCCATCTCGTGGCTTTAACCCACAGAGAATTTCCAAATCTATATAAAATCTCTGGGCGTGATCTCTTTTCCAAGCTCCATTTCTACATTTCCTTATCTGTTAGGCATGCTCACACTGACATGCTGCTAGCATCTCAAACTCAGTAGAACCCAAACAAAATTCACCACTATTCCCCCAAGCTGTGTATCCTCTCTCCCGTGTTCTTTAGCTGTTAGTGGTGGTACCACTTCCCAGTCAACCAGATTTTAATGTTCACAGCTATGTTTGATTCTTCCCTTTCTCTAGATTCACTCACTGTGTCCTTCTGATTCCAACTCTGAAATGTTAGCAATCGTTTTTTCCTCTGTCTCTTGCGAAACTACTTTAAATCAGGTGCTAACACTTGTTCCCCAATTCGTCTGATTAGCTCCAATATGTCTAGATTCATGATTTTCAACCAATGATGACTTTGTCCTACAGAAGCCATTTTTGATTGTCATACTGGCATCTTGTGGGCCAAGGACGCTGTTAAACATCCTAAAATGCACAGGACAGCCCCCACAACAAAGAGTTACCTAGCCCAAATGTTAATAGTGCTGAGGTTGAGAAAATTTGTACTGTTTAACAGCAAAATTCATCTTTGCATCTTTTATTGCAAATGACTTGCAATGTAACTCATACTTCCTGCTCATTCCCACTTCCCTCTTTTTCCTTTAACAGCAAAATTCATCTTTGCATCTTTTATTGCAAATGACTTGCAATGTAACTCATACTTCCTGCTCATTCCCACTTCCCTCTTTTTCCTTTAACAGCAAAATTCATCTTTGCATCTTTTATTGCAAATGACTTGCAATGTAACTCATACTTCCTGCTCATTCCCACTTCCCTCTTTTTCCTTCCTACGTTGTGCTCTCTGGCATGAGCTTGTACCTCTAATGATGTCTACCAACCTCCTAGAAGAAATTTTCCATCTTCTAAATTTCCACAAACTTACTGCTTTTTGGCCCTGTACAGTATATACGTTGTATATGTCTGATTCATCTTTGACTCTATAGTCTTGCATTGTGTCTACCAAACAAAGTAATCAAATCACCAAACTTCAGTGAGTCTAAAATTTAATCTACTATTATTATAGTATTACTGCTATTCACAAATACTCCATTTCTCTTCTTCTTCCCTGATCCCTCTGAAATTAGGTTTATAGATACAACTTGCTTTAGCTAACTGAAATCTAAGCGGAAGTGCAGTGAGTTTCTAAGTGTGTGGTGGTGGGGGAGGGGAGAACTTTAAAAAACCAGTATGGTACTCATTGCATTTCTTTCCCACTGCTGTGGAGACAGTGGCAAAAAGGCTAAGGCTTTTTTTTTGGCGGGGGGGATAAATTTCACATGCTACATTTTGTAAATTTAAGGTTTAAAGTGAGTTACTTTGATATACTATAGTATGACTGCCATTGAAGCAACACTTATCACATTACTATAGTACAGTACTGTCCATATTCATTATGCTATGCATCACATCGTCTATGGCCTATTTCTACTTATTACAAGTTTGTGCCCTTAAATAGCATTAATCTTATCCCTCAAACCTCCATCCCTTGGTAACCACCATATTACTCTGCTTTTTTAAACAGGTTCAACTTTTTTAGATTCCAAACATAAATGATATCGTATAGTACTTGTCTTTCTCTATTTAACTCACCTCACTTAGCACGAGGTGCTTAAGGTCCATCCATAATGTTGCAAACAGCAGGATATCCTCCTTTCCCATGAAAGAATAATATTCCATTGTGTATATGTATCACATCAAAAAGCCTATTTAGACTGAAGTCCTCTGACAACCTAAAACTATGTGACTTTGCTGAGAAAGGCCCTTCTGCTGTTGACCCACACTAGACATACACAGAGTGAGATGTCATGCAAAGCCCCCCCCCCACCGCCTTCATGCTGAGATTTTAGTTTGTTTATTATAGTATTATACCCTTGCTTATCCTGATTCACAATCAATGTAAGATGCATAATTTCATGGACCACTAAAGAGGGGAAAATGCTACCAGTATCATAGCTATGACTGTACAATGCAGCCTGATTTCAGAGATCTTAAGATAGGGAAAATTATAAGCACTGAAACCAAGAAAATATGGAATATTTGGTAAATTAATAAACATACAAGTAGTTTTCAAAAATTATTTTCAATCATTGTCAGTAGAAACATGAACTAAAATATGCAAGAAAAGTTCCCAGCAATAGGTCACTGTGGAACATGTAAATAAATGTCTTAAGAGAAAAAATATGAAGATTGTATAGCCAATCTCCAAAATAAAATTTATGAAATTCTCCTTTTTTGACAATTATAAGTGGTCCCATGGAACCCCTATTTACTGCTTGGCAATTAAGCTTTTAGGTCAGAACACAGAACCATAGGTTAAGTTGTCCCATCATGCTTCTCAACCTTAAAAATTACTTTGTACTTTCTAAGTGTTTTTATATGCTGTATTCTTACACTAAAATGCAATGGTCTCTCCATATAACTACTTTTATTTTATGTAGAAATGGCTCCCAAATGCACTAAAAAATGTACTACAAATATGCTTTAATGTGCAAAGTCTGAAAAACTCCACTTATGTGACAGCAGCTATCAAGTTTCTGCTTGCTGTAGGAATTTTTACATTTTATTGGTGCAATGACAGAATTCATTCATCTACAGAATGAAATTAGGAATGAATATTTTCTACAGTAATAGCTTACTGGTTGAGTTTACTTTCTGGTTAATAAGACTACTGATTTTACACTAATTATGATGGAATATAATGACAGCTTACATTGTTTTTACATACAAACAAAATTTCTGAAGCCAAATTATGATTGTGTAGTGGGGGTGAAGGATATAAACTGCTTATAAATATTTAGCATATGTAAGTGATTTGAACCGTAGCCAATATCACCACCTGCACCTCAAAGAGCACCAGGAATTTCATTTATCTAAATCTTTAAAATCTATATAGCACTATCTAGAAATGATAAATGTAGGCATACTCGATTTTCCCTCAAAAACTTGCCTTTCTATACTACTTCTTTTCATAAAACCATTATGTTTTTCTTCATTTTGTGAATTTACGGCTCCTTTGTTCATTTACTCATTGAATCACTATTTATCACATGCACTGTAATGACAGATGTTAAAGATGAAATTACTTCTCTACTAAGGAATTCCAATAGAATACAGGAAAAAAGACAGGTAAACAAATAACTACTATGCAAAACTGTATTTAAAACCAATGATGTGTTACAGCATTCAGGAAGAGAAAACTAGCCATGTGATCTGAGCTAAATCTTGAGGGATGAGTAATATTTTTATCTTTCAAAAAAGGGGACAGATCAGGGAGCAGTACCAATGCTCAAAGCAGGTAAGTCATGAGCAGAGAAAAATAACTACAATTTATTGTGTTTACTACATGCTAGGCACCATCTACACTTATAGAAACTTAATGGAGACTCTATTTTCTATTGTATTCCCACATTTTAGAGGAAACTGAGGCTGAGAGATTAAATAATTTACCTGAGGTGCTAGGCATGGACTAACATGGAGGTCTCTTTGAATTCACAGCATGATTAAGTAACAGTATATATTGAAAATGTGGACATATCAGAACCATTTAAGTTAAAATGGAATACAAGGACATGAATACCATTTTCAAGAGTTGGGCTTCCCTGTAAAGGCAACGGAAGATCCAGCAACTAAAAGTTTGGGAGTAGAAAAATGACAGGAAGCTGGAGGGGTTAGTCTGGAAAGATTATAATAAAAGCCCAGCAGAGGCAAATGTAACATATTTGAGTCATTATTCTAACCCTACTTTTCCATCCGTGGCTTTACTTCTTCCCAACAGTGTAGTCACAGAACAGGTACAATTAATTTACATTCTGTTCATTCGGTAAAAGTTTGTTACTAAACAACAGTAGTTCATAACAGTAAATACCATAGTTAATAGTCTGGTCAACTGAGAGGCAATAAATCAATAAATAATTATAAATGAATTAACTTTTCAAGCAAGAAATAATTTGTATAAGACATATTTTGATAGAAGTGACAAGATTTGGATACTGATTGTAAGGTACAAAGAGTACAGGGAAGAAAAAAGTTTAAAATAAAGCTGAAGTTAAACACCTGGATGACTGGGCTAATGGGAACAGAATCATAAAGAGAAAAATAAAAGGAGAGATGGTATCTGCCTGGCTTTTTCTAGGGGAGTTGGGAGGGGAGCTTATGAATTTACTTTAGGCAGGTTCCACTTGAGAGCATCTCATTAATGTCTCCTGTGAAAAGGAACAGCTGATAAAAATTGTGACCAGTGCTCAGGAGAGAAGTAGGGCTGAGCTAAGTATGTGAGACACATCTACAAACATATAAAAGTTGAAGCCATTTGAGTAGATCACTCCTCACTGGGGGAAGGTGGGAGGGGTAGGGGGTGGGATCCTTTCCAACCAATGACTGTCTTCCTTCCCGAGCCTGGAGTGACTTCCTGGATTTCTCATTTAGAGAGGGGGTCTGGGAATAGTTTGTCTCATTTGAGCCTTACACTACAATTTCATATAATTTCAAAATCACAAAAATGCTTTACTGTATAATCCAGCTGACCCAAGAATGGAAAACATGAACTGTTCTGGCCTAGAGTTTATATAACTATGTAAAAGGGTCTGTAGGACACACCACAACAAATGAAGGACTTCTAAGAACTTCACTGTGCTGCTTCAGATAATTTTATTTCCTATTAACCCAGTGGCCAAAGGTGAAAAGGTTACTGCATTTCATAGTGGTATTCTGAAAAAAGCAATTGTACACAACTGAAAAAAGCAAAGATATTATTCCAGATTAATTCCTAAAATGCTTCCTACCACAGGGTATATATGAAACTATACCAGTAGCATCAAACTTTAAAATGTGTTGAACAGTAATAAATTTTGTTCTAAAATGATGAAAACACAAATTAAATTTAAAACTCAAGACTATTTACTGTTTTGTATTTATAATTTTTATTAAAAACAAAAAGAACAACTGTTTCTCCTTTTTCAATTTTAAGCTGTCAAATTAAAAACAGATAAACCCAGAAAAGGGTCCTCCTACCATCGACTGTTAAAGGAAGGGTAACATCAGAAGAGCATCAACTCTGGAGTGAAGCTCAGGTCTGAATACCACCTTTACCACTTCCTACTTAGGTGTCCTTCGGGGAATTACCTGAAACTTTTGAAACCTTAGTTTACTTATTTGTGAAATGGTAATAATAAGACCTATCTCAATCTTACAATAAACTAACAAATGTATTATCTAACTGAGCCAGGCATATACAAAGTATGGTACTAAGTCTTAACAGCTTCCCTTCCTTTTATCTGCAATCAGTAATGGAAATTCCAAAAAAAGTATTAAAAGCTTATTTTTGAACATTACAAACAAGGTGGCAGAAAAAGTAACATGACTCAAATATTAGTTAAAAATACTACCTTTAAATCCTATTTCTGATTTTATACCCGAAGTCCTTCTCCCAAAAGATTAAAAGAACATTTAGATAACCAAAGTGACAAGAACATTAGCATTTCACTTTACCGGTTAGTTACTTGAATTTAACCCCAAGGTTTGGTTCATATTTTTCTTAAATTACTGGAAAAAAAAATCAGAAATCTATATGTAAAATATCTACAGAAGTCTTTCAAAACTCAACATAAAAACAACAAATTCCTTTAAAACAGAATTTTCATTCATTTACACTTAAAACATGGTGTTGGGCAAGCATAGAAACTAAGACACCCCCTAAACTTTTACAGAGCTTAGTGCCCTGAGAATGCCGGATAATAAGAAATCTTGTCATCTCAGCTTGAAAAACTTTGCTATTTTAGGCCTTTACAACACATGGCAGGGCTATATTAACTCCCACACTGAGTATTCTCTCCTCAGCTACATTTCTAGCCACTTGAGCTACTAATCACCACTTAAGAACGGCAGAATAAAAACATGACAATCTCTTTAAAAAAACTTTTTAGCACTACTTAATTCTAAACGTGTGTGCGCGCCTGCATACATTTGCGGTTACCAACTTATGGTTATTTACCAATATTACAGATGTGAATACTGCACAGCAACTTTTTTTGTGTTGGGATCTGCGTACCAGGCCTGTGGATTATGGAGAATCCTGCTGCTTTCCCTACTTTGTCGTCTTATTATCACTTTCACCAAAAAGTACAGAGGTAAAAAAGATTTCCGAAATTGAAGATGAGGCTGAATGTTGCACATTCACATTGGGAAGGAGATAGAACATCACATTCTGGTGTAAGAACACAGGATATGAAAACACTTGGAGCAGAGCGTTCCAAACGAACATATCTTTAGGCTTACATTAGGAATTCTTTAAACACCAGTATGTTCTTCTTGTGTTTCATACATGGCTGTACTGCTTTGGAACTTTAAAACATGAGCCCTGGTAACATTAAGAGTGGACACTTCGAAAACTGTATCTTATTCACAGTTATGTCAGCTACTTGAGTCTGAGAAACAACAAGGTCCTTTCCAAGAAATACTCAAAATTCGTAGGGTACTCCCAACCCCACCACTACATGCACTCGGGAATGGGGCCTCACAGTGGCCAAAGGAAACGACAAATAAAAGAACCAGTTCAATGGTCAGATTTCCTACTTCAAATGCCTCAGAACTTAAGTCGTTCTTCTGGTTCCAATGCTGTCACCCCATCTAAAATACACTGAAAGGAGTTGCACAATCTTCCCTCTTCGGGATAAGTCCTAGTAGGACGATGGGACGCCACCAAATCGGCCCCCAGGGAGGCTGCTGCCAACATGGGCAGTAAATAACTATGGGGGCGATGGGTTTCTTTTAGTGAGCAAGTTCGTTGTCTCCAGAGGAACATGGGAACTGAAAAGCCTACAGCTAAAGCCGAAAAAAGAAAAGAAAAAAAAAGAGAGATTTCCACGGGTAAACGAAAAAACGTAAGACCCAGGAAAGGAAGCATTTTGCTTGTGGGAGGAGGGAGAAGAGGGAAGTGAAGAGCTGCTTCCTAAGCGATTTTTTCCCCCTTACCCCTCACCCCGGCCACACTCTCCGGCCAGGCCGTCGGGCTGAGCATTGCCCTTGGGCCGCTCCCAGGCCTAGACCCAGACCCCTACGCTGCCCCAGGCGTAGGGCCAGGCCGCTCAGGCGGAGGGAGAGGGTCTCCGCCAGCCGCCGCCCTCCGCACCCTCCGCGCCCCCCCGCGCCCCCCGCGTCCCCGCCCGCCGCACCAGGCGCCGCCGCCCGGCTCCAGCTTCCTATTTTCAGAGCACACACCCTACAAGGAGCGGAGCGAGCAGGCCTGACAGAGACCTGCCCCGGCGCGGGGCCTCGGGTGACTGACAGGGGCAGGCACTAGGGCGCAGAGAGGAGACAGGAAGGAAGGGCAGCCGAGGGCACCGACCAATGCCCTTCCCTGGCAGCCGGGCTCCGGGTTGAGACGGTGGGGCTCTGCTGGCTCCCGGACCGACGGGCTCGGCCGCCCCCGCGGCTCTTACCTTCTCCTCATCAGACAACTGCTCCTCCAGATCCGCCATTTTCCTTCTGGCGACAAACCGCGGCGGCGGCGGCAGCGGCAGCGGCCACCTGACTTCCCCCTTTCCGTGCGGTCCTCCGCGCCGCGCGCCCCCGCCTAGGGAGGGGCCCGCAGCCCAGGCCGCCGCGCACGCGCCTGGGAGCCCGCCCTCCACCCAGCCCGCGGGACTAGAGCGCGGCTGTGCGCGTGCGCGGACCCCTCGGAGCCTAGGAGTGGGGAGGAGTTGCCTACTGCCTCCTGCTGCAGGCTTGTCAGCATCCTGAGTTTAGGATTCTTTCCCCACCAGCGACCATATGGGCCCAGTCTGTGACGAGTACATTCTGAGCCCTTGACTATGTTCCCATCAAGTCCTGAACTCTGCCAGCTAAAAAGTGAAAAAGTGTACAAATAGAAGGTTTCAAACATTCTGAGTTTTTTTAATTATGAGAAAAATATTCAGTTTTATTAAAATATGCACATACAACCCAGTACGTAATTGGAAGATTGTTCTGGATATATTCATCAAAGAAATATTTGCTGCTCCTTTATTGCGTGGGGGATACTATAGTAGTCTCTGGAGATACACAATGATAAGAAAAAACCAGGGAAACCTCGGTTCTGAAGAAACTGTTCCTTAAACATTGAGAAGTTGAGGAAGGCCCTGTAGTATTGCAGGGGACCGCAAAATTCTGTTAGACATGGATCCTACCCTTCTGAATTGGGCTGCCAAATTAACAAGAAGCTCAATAAAAATTGAATTGCAGATAAACAATGAATGTATATTTTAAGGATGTCCCATTAAGCATTTGAGATATATATACCCCCCTAAAATTCATTATTTTCAAATTTTATTGGACAGCTGTTAATTTTATTTGTTAAATCTAATCCTATTCTGAAGCATCTAGTTTAGCAAGAGAGTGAAGATGTAATCAAAGCTGTATACATTAATTGGCTAGGAATCTTAAGTGCTGTTGCTGATACAGTAGGTCTGGGATGGGGCTGGAAAATCTGCATTTCTAACAGTCTGGAGATCACACACTGAATAGCAAGACCTTAGATTTCAGGTAGGAGTTAAGACTTTAATCATTATGTTGTACACCTAAAACTAATACAATGTTACATGTCAAATATATCTCAATAAAAAAGCATATTAAAAAAGACATTATTCAGTAGACAACGAGATGCTGTTGACAACTTTTGAACAGTGACATGACATCATCAGAAATACATCTAGCAAGATGAATCTAACAGCTATATATAAATGATACATGTGAGAGTACCTTAAAGAGCTCAAATAATTGTTCCTATGTAAAACTCTATTATTAAGTAATTTACTGAATGGTCATAGTGTGCAAATCATTGTTTCTTGTAGTTGGAAAACAAACAGAAACCATGCTGTTAAAAAGCTCATAGTCCATTTGGGGAGAGACCTGGAAAGGGAAGCTTGCTGACACATGCAGGCAAAATCAGGTGCCTAGTTGAGGGTAAATGGTGCAGAGAAGACATGATAAAGAATAAACCACATGGTTTGGTCAAGGACCTCACTGGATGTAAATAGATAACATGTTTACTCTTAAAGTTTACAAGTCCTTGCTTCATTGATTTCTTACTGCAGTCTCATGAAAGAAGGTATTTATCAGCAATATTATATCCATTTTACAGGAGAAAAATTGAGACAAAATATTTGTCCCAGGTTCCACCTAAGTGACTAAATTGGGATTAGAACCCGAGTTGCATATTATGCATCCCATGTTCTTTGCACTTTGAGAATTTTCTCTCTCCCTCTCTAAAGCCCAGGTACTCACCACCAAATAAAACTTAATGAAGGTGATTACTCTCCCATCCTACCAATTTTATTCACCACCACCTACTTCATCAACAGTACTTCTGGGTGTTTTTCTTCTTCTTCTTCTTTGGTTTCTGTTTACTCAGCAACAGTGAATATCAATAATTTGTGCATGGTGGGTACTCAGTAAATGCGTTGCTTGACTAATTGGTTGCTCTCTTCCTCTAGAAACCTCATGCAAATCTGATAATATTTTGTAATAATTTGAGTCAGACTATGTTTATAATCATAACCTTGGTAATAACTTTATATGTGGTTCCCACAGTGACACAATCAGCAATTATGTATACTTTCTGATAATCATTTCAAAAACCTCCCAATATCACCCTCTTGATACAATTAAAAGAAATTATAGAATTTACACAAGCTGGGAAGTCTAGGAAGATTTCAAGCCATCACAAAGAGTAGGTATGTGTGTGTGTGTATATATATGTATATATATGTATGGAATGACCATTATATGGCTGCAAGTAGAAATGCACTGGTATTCTTGATCATCAGTTATTTTACGATGAAGAGAAAAGAAACAAAATATTCTTCCCTTACACGATTCTACCTACTAAGTGAGAATTTCTACCCTTCTCTCATTTTAATTTCTAAACTCACCTTTCTTCTACTTATTAGTGGTGTAATCTTGGCCTTCCCAATTACCTGCACTAGAAACTTTTTAAAAAAATTCTTTCTTTTGTAGTATTTGTCTTTAAATTACTTGTATGCTTCTTAATCTATTTTCTTGTGGATGTCTTCTGTGTCCTCAACTAATTTTAAGCTTGTCAAGGTCAGAGATTACCTAATTTTATAGAATCACAACCTTAGAATCCAACGAGTGCAGATCTCTCATTTTACAGGTAGTTGAGCTTTAGATGAATTATTTGACTTGATAAGAATTGCACATCTAGCTGATATTGTAATATCCAAGTGTTCTGAAAGTCAAACTCATTTTCTTAGCTTAATATGATAGATAGATATAGATTTAGATAAATACTCCTGTATAAGATATGTATAAGGTATATCTCAGTCATATAATGTACAGTAGGGTAAACATGCAGTAAGTATTAATGATGAACTACTAAATAGTTGTACCAGATAAAGACTTCTGTAACACCACATTATTTAATCTCTGCACTGAAAAACTAACATCCATAGTTTAAAAGTATGGCTTACCTCACTTCTGAGAAAAACCACCAGTGTTAGACAACTAACATTTGGTTGTTTATTAGTCTGTCATCATCAATGAACACAACTGGTTCATCCAAATAATGTTCTTCAGGGCAATAGAAAAGTGTCAAAAATTATGTATATTTTCAAAGTAATTGCTTTCTAAGTCAAATAATTGCCTAAACTATCAGTCACTTGTAGTTGAGCGTGTTCTACCTGTAATCCGTTTCCTCAGCTGTATTTGTAAAGGTCCATATAAAGTGGCACCCTTGGAGAACCCTGACATGGATCGTTACAGAAATGCCAAAGAATATTTGAAGAAGCTCATTTTTAAACTCCTTCTTTCTGAATATGCTGTCCTTCACAATTTGGTTCCTATAACCTCACCAAACCCACCTCTGCCCCGAACACAAACACACGCCACTGAAACACACAAAACTATTTACTTATGCATCATATTTTCTCAGGCCTCTGTTAAAGCTCTTTCTGGAATGTTCTTTGTCACCCACCTATCCTGTAAAAATTCAGTTTAATTATCCCTTTTATCCGTGAATCCCATACTGACTCTTCTAGCTAAAGCTAGTAATTCCTTCTTCTAGATTCCCATAGAAAGTTTTCCATGGAATTCTGCCATGTACTCTAGTGGTAAGGTGCACAGATTTTATAATTAGTAAATCCTGGGTTCTTATCTTGGTTCCAGCTCTAGTTAACAGGACAACTTACTCTGAAGCCTCAGTTTCTTCATCTAGACGTTTGACATAATAATGATACCTCCCTCACAGGGCTGTTGTGAGGATCCAATGAGACAGCAAAGGCAAAGTGCTTAGCACCCAGCACAGGCATTAGCAAAGGTTTCAACAAATGTTAGCTGTAATCATCATATTATAATACTAATCCACTCCTTGAGAGCATAGCCTGTCTTAATTAGCTGTATGACAGTGTCTGACACATAAGTGCTTAAAAAATTGCTGTTGGAATGCATACTGATTGAATGACTCTTTCATTTCACATCCCTGAATGGGAGCTGAAAAATTGAACTAGCCACCTATAAGGGGTTTAGAGATTGCCCTAAAATGTGGCAGGAAAGCAAACTTCCTCCCCAGCAGCTCCCAACTCTTACCTCCTACTCTTTACTGCTCCATTATTCAGTCACCACTTAAATATCTAATTGATTTCCTGCTCTTTAATTTCTCTGTCACTGTAAGTTCAAGCCTTCGGCATGTTCACACAATGTGTCAGATGAAGTACAGGGCATGGTGACTGCTCAAGGTGATCCGTTAGGGTGAGGCAAGGAAATACTAAAGCTTCTATTTATTTCCATTTATTTTTTACTTATTATTACAAGTACGTCAGATATATGAAAAAAGCATGATTTACTCCTTCTAGATCCCATTCCCTCTCTTCTTCCCACGGGTAACTGCTAATCTGAATCTAGTGTTCATCATCCCACGCACGTTGGTTCTCTTTCAATGTAGGACTGTTTCTTTTTCATCTTTTCAATCCACTTAATGTGGATTTATGGGATAAATTAATAAGTATGATTTCTTCCATGGTTTTGAAAACAACATGGGTAAGGAATATTAGACTAATTTCTCACTTAAAAAAAATCCCCCTAGGTGGCAAATGTAAATTATGAGTAAAAATGAAGTCAGACTCTTGACCTGGAAAGATGAAGGAACACAATGAATAGATTTGTTAGTTGTAAGTGAAAGGACAGATCCAAAATCTTTGATTTTTTTCACCCCTAATGTCTGATAATACTTTTAACTTATTTGGACTCAGTAGCAGCAGAGTAGCAGTATAGCAGAAAAAGAAGTTTGTCATTTATGATTCCTCAAGCCACACCAACCTACAATAAAATTGTGCTCTAACTCAGGTCTAATCCGAAGAACTGCAGGAGTGCTTGCCCAGAGTCCTTCCTCTCAGTTCTTTGGGGGTGCCACAGTGACTCACATGCCCTTGGAAATGCTTATACTGCCATCTTCCTCTGTCTTTTTTTTTTTTTTTTTTAATTTTTGGGGGTTTTTTTTTGGAGGGGGCAGTAATTAGGTTTATTTACCCTTTCGATGGAGGTCCTGGGGGTTGAACCTGGGAACTTGTGCATGCTAGGCACACACTCTACCACTGAGCTATACCCTCCCCTTTTCCTGTGTCTTTTGACATTGACCTTTATCACCTCTGCCACTTTCTAAGTCGTCAGCCCTCTCCCACTGTTGTAACTCTGGCATCTTTCCTGATGCTCCCACCACGGGACATACAGCTCAGGGCTCATGTCATCAGGTCTTCTTCCCGTGCCTTTAGCTGCATCCATTGCAGGTAGTGCTGGTGATCCCCAGCCACTGTCCCAGGCTGTGTGGTGGGACACTCTATTTTCTGCAGTTTTCTCTAGTAAGCTACTTCTGATGAATGGATAGAACTGTAGCGGACACAGCGAGTGCCCCTATCAAATCCCTTCGGATCACCTTGACTATTTCTGTGCTTCAGTGCTTTTCTGCCTCCGCTTCGTAAAACCTGCTATTATTCTTTGGAGGACTATTCTTGAACTACTGTGGCTGTTGTGAAGTAGCTCTTAATCAATGTCTGTCAGATGATGGAGGATGATAACACAGCTTCCTAGCCTCAGGTCAGAACCACATTCCTGATTCTCCCTGAGGGAGGAGACCAATCTCATCTCCTACCTTCCTACCCCCACCCCCATCTCCTGCCATGTTCCTGGGAGTGACTGAGGTATTATTGGAAGTTATCTGATTAGGAACAGGAGAACAGCAATCAAACAAAAGGTAGATTTTTTTACATGAAGGCACTTTGGGGTTCCAGATTGGGTGTGGGAGACCAGTTATCAAACTTGGAGTGCCTCATCAGGTTGGAATAGCCTTGAGAACGAACCCCAAAATATTGATTTGAAAAGACTTTAATTTACTCTTGTCTCAATAAGATTAGCCCTGGGAATATAGTAGGGCTAATTTTACAGTTGATTTTAAAGGTGGAGAGAAACAGAGCAAAGCCAAGAGGTCACCTGAACTGGGTCTGACACTGCAAAACAGAGAGGTGGAGAAGAGAGAATTTTAAACTATTTGGAACATAATCCATGTCCTAAAGTAACTTACATTCTGGTTGTGAAAGGCTAGACTTCAATATATAAAAATACAAGACTACAATGCAGTGCATTAAGTGCAAAATAAATGGCATGAATGAGAAATGTTTTCTTTATATGTATAAGATTGGATGTAAAAACTTATTAAAACAGTGGAGGAAAGGAAGAAATAGAGACCACTGCTCTACTCTTTGTATTTCTCAATCTGCTACACTGCCTATCTCATGACCGAAGTGTGAACTTAAGGCATATTACAATGTTAAGCTAGTAATATTTATTTTTAACCTAAATCTTAATGCTTCCAAAAAATCTAGATTCTAAAGATGTGCACATGTGAATGATTCTGAGTTTATATACCAACCATTTCTTAGATGAGTTGGCTTATTTTAAAAAGTTTCCTAATTTCACAATGTTTAACACAGTAAGCCAAAGTAAGTGATAAATGTACGGCAGAACATGTTCGAATAAGCTGTTTTGAGTGGTATTGAAGAAGGGGATATCTGCATCTTGGGAGACTAATTTCCTTTTATAAGAAAGCATCATATTTTCAGTCTAACATTTCTGTATTTTATCTTAAGGGAGAAATAGTTGTATGATTTCCACCAATTAGTGAAATCGTTCTGAGCCTCAATTTTATTATCTGTTAAAAAGGAAACAAAAGTACTATCTACCTCATTGTGTTTTGTAAGGATAAAATGATATCTAAGTGTTGTATACTTTATAAATATATAAATCGTTGCTACTTGTAATTTATAGTCTGATAGAAACTGAATTGTATTCATGTATACTCACTGTGATAACCATAATGAATATATAAAATATTGTCACAAATGTTTAACCTTTCATTTAAACAAAACATTGAAAAGACATTTTCCCCAGATTTGCTTTGACATTGTCCTACCTTGTAATTGTTGTGGACAAAAAGGCCTATGAAATATGACTATTGGCTTAGAATACCCAGTTTTCAGCTCTGTTTGTTGTTGTTGTTGTTGTTGTTTCACTTAAGTGCAATGATCTTGGACAAGCCTCAACATCTTCATCCAAGTCAAAGATTTACTGGGAAACTTGCGTGAAATAATATATGAAAGGTGCTTTGTAAAATAAAAAGTGCCAGATGAATGTAAGGAATTATCATTAAAGTACATTATATTTTGTGACATCAGTAATCTATCATTCATCTTTCTTTTGGCTTTATCTTTAGTGTACTCAAGTCTAATAATGCATGAGTTCTTAAAAGAATTATTGTGTGTCTATTATAGTTATGAATCATTGGAGATATAGCAATGAACAAAATAGACATGGTCCCTGACTCATCATTGAGAGGATCACCTCAACAATCAGCCCTTGGCTTACAGCAGGCATTTTTATCTCGGTGGCCCTCAACGTGTCCTATTTCTTGAGGCCCACGATGCTCCAATCTGGATACGTGCCCTTCTTCTTCAGGTGCTTAGGTAACATCTTGGTGTCTTCCTTTCTCATTCTCCTGGAGACTCTGTTAGTACTCTGTGTTGAATCTGTTTGAGATCTTCTATTTTGTGTATCCAATGATTCTCACTTTTTTGATATATTCTATAGAACTCATTGTCTAGAAGCTTCCTGAGACAGGAAATTTGAAAGTACAGACTATGTATAAAAGGTAAAATTGTGCAACTGTGTATATTTGAAAACATCATTATTTGAACCTCACACTTGATTGATAGCTTGGGTATGTATAGAGTTCCAGATTGGAATTCATTTTCATTCATATTTTTAAGGCATTGTTCCATTGTCTCTAGATTTCTTTCTCTTTCTTTCTTTCTTTCTTTCTTTCTTTCTTTCTTTCTTTCTTTCTTTCTTTCTTTCTTTCTTTCTTTCTTTCTTTCTTCATTCCTTCCTTCCTTCCTTCTTTCCTTTTTTGGTTTATGACCTTTTCTTTGTCCTCAGTGTTCTGAAATGATATAATGAAGTGACTTTTTGTGGATCTATTTTCACCCATTTTAGTGGGCTCTGTTGGTCCATCTAATTTGGAAAATCATGCCCTTCAGTTCTGAGAAACTTCTAAAATTACTTCATTAATGATTTTCATTCCTCCAGTTTCCCTGCCCTTTCTTTATGCAACTCCAGGTATTTGTATGTGCCAGCTCCTGGATAGGTGCTCTATTTTTGTTTAATCTTTTCTTTCCTATATTTATGTATCTTTTCTTCTTTGTCCTACTTTTCAAGTAACAGCTCTGACTAACCTGACTACTGAGTTTTTCCTTTCATTTGTTATCTGCTTATGTTAACCTGTTCAGTTTTATTTTAGGGATATCTGATTGGGTTGTTTTGTGATTCTCATCTTTTTTTGGTCAGAGTGCCCAGAACAGATTCTTCTAATCTCCTGCCAGAAGAGGAAAGGCCTGGCTAATAGTATTATAGAAGCCTAGTAGAGGGAAAAGGCTGGGTGTTTTAGCATTCACCATCCGGATGTTCCTTTAATTTCTATTTCTGGCATAATATCTTTACCCTCAACAATGCTTGGTATCCAGAATTCCCTTCATTTTACCTTCCCCAGAAGATAAACTTCCAGACTTCTTCCAGGGTGGGGAAGGGGCTGTGGTTCAGCAGCACAGAGTAGGGGAGAAGACCCAGGATCTACCTGCTTCTTAAATAGCCTTCAGCTGGTCCTTCTGATTTGGGGGTCCCACTTCACTCCCATTTTCAGAGGGACTTGGTGCTATCAAGTCATGGACCCTTGAGGATTCTATAAGAACAGATAAGGCTGATTCTTAGTTTTTGCCACCCCTAGTTTAGAATTTGGATTTTTGAGGTCTCCAAATCTGCTGCAATCCTCCAAATGCTTTCTTGCTTCAAAAATTCTGGTGCTTTTGTATCTTTTCCTTTTCCCCCCCTACATTGTTGTATATTTATTAATTTAAAAACATTCCTTTTGTTGAGGTTTTGTCAGGGAGGGAAAACTAGATAAACGTGTTCACTTTACCAACTTTACCTAAGACTTCCAATCCACTCACTATACTGTAGCTGGAAAGAATATCCTATTTGGTTTCATGGGTGCACTATCTTACCATGTGAGGATATTACTCAGTTTTGTTTTTGTTTTCATGTTTAGTTTTGCAAAACACTGTATTTTTCAAAATATAAATGTGTTAGTTGCAAGGTTTACACTCTCCATTTTACCATAGGTTCTACCCCTCCCTCTTGTCATTTCTCACAGTATCTGTCCAGTCCCTGAGGCTGCAGAGTCATTGGCCTCTGTCTTGCATGTTTTGGCATCTCTAGCTCTTGTCTTACCACACTCCTCTCCTTCCCTCAGCTTCACTACACTGGCTTTCATTTGGTTCTTTGTAATCACTCTTCCACTGGGCCTTTGCATGTGCAACTTACTCGGCTTGTACCCGTTTTTTCTCTTTAATGCTACCTCCTTCAGATCTCTACTCAATTCTTTATTCTGGCTTCTGACCTTCCTGACCAGGTCAAATCCCTTCTTATATGCTCTCCTAGTAGCATGGAGCTATTTTACATCTCTCTGGATGCTATTTGATTGGTGTCTACTTCCCTCAACTAAATTGTAAGCTTTGTGGGTTAGGATCTAGGTCTGTTTTAATAGCATTCACAGTGCCTAGCACAGAACATGGCTCAGAGTAGGTAGTTCATTATTATTGATTAATGATTAAATAAAACTGATATTTTAAGGATAAATTGGAATTACAAGATGACAACTGAGGAAAGAGTCTCTAGGCCAATAAAATGTGAGAATAAGCTTGGTGGATTTGAGGAACTGAAAGAGAAGGACTGTGTCTAGAGCCATGTGAACTAGGGGAAGTGGTGCTAGATGAAGCTGGAGGCATCAACAAGGCCACATCACAGGGGGCCTTTTAAGCAATGATGAAACTTGTGAACTTTTTCTAAGGGCAATTAAAATTTTAGTAGGGCAGTAACTTACTCCCGATACTATGTGGAGAATGGGTTGGAAATGGCAAAAGTGGACAAGGGGAGGCCAGTTAAAAGGTTATTGCCCAAGTACAGGCAAGACCTGATGGCTTAGACAGAGGAAAAGGTAGTAAAAAGGGAGAGATGTATCAAAGGTTATTTTAGAGGGCATAACATTTGATGATGGATTGAAGTTAGGAAGTGAAGAAAAGAGACTTGCCAAAATTGACACTCAGGTTTCTAATCTAACCGACTGGGTGAACATGGGTACCATTTACCAAGGTGGAAAAGATTAGTGGGGAACAGATTTTGGGAAGAAGAGGAGAATATCATTTTTTTAAAATTGAAGTTTAGTCAGTTTCCAATGTTATGTTAGTTTCTGGTGCACAGCATAGTGACTCGGTTGTCCATGTATATATTTACATACATATATTTCTCTTCATATTCTTTCTCACCATAGGCCATTACAAGGTATTGAATATAGTTTCCTGTGCTACACAGCAGGACCTTGTTGTTTATTTATTTTATATATAGTAGTCAGTATCTGCAAATCCTGAACCCCCAATTTATCCATCCCCACCCTCTTTCCCCCTGGTAACCATAAGTCTGCTCTCCATGTCTGTAAGTATTCCTCTGTTTTGTAAATAAGTTCATTTGTATTATCTTTTTAGATTCCACATGTAAGTGATATCATATGGTATTTTTCTTTCTCTTTCTGGCTTACTTTACTTAATATGACAATCTCCAGGTCCATCCATATAGCTGAAAATGGCATTATTTTATTCTTTTTTATGGCTGAGTCGTATTTTTTATGGCTGTGTGTGTATATACATATATATATATATATATACACACACACACACACACACATACATATGTATGTATGTATGTGTGTGTGTGTGTATACACAACTTCTTTATCTAGTCATCTGTCAGAGGCATTTAGGTTGCTTCCATGTCTTGGCTATTGTGTATAGTGCTGCTATGAACATTGGGTGAATGTATCTTTTTGAATTAGAATTTCCTCTGGATATATGCCCAAGAGAGGGATTGCTGGATCATATGGTAAGTCTATTTTCAGTTTTTTAAGGAATCTCCATACTGTTTTCCACAATGGCAGTTCTCCACACCCTCTCCCAGCATTTACTGTTTGTGGACTTTTTAATGATGGCCATTCTGACCAGTGTGATGTAATACCTCATGGTAAGTTTGATTTGAATTTCTCTGATAATTAGTGATTCTGAGCTTTTTTTCATGGGGCTATTGGCCATTTGTATGTCTTTACAGGAGAAATGTTTGTGTTGGTCTTCTGCTCATTTTTTGATTGGGTTGTTTGTTTGTTTTTTTGTTATTGAGTTGTATTAGCTGTTTGTATAGTCTGGAAATTAAGCCTTTGTCAGTTGTATCATTTACAAATATTTTCTCCTATGAGACTATCACTTTTGAATACTTTGTTTGAGATATCTGTAAGCTGATGACCTAAAACAATCAAACCTCTAGTTATTTAATAGCAAAATGGGTTTATTCAGGAACAGTTAAGAATTGTAATTTAGGACATGCAATCTATGGCCAATCATAGGCAATTTTAAAGAACAAAGAGGAGTGTTCTTTTACAGAGCAGAAGGGAGAGTTGCGAGGGGATGTTGTGAACAAAGATCACTGGTGGAAACTGGGAGTTCTAACATAGCGTTTTTTCATTGTCTGAGTTGTGACAATCTCTCACTGACTGGGCTGTTGCTGGGCAAGGAGAAATTCTTCCTTCCCCCTGCTGGGTAGTAAAGTACAGTTGACTCTTGAACAATGCAGAGGCTTAGGGGTGACAACCTTCTGTTTAGTCAAAAATCTGAATATATAACTTTGCAGTTGACCCTCCCCATCCAAGAGTTCTGCATTCACGGGTTCCACCAACCTTGAATTGTATAGTACTGTAGCACATTTTTATCAGAAAAAAATATGCCTATAAGTGAACCTGTGCAGTTCAAACCTGTGTTGTTCAACTGTAATAAATGTCTTCCTGTTGGAGATGCAGGGTACCTCTCTTCCTGCTAGATTAGCAATTGATGGGTAGTGGCAGGACATGGAAGCTTCCTGTTCTGGCCTTCCAACTCCATATTAAATGAGGTTTATGTTTATTAATTTTCACAGAGCTATTTTAGAAGGTGTGTTGAGAAGACAGTTGCACATGAGACTCAAACGCAAAAGACTGGTCTGGATTGGAGACATAAATTTGGAAACTGTTGTCACACAGTTGTGTTAAACCACATGGTAGATGAGCTTATTCAGGTAGAGGGTGGTGAGAGAAGGTAAGAGGCCTAAAGGTAACCAGCCTAAAGAAGAAGCTAAAATAACAAGATACTGTATCCCACACTGGTGTCTACATTAGTGATTTTGATGTGGGGGCAGGAGTGGGGACAGGAGCAGACAAAATCTGAGACGGGTGTCATTTTAATAACAAAGTGACTGAGCTGGGTTGAAGAAGGTCACCTGTGGTGAGGTTAACTAGGTGAGAGGGTCAAGATATTGAATGGTCGTTTAGTGAATGTCAACTAAGTTAGGTTAATGACAAGAGTTGAGGGAGAAGATTGTGAGCAAGGAGCTATAGACTTCAGGGAACAGAAAGGAGTAAGCAAGTTAGTAGATGATGGTCATGAGGATTGGGGGGATATAACTGGATGATATAAGTCAGGTTAAATACTTTGTCCTTTTCCAGGCAGCAATAAGGTGTTTACATTATTCAAGCTTTACAAATAAAAGCCCCCAAATAAACAAAAAACCAAAAAAACATAACTAAGAAAACAAACTAAACTGAAAACAAAAAGTTTATTGCAGTGATTTGCCTAGTTCTTTACTTAAGCATCCAGGCTCTTTGCTAGAGTGTAGCAACAACAAGCAAACATCACATGCTACAAAAAAAGTATTGTAGTAAAATACAGTGGTGTAAGACTGTGAAGATGTCTTCTTCTTAAACACTTTCACTTTTAGACCCACTACACCTAGAAACTCTGAAAAATAGAAATAGAAAGTAGAAATGTTGGAGGAATATATATATTTATTTATGGAAGTTCTATTTGGGACAATTAGTTTGCTCCTTTTTGGTGATAAGTATTTAAGACTTCACTATTGGGGGACACTTGGCCAGGCCAGTGATGCGCTTTGGTAAGAAGCATTTACCAGAAAGAGAGAAGTTTAAGAACAAAGGAAAGTTTCATAGGCAGGCAGGCAGCAGTGGACCACAGAAACAAGAGGTGCCTGTGTGTTCACTGAGTATGAATGTGTAGGGTCTTTCATTGAGGAAGGGGCTTGAACACAAAGGGATAGGGGAACAGATCTCTGATTGGCTGCAAGTAAGGTAAGGGGCTTTGGTGTATAGGAGGACAGTGGATTTATGACTCCAGTAAGGTGGAGACATGGGCTGACACAAGCAAGGTAGTGGAATTTATGACTCCAATAAGAAGGAGACATAGCTCAGTCAGCCTGAGCTACCGTGAGGCTAGTCATTTCCCAAGGCTGTTAATTCTGCCAAGGCAAACACCCATCAGGACTTCTCATTCTGAAGAAGAGCAGGCAGATGCCTAAGGGCTGAAATTCTGGGGGCCGCAGGGCCTCAGCAGGCACCAGTTGGCACTGCATTTACCACACTGTAATTAAGTGTTACAGTGCCCTTAATAGGTTAGATACCCTAAATTTATAGATCATCTATTCAATTGTCAAACATGAAAGTAAATGGTCATTTGTTTTGGACACAGGCATAGCTTGTAGATATTGCGGGTTCAATTCCAGACCACCAAAAGAGCAAATATCAAAATAAAGTGAGTCACCCAAATTTTTTTGTTTTCTAGTGCATATGAAAGTTATGTTTACACTATACTGTAGTCTAAGCGTACAGTAACGTTATGTTTAAAAAAACCAATATATACATGTATATTCATGTATGACTGAAGCAATGTGCTGTACACCAGAAATTGATGTAACATTGTAAACTGACTATAATTCAATATAAAAAAACCCAACATATATATCAATTAAAAATACTGTATTGCTAAAAAATGCTAACCACCGTCTCAGCCTTCAGCAAGTCATAATAGCAACACTGAAGATCACTGATCACAGATCACCATAACAAGTATAATGATAATGAAAAAATTTGAAATATTGTGAGCATTGCCAACATGCGACAAAGTGACCAAATGCTGTTGGAAAAATGGTGCCAACAGACTTGCCTGATGCAAGGTTGCCCAAGCCTTCAATTTGTAAAAACACAATAAAGCAAGGTATTCCTGTATTCTGGGAGTCACTCTCAACAAGACAAAGTCACTGAATTATAGGTTAAATTGAATTACATTATTAATATTATAATTCTGTCATATTATGTAAACAATATATAGGAGAACTTTGATCCACAGACACACAATTGTCACATACCCATTAGCACAATAACAGACTTGAAACTTGATATATAAAAATAGGCTCTGTAACCAGTTACATAAAATTCCTCCCTACCTTCCCTTCTATACATCAGTGAAACTGGTTTTATGCAATATACACATTTGGAGCTTTAAGGGGTCACATCTGGAGAAGGGAAACTCCTACAAGGGTCTCATCTGTAGTTAACTATCTCACTGAGAAAGAGTACACTTACTGCACCAGTGATTAGAACAGAAGGTAGGAATTTTTTTGTAATTTTATATTTGTTTAACATCTAAAACAGAATGGTTTTCTTAAACAAAACAAACAAAAAAACCCCAAACAAAGAAAAAAGAGCAAGAAAAAATGATCAGATTGCTAAATGTTTTTTGTTTTTATGGCTGATAAATATTCAGCATGACAAAATTTATAATAATAAATTTAGCTTCTGAGCTTGTTATAAATTTTAGTTACAAAGAACAAACTGGAATTATCTTGGGTCTGAGGTATTGGTTCCAAGGAAACTGGGGAATTAAGGAAGACAGGATCTCAGTCAAGTGATTAGACTTTAAGAACAGTGACTTCCCTAGTTCTAGATGCACACAAGCTCCTGGAGACCAGACTGCCTTCTGGACCTGGAAGATCACTCCAGACTGGAGCAAGGCTGCTCTGACATATAGGTTATCTGCTCATCTCATCAGTCCCTACTCCATGCTTAGCCATTCATGTGACAAGTCCTTTCTGCTTCTGCTGCTACCAGTTCCAAAGTTATAAATCAATTAACTCACGATGACACCTGCCCCTCCTTGGGTGTCTGAAAAAGCAACAGTAAATAAAAAAGACAAGCCAGAGGGGACTTGCATTGGAGGAAGATAAGTCCACTTAGCTGGTCTCCTCCACTTCCCTGAAGGGTTTCTGGTTACTCAAGAATTTTGCTCCCTCACAATCCCTTTGGTTAACTACTCTCTGTGCCTCCAATTCAAGCTTATAAGAAGGGGAACCTGACTGGTAGTACCCGTCATCTCTTCTGGGTGAAAGAGACAATATGGCCTCATTGTATACTCTTAGAGGAGTCTCTTTCACACTAGATAGCTGGTAAAACATGATTTCTGGGTGTGTCTATGAAATGTCTCTGGAAAAGATTAGTATTTGAATCAGTAGACTGACTAAAGATCTCCCTTGCCAATGCAGGCAGGCATCATCCTTTGAGGGCCTGAATAGGACAAAAAGGCGGAAGAAGGGCAAATTCACTCTCTCTGGCTGAGCAGAGACATCCATCTTCTTCTGCCCTTGGACATCGGTGCTCCTGATCTTTGGGCATTTGGGCTCAGATAGACATACAGCATTCCCCCTCTTCCCCTTCATAGGCATGTGGACTGAATTACACCACCAGCTTTCCTGGTTCTCTAGCTTACGTTTGGCAGATCAGCAGATTGTGGGACTTGTTGGCCTCTATAACCACATAAACTAATTTGTATAATTAATAAATAAATATATGTGTGTGTGTGTGTATATATATAGTCTATTGGCACTGTTTCTGGGACCCCTAACACAGTAATATGTAAAAATTTACTTTCATTGATAAATGATAACAGTGATTTTCACCTTGCAGAATAATCAAATTTACAGTCCCTTTGTATATGTGTGTGTGAGTGTGTATGTGTGTGTGTGTGTTTTAATCACAGAAAAAGCTTATTCTTCAAAATGTAATCGTAATTCTTTTGTTTTCTAGTACCATTCTGTTAAAGTAACTCATAGGATATCTCCTGATTAAATCTAGTACTCATAGGAGTTAAAGATAGCCCAAAGAATATACAAAATTGCAAGGCTCACTTTAATCAAATTTAATCTTCTCTTGCCCATAGCCATCCCATCCTAGAGCTAAAGAGAACACTTGAGCTTCACTTTTACTCCTCTTGAAGAGATGGTGATGAGTGCAAAAGAAAGAAAAAAGTATTTGAGTACTTACATAATTTACGATATGTAAACCCTGGAATGTTCCAATCTTCTACTTAAGCAAAACACTAAATTTATTTTTGTTAATTTTAGTGAAGAAATACGAATTTATTTTAAAAGTTATGAAACTTTTATTGATGTCAGACTAAACAGTGTAAATAAAGGCAATAGTTTCACTGAGGTGAAATATCTTGCAGTTTGGTTATAGAATGGGTACTGATCTGGGGACAAAGGCAGTGAAGCCTCAGAAGACTTTACTGCAACTCAGTTTTGTATGCAAATCAAGCAGGCAAACCCAGTAAATCCGCGATGGGAACGAAAGATTGTGTTTCAACCCTTACAAGTCACAGAGGTTACATTTCATAAAAACTATCCTGCTTTTTACTGTGCTTATCTTCACATATAAAATCCTATTGTGAGGAAAACAGAGAATATTGAGGAAGCTGAGATTCTATGTAATTAGAAACTTTTTCTACATTTTTTGACTGCAAATTCAGAGTTGTTTTCACTGGAGTCCAGAGCCTACTGGGAGACAGAAAAGGCCTTCTGAGGCTTTCTTCAGCTGGGCTGGGGGCGTGACACACTCTGGTACAGAGGGGAAAGAAGATTGAACAGAAAGAGGAAAAGGCAGTTTTTTCCCCGCTCTGTGGCTCAGAGAAAAGGGAAACTGCAGGGGAACCAGAATCTCTGTCCTTAGAGGAAGCCCAGTGCAGGCAGAAAGGCCAGCAGCCTGAAAGGTCTTTAACCCTAGCTTGACACTCACATGTTTGCTTATGAACTAAATGTATTTCACAATCTTATGCAGAGTTAAAGTTAACCCACTTGTTAGGTTTATGGTCAGTTACCTATATCCAGTACTTCTGGGTAACCTTGGCAGATTTCTCCACTCCAAGGCTCTTATAGGATAGCTCTTAGGAAATTTATAGTTCTGTTCAGGCCACTATTAATATTACTACATGGGATTCCCTCACCTGGTCAATTAGAACTATCTTCTCTGACCCTGACCATCAATGTGAATTTTCATCTGAAGTTACTCAAGCTCAATCAGAGCAACAAGAAAATTTCAGTCAAAAAAAAAAAAAAAAAAAAAAAAAAAAAAGAAAAAGAAAATTTCAGCCCAAGAATATAACCTCCCTCAACTGTGGGATGGACTTATATGGTTAACACCAGGCTATGGTCATTTAAGTTTAAAGGCTCTCTTATGTCGGGAAAAATTAACTCATACTAAGGATAACTAGCCTAATAAAACTAGGAAATTGGGCTGGTTGTCTTATGGACAAGGCCAACGTACAAATTCCCTTAAAAGATAAGGATTGGTATAGAATAGACTAAGTCAGACAACCTGGGAATAAACTGGGCTATCCCTAATGGAAGTTCTTAACTTTAATTCTTACTTATGACCTTACTATATTGCTAGTTATATTACTTGCATGTTGCCTGTTTTATGAAGTTGTTTCTTGCACTATTAAATGTGTGACTGAGCCTCTGATAAAATGTTGACTAGATAACTTGAAGCAGTTAATCAGATATATAGTTCTATAGGAGATTTATGATTATAATGGTGTAGCTTTAATATGGGAAGAAGCAACAAGAGGGAAAATTTTCCTGGACCATAACAGACTGGTAAGACAGGTGGTCCAGAGACTTTTTGGCTACTATTAATAAGGCCTGGTCCAGTAGTAGCACATTGAGTGGCTTATCAACGAAATCCTCACCTGACCTAGGAATGAGCAATCCTAGCACTGTGGGACTAAATGGTCATGAAATGCCTCCCAAGCCATGGTCAAATTTGCGATCATGGAGGGTCCTGCCAATTAAAATTGGCACTTACGTATCTGCCTCTACAAGGATTAAGTCTCAAGCCACTGCAGCCGCTGACCTTCAGCACACCCCAAAAAGAACTCAGGGTGGAGATCAGGAAAGAGGCACTCTGCTCTGGAAAAAAAAAAGTGCCCAAAAAGGCCTTCCAGTAGATATTTTCAGGAGAAGATTTTATGAGCCCAAATTCTTGCATCTCGTCATATATAGAAAAGCACTAAAACCATTAACAGCCACATTTGCTTTGGCCATTAAGGAAAAAAATACATTTGAAAATCAAAACGGAGTAACTGTAGTTCAGCCATGCAAGCTAAAACTAGGTAACCAGTTTAGACATGATATCAGACAAGTTTCTGTGTTGCTGAAAACTTGAGTTTTCTGAGCTGTGACAGACTTGGGACACCACCAGCCGTGTTTGCTGGCAACCTATAGCTGCAATCTTATGTCTTCAAGGTCTCCTCTTGTGATTATTAAATTTCTAAACAATAAAATCACTTTAGCTCAGATATTAACAAAAAAAGAAAGACTTATATGTAGTGGTCAATAGCTCCTATTATGTATACGTAAATACCACGTCAAAAGTTAACATTAGACAACTGGCTACCTGGCTGTAATTCTCCCAAAAGTGACAAGGCTTCCCTAGATGTTGTAGTGACCTGGAGAGATAAAATGAATGAAGACAGTAAATAAACGGGGCCCAGGGTTCCTGGCAGTCTTAGAGACCCTAACAACCATAGCTTCTCAGAGCCCTAAGGTACAACTACAAGTGAGGTCTCAATTAGTGGATTTCTTAGTGGACACTGGAGCCACCTGCTCTGTTTTAAATTGTACATTAACCTCTTTAAGCAAGACCGCCATTCCTATAGTGGGGGTAAGAGGGCAATCACAACGCGGAAGTCTTTTTAATCGAAAGGCGGTATTCCGAAACTGAATGGCCTTAGATGTGTTACTCGCCTCACAAGGGGGCAGTTGTGCTGTGAGTCACACTGCCTGCTGTATTTTTATACCTGATGAATCTGGAAATGTAACCTCACTTTTAAATGACATGAGATCTCAAATTCAGGAAGAAGGAGACGCAGAGACCTGTGCATCAGTAGTGAGCACTAAAGCCTCACACTGGTTTTCAGTTCTGTTTTTCTTGGGCCCTTCAACGCCTCCAGTCTATCTTTTTTTTTTTAGCTGTTTTTTTTTCCACTTAAAATTTTATTTATGTATTTATTTTACAATATATTTTAAAAATTGAAATATAGTTGATGTACAATATTATATGTTATAGGTATAAAATACAGTAATACACAATGTTTAAAGGTTATACTCCATTTATAGTTATTACAAAATATTGGCTATATTCCCCATGTTGTACAGTACATCCTTGTAGCTTACTTTATACCTGACAGTTTTTACCTCTTCATCCTCCACTTCCATCTTGCCCCTCCCCCCTCCCCTCTCCCCACTGGTAACCACTAGTTCCTTCTCTACATCTGTGAGTCTGTTTCTTTTCTGTTATACTTACTAGTTTCTTGCATTTTTTTAGATTCCAAATATAAGTGATATCTTACAGTATTTGTCTTTCTCTGACTTATTTCACTTAGCATAATGCCTTCCACGTCCATACATGCTGTATACCAGAAACTAATACAAACAGGAATATGAAAAGTTGCTCAACATCACTAATATCAGGGGAATGCAAATCAAAATCATAATGAGATACCATCTCACACCTGTCAGAATGGCCATGAACAAAAGGAACACAAATAACAAATGTTGGCAAGGATGTGGAGAAAAGGGAATCCTCGTACCCTGTTGGTGGGAACGTAAACTGGTGCAGCCATTGTGGAAAACAATATGGAGATTTCTCAAAAACCTAAAAATAGAGCCACCATATTGCCCCAAAATTCCACTTTCAGGCATATATCAGAGAAAAACAAAAACATTAATTCAAAAAGATACATACACCCTGCTATCAAGAGGAAAATTTTTATAATTGTCAAGATGTGGAGGCATCCTAAGTGCACATCAATAGATGAATGGATAAAGAAGATGTAGCATACACATGTAATGGAATACAACTCGCCCGTAAAAAAGAAGGATATTTTGCCATTTGTGAAGGCCTCTGATCTATCTTTTTAGGAATCTTCCAATTCCTGCTACAACTCTTTCAAAACCCCCCAATAATTGGTATGATCATGTTCATTCCTTCCATTTAAAGGTGACCCAGAAGGTGCCCCAATTCAGCAGAAAGCAGCTAAAAGAGAACAATGCCTGATTCCCTATGTCCATAGAAATGGAAGGAATAAACTAAGTGGGGACTTGAAGGAGTAGGAAATGAACTACCCTGGTGCTAAACCTGTTTGCTGATTCTTTCTAAGAAATCCTGCAGTTTGTTTTCTCTCCCTCACTGCTTTTGTGCTAACCAATCCCCAAACTTCTGCCTTACATTCCTTACAATAGCTTTAACCCAGAGGCTATGCTCCAGGAAGAAGGTAATGGGCCAAATCTCAGAAGAATGGACAGACTCTCCACAGCTCCCCATGACACCATGACACTGAGGTTAGGAGGAATGTAGCAGCACCCAGTAAAGCCCCCAGATTGTTACTACCTTTTCTGATCTGTCCAGTTTTTCTATAAAACTTCAGTACCCCATCCTTAAGATGGATTCACAGTCTCTAAGGCATTAACATGTTGTGACTCCCCTTTGGCTGGCAAAGTAATAAAGCTGTTCTTTTTCTCCCCAGACTCTGCCTTTCTTTATGAAATCTTTCCTCACCATATTACTCCCAATAACATTGTCTTTCTCGGACAATTTTGCTCTATAATTGTCTCTCAATTGTTTTATTTGTATCTTATGACCCTAAGAAGTTTGCAAAGCTGTTAGTATAGAGAATATTTAGGAGGAGGCTTTATTCTCTCTTTGTCCTGTTTCTGTGAAGAGATTAGCCTCCAATCACTGGAAGGAACAGGTTTGGAGTATTTCTACCTCCTCTCTCTGTCCTTCCATTTTCCCTCTTCCCTGTGCTTCTTCCCCTGAGAAGTTACTAATATGCTTAGTGAGACGGAGAGAGTCCAGTGGACATCCCACTCTGTGGACAGCTGGATAGTGAAAACCAGGATTCCCTTCGCTCTTTCTCTTCCCCTAGCTGGCACACATTGGTAAGAATGCCAGGGCTCTGCTGCGGCCTCTTTCTCTATGTAGGTAGCTGACTAAACTTCTCCACCTGCAACTGGTTGGTGATGTTGTGTTCATACAAATCTCTAGGTTCACAGTGTCAAAGGATGTGACCCTCAGTGATTGAAATAAAAGGACAAAACTAAATTGACTGCTAACCATAGTAAAGGAGGCACGGTTTCTCCAAGCAGACTGCTGATAAAACTGCTGATAGGGTTTTATAGCGGAAGGACTGGCGGATTTGCAGAAGTTTAGGATTGAAGACATCATTCGCAGAAGCAAATGGTTGTGGTTGTTGCTGATTGGCTGTCACCGTGGTGTATTTATTGGGGTGAGTCTGTGACTGGCTGACTTTAGAGCAAGGGATTGACACTGACTGGCTGATTTGTAAAAGTGTTCACCGAGATGAGTTGTTAATGGCTTGAATAGGTTTCGAGCAAGTTCTGAGTGCTACTTATTGCCTTGGAATAAGGCAATCAGGGCCTTTCCTAGGGATGTGGGAATTTTTTTCCCCATTCAGCTTCACCAGTAATAAAATTGATGTTATACTTTTATCAGCTTCAGGCTCCCTGTGTATAATTTTTCAACTGGTTAGAAGCTGGAGGTCTGAAGGCAGTGAAGTGGTATCCCCAAATCTTCCCAGACAGAGAGGAGTACAGCTGAAACAGGCCACATTACAACTTGGAAGGAACTTGAGAGTTCATTCCATTTAAAAAGCTTTCGAACATTTTTAAGACAAAGCAACCACTTCTTTAAGAAGAGAACTAATATAACCTATGGGCTAGAGTCCACTTCCCTTCTGTCTAGACATTTTGACATTACATCCCTATTGAGATGGTTACTTGAAGCTGCTCTTGTTCTTCTACATTGATTCTGGCTCCACTTTGCACCAGCTTCCTCTGCTGCTGGTCACCCCCTAGAACGCCTGGGCACAGGCCCTGGTGTGCTCTCCCAGACCTAGGCTGGGGAGGAGAATGTGGTGATGTTAACTGTTGATTCTACAACAGTGTTGTCCCTTCAGTCTCGGGAGCACCATCATGTTCAGGTGGTGGTCAGGTGTTCAGACACCCAACACTGACAAGAGAAGGTAAAGAGCTTTTTCTGGAGTCCAATGGGAAAAGCACCATAAAGGCAAAACATCTCTGATGGGTTCCCTTGAATTCTATTCCCGCTTCCTTCCTGGCTCCCCTGCCCTCAGCATTACCTTCTCTGCCTGTGCTGCTAGCCTCTTGCTAGGGAAATCCCCAGAGACCTCAGGCATTGCTCTCACTCCAGGGCCAGGCTTTTCTCTCTGCAGCCCTCAGTTCATTATAACTGAATCATCTGGCTTTTCCTGTGCTTCACAAATTTCAATGTGCTTATAGCTCACTCAGAATCTTGTGAAAATACAGATTGTGATTCACTCGGTCTTGGGTGGGGCTTGAGAATTTGCAGTTCTAACGAGTCCTCAGGTGACATTCCTCCTGTTGATCTCCCACCACAGTGTGAATAAGGAAGGTTCTTGTAACACACTAGGCAAGGGATTCACCAGGACAAACAGGGAAGGCTGAGGACATGGTCAAGTTCTACCACACGTCTTGGGGCATTTGGCACTCCAAGTGGAGTCTGGGCTGGGCTGGGGCTTTGCACATCAGGTCCTTTTTGTGACCTGCTGCTGTGAGCTGCAGGAGTCAGGGCTGCATTATAATGTTGGTGGGCCGCAGACATGTTTGCCTTTGTGGACTCCTTCCTCCATTAGCAAAAAAAAAAAAAAGTTGAAAGTTACATTTTATGATTGTGTTGGTACAAAAATGCATATCATCCAGGCTGAATTTATTATCATATAAAATGTAAGATGAGTAAACAGAAAACTCAGTTAAATAGTGTTGGGAGACCAGCAGGGGGAGCTCTCATGCCCTGTGACATAGCTGAGTCCAGCTAGGAGGAGGAAAGACTCTTCTTTCCTGGCAAGGACTCAGCCAGTGAAAAGCTGAGGGCTCTTTGTTTCCTAGAGCCCTCCCAGTTTTCTTTTCCACTTTATAAAAGCACTCTCCTTTGCTTGCCTTGTGGGAACTTAAACATGGTTGCAGACCCTGAATTCCAATTCTCTGCTGATTCCAAATAAATCCATCTTTGCTGGAGAAATATCTGGCAGTCTATTTGTGTAAGGTCAACAACATTAATATACATGTATTTTTTTTCCTTCTGATTTTAAAAGAAATGAAAATGAACACATTTTGATGTGGCCCTAAAAGTTTCATGGGCCTAGGCACTGTGCCTACTGTGTCTAACGTGAAAGTCATCCCTTGTGGGCCTGCCTGTTGGACCAACCACACACATCTGCTGTGAAAAAAGTACTTCTCGAGCCTGGAGCTGTCTAAATTCCTAAGAAGGATAAAAATATTTCCTAACTGCCTTAAATTTGCAAAGCATCATCCTTTCTGCGGCACTACATTAATATTCAGCACAGGAATTAATTCAATTTGTTCATTCTCCTCCCTGCTGCTTTCCAAATTGTGCTCATTTGGATTTATCATGAATTAAAGAAAAGGGTATAATATTTTAATGTCTATGCCCTTAATTACAAAAAGAGGAGCTTTGAGACTCTTACTCTGGGAAGGACTTGATTACCTTTTAGTCCAGGGCCTGTAGTTCTCTTCTGTTTCCATCTAGAGGTATTTTGACCTTACAGTTACCATAATATATAAAACAGATGCACGTGGAGCTGCTCTGGCTGACGTGGGGGCTGGGGTCTTGCCTGAGTAGCTAGTCCTCCATACTCCACCCTCCCCACCCAGGACACCTCTGAGGCATACCACAACTCTGCGGGAAGCCAGTTTTAGGAGCCATCAATTGAATCCACAACCCCCACCACACTTCACCTATAAGGGACCGGAGGGCCAGAGAGTGTGATTGTGTCTTCTGTTTTTTTAAATCATAAATTTTGATGTGTTTCCAGGTATTAGAATTAACCTGCTTATTCTAGAATTAGAATAAAATTAGCCAGCCTATTAGCTTGGATACTTGCCCTCCTTCCAGACAGAATGGTTAGTCACTTTGCTACTCAGAATGGTTTTGATCCCAGAACCACACCCTGATTTCCTGGAGAAAAAAAGAAACACCGGAATGGAATTGTCAAGGCAAACAATGCCCTGCTACCCAGGAAGAGATATTAATAGCACGTAGGTACTAAGAACAACTTGGGTCAAGCCCAGTTCTAAACGCTTGACTCTGGTTAACTCTATAAGCTTTTTACGGCAGTGCCATGAGGTGGGTGCCATCTTTTCCATGCTTAAGGCACGCAGAGTTTCAGTATCTTTTCCGGGTTTCCTGGTTACTCAGCTGTGGCGTCAGATCATGGGTCCAGCCAGTGTGCATCTACGGTCTGGTTCTTAAACTGTTACGGTGATAGATCTAAAAGTTCCTATCCCAGTATTGACATTTTCTGCTTCAGAGAACAGATGTTTTCCCCCTTTATTTTCTACTTAGCTTCTGCTGCCTGTCCAAGAAATTGAGAAGTCCTCAAAATCTTTCCTTGTCTACTGATAACTGTACAACTTACTCTCTCAAAACTCATCTGCAGACAAGAACTTCAGGTCATGATCTTATTTCCTAATTTTGTGCTCATGGGAAGCGATTATAATATAGAACAGTCTTGGGGGCTCAGGGTGGAGTCACAGTGAGAGCCAGGGTTAGGCTGTCTCTGGTTCTCAGAACCCTTGCCATCTGTCACCCCACAGCCTTCTCCACCAAGGCATGCACTCCATGCCTAGATGCTATGTTGGCATCCCAGCACTGAGTCCTCCCAGCTTGACTAGTGTGTCAAGCTGCATTTCTGCCCAGATGGCTGTATAATGCAGAGTTCCTGTCACCACTGAGGTTGATGCTTTCCCATCTCTGGAAAGCAGCAAGTGTTCAGACAGAAGACAGCCTCTGGGGCCAAGCTGCTTAAATCCAATGCTTGTCCTATTACTAGTTGGAGACGTTGAGTAAGTGATTTACTTCCCCTGAGACTCGGTTTTCTTACTAATAAAGTGGAAATAATTGTAGTATCCACCTCATTTAGCTGTTGTGCAGGATGATTAAGACATATAAAGCACTTAAAACAGTGCCTGGTTCATAGTGAAAAATTAATAAAGAGCATTTAGTATGACTAGACAGTTGGCAGCAGGAGAAAAAACAAAGTGATTTCTTGTTATCCTATGAACATTTCAAGACTCGAATTCTTTTTTTCAAATTTTTTTTGGGGGAGGTAATCAGGTTTATTTATTTATGTATATATTTTAATGGAGGTACTGGGGGTTGAACCCAGGATCTTGTGCATGCTAAGCACACACTCTACAATTGAGCTATACCCTCCCCACCTTCAAGACTAGAATTTTTGAGGTATCTTTCACTGTCTTATTGGACCCTCTTCCATTGTATAATTAAAGGAACACAGATCTCTCAGACTTAGAATAAAAATCCTCTTCCACATTTGTCCCTTATAGTTGGTGGGGGAAAAACAAAGGCCCAATTTGCAACATTAGCTTTCTTGGAGATGTCAAACTAACACACCCTCTGACGCTGACTCCACTATGGCTGTTAATCAGAGTCTGGGTAAGTATTATCCAGTCACATCTGATTCACTGGTTTCAACTCCACCAGCAGAAAACCCACATATTACTCTATGGACAGACACTCCCAACTCAGCGTTCAGCTTTCTCCCTCATCCTACCTCATCATGTTAGGTTGACTTTGTCCTGTCTTGTCAGATCCTGTACCACTTCTAAATGATTCCCTTTTATAGCCTGACCTTCCTGCCATACCCACTTTCTTTTCTTTAAGACAATTTTTATTGTGAAAAATACCACACATAAACTGGTGCTGTGGTAGACGTTGTGATGTGCTGCCCAGTACCTTTCAGAATAAAGACCTAGTCCCAACTGCTAGGAGCATGGACAGCAAAAAGCCCTCAGTTTTTAGGCCCCCATGTGGATGGTCTCAGCTGAAGAGAGCTGCTTTGCTCAAGGCCAAGACCTTCTCCCAAGGGTGGCTTGCATTCAATGACTACTCAGTGTAGATACATAAAGACCTTTCCCTCATAACCAGATCAGGACAACTCTAGAGGGTCATCCTTGCTTCAAAGCTCCCAGTACAGATGGCTGAGACCTCCACTAAGACTGCAGTGCAGATCAACTTCTTACTCTGTCCAATCTTGCTTCCTTCAGTTCCCTTCCATAGTTGTTTGTTCCACTGACACTGCCAAATAAATCTCTTGAATGATCATCTCCATCTCAGAGGCCGCTTGTGACATGTATACAATACTTTATACTATAAACCATGGTACCTATTTCACTTTACAAATTGCACTTTTTTGGAAGGAAGTCACAATGCTTTGACCATACACAGGGAGTGGGAAGTTATTCTCTACCACTTTAAGGGAGAAGTAGTTTATATAAATTATTTGGAATTCTGCATGTAAGATTTGTCTTTTTTTGCTCCATTTATTTACTGATTAAACCAATCATTTATATTAGTATCAATTTATGGATTAAAAAACTACTTTGGGTTATAATTAATACCACTTTATTTTGTTGCTTAAATTGTTTCAGCTTTGTTCATTGAGAACTCCTTCAGTTGGCTCCTGTGTTCCTCCTTATTGTGGGATGGATGTGTGTGTGTGTGTGTGTGTGTGTGTGTGTGTGTGTGTGTGTGTTTTAGCATTTTCTTGCTTTCTATCCCTACAAGATGCTTCAGGCTCACCTTGTATATTTCCTGCCTTAGTCCTAGACTCAGCCATTTCTTCAAAGATCTCTGGTTCCTTTTTTATTGAAGAATGGTATTAGAAAACAAGACTTGGGTTCTGGGTGTGCAGGTAGATTTTTTTTTATTACCATTTTCTCTATTTTATGTTGGCTAAGTCCTAGGGTTAGGGCTAGCTTTTCCTAGGATAATTAAGTGAAACCTGCTCATCACAAAAAATGAATACTGTGAAACAATCTACCTATGGAGGTGTCATATTGGTTAGTTGTACTTCTATCAGAATATAGGATGGACAGGAAAGCAAGTGAAATTGTAAACAGCTTTGGATCCTGCAGTTCCTCTTCTTTCCATATAAACAAATACTCCTATTGACCAGTGGTCTATAGTGTTGGCTGCACATCACAATAACTTGGGAAGAGATCCCTATCTCTGCCCTCAGAAATTCTGTTTTAATTGGTTTTAGGTGAAATATATATTTTTAAAATGTTCCCCAGGTGATTACAGTGTGCAAATAGAACTGAAAACCACTATTGTAAACCATGTGCCAATTATTTTGACCCAAAATAATTATGATTTTATTTTGTAAAAAATGTGCTTATTTTTAATGATTATTCTATGTTTATCAAGGTAAACTGAGATCAAGAAAGCATACATAACAATGAAAATAGTAAGATGTGTCTTCTCAGCAGCTTCTCTTCACTAAGAGGTTGCCTTACCCAACGATCTTGAAAATGAATCAGTCAGTTCTTCGGGGGCACTCTTTCTTTTTTTCAGTTTGTTAGTCTTCTACTTTGTCTTTTTTATGCTATAGATTGTTATATTCTTTAGCAATCTATGTTCAATTCTGATATGTTCAAGACCAAGCAAATTACACATGTTCAGAATGTCTTGTTTGATTTTTGCTTTTTCACTGAATTAGGAATATATGTTAGTGATAACAGGGACACTGATCATCTCATATTCATCTGAAAACCACCCCCGAAAGCCAAAAACCTCCTTCCTAGGCTGCCTCCATAGGTGGTAACCGGTAATACATGTTTCCCCTCTGTCACTTATGGCCAAAAGTTTGATTTTTTTATCCCCTACTCTCCTCCAAATCAAACCACCCAACAAACTGCACAGACTGACTGGATTAATCATCTCCAGGCTGGTACAGTCCTGTATGATGATCCTCAGAATCACTATGACAAAAGCCTGAAAAGTGACTAATGGTTAATTGCTAGATGAGTAGAGCCTTTCGGGAAGTAATGGACAATTTTGTTACAGTGATGTTTCCTTTGACATTTTTGGCTTTAAGTATGTGGCATCAAAAGGAAAAGCATTACTAATTCAGGAAGAGAAACAGTCCTCAATGAAAAACATGAAGAACAAGTAACAGTTGTCAGAGACTTTCTACACATGAAAAAATGTATATATTTGTTCTAATGCATTCTGTTATATGTTATGTCATTCAAACAACACTAAGACTATGGGCTTTGAAATCACACTGCATAGATTCAAATATTTGGCTCCATAACTTATTTCAGTCAAATCCCTTAATCTCTGTGAGCCTCAGTCTACTCATCTATTAAACAGGGCAGTAATATTAGGCTGAAATTGTCATTTCTGTAGGTCATAAACAGTCAAGTATCAGCAATTTTCTAGGTTAAACTTGGTAATTCCTACTTCATAAGGTTCTTTTTTTTCAAGCAAATAACACTCAAATACATTTAACCAAACCTAAAATATTTTCTCCCACTTTCTATTATTTATTTACTTAAAACATTAAAAAAAATTTAATACAATTTTAAAGGTTACTTTCCATTTACAGTATTTACAAAATATTGGTTATATTCCCCATGCTGTACAATATATCCTTGAATCTACCTTACGTCCAATAGTTTGTACCTCCCACTCCCTTGCCTTCCACGTACTTAACAAATATTTTCCTCTTCCAAAGAGAATGCAGGGCAGTACATACAATCTGTAGTGTTATGTTATGCTTGCAATAGAAAACTGTTTGATTTATGTGTTTGAAATCTACCTGCCACTGGTTAGTTCCTGAAAATCTGACAAACTAACAGAGCCGATTGAATAACGAGAATAAATTTTTGCATGGGAGAAAACGTCCTCGGTGCTTTTAACATGAATTTTATAAATATTTTTAAAAGCTTTCTTTTTACCTCTTCACTTCTCCTCTCCATTTTCTCTAGCACTAATAATATTATCTTAAACTTAGTGTTTCTAATTTTACTCTTTCCCCATCTTTCTCCTCATTATTATGTATTGGTTCACTCCTGAAATTTTTGGTAAAATTAAGTATCTATATTATTCCTTAGAAATAAAATGAAGCAAAAACAAAGAGGAAACAGCTCATCTACTTAGGCAAAGAACAAACTGGAGTTGTCTGCTGGAGGAGTAGAATGTTCTCAGAGGGCCATCTGTAGTTCCTCATTTTTTTTTCCTTTATCAACTTACTTCTACATAAGCACAGTTTCCCTGCTTAACCAGGAGGTGGTCAACCACCATATAACCTAAAGCCAATACCATATAACTTATCTTTTCTTTGTACACATGTAACTTTTCTTCATAACACGGCATCTTACCTGGGCCCCAGCTACCGGCCACATATGGGTGAAGTTAGGTAAGAGCCTCCTGGAGTCCTCTGTGTCCTGGAGCAGATAAGCTTCCTTGGACACCATGACAGCCTGTGCTTCACCACTTAGTAGCTGCATGACCTTGGGAGAGTTACTTAATGTCCTTGTACCTCAGTTTTCCTTATCCATCAATTAAATTAGTATGATGAAGTACTTGCCTTAGAGGGCTTTTAATGAGAAAATACCTGTCAAGCACTTAATAAATGTTAATGATGACAGGGATGGTTATGATAATGATAACAATGAAGAAAATATTCCCAGGCCACTTAAACAGATTTTCCACTATATCTCTTAATTTGTTTGAGTCCCAGGAGTGTCAGTGGAGAGAACTTGGCTTATGGCCATATTTGGCATTTAGTCATATAGAGAAACGTTTGTTGTACTCATGGGAGAATGGTTTAGGGAAGCCAGATTAAAGGGTGGGCAATGGGATCTCTCAAATAAAAATCTTCTAATGGAGTAGAAAGTTCATTAGGCTTAGGTCACTCAGGCCAAAGTCTGGGTTAGACAGTAAAAGAAGGTTCCAAATATAATGTATGGCTGCATGTGAGTGCACTCTGACCAGTGTCAACCCTACCAGGCTGCTATATATGACAGAATTGTATCTTTAAAGGGTCCAAAGAACTCTGCAGTAAGAATCCTTCCAAAGAACTCAACAAGGAAGAGAGAAGGAAGCATTAATTAGTCACTGCCTTCTGGGAACCCACAATTAAGAATAGACATACATGGGACATATAGATAGACAAAAGAAACACGAATGTATGAAGTAATGATCTATTTACATGGTATATAAATAAAAATTAAAGGTATTTTAGAAATGGAGCCTATAAGATTACCAAATGAATATTAGTTATGGTGAAAGACAGATGTCAGCTCTCATTTGGAAGTAGTGAGCTTGGAACAAATTTATTTTAGAGTTTGGGGCAATTTCATTGTAGGGCTTGACCTAGTTTAGATTATCATTGGAGGTTGGATCAAGGGTCTTATGGGTTGGATTGTGTCCCTCAAAAAATTATATGGAAGTCCTAACCCCCAGCACCTGTAATGGTAACTTTGGAAACCAGGTTTTTGTAGATATAATCAAGTTAAGAGGATGTAACTAGGTTGGGTACTAATCCAGTATGATCGCTGTCTTTGGAGGAAAAGGAAAACATGTGAAGAGAGACACACAGGGTGAACATTATGTGATGACAGAGGCAGGGGCTGGAGAAATGGCAGCTGTTAACCACGGAACACCAAGGAGTGATGGCTACCACCAGAAGCTAGAAAGAGGCAAGGAAGGCTTCTACTCAGAGTTTTGGAGCATAACCCTGTGGACACCTTGGTTTTGGACTTCTAGCTGACATTTTAAAAGGCATTCTAGGTTTTCTAAGATTTTCTCACACTTTCATTGAACATGAAAATGTAGGGTGGTCTCATTCAGTCAGGTCCCATGTAAGGCATTATAAGCGAAGCCCACCCCAAGCTAGGAATCCTGGATTTGCTTTTAATCTTTGATGCTTTTGCAGGTCATTAGCTCATGAGTACTCACTTTGTCACTGCAAGGTAAGTACGAAACAAAGACTGTTTTTCTTTGGAGATTGAGAATCATCTTGAACCCCAGCGACTCTTGAGGTCTAATCTATAAAAATTAATAAACAGAAACCTCGATTAAATACAGCTGGAAGACCAAAAAGGGGAGCTCCTATGCCCTGTGATGGCTGCAGAGCCCAACAGGAAGAAGGCAGGCTCCTTCCTGGCAAGGACTCAGGAGATGAAAGACCACGGACTCTTCATTTACTACAGTCCTCCCAACTTCCTTTTCCCCTCTACAAAAGAGTTCTCCTCCCCTTGCCCTGCGGGAAGCTGTCTGTGGCTCACCATGGTTGCAGACCCCAAATGGCAATTCTCTACTGATCCCAAATAAACTCATCTTTGCTGAGAAATATCTGGCAGTCTGTTTTAGGTTAACAGTCCTGATTATGTACGTAGCATGATCCTCTTTTTTATTTAAAAGCCCTAAAATCAACATACATGCATGAAAATACGGAAGTGACAACATCTATTGAAACAAGATTGTACTGGAGAAGATCTGCAAGAATGCTAGCTTTTAGAAAATTACATCTTGACATATTTTACACATAGGAAGCATACATTACTTAGGTAATACAAAGTCTAATTAGAACAAATTAAAAAATGTTTTTCTTTAGCAGTGGCTAATTTACACATTCACTCTCCCAAAGCCCATTGATTGAGGAAACACTGATCAGATGTCTGGAGGCACCCAACAGTGAAGCTGTCAGTCCTGTTTAGAAATCAAACCTCTGACTTTGGTCTCAACAGCACAAAGCTCCAAATGATATAATACCCACCGTTTACACATAATCATAGCAAACTCAGAGTCTACTTGCAAATTGTATAACTATGCATTAATATAGGATCACATACCTCCTTAATTAAGCATGATTTAACTATTTGATTGTTAGCCTCTTAAGTCATAAAAATTATGACATTTGAATTTCAGTATAGTGTGAGGCTAGAACTATAAAATCTCAACCTGAGATATAATAAATGTAATTGCCTTTTTTTCTGCTGATTTACTGGTGTTCTTTAAAAATTTGAGTGTGATGTCATTTAAGCCATATCTGCTATTGTCACAACCACCTATAGGTTTCAGATTAGTAAAGTCTTTGAAATACGACTCTTCTCAGCAGAAAGGAATCTGCAGCACTTGGCATAAAGAATATAATCTCTGGCCTTTCTGTGGCTAGATTTACAGCTGTGACCTTAGGCTCTATTTCTTTTGGAGTGTAGTCACTTTAAGTTACCAGTGATGATTGCTTTAAGTTACTAGGTCACTGTGAATTGCCTAATATAATGTCAGATTCGTGCTTCCCAAGGGCTGGGCAGTATTAGGGACACGAAACAAAGTGAATTTTAATGTCTGCAGAAGGCAGTGCTCTGATATATGAGCTACCTCAGTAACAATGAATTTCCACGGCAGCACACTTTAACACCAGTTCTTAACCTCTTCCATACTATCCATCCTTTAATTCGTGAAATATTATGAGTTCACTTTTAATTAGGTAAAATAGTCTGAAACTACCCAGTTAAAGAGATGAAAAGGAAGAACTAAAAGCTAGTTCTATCTTAAGGCCAACCTCTTCCTAGAATGATAAAAAGAGAGTTGCATGAGGGATGAAACAAAGCTGCAAAGAGTGCCCTCCAATCTCTTAACTCACCACCACCTAGAAGTTGAACTGAAGACTTAATCCTGCTGCATTTCCAAAATGAATATTTTGTTTGTTTAAAATTCAGATCTATATCCGGATTGCAAGCAATAAAGGCAGTTGAAGAATTTGTGTTTTACTGGTTAGACGTTGTCTAGCCTTTAACAGGAGGAAGTCATGTACAAGACCCTTCTTTGATACCCTTCATTTAAATATGTTGTGAACACTAGATGGCACTCTGGGGTTGCATTTCTAGTCTCCTCCTCCAGTACCAAAGTCTTGCAACATTAATTCCCTCCTTTAAAAAGAGCAAACACACTGTTTAAACAAAGGTCCCTGTAGTTGCTCTGTAGTTCTGTTTTTATATTTATAGTCATGTAATCAATATGTTGGGAGAGTAATTAATTTTTAACCTCAGTCCGTGGGGAGATCAAATGTTAGTGGAGTTAATGGATACAACAGGCTTCATTATTCTAAAGTAACACTAATGATAAAGGCAAGGAAGAAAGTGGAAGGCTGTAAACAATTGTGCCATCAAACCCCATCATAAAGCAACAGTGCAAAGTGATCACGGGATGCTGCCCTATTGTCACAAAATCTCCTTTAACCCCTTCTAGTGTAATGAATCTCATTATATGCTGAACTCTCAAATTTCTTAATTTATTATGATTATAGTAATCTATTGCAGTTAGGACTTCTGTCCTTATTTTTCTTTTCTAATAAAATTGTAAATGATGTGAGGATTTGTGAATCTTTGCATCTCCTATATTGCTTAACCAACTGTCCTCATATAACACTAATAGGGTTCATAAATAAATGTTGAATTTAATGAAATTAGATAGGATAAAACTGGGTCAAAGGACCTACGGTGGATGGCTCTGTCAGGGATAGTTCATTTTCTTGAATTTATCATTAAAAGAGGAAGATTAAATGATTATTCCATGAAAAACACTGGTTGATATTGTTTTTGTAGATACATTGTGTAAGAAACTGTTACTTGCTTATCAACATCCCTTCTCCCCTTCTTCCTTAACAGAACCCTGGTTTTTAGCTGGGCATATTGGGGCCAAAAAATAAAGGACTAAACTCCCCAATTACCCCTTGCATCTAGGTGTAGCTCTAAGACTGCATTCTGGCTGAAAACAGCAGCTGAAGAGTTTTGCAGGCCTTTTAGGAAGGGTCTTAAAGAATGCTAATTCAGCCTTTCCTACTTCTTCCTGAAACTCCGGAAGCTATCTGGACCACAAAGGTGACACTGAGGAAACAAGCCAAGTACTGGGGATGGTAGAGCAGGAAGATGGGAGTCTGGCGCCCTGACAACACATTGCAGCCCCCAACTACCTGTATCCCAACCCATTTTGTGTAAAAGAAGGAAACTGTTTTCTCATCTAAGCCACACTGTTTTGGAATTTTCTGAACCTAATCCTGATACACACAGTCTAGATTAATTGTGAATCATTACTTTTTTCATTTTCAGGGATTTTCTGTAAGTATGATAATGATCATATAAACTTATCATCTAAGTATAAGCAGGAGTTAAGGTGTTCAAAGTGAACAGGTAGGTTCAGAATGTACAGTTTTCTATTCTAAAATCATAGAAGACAAGTTTGGACATAATTTATAATTTGTGTTAATTTAGTAATGTAAACTTCAGAGCAAGCTGAATGAAATGGAATTCTTCAGAAGGACGGAAGGAGACCTGCCATTTGGGATTAGTAGTTGTGATGCATGACGATTTGTGAGTATGTGATCTTTATTCATCCCGTATATTCAGTAGGGACCTAGATAAACTGAGTTACAGTGGCTCACTTCCCTTTTTTAGAACCAGAGGTTAATTATATTTGGATGGTGGGAGTAGGTGAGCAGGGAGAGGGTTAAAACAAAGGGAAGAAATGAACAATTGCTGAGTATCTTTAACCAGGTAGTCGCAAAACATACATACTTGTATTTAATCTTTCCAGATGGTAAGTCTGCATTTTATGACGAGGTAAGTAACTCTTTCTCAATCTCAACTGACCTCTAAACACTGTTCCCCTGAGGCTCCATCCTTTGCTCTCTCTAGCTTTTATCACTAGAAGTCTTTCCTGATCACCCTGTGCTAAATAGTCATTTTAATCTTCATCTTATCTTTCTTTTTGTTCCTTTTTAGTCCTTATAGCAATTTGAAATGAACTTTTGTGTATCTATCTCTTCTGTATATCTATCTACACATCCATCCGTTATCTATCTATCTATCTATCTATCTATCTATCTATCTATCTATCTATCTTTCTATCCATCCATCTATCTACGTATCACCCTTCTTTCTCCCTACTCTGTAATATATGTCCCATGGGGGCAACAGTCTTGTCTTATATATTCCCTGCTGTCTCTTCCCTTCTTAGAACAGTGTGTGTCATGTAGAAGGTTCTTAATAACATTTTAAAATTGAATAAATGGGCAACCATATTTATTTATGGGCAAATAGTGAGTAGATGGCAGAGCTGAGATGGGAACCTGGCCCTTTCTTGCTTTAAACCCTTATTTATTCATTACAAGGTCTCCCTATCAGTCAACCAGGACCCAGGGGTTCTTCTCTGAGCAAGACTATTTTATTAAAGCAAGGACTATTTTAGCTTAACATACTGAAGAATTGCCGCAATGATTTGGCTAACTTGTGTTCCCTCTGAATGATTTTCCCTGAATTCCACAGTTGCTTTAGTTTATCATATGTATTTGATATGAATTATTTAAATAATTGCCTCAACTTTCACTTTTTTTTGCTATCATTTATTATTCTTTCTATGTATGAAGAACCATTTCCTTTTAAAAATAATGTTGTCCATACCCTTGTGAACTAGTTAATTTTTTTTCCAACATTCTGTTTTGGGCTGTGTAGATATGACCTAACAGTCACTGCAATAATGCTGTTGTTTCAAAGGGTAAAGACCTTTTTTCTTATGAAAAAATTGAATGTAAAAAAAAAAAAAAAACCCCACCTCATATAGTGTGAGAATGCCTGTTTTTCTTGGTCATATTTCATTTCCTTAGCAAGACTATTTTCTTCTGCTTTCCATTGTCAGCAGACAAAAAAGATACAATTAAATCAAGGAAACCTGGCAGAGCCGATTTTGGAAAATAAAGTGAATTCAGTTTCTGATTTGAACAAAGAGCAATTTATTATGCTGGAAAAACACTGCCCTGATGAGATTCAAATTCAGCATGTCTCATGCTAGTTCAGGACACCACTTCAGATCTGCATTTGTGTTTATCTTTGAGAAGGGGCAGTGATTTCACTCTCAAACTTTAAACTCCAAAAAGGACGTGGAGTTGTTTAAGGGTCAGCTAGCAATTAGCACTCAGAACCCCCATGCGGAGGCCAGAGGCGGGGGCCAGATTCTCAGCCTCCTCCAGCCCTGAGCTCACTGATTCCAAGTATAGATTTCTGTAAACAACTCCAGCCATTCTGTTGGAGCAAATGAAGCGCTAGGGTTGGTCAGAGGGAATTTTATAAACCAGATGAGTTCTAAGGAGACTTTTGAAATTAAAAAAAATTTTTTGATGAATGTAATAACCATAATAATACCTTATATTTGTATAAAACATTATATCAATTAATATTTACAACCAGCATTGTGAGGTATAATTATCTTTGTTCTTTATAAGCAGGAAAAGTGCAACTTAAAAAATTATGGGACATTGAGAGTCACACAGGTAGTAAAGTCGGCTTGAACTAGACTAAGATCTGATTCCTAATATCACACTGGTATTACTAAAAAGGATGAAGAAAACCAGCAGCTGTTTTCATGACTTTTACCTTCGCATATTTCTGGATTTTGCCAAAGTTTGGCCCTCTTTGATGGTAATTTTATCCTAGCATCTTCCACATTGAATCTTTTTGTGGAGGAAGGCAGGTTATATAATAATAATGATAATGATAATGATAATGATAATGATAATGATAATGATCATCATCATCATCATCAAGGTCCCCAGAAATAATATTGCCACTTAGTGAAAGTTTTGCATACATCATTTCATTCAGTCCTCCCACAGTCTTATGAGGAAGCCACTATTCTATTTGTATTTCCATTTTATAGGTGTGAAAACTGAGGCTAGGAGTATTAAACAACTAGTGCAAAATCACACCACTGGTAAGTGGTGGAAATGATTCAAACCTAGATTGTCTGATTCCAAAGTGTGTCCACCCAGCCTCTATGCAATAGCACTTCTATCCAGAATAAGAGTAGGTGTGTGTGTGAGGGTCGTGCCTGCCAGGTCACTGGGCCCTGAATTATGACTGGATTAAGTCTGTAACATGATGTCAGGCGATTCAGGTTTCCACATGTGGCTCCTTATGTAACGGACAAAATTAGTTTGGGCGTGCTCCTGCCAAAAGGACAGTTGCAGTGAAGCGAAGTAACTTGCTACAGTAAGCAACCCGTCTTTGTGGTATATATTTGCCACACGTAAGTACAGTTCCAGTCAGTTAAAAGTTGTCAGCTGCAGTTGTGAAATAATCTCTCACAGAGTGCTGCTTATCAGGAATGGGTGCCTTATTTTTATTCAAAACCCTTATAACTCCCAAGCAGTCCGGTTTGGAATACTGCAAAAAAGAACTACAATTTTAGAAAAATGTAATATTTTGTTGATTTTTAGTATATTTATTCTGCTTTGTTAAATGGAAATAAATAAGTAAATCCATCCTTTAATTGTTTTTATTATGAGAAAATCATTTAAATTTCCTCTCTAAATAAAAGTTGAGAAGATATTCAAAGAATATCCGTTTGAAGGGACAGCAAATTATAAACCAGCTCGGGGGTGGGGAGAGAGTGGTCCAGATAGCTCAGTCTAGCTCTGTTTATACAGCTCATATTCAAAGGGGGAAATTTTTAGTGGAATTTCAAAGTCACAGGGGTTGAGAGATGGTCTCCTTGACTGGGGGGATTATGCTGAGCAGTAGTTTGATCAATAAGATAGAGGTTTTTGAAGGATGTTCTGAAGTGTCTGGCTTAGTTTAGAAGTAATGCAGGGTGGAAATTTCCGGAAGAATATACAACACAGTGTTACCATCAGTTACCCTTAGGGAGTGAGAGTGGAGGGTGTGGGAGAGTAGTCAGAGGCTACTTCTTGTACACTTTATATCTTTTTGTCTAACTAAAATCTTTTTCCATGAGGATATATTTTATAATAAAAATAAACAAAACAAGACACAACAACATAAAGAATTGACAAAGGGAACATCTAGGAATGGGCATAGGTTTTTAAGCAGGAAAATGACATAGTCAGATATATAATTTTGGCAGCTGGTTTTAGATTATAAGAAAGTCAACACGGAGAGGGCAGAATCAGGAGGTCAGCGTTAGAATAACCTTGGAATAAGATGTTGAGTAATGACTTCTAAGCCAACTATAATTTTGAGACAGTATTCTAAAGCCCACATGGAGGATTCACATTTTCTTCACATCAGAGTATTTAAAATAAAATGATTCAAAGTAATCGTAATTTAAAATTTGATACGCCTGCACTAGAGGGAGTTACATTTTTAATAACAGCTTAAATCTCCATCAGTATAACAATCCTTAAATAAGTATATCCTCAGTGCAAATGTAGGAGATAGGTGTATGAAAAAAATATATAAGGGATATATTACAAATGAATAGAAAAAAAGAGTAAGAGCAGCACATGACACATTAACTTTTTTTTTCCTGTGAATCAACCAGGCTCAATGGTGGCAACCTTGGTTTTTAACTATCTGTCATTGTAAGCATTCGTTTACTAAACTAACAGCATTTCATTAAGCAAGACTAATTCCTGTGAGCATTACCTTAGCCCATTAGCTTCCAGACAGTCATTAATTCCTGTGACATGTCTTGGGATGAGATCATTATTATTATCATGATTGTTTTTATCAATTAGGTTCATTTTCCAAAAAAAAAAATCCATATTTTTAACATTTGGTACTTTCTTTCTGAAACATGTTTTTTTCCAGTATCTTTGTGATAGTAATTTCTTGCTTTACCTATGTGTTTCCATAGATCTTTTGGCTACCACTTAAGCTAGTTTAAATTCCTTATGTTTAATTTTCATAGTCTAACAAAATAAATTCAGAAGCAACTTTGCACAAGTATCCTAAGGGGACATTTGGGTTTCTCTGTAATATTTCTTTACTGATACTTGTGAAAAAAAATATCTCTGAAAATCATGTGCCTGACTTCAGAAGTGCGGGGCAGGATTTCACAAAGGCTCTGAATTTGGCATTTCTTGTTTACAAGGATTGTTGCCACTGATGAATATGGTGGTTGTTTAGTCACAGTTCCACAGGAGGGAAGGCCCAACTTGACTATAATGGAAAGAGCAGATGTCAACAGAACACAGTGGCCAACGTCAAAATGATGGCTTCGGCTGGCTGACAGCAAGCAGTCTGTCCGTTACCACTTTCCACCACTTTTAAAATTAGAGACAGAAAGAAAACTCATAAGACAACTGTGAGAAGTATAAACAAGCAAGAAAGGTAAAGGAAAAAGAAATGAAATATGGTGCTTAAAAACTCCAGGCTGCCCAATAAAAGTAGGAAATGATATTACAGATCCCGTGGACCGTAATGGGGAACACAAATGGTTTGGGGAGTCAGTGAGAAACAGTTCTGACATATTTGGATGCCAAAGATTTTTAAAGTTGATCTCTTTTGGCCTGGTAAGATTTTATGCATTTTTGTCGTTCCAGCCGAGAGGTCTAAGGATTAGTGGATGTTTCTGCCAGCCTGGAACTCATGTGGTGAGAAGAATGCATGCATGTGACAATGAAAAAAGTGAATGCATAAAGACAAAGGGATTCTTTTCAAGGAAAGTCTAAAATTATTATTGTAATCTGGGACCAGTGCTTCAAAATGATGTTAAATTAGAAGTTTACTTAAATTAAAATGTTTGTTTATGCATCCTAAATATGGCCGCTGTCATGAGTTGCCTCTTTAATGCTAACTAGTTTCTCAGAATGCTTAACCAGGTAGGGTTTAACTGCCTGGGAGAACACAACCTGGGCCCTACTCTGAATTGGTCTATATAGGGAGCTAGCACTTCATTAAAAAAAATAATAAAGGATAAAGAGCTATTTGGATGTCTGATGCTAATTTTAGAGGGAACTAATGAACTAATTCATATCAGTTTTCTAAAAACCTACACTTATTTTTTTCCTACACTTATTTTTTTCTACACTTATTTTTAATTTTTATTTTTTAACTGAAGTATAGTTGTGTTAGTTTCAGGTGTATAGCAAAGTGATTTGGTTTTATATACATATATATTTTTTTTCAGCTTCTTTCCAATTATAGGGTTATTACAAAACCTACACTTTTTATTGATAAGAAGAAAAACACATCAGATTAGCTCAGAAGCATGCAATGGAGAAAAGGGTGAAGACAGATGTTCTCTCTGTTTCCAGCGTTTGTTAAGTATTTGCCTTGAAGCCAACACAGTACTAGTTGGATGGCAGGATAGCAAGTTCTACTAATGATAGGCTTTACATTACCGTAGATACGCTTTTGCAGTTTTCCTAGATTTCTGCTCCAGGGTCACATGGTAAGTCAATAGTAGTTATAAACCTCTCAGTGTTGTGATCAATAGCTTTGGCTGACGTAATCTAGACCTCTGGTGTAATTTACAACAAAGGACAGTTTGGGCAAGCCTCTGTTTTATTACCTTCAGTTCACCAACTGAAATATTTCACTGGTTTATGACTGAAGTTTTTTTTCCCATTTTTTGATAGATAGGAAATTGAGGTAGTCCTGAAGAAAAATGTCAAGTATGAAAAGGAAAAACATTTTATGGAACTAAAAGCAATAAGCATTTCTTCCTTTGGGGCATAATGTCTGCATACTTATCTCCTGAAACTGTCTAAAGCACCACAAGAGTGCATCCTACATGTATGTGTAGTCAGCTGTGTATGTCTAGTTATCCAAATGGATTATAATATTAATGAAGTATTCCTTATCTTCCAAATACACACCACATAACATATAACACCATATAACAATACTGTACTTTGTCTAATTTTCCTGAGCCTGAATAATCATTAACCATCCATTTGAACAAAGCAAGGAACAGTAATAATCTCTAGACAGGAATACTAAGAACCAGGACTCCTGTCCTTGTGCCTTCCTGCAACTTTCCTGTAATTTAGATGGGTTGTTATTTCCCATATCTGTTGTGGACTCTAAGTCTGAGGGCTAAAAAAGAAAAAAGGAAACTAGTCATTGGAGAAGTGATTAAAGGAATAGTAGGGAGTTTGGAGAAACAAGATGGGACAGCCTTCAGGTATCCTGCACTAAGAGGAAAGGTGCCACCATCCTGTCATTGTTTTGTCACCCTCTCGTCCCCCACCTATACTCCCATAACAATACTCAAGGACGAGGTGGAATCACAGATTTATTTCTACCGTATAAAGCAGGTATGAGGTGAAGGATGGGGTATGAATTTTATTTAAACATCTGTAAGGTTCCTTTCAGCCTTAACTTCCTTTTCATCAACTACAGGCTACATTTACATGGGCTTCTACTAAGACTGAAGATAATAACATCACAATTATTGAGCAAGTATGGTGTGCCAGGTGACTTTACACACTATGTTATAGTCCCTGTACAACTATGTGCAGAAGGTAGTAAGTGACAGAAGAAGAAACTTAGGTTGAAAGAGATTCAGTATTTAGTCCAAGATAAGTCAGAGCTTGATCCGTTTGCTTCACTAAAAGGCTTCACTTAATATGTTTAAACTGTGATGCCCTCCCTGATTTCAAACTATTTTACAAGGCTGTAGTAATCAAAACAATACAGTACTGGCCTAAAACCAGACATATAGATCAATGGAACAGAACAGAGATCCCAGAAATAAACCCACGTATATATGGTTAACTAATTTACAACGACAGTGCCAAGAATATACATGGGGAAAGTACCGTTTTTTTCAATAAATGATATTGGGAAAATTGGACATCACTTGGAAAAGAATGAAACTGGACCACTATCTTGCACCATTCACAAAAAACAATTCAAAATGGATTAAATATGAGAATGTAAGACCTGAAAATATAAAACTCTTGTAAGAAAACATAGGTTGTAAGCTCCTTGACATAAGTCTTAGTGATAATTTATGGAGTCTGACACCTAAAGCAAAGGCAGCAAAAGCAAAAATAAACAAGTGGGACTGGATCAAATTAAAAAAACTTCTGCATAGCAAAGGACACCATCAATAAAAGTGGAAAGTCAGAGAAAAGTCATTTCTCTGAATGGGAGAAAACATTTGCAAAAAATATATCTGATAATGAGTTATATCCAAAATATATAAAGAACTCACACAACTCAGCAAAATAACAATCCGATTAAAAATTAGGCAGAAGATCTGAATAGACATTTTCCTAAAGAAGACATATAAATAGTCAACAGGCATACAGATGGCCAACAGGTATATAAAAAGATGCTCAGCATCACTAATCATCAGAGAAATACAAATCAAAACCACAATGAGATGTCACCTCACACCTGTTAGGATGGCTATTATCAAAAAGACAAGTGGGGAAAAAAGACAAGAATAACAAATGCTGGTGAAGATGCAGAGAAAAAGAAACCCTTGTGCCCCACTGGGAATGTAAATTGGTGCAGCTACTTGGAAAACAGTATAAAGATTCCTCAAAAAATTAAAAAAATACAACTACCATACAGTCCAGCAATTCCACTTCTGGACATTTATCTGAAGTGAATAAAAACTCTAACTCAATGAGATGTATGCACTCCCATGTTCACTGCAGCATTATTTACAATAGCCAAGACATGAAAACAATCTAAGTGTCCATGGGTGAATGAATGGATAAAAAAATATGGTACACACACACACACATATATATGAATATAAGTATTATTCAGCCATTAAAAAAGGACATCCTGCCATTTGCTACAACATGGGTGGAACTTGAGGTCATTATGCTAAGTGAAATAAGTCAGAGAAAGACAAATACCATATGATCTTACTTATATGTGGAATCTAAAAAAAAAACCCCAAACACCAAACCACAAAAAAGCTCATAGATACAGAAAACAGACTGGTGGTAGCCAGAGGGAATGGGGTGAAAGAAATGGGTGAGGGGGTCAAAAGCTACAAACTTCCAGTTATAAACTATGAAGCTTCTTCAAGATAGCTTACAGATCTAAGAAATGCAGTTCTAATATTCACCAGTTGTATAATTTTGTTTGTCTCTTCAATTGAATTCCTTGGGGTGGGAGAGACTGTTTATCTTTGAATCCTCATTGCCTAGCACAAGGCCTGACATATGTTGATACTCACAAAATATTAGTGGAATTAAATGAAATACTAATTAGTGTCTTTTATATAATGTTAACATGTATCCCGAAGTAAATTGGATAAATTAACATTGCAAGATGTCAGTATTCAAACATTCAATGTGCTTGTATAGGTTTTATATTCCTTCTCCATATTTCTTTAAGGATGCAATTTCTGGTGTAGGTCAGAGAAAGCAAAGATATAATTAATGCCTGCATTGTGATGTGAGAAATCCTGTGGTAATTAAAAATTCAGAGCATTAAGCAAAACTTTGCAGAGGGTTATCTTTTTACCCCTCTTTGTCTAGAAAGATCCCTTCCACCCCCCATGTCAGTGGTTCACCAAACATCATGCAAGCTACACAGATAACTGTATCTGTGGTGGTTTAAAGTAATTGATTGAGAACAAGAAAATCCTGTCTCAGTTGAGCAACTATCTGAGGATCTACTAAGTGCCAGATACTTAGCAGGTTTGTGTCTTTCAGCGGCATGTGGTCTGAATGACCTTTCTATGGAAATGCATCTCTTGGCTGGGAGGGAGTTTGACTGGGTAGAGGCATTAAATTCTCTCTCAGTAAAGAGTCAGGCCTCCCCCCCCCCCCCATTTTGTAGGCACTGGTTTAAACTTAGGCCCTTTTAAAAAAAATCAGATTGACCCAGAGTGCCACATGATTCTTAGATACTGAAATACCACCTTTGAAGTCCCTTATCATTACAAGAATACTCCTGGAGATAACCTGAAGGTAATTTCTCTAGTCCCTGGGGGCTCCTGAACAGTGGGTACCTGTGTAGATGAAAAGGGTAGTTTTAAGGGCATAAGAAAGCCTCTCTCCTCCAACTCCCAATTAGGTATCTCTGCCAACTGTGGGGTTGCAGTTCTATTGTTATATCTTCCAGTCCAAGGATGCACCTCGCTGGAGAAGAGCATCACGTTGAAGTAGAAGTTCCAGCAGTTGAAAGATTGTCAGGGAAACGCCAGGTAATTCGGCAGCTCAGGACAAACCACCCTTAGAAAGACAGAGGCTTCTGAGATTCAAGGATGCAAATTCTTTTAGGTGCCCATGCATTAACTTGACTAATGCTCTCACAAATGGATGCCTTGCTGCAGGCAGGTGAAATCAATCTTAGGCTTCCTTTGTCATTATGTAAATCCAGTCGGTGATCAAGCATGACTAGCAATAACCAACTCTCAGTGTACAAGATGATACATCACTTTAATTGTATGATTTATCAGAACAACAACTATTAACATACAAAGTACCATTCAGCTCAACTGCAGGTATAGGCAGTGACAAGTATTTAATTCTTAGAAGAATCACTTACTCTCATAATCTGTCCAGACACGTTAACCTAAGGACATGTTTATAAATAGCAAACATGATTTCACATTGTAGCTTTCTCAGGCATATATACAGGTGTGCAGTCTTGTTGGCGGGTTGTTTCCATAAGCTCTATTCTTGATATATTCACTGTTCTATTGACATCAGCAGAGACGGTTATTTCTTTCTACAGAGCAGATTTTTTTCCTCCTCATCCATCACTTACAATATTCTGTGAATTAGTATTACTCTTCACACTTCTGAAATTGTAGTATCTGTATTGGAATGTCTCTGCAGTACAATTCCTTGTGTCTTCTGGTAAGTTGCACCAGTGTCAAAGAGCTTTTGGTTGTAATCACTCTCTTGCAACAATAGCCCAACTCTACTATTGGATTTTTAGTGTAACACACCATCTTTATAGCTTGCTGTGTTAACCCCTGGCTTCAAGTCCTGGTGATGTAATGAGGGTGGGGTGTACTGGCTGTCAGTACATTTCCTTATCACTATTTACAGCCATTTAAAATCATGCTGTGATTAATCCAAGTCTGACATACCTTTTCTGAAATGTTCACAGTGCAGTATTTTTGTGGCCTAACAAAAGTTTTCTTATATCATTAAAAATAAACATTTTTATAAAAATATAATACTTTAAATGTTTACATCGACAAAACCAGTTAAGAGTATCCTGTGCCACATGCATTATACAGTAGTAAGCACAAAATCTCACAGAACAAAAACATCACAAAAGTCCTGACCAGAGTAACTGTTCATCCAGGTGAAATGGCCAGAACTTTCAATCACCTTTTTTGCTTAAAAAAACACATGTCCTAATGCAAAATTGTCTCTAATTGTGGGGTGGAAGCTGCCACCTGAGAAAGAGGCTAATATTTCCAGTCCATCGCTCCTTTATGAGTCCTGATTGGAACCAATGAAACTTTCAGTTGGATGTATTCAGCTTTAAAAACATGCTGCATTACCTTTAAAGACATTTATCATCACAAATTACTTGTTTTATTTCCAGAGTCGTCATTAAAAAAAAATCAGACAAAACATCTAAATGTCCACATTCAGATCAGAATAGCAACATTCTCAGTTGGTTTTTTAAATGACAATTAAATATTTCATTGTAGCTAAGATATTTTATGAAAACCTAATGTTGTCTATGTACAATATGTAAATATTCCTACTCATTTATAAACACATTTCACGCCCTGGTGTTTTGAAACGTTGACTGTGTTGTCCATGGGTAGTTCTCCAATAAAAGGAATGTGTAGGCAAAAATTTAAAAGGGAATGTTTACCCAATGGGCAAATGACATCAGTAATGGAAAATGTTAGTGACCACACAACATATAAAAGTTCTTTGAAACACTTTAATTTTAAATGAGTGGCCTGGTCCTGGGGCTGCCATGTCTGTCCTGGACATTACCACTTTTTCTGAATTTTCTGTGATCAAGAAGTCTTCAAAAATTCATTACTTCAGTTCCTTGTAGGAATCAGATGGGATTCCGATTTTTAAGTTCAACCCAGCATTCAGGTTTTGTCAGGAGCGTCATCATAGCTGTGGGACTGCTGTTGGTCACTGGCCTGTGGGACCAAGTGTCTACCTCTGATGCTTTGTCAAATGAGAAATTTATTAGAGTCCAGTCATTTTAAATAACAATAGAAGGTCCTATAATAGTGCAACTTTGGCAAAAGCAAAAAATATCTGGTGGCCTTTCAGTGGCGAGGCAGTGAAAAAAATATTGGACAGCGTGTGGACTGTTGTTTGGATGATGTTTCTCAGAAGGGGCCAGTGGTGCAGATGCGTCCATCCATCATGTGTCCCCCTCGCCATTGACATGCTCTTGTGGGGACAACAGAGAAGGATATGGGGCGACACACTTGACATTCACGTAAGTAGCGTTCACATGGACGTAGTGCTCCCCAATGAAAGTGGAGAATATCGCTGATATCCTGGAGACCAATTCTGAAAAGGATGGGCGCAGCTCAGCTTTAGGGTGCCAGCATTTCAGCATCACTTCATACCTGTTTCAGAAAGAAAGCAGTGCTGTGAGGACCTTGGAAGGCACGCATTTCTGTAAAAGTAAAGAATATAAGAGCTACAGAAGATTCTGTCGGAATTTTTTACTTACAAGGGATCTGGGCAGTATTCGGGTTGCAGGAGCCTTCTGCCTTGCAACAAGTAAACTGTTATATCAAAGGTGTTGACGTCCGGATAAGGTGGTGCTCCTCTTGTCATCAGTTCCCAGAGGAGCACGCCAAAGGACCACTGATCAAACAAGGGAAGGGAGAATCCAGGTGAGGGAAGTGTGACCTCGCAAATATGAAAGTGATGAGTAGGCCTCCATAACTAAACTTGGTTTAGTGTATTCAATACTATTGCTGTTTTGGGCAAAGTTTTCCTTAAGGGAAATTAGTAAGCTATATATTTCATGACTTGTTTAAATCAGAATTGGATAAAGTTTAGATTACAAGTAAATGTAAGTTTTCAAAAAGAATATCTGAAGTCCACAAGAGAATTAAGATGCCATCAATAGTACAGCACATTTGCCAAGTTCTGTCTTATAGGGTCAAAGCATTAACATGTTTCTATCCTTCTTTTTTCCAGTAGCTTCACTACAATTATAGATTATTAGTAAAAGAAGAAGCCAAGACTTCCAAAATTCAAATTTGTGGGATTTCCAAATGTATGTAAATGCTCCTTAATGTTAAAAGAGACGGTCTAAGTCAATAAAAGTAAAACTCCATATTAAAAATCAGAAGTAATGAAACTGCTAAGCATCCAGGCTCTCTACTGAAAGAATTTCAATAAAATAACTGTATTCCGAAAATGTTAAAGGAGGAGATTAATATAAAACAGCTGTCACAGTACTTTATAAGACCATCACAAGGACACAGAGAGGTTGACTGATTTGCTAAAAATTTCCCCAATAAATCTGAATTCACCCTGGGATAAATTAAAGAATTCCTGACTCTTGGGTATTGCTTGGTTTATTACACTTCACTTAATATGCAATTTCTTGATTTAAAGCACTATACTCGGAACAGATCAGGTCATACACATTATCTGGCCCTGGACGTGTGCCAAGGTGAGAATGACACAATGAGAGTAAGTCAGGTTACTCTGTGGGTCAGCCTCCCCCACCCCCGGTGGAGGACCCAGGAAATCAGTTCTCCCACAGTAATCCTTCCAGGACACTCACAGACTAAGAAGCATAGGGCAGAAATGAGGTCCTGAGAAAAAAGCAGCTTAGAGGAGAAAGAGAATAAAGACCAGACAGGCAAAGTAGGAAAACATAATGCTGAGAAGCAAGTGTAGCTCATAATACTCAGCCAGAAGGAGAATAAAGCATGTGTTTCTGAAAGAAAGAAACCAGGTGGACACTGTAGTTGGTGATACAAATCTCCATTAATGACTTTTCCCTTTTGCCCAAGTGCAAGAACCCTTTAAGGTTCCTTGATCCAAACAGAGAAAACAAACTCCTTCCCAAGTGGGCACTAGATAACTTTGCTTCTTCTGCAGCCTTTCAAAACAGAAGTTTTCAAAGCCTGAAAATCTTGAGTCATTTCTGACAACTGCATTGTGTTAACCTCCAAGTTACAGAATTTGCATTAGAATTTAAACCAATTTAACAAGTATCTACTGACCCTTGATGATGCACAAGTAGGTTACTGACGAAGTTACTAGCAAGGCCGCAAGGCTGATTTAACAGGGTTGAGTATTATGCATTTAACTGTCATGCAGAACAATAAGATCTAATAACTCTGATATAGAGCAATTATAGAAAAGAGGTACAAATGTTGTGAAAAGGCAAAGGGATAATAGTGGGGTGCTGAGAAAGGCTCCAGGAAGAAAGTGACAGTATAGCAGGTTTCGAGGAACAGGGAGAATTTGTTTTATAGATACATGTATTGCAAGGGCAGAAAGAATGTTCTGGACGGAAGGAGGGGGCCCAAGGTGAGAGTACTCTTTTTTTTTTTTTAACCATAAGGACAAGAAGTTGCTTGGCTTGATGTGTAGAGTAGAGGAAGGGACGAGGGATAGATAAGGTTGAAAGGGGACCACGCTGTGGAGGTTTTTGAATGTTGAACGGGGGTTAAACTGAAACCGATGGGACACAACTGGGGTTGAGCTCAAAGAGATTCCATCTGTAAACACTGTGCTTTAGACAAACAGTGGAAGCCCACCCACAAAACCGAGACCAGTTAGGAGGTTTCTGAACAGGAGTAGGTGAGGGCTGCTACTGTATGCAGGCAACACGGAACCTTAGGAGACTGAACTCCTGAATTAGAGCAGTGGGAGAGAGTACGTGTCAGAGAATGCACCTAGCATGGGGGGGCGTCATGCCCTTTAAAAAAAGATTGTCTTATTCAATCCTTGTAACAACCCTGTAATGTAATTGGTTTTGTAGATGCTTTAAGGATGAAGAAACCAAAGTTCTGAGAGGCTGATTACTTGTATGTGATCAGGTCTCCCTAAGGGACAGCCTAGGCTATAGGATGTCTAGAGGCAAATCTGCAAAAAGGGAGGAAGAGCTGGATAAACTCATGAGGAATTACAGAACTTAGACAATTACTGGATATCAGAGGAGGGTTGGAGGACTCAAGGGACAGAAGAGGTGAGAGGGAGGCAGTTTCCAGGAAAAGCAATGAACTGTCTGCATTCCAAACACCTCTGGACAGAGTGGACTGACAGGATAGTGGGGGCAGGGGCAGTGCAGGGGGAGAGTGGTGCTGACCCAGAAGAGCGAGGCTTGGGGGGTAGGGGATTGGGGGAGCCCTGAGAGGGATGAGAGGGAGGGAGAGAGAAGGGGAGAGGCAGACAGAGGGAGATGGGGGTGTACAATGCCCGTGCATTGAGAGTGATGGAAACAAGTCAGCTTTAGTTTCAAGACAGGAGAGCTCTGCTATTCATGCTTATTGTGTGAATGGTTGAGCCTTTCTGAACATCTGAGCACCAGCAATGAGGTCACCTGAAGAATCTCTACCGAGCTTTATCAAAGGTGAAGATCAAAGCAGTTACTAGATGTGAGAGATTGTTACACTCTATTAAAAGTGATAGAAAGGCACACTGTTGAGGCAATCCAGGAATAGACACAGACAAATTTAAGCATTCAATAGTAGCTAAGTTGAGTACAACACAATTTGTGAAAAAACACAATTGATTAAAAAAAGTGGATAAATTGACAAAATTTAACAGCTGGTAAATTGATTACATTTTCAATAAAATTTAAAACTTCTTCTCTTTGAAAGATACCACTAAAAAATGAAAAGGCAAGAAAAATCTATTTGTAAAAACACTATCTGATAACATACACCTGTATCCAGAATATATGAAAGATTCAATAATTTTAAAAAAACCAATTTAAAATAGGCCAGAAAATAAATTCTAAAAATTCAAAAAAATGAGGAAAAGATATGAGTAGACATTTCACAAAAGGAGGAATAGGGATAGCAAATAGGCACATGAAACAATGATTAACATCATTTCGTTATTTGGGAAACACAGATTAAAAAGAAAATGAGACACCACCACAACCTATTAGAATGGCTAAAATCCCACAAACTAACAATGGTAAGTGCTGCTGAGGATGCTGAACAACCAGAACTCTCACATATTACTGCCTGGAACACAAAGTGATACAGCCCCTGTGGAACAGTTGGCAGTTTCTCATAAAGTTAAACATACTCTTAACTTGTAACCCAGTAATCCTACTTCTAGATATCTATCCAAAATAAATAAAAATTATGTTCACACAAAAACCTTTAAGTAAATGTTACAGCAGTTATAATATACATAAGCAATTGCCTAAAACTGAAAAGAACTCAAATGTCCTTCAAATGGTGAATGGATAAACAAAATGTTGAATATCTGCATAATAGAATACTACTCAGGAATAAAAAGGAATGAATTACTCTGCTATGAAAAACAGTATGGAGGGTCCTCACAAATTCAAAATATAATTGCCCTAGGATCCAACAATCCTACTTCTGGGTATATAGTCAAAGGAAACTAAGTCAGTATCCAGAAAAGATACTTGCACACCCATGTTTATAGCAACATTATTCACAATAGCCAAGAGATGGAAGCAACCTAAATATCCACTGACAGATACATGGATGAAGAAAATGTGGTTATACATACAATGGAATATTATTTAGCCTTAAAAAAGGAAATCCTATCATATGCTACAACATGGATGAAACTTGAGAACATTGTACTAAATGAAATAAACCAATCATGAAAAGACAAATACTATATGATTTCACTCATAATGAGGTATCTAAAGTAGTCAAACTCTTAGAAACAGAAGTAGAATAATGGTTGCTAGAGAGGCTGGGGAAGGGGGAAATTGGGAGTAGTTTAGTGGACACTGAGTTTCACTTTTGCAAGATGAAGAAGTTCTAGATATCAGTTGCACAGCAATATGCATATAGCTAACACTACTGTACACTTAAAATGGTTAAGATAGTCAATTTTATATGTTTTTTTTACAACAATAAAAAGGGAATAACTACTGATACATTGATATTACTGATACCTCTCAAATGCATTGTGCTAAGTGAAGGAGACAGATTCAAAGGCAATTTACTATGATTCTATTTATATGGGTTCTAGAAAAGGTAAAACTATAGCGACAGAAAACAAAGAAGTGGTTTCCAGGTCCTAGAGTTAGGACAGGGGTTGACTACAAAGAGGCACAAGGGAATTCTCTGGCATGCTGGATCTTTTCCATATCTTGGTTGTGGTGGTGGTGATCATACAACTGTAAGCCACCTTCAAAACTTGAAGAACTGCACATAAAAAGGGTGAAGAGCTGTTATATTGCATAATGCTGATACCATTAACAGAAATACAGAAGTAATGCATTGACAGTTGGCAGGAAGAGAATTTGAACATCTAAAATTTGTGATGCTGATGAAAACATCTAGGAAGAGAGATTCAAAGGTGACTGTTGATGGGAATGGTTGAAATTTTTGAGAGAGGCTCACACCTGAAGACCAGACTCCTGGGGGACAGTAGGTTGTGAGAGAAGAAAGATAAGCTGTTAAGGTAAAGAAAACACAGCCTAAAAGCAGGAGGAAAACTGGATGGTACAGTCTCCCTGAAACCAAAGGAGGAGGAAATTTCAAGAGGGGAGGAGTGGTTGACAGTGTTAAATTCTGCAAAATGATGAAGCAGGATAGAAAAGCCAGCCGGCTGAACGACTGAGGAGTCAGTACTGACTTTAACGGAAGCACTCGTGCTAAGAGTGAAACACTGCAATACTGGGTATGAGTAATTGCAGGTACAGTGACACTCCCATTTTGTTTGAAAGGGCTTCAGGAGTATTCAGACTTTGGCTGAACTCCATCTGGGCATTTGCAAGAAAGTAGATCTTTCTACAAGCAAGCAAGCTTTTGCTTGGAGGTCTCAACATACATACAATTCATTACATGCTTTTGGAAATGTTCCATGTCAACATTTAGAAGATTGTGCTGTCCTGGAAATGAAACTTTATGCATATTTATCCATGCAATCAATAACCATTTGCCAAGCAGCACTTGAATTACATAAAGGTTCACCCTTTATGTAGTACAGTACAGCATCTTTCAATGAGAGGGACTTAGCACTTCCTACTTACAGAAGCCTCTGTAAATTTCCAGTTAAGTATCTGAGTGACAGTTGCTGTACAAGAAGTGTTGGCCTCCTTGTTGTGCATTTTTGTGGAAGTAGTGGTGTGTGCAGGGTAGTCAAAAAACTCAGAATCCCAACTCTTGCTTTGAACATCCAACATTTCAACAGGGTCATTTTGTTTTGTTTTAATAACTTTGCTGAAGTATGGATTTACATATCACAAAATTGCCAACTGTAAGTGTAGAGTTGATAATGTTTAATAAATTTATATAGTTGTGTAGCTATCATCACAATCACCATTCAGTTTTAGATCCATTCCAACACCCCAGAATGTTCTCTCATGCCTGTTGATAGTCAATCTTTGCTCCCCCTTCAGTTCTAGGCAACCACCGATCTCTTCTGTCTCTATTCTTTGCCTCCTTTTAGAAATTTCTTTTTTTGTTTGTTTGTTTTTACTTTTTTTATTGAGGTATAGTCAGACTACAATGTTGTGTCAATTTTAGAAATTTCATATAAATGGAATCACTCAACGTATAATCTTTTTGAATCTACCTTCTTTCACCTGACATAATGTTTCTGAGGTTTATCCATGTTGCTGCATGCATCAGTGGTTCCTTTATATTACTGAACGTATTATTTCATTGTATAGATACACCATGTTTTATTTATCCATTCCCAGCTGACAGACATTAAGATTGCTCCTGGTTTTTCACTATCATGAATAACACTACTGTGAAAATTCATGTACAAGTCTTTGTGTGGGCGTATGTTTCCATGTGCTTATAAGCTAGCTAGTCATACATCTCCTTGGTAAAATGTCTACTCAAATCTTTTGCCTATTAAAAAAATTGGGTTATTTTGTCTTCTTTTTGAGTTGTAAGAGTTGGTTCTGGTTCTTACTGGTAGTCAAGTCTGGATGAAATATATGATCTTGGAGGGTGGATTAATTTTCCCTACCTTATGCCTTCACCTGCCACCATCACTCACGTGTCCCCAGCCTACCTCTCTAGCACCCACTTCTTTCATCTTTTCTTTTTCAGAGTCTTTCAGGATCAGAATCCCAGGCACTCAGCGCTAGCATGCGCTATCACATCCTCTTATCAGTCTCACCCACCCCAAAGTCCCATCCTTCCACCGTATCCTGTGATAAACTTGCTTGTTGAAAACAAACTCCATGTCACCCTCAATTTATTCTCTACTGTTGCCCTAACTTCCTCAGGAACTGAAACTCTGCCTTCACTTAAAGACCACAATGTCTTAGGAACTCTTAGCAATAGAGGCCACACCTCTCCCTCTTGCTGACTCATGGGGAAGAGGGTAGATGACTTCTTGCCTCCTAATGCCACACTCAGATCCCTGTCCCCTCTTATATCTTAATAGCTGCCAACTCTTCTCTTTTGCAGTCTATGCCCTCCATTAACATTATTTTCTGTTCACCTTGTTTGTTGATGTTACCAGTTTACACTTTTCCCTTTTTCCGTTTTTATCCTCAAGGACTGAGATGTTAATGTTTCTTTATCTCTACATATCACAGTCCCCTTGACTTACTAAAGGCAAATAGAATATGAGTACTCTCTACTCCATTCAACACCCAGGCTCCTTGGCACACTCTAGACCAAATCACTCAAGTCACTCAGCTTCTCAACCCCTCCTGAGTAGTAGTGGACTGCCTGGACCATATCCTATTTCTTCTTGAAACCTTAATTTTCCTCCAGTCTCCCACCTCTCTGCTTTTCTCCCTTGCTTCATATACATAGGGTCCTCTGAACAAAGGCTTTTGGACCCCTAAAAGCCTATTTCCAGCTTTGACCGCTGCTGTGGACTGAATTGTGCTTTGCCTTCCAAATTCTTATTTGAAACTCTAACTCCCATTTTGATGGCATTTAAAGGTGGGGTCTTTGGAAGATAATTAGGTTTAGATAAGGTCATGAGGATGGGATTAGCGCCCTTACAAGAAGAGACATCAGAGAGCTTACTCTTGTTCTCTCCCCAGCATGAGGCATAGTGAGAAGGCAGCCACGTGCAAGCTGGGAAGAGAGCGCTCACCACAACCTGACCATACTGGCACCCTGATCTTACACTTTCAGCCTCTAGAACTCTGAGAAATAAATGTCTGTTGTTTAAGCCGCCCAGTCTATGGTATTCTGTTGTGGCAGCCCGAGTTCACTAAGACAACCAAAGAGGTTGCACGAGCTGCAGATTCACATTTGCAACTGCCTGACATACCTCTCCACCTGCATGTCCTACTCCCAAGTCAAACTCAGTATGTTCTGGGCTCAACTGGTATTTTCCCTCCTAAACCGCCTTTTGCTCCTCTGCTTCACTTATCTCTAATTGCACTACTATGTAACTTTGCTCAGCTCTGACATTCATCAACTTCTTGCTAAATATTGTTGATTCTACTTCTGAGATGCCTTTCCTTCTGTCTCTTTTTTGATCTTACAGTTTCTATATTATTTCAAGTTCTACCTCTCACTTTGTCTTCCTGCACCCACTCCTCTCAAAACATCTTACAGAATGAAGAAAGACTGTAGTGTAATCTGATTATACTCTAGTGTTTCCACATGGCTGGAGAATAAATTCCAGACTCCCTAGTTTGCTTTCCAAGGATCTCTATGATCTACTGTGAAAATATTTTTCTCAATTTATTTTCATAACTTCCCTCTGTGTCTTCTATTTTTGCCAAATCACCACTGCTTACTATTTCCTTAGAACTTTAAAGATGTGTATAATTCCCTGCCTCTTTGCTTCACCTGGACTGGCATTTTTAATTTCTTGCCCATTCCATCCTCTTTTAAGGCTCATTTCAAGCACTTACCTCCTCCACCAGAGGGAAGGGCAGATTTGGCTGCCCAGGTGAGTGTCTCGCCCACCCTCAGAGCTCAGGTGCCTGCCGTTAGAAGCATGTTCTGTGAGAAGAGAATGACCTTTGCAAATCGGAGAGGGCACATTTTTAGCTCAGCACAGGGATAATGCCCTCACTGCTAGACCTGCCTCAGTTACAGCTTCCAGATTTTTAGAGGTGGAATTCTTGCTGCCCTTGAGCTGTGAGTGGTTGGACTAATCCCAGTCTACTTTGTGCAAGTTACTGACAGACATGCCTTCCCTTTCCGGCTGAGCAAAAGCTCCTGGAGGATAGGTTCATACCTGGTTCAGCTCTAGGCTTCCTGAGATACTAACATGCTGTTCTGCTGGACAAATGTTTTTGAATAAATGAATGAATTTATGAAAACATACTATAGGTACCTGCTGGGCAATCAAGCCCATTTTTACTTATGAAGAATACTGAAATTAGTGGTGTTGAAAGTTTCCTTTTTTTTTTCTTAAATGGCCATCAAACTACTGAAAAAGTTGAGTATGAAAGAAAAAGAGGAAGTCAGGATGATCAATACATTACCACATCTGACTTGGTGGTAAACTTCTGAGTTTGCAGGCTTTCTAAAGCCATCCACTTCACTGGAAGTTTTGCACCTGTTTTGTTGTGTACACTATAGTATTCTTTATCATACACGTCTCTGGCAAGACCAAAATCAGCAACCTTGACGGTGAATTTTTCATCCAGCCTACAGAAAGGACAAAAATTATTTACTGGTGGCTGAAATAGAATAATTTACAGTGATGCTAAATATCTATAGATTAGAACAAGTGACTTCAGTATTTGAAATCCATAACTTCTGCAGGGAGAACTTCTGTGGTCTGGCCTGTATTGACTAGCACTAAATTACAATGGAATTCTTGAATAAAAATGCTTGACATTTACATTTCAAATTCAACAGGCGAAGGAAAGAGATTATGAATGATGTGGCATAAGAAAATCCTTTCTGCTTTAATGTAGATCTGGAGAAGTAGTGAACTGGCCACTCTCCCAGCTTTCTTTGGTTGCTAAATCAAGTATGCCAGCTGTCTACTCAAAGCAATCACTAATTTTCACTTGTCAACTTATTAGCAATACTGTTTCATGGGGGAGATATGACAGGGGACTGTTAGTTTACTTTTTCATTCTCAATGGGCTAGGCTAGCACTTACAGCTCATATGTCTCACCAGTGAGATAAAAGAGAAAAAGCACACACAGAAAGAATCTAGGAAAACGGCAAGGTTCAACAAAAGTCAATTTCTTCTATCTGAGGATATGTTTGCTTTGTTCAAGCTGGCTTTTATGTTGTTCCACTGACCAAAACCAAGGTAGGAAATTAATAGCACAGTTCTTTCAATCACACATACCATAAGCCATGAATCAGTGCTATGTAAGGGAAAGCACTGAATCAATTACAAACTGTTGACTGTTGTATTACACAGCTCAGGCAGCCAGACACAAATAAAGTTCTTTGTATATTCATTCTCAAATACCATTTTTGGTAGGGTTTCTGCAGGCTGACTCTAAATCCACTCGGGAAGATACAATATGTTGGTATTTGTGTTACCAGCCCTCTCCTTTTCACTGTAACATGCTGAAGATCAAATTCTCCCTCCCAAACACTAATGCAGTGTGAAACCACAACACTGGGGGCTATGGGTGGGAAGGAAAAAGAAAAGCAGGAGCACATAACAGCTGTTTAAGACCCCCTCTGGAGAATTCCTGTTAAATTCTGTTTCATGAAGCCTGAAAGCCCCACCTACATCCCTGGTGCTTACACATCGGTGTTACAACTGTAGCAGAAATAAAGGACTTCTGCATGAGAAGAGAAAACATCCTCACTAGCCCTGAACAGTGGGAATCAGATTCTTCCTTTCACTGAGTTTAGACTGTGGGCACAGAGATTCTTATACTTACATGCAGTTTCTTGCAGCCAGATCTCTGTGGACAAACTTTTTGCTTGCAAGATATTTCATGCCTTTGGCCACCTGAAGACCAAAGCCAATAAGATCTTTTACAGTTGGGTTCTGTAACGAAAAAGAATTGGAAACATATAAACTAAGCATTTACTGTTCTAGCTATGATCTCAGAATTCTGAAATGTTTGTAAGAATTACCCTGTTTCAGATAATAGCTTGTGCCTTGTTGATGACAGCAATCATTTATTAAGTATCTATTATTTGCAAAGTACTATGCTAGTTTTTTTTTTTTTTTTTTTTTTTATAAATTTTGGCTAATCCTTTATACACTTCTGTAAGGCAGGGAATACAGGCTTCATTTTCCAGATGAGGAATTGGAGATATTTTAAAATATAAGGTTTTATTATTATTCAGGTATGGTAAGGCTAACAGATGGGACCAACGGCCATTGAAAAGATAGTTTGTTATTCACAACTCTCAAGAGGAGGGGGCAGGCCATGCCTTATAAGGCCACAGAGGGAAGCACCAGGGTTGGTTTAAGAGGCAGAGAGAACAAGGGGGAAAACATGTAGGCAAGAATTTTTATTGTGGTTTCTGTGGGAAGCAATGGGCAAGGCAGAGTAAGGAAGCTTAGAATTGGCTAGTTTGAATAATTTTAGTGGACTCTGGGGTCTAGGGACTGTCCCTAGTAGTCTGGTACCTGGCCCTGAAATGATTAAGGTAGGTGGACAGTGTCCCAGAGTATGAGATTCCTTTAAAGAACATAGTTGGGGTATGGGCTCTGGAGTGGTTGGTTTGGTGATGAAAGGCATGCTCTTTGAGGGTGAGCTGTTTAATAGCTCTGGGTATTTGCTAGTCCTGGGAGGAGCAGTCCCTCTGGGGTCAGTAAGGCCCCAGAAGTCAGAGCATCGGATATACACGGTTAATATAGAAAGTTTAGAGAGAAATAAATCACCCAAACCACTTAGTAAGTGGTGGAGTTAGGATTTTAACCTAAATCGGTTAGGTTCCAAAGCCCACACAGTAGTGAAATCAACCACACTGAAGCCCTCCTACAGGTACTAAAGCACTAATCCAGAACTTCAGTGGCCTGAACCTACACAGAGAACAGGAAATCTCATTCTCAGTAAGCTCAACACATAAAATTGAATGGACAGAGTAATGCCTTTAGTAACTTACCAATGAGAACTGTATCTGAAATCACATCAATGTCACTGTGGCTGACAGCCCTACTGGTGCCTGGCCATCAGGAATAGGGTATCTTTTCTTCAGCAGCCCCACTGTGGAGTTTGTGAGCTTAAGAGGCAGACAGTGGGGACCCCGCAAGGAAGGCTACAGTCCCCTTTAATGCACTCAGTGTGTGGAGAGGCCAGTTCCTGTGTTTCAGGCTTCTCTTTAAGATGTACCTGCTAATGGTTAGTAATAAGTATAGATTCCTTGGGCTATAAAAGTATGATAGGAGATCTCTATCATGGTTTAATCCTGGGGGAATAATACCTAGAGAAGTTAGCATAGACAATCACATGAACTCATCAGGGTAATGGCAAGAGTTAGAGTGGGAAAATGGGCTGCTTTGTGCTTTGTACGGTAAATTCATCTCATCTGCAAAAATTCATCTCATTTGCAAAAATTGCCAGGGAGTATTTTATTCTTTTGGTTGAACACAAGGTATCTCTTTATCATCCAAAAGCTTACTGCTTCTGAGAACCTGACCCCATGCTTATGAAGTTGTTTTTGATCAAGAATAAAAGTACTCCATTAACTTCCACAGAGGCCTGGACACAGGAGCAAATGAGGAGCCTGAGGCTATCGGTAACTTCAGTTCTGAAGACCCCTTCCTCTTCCCTCCCTGGGCCGGGTCTGGTCACTGCTTGCTCAGCCTTTAGGAACTGGCATAAATGTTACTAAGAAAACTCTTATTTGCAAGAGCCTAAGAACCCCTTTTGTATCCCTGAGATCATTCATTCAACAAATATCTACTGAAAGCCTATGTGCTGAATGGTATTTTAGGTATTAGAGCTACAGCAGTGAGCAAAACACACAAAATACCTACCCTCATGAGCATGGATTCTAATGGGATATGTGTGTGTGTATGGATATATACATATGTGTGTACATATCCATACATACACACATACACACAGAGCTATTATTTATTTATTGCCTAGTAGAACACTGTTCAGGAGAAATATAACATAAGCCATATATGTAATTTAAAATTTTCTAATAGTCACATTAAGAAGTAAAAAGAAACAAGTAAAATTAATTTTCACAATGTTTTACAACCCAGCATATCCAAAATATTATCATTTCAATGTGCAATCAATATAAACAATTATTAATGACATATTTTACCTTTTTAACACTTAATATTCAAAACCTGGGGTGTAATCTACACTTACAGCACTTGTCAATTTGGACTAGCCACATTTCACATGTGGCTTGGTCACACTATTGGACCACTCAGGCCTAGTGCATCAGATGATGGTAAGTGTAATGGAGAAAAATAAAGTAGGAGAGAGGAGACAGAAAGGAGGCATGAGGGTGCAGTGGGTCAGCTGCAATTTTAGAAAAGTCAGGGAAACTTCATTTGGAGATGAAACTAGGGCAAAAAGCTGAAGCTGATGACTGAGATAAGTGGATATTTTGGGGAAGAGTACCCCAGGCAGAGGGAATGGCAAGTGCAAAGGTCCTGAGGTAGGAGAGTGGACAGAAAGTTTGAAAAATAGTAAGAGATACAATTTTAATGAATTAATTAATTATAGAATTAAGTATAATTAATTTTTCAATGTCTTTCCTTCTAAAGTTAAAACTCCATGTGGGTAGAGGCTCATTCTGGCTCTCTTTTCTCCTTTGCTGTGCTTTTCTGGCACACAGTAGGCACTCAAAGATGACTAAATGTACCTATCCAGGGGTTGGTAGAGCAAGACTGCTTGCAGGGCAGGATAAAATCATTGCCGCTGGGAACTCCTTCTAGGTATCACTATCTTCCTACTAGGATAGAGGATTTTGAGGTACAAGTGAGTTGAACTGGCCTCTGTACATCTGAATGGTGCCAGTATTTTGTATGTGCTTCTTTGGCTAAAAGCTTTTTAAAAGGTTCAAAACAGGCAAATTCTGGAAGGCTGGCTGGCTTACAGGTAGTTTACAGTTAGTGAGCTTAGTAATATACTTACGTGAGTCTCATTTCTAATGAAATTTCGAAGATCTCCATGTTTCATGTATGGTAGGACCACCAGCGGAGACCCTTCACTTCGAAGGCAGATTCCCAAGAGTGAGAGAACATTGGGATGACTAAAATCTTTCATGATGATTCCCTCGGTCAGAAACTGGGAAACTTCTCCTATGTCAGTGATTCCTGAGAAAGCCAATAGTGGAGACATTAACTTCATTAGGGTACAACGGATACTTTGCAGGGAGCAGTGGAACATAAAACCATTGTGCTGTATTTTACACTGATGCCTCATCCTTAGAGTGCTTCTTTACAATACATCTGAGTGAATTATGTCATCTGTGCTGTGCCTTTAAGTCACCACCTGCACCATTTTTGTAAGATTAGAGTTTAGCAATCAATTTGTCTCATGCAGAACCAGTTTCTCTCATACAGAAAAAGGAGAGGAAAGCAGACCAGTCCATTTCTGTAGTGATTGTCTAGGGTAGGCGTCGGCAAGCTTTCCTGTAAAGGGGCAGATAGTAAATAGTTTTGGCTTTGTAAGTCACATGGTCTCTGTTGCAAATACCTGACTCGCCATTGCAGTGCAAAAGCAGCCACAGACAATAAGTGATTGAGTCTCAATACACTTTAACAAAACGGGCAGCAGGCCATAGCTTAGCAACCCCTGCACTAAAAGGATCTGAAGACCAATTGTTGTCTATGGTATATAAGTAGACTTTTTTTTCCGTATAATAGTTTCCAGTCATGTCCAGACACAGATCCCGAGGGCCTGACATTATTCAGCATTAACAAAGAGTTAACAACATTTAATTTATTAATCCGATTAGTATTAGTGTCAGTGATAATAAACTTCTACAAATGCAATGCATTCCAAGACCTGGAAGTCCATCTGGACCAAAGAGAGATCAACACACACCAGGGACAGAGAAAGATTTCTTGGCATTAGGACTGTTCTGAGTCTAATTGGCAGCGGTGCTCTCTCGTGAGGCAAGTTTATTGACAAGTATACTTAATCCATCACAGTTTGCAGTTAGATTTCATATAAACTGTCCCTTTAATTACCTCGTGGTCAGACTTCCAACAAAATCAACCGTATAGAACACTGCTCAGCATGGAGATTTATGTTTAAAAAGGCTAAAATATTTCTGGCAATAATGTATCTTGCAGGAAAACCTTTCACTTGTGCATTGAAAGCTTATTAATTCCAATAAAAATTTGTAATATAGCTGGTTAACATTTTTCAGACTGCTACAAACTACAAGCAGAAATTTAGAAATGGGGGTAGAAAAGGCAAGCACCTCGACTTGATATGTGATACCTGTCAGCTAAGGTGGAGCCAGGAAAACTAGTATGAGGAGTATATTGAGTATATTTATGCCATAATTAGGGCTCTGGGTCATTAATAAAGTCTTAGTTTATGTTTGGAAGCATCCCCTGTTTCTTTTCTCTCTCTCTCTTTTTTTTCAAAGAGGAGGAAATCAAACAAAGTTTAATAACATGTATACACGGAAGAGACCCAGGAAAAGTAACTCCAACATTCCCAGCTTCTTAAACAGAGTATGCATTCCATTTTAAACAGATTTTCTCGATAACAGATAATATTTAATATATATTCTAGTATTAAAAGGGTGTAAGGATCACTTGTTCAGGTAGTTCATTTCTGTGGAATACCTCATGTACCAAAAATGCAGATAAACAAGGTATTATCACAATCACAATTTTTAAATTTTCTGCTGGCACATTTTTCTCCTGTTTGTTTTATTTCATTTTTTAAATCTTTTTAATGGAAGTTGTGGTTAAAAAATAATTACAGTAATGCCTCTGGGTAAAATGAGTCATTACTACTGTATGTGCCAACATGCTTCCAATAGTTTCCATAAATGTCACTTGCAAAACAAATATTATAAGCCAAACATAGTTAAGTGATACTCAGGCTCATCCAAGAACCTAATTTCTCCTACACTTTTACTTATGAAGGCTCTCAGGGATAATTTCTGAGGAAATATTTCAGTAAGAATTTAGATTAAACACATTTTCAGGAATAGACCCATAATTCCAGCAGTTGCTGATTTTTTTCACAAGGGAAAGGGTAAATCAACATTTTATTATGAACTATTTATTAGTTTGCAAACCAGAAAAGTGTCCTCTACTGTTAAATAAAAATATAACTTACTATTCAAGGATTTCACAGCACAGTGAATTTTTTTGTCATCATTGTCCAACAAAGTCCCATGATATACACACCCAAAATGTCCTACATGAAAGAGGGAACTTGGTTAGTCCTGCATTACTTTTAATTGTGCAATATTATTTATTAAGCCCTTCATGATTTTCATTTCCTTTTTTTCTACATGCAAAAAGTGCATTGTTTCTTATACTTTTGCTTAACAATACCACTATGTGTGTCTATTTGTGAAATAGGTACTAGTAATATATTTCACCCAAAGATATAAGCACTATGATTATTTAATACATAGTAAAATATTTAGGTGATATAACTGTTATTAAAGGTTAACATAATAAACTATTCAACCATAGTGGAACCACTGAAAACAGGAGCAACATCTGCCTCATACAATAATCATTATTTTAAAGAATCAAGTAACATCTTTTAAATATGAAAATAAAGTTTTACCCACATGAAGAAATGCAATAAAATAAGCTCCCTATATTCCAATAAACTGAAATGAGATAAAAATGTCACCATCAGAAATAAGATTAGAATTATAGAGTAAGGATTTCCCCCATTAGTCACAGGTTAATACTTATCCAGGTTGGCAGAAACTGAAAGGTAATTGCCCAAATGAAGCAAGTTCACTCTGAGTCATTTCATCTAGTTCTCTCTGGTTTTAGCCACATCACTTTCCCAATGGTAGCCTTTCATCCAGTGGTAGTAATTTTCCCTAGAGGTGCCAAACATCTGATAGCTGTGTAAGTCTTTCATTAATTAATTTGTCCAGCTGGCCAAGACTCCCTGAGTCCCTAGTATGTGAGTGTTGGGCAAGAGTCTACCCTCTTGTAATGCAAAGATGAATAAATAAAACCTTTGCTCTTGAAGGCTCACATTCTACTGGGGAAAAAAGCACATAAATAATACTTAATATTTACAGAATAATTAGTGATTATTACTTCATAAGAGAGATAATTGCCATTCTTAGCACCTTTCATGATAAAAATATAAAATTTTAATTTTACAATATGTAGAATTAGAACATAATTAGTGAAGCCACACACTCTAAAACTGGTGCAATTACTGGGATTGATAGGCTGGTAAAAGAACTATATATTACTCTGATGTGAAACAAGTTTGCAAACAGTGAAGCTGCTATTTGGGAAGGGGCGCATGCTAAGGATTAAGATCTGGAGTATGTGTTAGAGGAATGCATGGATGTCGTCACAGGAAAATGGGGAGGCCTTGTGAGCACACAAGGCAAATCATCCCATCAGCTGCTTCTGCCTCATGCTGGCTGCTGTCTGTGCTACCTCTTGCAGCACATATTGAATAAAAGGGATCAGAGGCCATTCAGTATTAAGGGTAAAAGCTTTTTAGAAAAAAAGGAAAGAGTGGAGTTCATTTCCTGGCTTCTAGTTTGTTTCTTTTCCTGCTCAGTATTTCCTCAAATCCTGTACGTGCTAGCTGTTATTGCTGCTCTGGCTGGCTTATTACAAATATTCATTCCCCTTTGTATAAAGAAATTGAAGTGCATTGTAGAGATGATGATATATGTTGCTTCAGACCAAGGGAAAGCTATAAATTTCCTGTCTTCTGATGCTGTCAAGCACTGTATAAACTGCTATAAACCAGGACTTCATAGAGTCAGTCATTGTTCTCAGAGTAAAGAAAGACTGGAAAGAGATATGAGTAAAATATTAGAATTTAGAGGAATGATTTTTAGAAGGAAGTACAAGGCAACTTTCAAGGAATTATAGTTGTCATTATGAAAAAGGTGAGGAAGGAATGTGGTTTATTTCTAATATGTTTGGGAGATTATCAACTTGTCTCCATGCACAGGGGCAAATCCCCATGGATGTGATCTGCAGGGCTGTATTTCTGAGGAACAGAAGTCAAGTGCACTTGTTATCACTGCTCTGTCAGTTGCTTTTGCCATTGTCTAATTCCTAATCGGCAAAGGCAGAAGATAAAATGCTTACTGGAAAATCTGAGTGGAAAACACTGTTTAACAAAAAGCTGAATGGAAATACTTACCTCTTCCTATGACTTCATTGAAATGGACAATTAGGCTGCTCGGCCCAATCACTACGTGCTGAACTGCCTGGACCAGTTCTGGATTTAGAGCACTGAGGTCAATGTGGACCGTATTTTGCAGTAATGGACTGGATATATCAGAGTCCCCACTAGTTAGGATGGGGGATAGGTCTGTCAGAGGATACTGCACTTGTCTGCATGATCCATTCTGAGTTGTGTTAGGAAACTGGTCTGCAAGATAAAGCAAAAATATTAGAAGCAATAGTGAAATCTCAGTGGGGACAGCAACAGGGGCAGCAAATTAAATTAATAACAAAACCAAATTTTAAATTGAAATTGAAAGAAATGGTAGTTGCATCACTGAATGAGGGTAGGAAGAAACTTTACAAAGGAACTGGTTTAATAAAATAAGTTGGGAGAAGAAATGGGTCTATGTGTGTGAGTGTGTGTATTTATATATATATTTTAAAAATTTATTGATTTTCTTTTAAGTATATTAAGCAGTAACTTTGAAAGCTTGTTTACCTTCTTCACTTCCTTAGACACTTCTCTTTTTACATGTAACAAAAAGTCAAGCTTGTTTTTTTAATATACTATATCTTCAAGAAAGCAAAGGAGCAAAAGAAGTCAAGCAACTGCCTTGTCTCACAACAATCCAACTCAGACATAATAAGATGAAGAAGATGCCTTTTGAGAGACTAGTGTTTATTAATGGAATTAATTAGTGTTGCTCAAAACCCATGTGGATTCCTGGCCAAAGAAAAATATGTGTAGTGAAATGTTATATATTTAATATATATATGGATACACACACATACACACAAATGATTAGAAATATATAATGGCTAAAATTTCAGAACTGGAAACTTTTCACGTTAGTGGTAAATTCTCCATTGTGGTGATGCAGCAGATTAAGTGCTACTGCTATTTAGAGAAAGCAGATTAGAATTGGGTTAGTGTGCCATTTGTATTGCTTAGTTGATGGCGTTTGGAAAGAGATCAGATCAACATTCCTTGTAAATTGATCTTTATAACCAAAACTCTGTAAGAGTCTCAGGCAAGCTTCTCTTTTGCTAGGTGAAGCTTTTCCATTTCAGGGATGGGGAACTGAGGGGCTGAGAATAAACTTCTTATTGCCAAATAGGGCAGAGGGCCACCAGTTGCTTTGCCCTTTCCACTGGGAATCCATACATGTCAAGGAGAGGGCATTATATCTGCAGCAACGGACCTGAAGATAAACTAGGCTGCTTATTGAAATGTATTAGTATATAACACAGGGTGAGGGGAAAGGCTTATGTGGGGTGCAGTCCCCATTAGCACCAAAAGATAATATTGTTTGTCTGCAAAAGAGTAGGAAAATCAGAACTTAGGAGAAGGGCATAAAAAGAAAGTTGATGGTACCCTGACTATTCCTAATTCTACCTAAGCATTTTTAGTATTTTTCACATTGGACAACTGGGTTAATACATCAATTTGGCTGGAGCAGTAAATCTCAACCGTGGTTCCAGAAAAGCTTTCGGATCACCTATAGTTAGAGTAATCACTAGCTGGAAACTAGACAGATGCAACCTTAAAGAAAGGATGCAGAATATCTTGGGAGTGCATGAGATACTGGATGGTGAGGGAAGAAAAGAGTCTCGCTGGGTGTCTGTTCCTTTAATCCCAGAATCAGGTTTTCCAGATCTTCCCCAGGGGATGGAAATGCAGATGAACCTCTCTAAACTCGGTTCCTTCACCTTCACTTCTCAAACCTTTGCACCAAGAGATCAGGGTTCTAAATTCTCAGAGGTGCAGAAATTGAGGGAAATCCTTGATGAGGCACAGGAAAAAAAGACCTCTGGCATAGAAATTCTGTTGACCTTTGGGTTAAGTTCAAACATGTGCACAAACCAATTTAAGTCATCAGTGTGTGATTCTGGTATAAGAGACAGAGAATTCTAGATCTGGATGAAAGACTGTCAAGGAAGCAGACCCCACCACATAAAGAGAGAGCTCTGTAGGTGCCTCTTTGTTAGGTGCTGGCTGTCCATTTCCTCATTCTTTTCTCTGGATGGCCTTCTTTTGCCTATTTTGTTTTTACATGTCTCCAAGGAGTAGGTTCAATGTAGGAAAGAGGGTGAAACTCAAGTTTCTTACCAATGATGACAGGTCTGGTGAGTAATGAGGTTGGAGGAAGATTAAGTATGCTTCTTTAAAAATAATTACTTGTGAATTTTAATGATCTCAGATTAGAGCTATTAAATGTGAATATGAAATAATAATTAGGTCTAAATTTCAAAATTATAAACTGGATTTGATTTGTTCATGTGTTTAAGTGCTTGGATTCTTAAAGGTGAATGGAGTCATGTGGGAAAAGACAACATTAACAGTGTCTACAGAACATCTCTACAGAACCAACATAAACTTCAAAAAGTAAGAGGCAGTAAGTGTGGAAAAAGTTAAAATTTTAAGGCCTCATTGCTCTTGTACTTGTTTTGATGAGCAACTTCTAAGTTTTCCAGTATCCTTAACCATCTGTGACTCATTTTTTTTGTCCAATGGTAAATATTCAACCAGGAAAATGCTTGGACTTGACTCACGTCCTGTAGCTTCTAAAGATAATGGAGCAGATACAATACAGAAATTTTGCTTTTATGAGGAGATTTTAAATAAAACAATGTGAAATGCTCTGGCTAACCAGACCATTATTAAACCTGGTGTTTTGCAAAGCAGATGATGTTAACCCCTCCTTTTAAAATAGCATAATTGAAGGTTTTTATTGGATAATACCCAAAATATATTCAAGTTCTCAGATGCTGTGGGTAAAAGGCTGAGTACTAACAGTTCACTGAGAATCCTTCAAAGGCATGCTAAAGGTATAATTTAAATGTTTGAGGATCAACATGTTAAAAAAATGTAGCAGTACCAGGTTCTATTTAGAGAAAAATAAGTTTTATATTTTAATTCTTTCTGGGTTGTTAAAGAGAGCTTCACAATTTCTTAGCATTGCACTCAGATGATAAACACCTTACCTTTGTGCAAATGATTTTAAAATGAACTTCTTTTTTGTGAGAACAGAGTGTAAAGGCTCTAAAAATCTCATATAATATATATATGAGTTCATTTTAAAATTAAGAACCATATAATTCTGTGTCAAATTAAATACTTCTTTGGCCAAAGTAGAGATAAATACTTCTTTTATATGTTTATGAAACTATAAAGGCAAAACCCAAAATAAACAACAATGCCACAACCCACTGAAGGTATATGTATAGGTATTTCTCAGAACAATAAATTGAAATATACCTTCTGGAAAAGTAGCTCGGTAGTCTACAGATTCATTTGAAACCATTTCTGTAGTTGGGCTTACACTTCGGGCACTTACAAGCCTATCCAAATGAGGAGTGTGTACTCTTGCATCATAGCGAACTAATTCACTGCCCAGATCTTAAAACAGAGAGAGAGAAAGAGCTCGTTAAAGACTTGGCTATCATGGGTCCCAGTAGACTTTGACCTAGTAACCAGAACTCATGGGTTTTATGGATTGCATATAAAACTGCACACATGAATCTACGACAATTTTTAACTGTAGTGACCGTATTCTTAAGGCAACTCCTTAAAACAAACAATAACAAAAAATGCACCTTTAATTTGCTTTCTCTTTTTCAGCCACAGGAAAAGCCCGAGTGATAAGAGTATTATTGATATTAAGACAACACCAACAATCAATCCTGTGAAATTCTGATCTGGTTGAACTATTACTTTTCCAAGGACGGTTGAAGAAACTGCTTGCTTCCACTAAAAACGACAAACAAAAGTCAGAATTTAGCCATGATAGATACAAAATACACTACACAGTTGAATCACAGTCTGCCTTTTTATTACTGTTCTAGAAGTGGTATAACTGCCTTCAGATTAATAAGACATTCCTCAATTCTGCTTCTGTGCTCAAATAATTAGGGGCTACTGATCACTGAAATACTCTCATGATGTTTAGGTATGTGTACTTGCAACTACGTATTAGAGATAAAATAATAAAAATCAGTCTCTGTTTTCAAGGAACTGGAGTATAAAAGGATAAAAGGGAGACAAACACAAAAATAAATGATTACAGTACAATGTGATTAGTACTGCAGAAGTATGAACATACAATAAGGAACAGAGACAACAGGATATTAATTCAGTCCTAGAAGGTAGGGTAGATGGTAGAGGGGACTCCTCATAAGAGGTAAATAATCGTATTATTATTATGGGATAATAAAAGTCTCAGAATATTTTAATTTCAGCTTTAATACATAGAAGAAATCTTTGAAGTCCCTTCTGGCTCTAACATGGTATGATTTTTAGGATTTATGATCCTTCTGAATTCCAAACTCTGATCCCATGATTCGGCTTTAGATTCTTAATTCTTTTCATACTTTCTCATTTCATAACTTTTTGGAAGGCTTCAGGAACCCTTTAAAAATCATGCCTTCTTGGATAAACAAAATGTGGTGTACCTACACAGTGGACTATTATTCAGCTCTTAAAAGGAATGAGGTTCTGATACACGCTACAAGGTGGATGAACCTTGAAAACATGCAAGTAAAATAAACCAGACACAAAAAGACAAATATTGTATGATTTCACTAATATGAAATGCCTAGAATAGGCAAATCCATAAAAATAGAAAGCAGATTAGGGGTTACTAAGGGCTGGGAAGAGGAGGGAGTGTGACAGTACTATTTAGTGGTTCCAGAGTTTCTGTTTTGGGTAATGAAAAAGTTTTGGAATTAGTTAGTGGTGACGGTTACACAACATTATGAATGTAATTAATGCCACTGAATTGTATGCTAAAAAATGGTTAAAATGGCAAATTTTATGTTATATGTATTTTACCATGATTAAAAAAAATTAGTAGTGTAATACACCTAAAACCATTGAATTGTATACCGTAAATGTGTAAATTGTATGGTACGTGAGTTAATCTCAATAAAGCTGTTAAAAAAATGAAAAAAAAATCACTCACTCTGGTTCCCAGTTATCTGATTTAGCTGTTTACATGAAAGAAGTGACTGTAAAATAGCTTAATTCTCATTTTACTTCATCCAGTGCATACATATTCTTTTACTTATGGATCCATGCATTTGAGGTCACTATGGAGGGCAATACTGTGTCGGCTCTGGCCTCCTGGGGTGGTGAGATGTGGAGAAAGGGCACTCTTGAATGTGTCCTTATCCCTCCTGAGCATTATAGCAAATTTTGCCAAGAGTATGGTATGATGGAGAGGGAGTAAGGCTACCAAGGACTTTTGAGATCTACCCTGTGAAGCTTGGGAAGGAGTCAGTGCAACAAAAAACTCACTATTTCTAAAACAACAACTAAGAATCAAGGCTGAGCTGATGAGCCAAAGCCAACAGACAAATGAGCTTTAATGATTTATTTTAAGCCTGTAGTGACATAATTACTCTGGCATCTTTATTTACATCATGAGAGGAAAGCAAGAATCCCACCTCTATATTTAGCTCGCTGTTCAATTTCAGCAGGTCATTGGGGACCGTACATAAAACGGCTTCAGAATGCGAGTGTATATTCTCACAGCTCTTATTCCCAACTTTTAACACTTCACCTTTAACTGCTTCAGGATCAATATCATTTCCCTGAAAGAAAAAAAAAAAAGAGATTGTTAACACTTCACAATTTTGCAGGAATGCAAACAATTGTGAAGGAATATAAATACACTGCAAACATAGGCCTTGTTGTTTGCCAAGCCATGTGATTTTCTGATACTCATTTTCATGGGAATTTGGATGGCTGAAAGACAGCATGACCATTTCAGGGTGCTAATTAGCCAAGAATCATAGCATATAGCTTTTGCATCAAATTGAAATTCAGAGAAAAGGAAATAGATTCTTGGTTTACACCTTTACGTCGAATGATCTTATTTATAATCACCTTATTAATGTTTTCAGGGGGCATTGATGGTTGGCAAAAGGGAAACAATTTAGAGATTCAGTTGTTGAGCTGTCTAATGCAGGGATACCCAGCTTTTGCTTCACTTCTAGAATCACACTGAGGGCTTTATAAACTAGTGATGCCTGGGTCCCATCTCCAGAGATTCTGATATAATTGATCTATGTCAATAAATTCCTTTTGTTGTTTTGAGTTGAGCAGTTTCTTTTCATCCATCTTGCACAGTTGGATCCTATACATAAATGAATCCATTTTTAAAGAAATTCTCATAAGACACCGTATGACCCTCATTATGATTTGAGAACATGATTCCATTATTTTGAAAAATTCTACATAACTACATGAGGTCTTTAAAAACATTATTCAATTTGATATATCTAGTTAACTGAAGTTACCATTAGGCATTTAAAATATCAACGTTTTGTTGAAGAAACCACTAATTAGCCTTGGGAAAGAAGTGAAAAGAGAGGTACAATTTCTCATGAAGACTTAACGAGTAGGGTTATTAATTAAAAAGTCATTACTTTGAGGAGAGAGATATTAAAACATATTAGTATTTTTCTTAGGGACAAAGAGCATCCAATAATAACTACACTACTACTACTTTGTTCCTACTTTGTTTTATATGATCTTTAATACTTGGCAAACTGCTTTTACATACATTGTCTCATATGTATCTCAATAGATTGGCAAGTTAAATATTATCCCGGGAAAAGAAGTTGGAAGAAAATACTTCTTTCTAACATGAATTTGGAGCTTAAGAAAAAACAGATACAGACAAACTCTATCCTTATGATATTTCTAGAGGCAATACGTGTACCCCTTTGAACCAGGTCACTACACAGGGCAAGTCAACGTAGAAGCACATAAATCTAATCGGTCACTTTGGGGCTTCAAATGACAACTTGTTGGTTAGGTCTGAGAAGGGCTAAGGCACTGGCTCACATATTGCAGGGAATTCAGGGAATGACAAAGGAAAGAGATTAAAGAGCTGGAGGGCTTGATTTATGAGGGAATGACTAAAATGTGTCTTGCTTGCTTAGATAATAATGAAGGCTGGGGGAAGGGATGAACATACTGAATTTACACTTCTAATACTTTTAGGCTCAGGGTTGCCTAGGATGATGCATAAAAGCGTCTTTAAAACAAAAACAGATTACACAGCTGAACAACGAAATCCCTTTTCATTTGTGCCTACTAACAAATACATGATAATTAGTGACTTACATAAGAAATTATTAGCTTTGTGTGTTTAGTGATAATTTTATTTTATTTTAAAATCTTTATCATTTTTTAATTGAAGTATAGTCAGTTACAATGTGTCAATTTCTGGTGTACAGCACAATGTTTCAGTCATACACATATACATACATCTATTTGTTTTCATATTCTTTTTCATTATAGGTTATTATAAGACATTGAATGTAGTTCCCTGTGCTATATAGAAAAAAATTTTTTATATATTTTATATATAGTAGTTAATATCTGCAAATCACAAACTCCCAATTTATCCCTTCTCCCCTCCTTCCCCACCTCTTTTCCCGGTAACCATAAGATTGTTTACTATGTCTGTGAGTCTGTTTCTGTTTTGTAGATAAGTTCATTAGTGTCTTCTTTTTTCTTTAGATTTCACATTTGAGTGATATTTCTGGATCATATGGTAAGTCTATTTTTATTTTTTTGAAAAATCTCCAAACTGTTTTCCATAATGTCTTACACCAACCTCATTCCCACCAACAGTGTAGGAGGGTTCCCTTTTCTCCACACCCTCTCCAATTGTTTGAGGACTTTTGAATGATGGCCATTCTGACTGGTGTGAGGTGATACCTCATTCTAGTTTTGATTTGCATTTCTCTGATAATTATCGATATTGAGCATTTTTTTCATGTGACTATTGGCCATTTGTATGTCTTCACTGGAGGATTCCTTGTTTCAGTCATCTGCCCATTTTTGGATTGGGTTGCTTGTTTTTTTGTTATTTACAAAGTTGTATGAGCTGTTTATATTCCGGAAATTAAACCTTTGTCAGTTGCATCATTTGCAAATATTTTCTCCTATTCCGTAAGTTGTCATTTTGTTTTGCCTATGGTTTACTTTGCTGTGCAAAAGCTTATTAGTTTAATTAGGTCCCATTTGTTAATTTTTGCTTTTATTTCTATTGCCTGGATAGACTTCCTTAGGAGAACATTGCTAAGATTTATGCCAGAAAATGTTTTGCCTATGTTTTCTTCTAGGAGGTAGTGATTATTTTAAAAGTCTACAATCTGAGATATCACAAAAGTGATACTGGAAGCCCAATCTATATAACAAAGGGACTTGAGTTAAAAAAAAAAAGGTATAGGATACTTTTTGTCATTTAAAATAAACATAGCTTTATCAAGCTGAGGAAAAAAAGGTATATGTTTAGAAATTTTATTATTTACTTTTTATTATTTAATATTAACTATTATTAAATAGTGGAACATATTTACAAAGTTGGCTTAGTTTTTCAGTCATTAAAATGGTAATATATAGGTTTTAAAATAAAACAAAATAGAAGGAGCTTTCTGGTCTTCAATCCCTTACACACACAGAGCAATTGAGAGTTATAATTATCTTGTTTTATCTTGTAAAGACACTTCCCTGAGGTAGGCATTATTGTACTTCCTGCTTTACACATTGAGAACTAAGGTTCAAGAACGGACTTGGTTCTGAAGCAAATCAATTCTATTTGATACAAAATCTATTTACTGTCCACTATTATGTGATAAATACAATGCTAGTTTCTGAGAACATAAAGATGAGTAAGTGTTTCTTCCTCTTGATGTAATGTCAAAATGAAAACATTTCTAAACTGAAAAACTATGACTCCCAATGTGTCATATCAGGACGTCCCTTGTCTCTTTGCTCTGCAATTCTGGCTACTTATGATGCATATTTCTACCCAGACTCAGGCCTGGGAACCCATGTCTAAGCTGGTTATAGAACAGAGCAGATGGAGGTGTAAGGGGTAGGATATGAACAACAGCATTACAATAGGAGGGGTCCCACAAGTTTTCATACCTCCAGGTGGCCACAATGTTGAGTCTGGGAAAGTCGGCTAAGACAGTGAGGTGGGATGGTAGCAGGACTCAATCAGGCCATGGTCCAAGGAGGCTAGCAGCAGACTATCAGTGAGGTGGTGGTGGTGGTGATGTGGTGACACTTACGCTTTACCCAGAGGATATGAGTCCCTCAGCTTAGGAAATGGGCCGAAGAATCTTAACAGAAAGCTTCAAACTAAGTCATAGGAGGTTAATAGACATTTGGGGAAAAAAGTTCCCAGAAAAAAGTTCATCTCGAGAAAAGCTGAGTGAACCAAAATTAAACTAGTTTCTTCATTGGCCTATTTGGGGTACTGGGAAACCACAGGTGCTGTCTATGTGCCCTGGAATATGTTTTTGTTTCCCCTACAGAATGCATATTAAAGTGTGCAGCACAGGGAAATACAGTTGACCCCTGAATAATGTGGGAGTGAGGGGCACTGAACCCCATGCAATTGAAAATTCATGTACAACTTCAGTAGGCCCTCTTTTTTATCTGAGGTTCTGCATTCATGGATTTAGCCAACCACGAGTCATATAATACTCTAGTATGTATTTATTGAAAAAAATCCATATGTAAGTGGACGTGCAGTTCAAACCTGTGTTGTTCAAGGGTCACTTGTACTAATTTACAAGCACCAGCAATAAGAATAGGCCTTGACATTGGGCCAAATGACCTCTAAGAAAAGAGCCCTTTATTTCCACCCCGTCTAGAGACAGAACTGGCCTCAACAGTGGTTGTGAATGGGTTTGGGCCTATAATTGCACGTACACTAGTCAGAAGTGGAAGGAAGACAAACTCTGGCTGGCTCTGGGCAGCAGGAAGACTGAGTTAGCTCAGAACTCTTCTCCCTTCTAGATCCTTCTGGTGCCTAGACACTGACACAGGTCTCTAACTGAGCTCCCAACTTTTGTTCTTGTGCTCACAGTGTCGTAGCCCGAGCCCCTGTTCCTTGCTTAAGCTGATCTTCCTGCTCCATTTTTCTTGTTTTAGCCAATTTTCCAAATTGGACTTCTGAAGTCTCTCCATTACCATGTACATTAGTGTGCTCCAGAATAAGATGAACCACCCCCCCCCCCGGGCAGTGTCAGGCAGCCCTTGTTCCAGCATTAAATACTGTGCTTCTCTAGTTTTCATAAAACATGCTCATGCATTAAAAGGCATATAATAAGATAATTAGGGAAAATATAGGGTTTCCTTAAACAGAATTGATTTTTAGATTATTTGAGAGAGTTTAGAGCTATTTTACTTAAAGAATTGTATAAACAGTTTCATACCATATGACAGAAAATTTCTCTATTATGAAAGGTATTTTGGTATACATTAAATGAAAGTTAACATGAAAAGCTCTGTAATTTAGTGGAAAGAAGACCAAATTTGGGATAAAGAAACTTGAGTGTGAGCCCTTGTTATGCTGCTTGCTCCCTAGGTGACCCAAGATAAATTACCTAATCTTTCTAAACCCCTATTTACTCATCTATAAATGGGGATAAACATCACTGACCTTACAACCTCATAAGTCCACATGAGTCTCAAATGAAACAACGTATGTTGAAGTACTGTGTTAACTAAAATTCCACACAAATGTGAGCTGTTGTTGACATGAACACTGAGTCCTAATGTGTACTCCCCAAGAGATGTCTACTTCTGATGACCACTGCCTACAACTGGTGCCTAAGCCTTCATCATAAACCACCTCTCATATTGATAAGGTTCTGATTTGTCTTGAGGAGTGACTGATCCTTGGTCTCAGTTACGTATTTTTGATCCAAACTTGGCTGACCCTCTTGGCCATGGTGTAGTCACTGGGCCAATTGCTGACTGAGGCAATTCTCAACTAAGGCTGGAAACTATCACAACCTCTCTTTAGCCAAGGAATTCTTGTATGCAGGGCTGCCTGAGGAGCACGAACTCTTCCTGGCAATAACAAGCAAATCTCACTCTAAACACGATTCTTTCCACAGTGCTTTCACTGATGGAACACAAACATACTTCATATTTATGTTCTGAATGCTAATTGAACAAACACAACATGAAATAAAATGACCTCCTTTCTTTTAATAAAAGCAATCCACTACTTGTCCAGAAGAGACAAAGAACTTCTCTTTTCTTTTCTTTTGCTTTACATTCCTTTGTTTCTGCTCTGAGAGGCAGAGGTTTTAATGTGATCAACTTTAGAAACTGGTAAAGGGTTAAACTGCAGTCACGCAAAGATTCTCCTACACCTTAGATTTCTTCTTACACGTAAGTAAAGTGGAATTCGGAGACGATTAAATTATGACACCAAAACAGTCCCCCTAAACTGCTCCCTTTCCCCCAGATTGCCACTCTGTGACATGACAGGTGTTGTACGCTTACACTTGTTAGAGAAAACAGTCATTCTGTGTACAGGCAAGAAAAGAAAGTGTCTTGTGTTTGTTTCCAGAGACCTCTTGGGCCAGGTTGGGAATAGTATGGAAAGGCTCAGGATGGTGTCAAATCATGTTTTTCTTGGTTCAACGGTTTCACAGGACATTGAATAATGGGTATTTAATTTACAGAAAAAGGAGTTTTCTCCTTCATATAAGACTGCTTGGAAGGATAAAGAACCATTTATCTAATCCTTTGATGATAGATAGAGGAACAAAAAATGGGATTTCTCTGGGTGTAAAAATATTTGCAAATAAACCATTGTTTTCATCAAGAAAAACCAAATGGAATCTTTCAAATGGCAAACACAGTAATTGTTGAAAGTAAAAGGTCACACTAGATTAGTTTTACTGAAAAAAAAAGAAGCAATAAAAGCTTTCTCCTTTTCTAAAACTAATTAAAGAAGCAGATGAAAGAACTTTGCTATGGTAAACATGCTGTTCATTGAAACAGGCTTCCATTTAATTTCATGCTGGGCTTGCTTAATTATTGTACAAAACACAATTGCGAGGTTAGTAAACTTGTATGTGCGTGAACGTGTGCATGGGTTTGGCTGTAGATAAAATCTTGTTTTGAAAAAGCAGAAAATTTTTAGTAGAAATGTATTCTTACTTAGATGGAGACGATCTATGGGAATTGATATTACATCTAAACAGGGACTATCCTATTACTTGATGTTTGTTCATATTGTCATGCAGGCTGTCTTTCGGGGGAAAATTCTGCATGTCTAACACAACATGTTGAAGGAAAAATATTTTGCTGTTTCTAGTGACTGGAGCTATAGATAATTAAAGTTTTGACCATTTTGCCTCTTTTATTACTATTTGAAGTAAAAATGACTGAAGCAACATAAAAGAGCTGAATTTTAGCCTTTGTTCTGCCACAATTTCATCACGTTAACTTCTCTGGGCTTTAGTAGTCTTTGCAACAGGTTGGGTGAGAAAAGATGATCTATTATTGTCCAATTAAATTATATTTAGATGCTAATATATTCCTGAGGTAAAGGAAATCCAGCTCCATTTATAAAACAGCTTAGAGATGACCACACCCAGATATAAAATTCCAAGTATTGGAAGGAAGTACGGAACTACAATTGATGCATTTACATTTAAGACTCTTCCCTTTTACCTTATAATGAGCATCCAGGGAAATACAAAACACTGGCAGAATAATGCATCACAGGCAGCTTATTTAATGGATTTGTGTCCCACATTTACTACTTTTTAATATATACACAAGAAAGAGTTTTTAAATACTTCGTTAAAAAGCAGTCCATGATTATACATACGTTTTAGTCTTATGTCAATAAGATTTGTTTTTCAGAGCTTAGATATTTGCTGATGTAGTATAAGATAATGACCAAGTACAACAATTCTATTCACATAGCTATGAATTCAATTAAGTGCAAGTTGGTGATTTAAGAGAGCATTTTAAGCATTTCTTACCTTAATTTCCAGTACATTTTCATTGCCTATTGAGATCATCACTGGTTTTTCAAAAGGCTTAAACACAGGATTATGTACATAAATGAGATCAAAGTGTTTGGAATGGATCCCATCTAACATGAAAAAGGCTTTGGTTTTCACAGGGAGTTGTAGGTTCAGCTGTTGTAGTGAAGGAGTTGTACAGCAGATTATCTCTGAATTAGAGCGATGCTGACATGCCTGTAGTAAGACACAATTATCCACTGTGAACAGAACACCGTGCTTTGATAACATCATAGCAACTTTCACATTTCACTGATTCAGACAATCAATTGAAAGTAAATAATTTTTGAAGAAATCTCCATTTAATTTCCTAATGTTGAAGAACAAATTTCTGGAAACATGACAGATGTAAGATTATCTAAACAATGCAGCTCTTCGAAGGAGCTACAGAGCTTCACTTGCTAGGAATAAGCTATGCTGATCTATCTGAAGCTGTCTCTCTTCATCACTTTATTTTCCTTAAGAAGACAGGACAGTCACCTAGAGGGTGACTATTTATGAAATTGCTATGGAAGGGTGGGAGCTAGATTTTGTGTAGTTAGAAGTCCTTATTCACATCCTAGCTTTAAACTAACCTGTGAGAATCAGGGCAAAGACCTTACTTGGGCACTCAGTTTCTTTATTTAGGAATTAAGATTAAAATGCTATTCACAAGGTGGAATACTGCATGGTAAAGTGCTTTGTCCACTGCCAAGCACCATACGCTTCACATTATAATTAACTACATAGTTAAGTCATCTTATTAGTCTGTTTTAAGCTATCAATTACTGAGTGCCAGGTTTGTGCAAAATACTTTACAAGGTTGGTCTCATTTAATTCTCACAATAATCCTATGAGGTAGATGCTATGATTACACACATATTAGAGATGAAGAATCTGAGATTTTCGAGCTGATGTCATCAGACCAGGTCACACAGCTCTGAGTGGCAAAGTAGGGAAAATAAATCCAAGGCCACTGGCTCCAAAAATCGTCTAACTCCCACACTGTGTGGTTTCTTGCTCACTCTGTATTCTATATTAGTAAATCTTTTCCTATGCTCTCTATTTTACAAAGCCTCTGCTATTATTATTTTATGGCCTTTGATCTGTCATTTCAAATCTTCCCCTTTGTAATTCTGATTTATAGAAGCTTGGAAAATGTGGTTTCCTCTTGATTGTGCTTAGACTAAACCAGCAACACAAAGTGGCACATTTAAGGTTAAACGGTTGCATTTTTTCCCCTCAAGGAAAAGACAAACAAGCAACAACATCCCTTTGATTTCCTCTCCTTTGACAAGCAGAGTTGGAGATAAAACAATTACTTATGTCCACAACAGAAAAAGGACTCAAGACATACATATAAAGCCACAAACAAAACTGGATATTTGATATTTTTAAATACATAATTTAAAAAATTATCCTACATTTAAAAATGTGCACTATAATCAGGTAAAGAAAACTGATACATAGATATAATATGAATAAAATTTATTTAGTTTTGTATCAAATTTATATTATAATGCTAAAAGCTATTTATTCCTATCATCTTGAAAAATGGAAATGAACAATTTTATTGCCATTAAAATAATTCTCTACAGTAACAAGAAATTTGAAAACTATACAATAAATTGCTGGCTTCTAGGACATAATGCGTATTAACAAATTAATATGCAATTTGTTTAAGAAGATGATTTGTATTTTTATTTTAAAAGATTTGAGTTTGTTGGATTTAAAAATTATTGTGGCGGATCGATATTTCTAAATTAGACCTGACCAAGAGTTTTTATCTTTTAAATAATGATTCAATTCAATCATGATCAGCTTCAAATTCTATAAAAAGCAGAGAACCTGGAAGGAACACACATCTCTTTATGAGGTAATTTTCACAAACAATAGTCAAACAGACCCACTGAATTTTTCACTCTTATCCAATTCAAATAGTTTTACTGTACTAATATGTTTGCGGCTAAAATAATAGAAGTTTACATTTCCGTGTATAAATGGACGCGATTTTAATCTTCTACCATTGTTTGAATCTTTCTTGGCATATTGGACTCATGTCTCACAACTAGGAGGTTTTTAATAACAATTTGATTACAAATGAATGAATAAAGCCATGTGTCCTCATAATGCTGGTGAGGGAGAAGGAAGAAAACTTAGCCATTGTTTTAGTAACACAAGCTTGGTGTGAATTAGATAAACTATAATTTCTCAGAGTTCTACTTTAAAAAGTCACATGCCAACACCAAAGAGGGCTATTGTTATTCTAATAGGTTAATGAAAAATTGTTATGCCTGCTTGTGGAGAACTGATGTCCTTTAAATTAATAGCAGTGGTATTCTAACTTTGTTTGCGGCTGTGTGTGGGGATTGGTTTCAAAGCTCTCTACTTCATACAGTGGCTCTCTGGAGTACAATCTCTCAGGAGTATCATAAAAATCTAATAATACTCTTTAGAGGTGATGCAATGTGGCTGGTTGAGAAGGTCAAGAAAAATCTTATTTGAGATGACCTTATTGTTTGGTGATTTGGCTTGACATTTTTAGCTCCAAATTGGTTTTTGTAATTAAAGCACACTGCAGCCTTAGCCTTCAAGAAATATTGGATGGGAATCTAAAAGGAAGTGCTGTAATTCAATCTATTACCTTCCCAATCAAGACCTGGCTTGAGAAGAGGCACTTAGAACTTCCATTCTAAGTTGTGTGTACAAGTCCAACTAGATTATGGGTATTTCATATTAAAGAAAAACAACAAAAATATGAAATCTGTGTAAATAACTCCAAAATTCCTGAGGTCTAAAGTAAAACTACCATTTTAATGTGATCTATATAAATTGTTAGAGTACAAAATAGGTCAATCGCTTTCAAGGAGGCATTCAGTTAAATTCTGACTGATCTTGCAAATGAAAGAATAAAAGGTAGAGAAATACCAAACAACATACACACTCTAGGACATAAGTATTCTTCTTTCTCATTACTTGACAACATGCTAACAAAGGGACAGAAGAATGGTAAGAAAAGGGGGTGCATCAGAAAACATTGTGTGCCTGCCACTTAGGAAGACAAGGGTGCTGCAGCAAGATTAGAGGCTCTTATTAGACATTTTATTAGAGCAAAAGGGTTGATATTCTGTGGTGCATTAAAAAGAGAGGATAGCAAAAGGCGATGGACTGAATGTGTTCTCCCTAATTTCATATGTTGGAACCCTAATGCCCAATGTGATGGTGTTTGAAGATGGGATCTTTGGGAGATAATTAGGTCATAAGAGTGAGGTTCTCATGATGGAATTAGTGTCCTTATAAGAAGAGACACAAGAGAGCTTGCTTCCTTTTTCTTTCTCCTCCTTGTGAGGATACAATGAGAAGACAGTGTGTGTGTGCGTTTTGTTTAATCATGTTAGCCTGAGACTAGATAATATTTGTTGTTGAACAAAAAGTAGTATTTGACTTACCCTGCAAGGAAGATAACTAGCAAACATTAAAGGCAAAACTGAAATGTCTCCAGTACCATGAAAGCTGGAGGTAGAGGCAGAGATACAGAACTCTAAGTGCAACTATCACTCAAAGTACTTACCACGGTAAAGTTCCTTCCTGCTTCATGAACATTTATTACCATCCTCAGGACACTAACTGAATTCAGGTATTTTCCAACACCTGTTATTGTGCTCCCACCACTGGCAAAAATAAAAGAAAAAATAGCAATGTTGAGAGGTTCTTTCTTTATCAAGTATTTTAGGGGAGAAATTACATTAAATCACACGTAGTGATTGCAAGTTACAGCTACAGTCAGTCAAATGGAAGTTCAGTGATAACTTTTCTTTAGAAACAACTTACTTAACTTAAAAATATTTTTTAAAATTCATATTTCATAAGCTGAAGAAATGCATTTCTCTTTTTATTCACCAAATATGCAGAATAACTATTTTTTCCCTGTCTGAAAAAAAAAATACAAAGAAAAATGAACTTAATTAATTATTGTTGCTAGACTGATAGAATTAACAGAAACAAGGCAGACTGAACTGGGTCCAATGAGATACTAACTCAGTGGGAGTCTGGTGCAGGGAAAAGCTGTGTGGAAAGTAGGCAGGGTGAAGAGAAGAACGGAGAGAAAAAGGTGATTTCACCTTTGGGCACTAAGGTCAGTATAGAATTGAAATGTACATAATATAAGTGCATAAATACTACAGTGCCCAGTTAAACTGTTTTACTGAAATCTATTTAAAACATAATATAATAGGATAAAATATTTCTTGGCATAAACTAGCACTGATAAAGTCAAATCGTACTCAGAACCTGAATGTAGTTTTCACTCCTAAATTGGACAAGCAGCCTTCAAAAGAAAAAATGCAACAGCATCAAAGCCAGAGATAAAACTGTCTTCCTCTTGAGTATTCAACAGCCAATCATCCTCATGTTCATTATCGTCTTATACCCATCAGAAGCTTTTACTTACCTAATGAAAGATTTGGTGGGATGTATTTCGTAGACAACGGGGTCTTCCCGATAACTGAAGCTGTTTATCTCTCGGTTGGCTAAGTCAATTTTCAATTTAACAGGAAACTCAGTTGGAGTGGTTTGGGCTGGGGTATAACATTCGAGAATACTATCTGACACACTGAACAAAAAAAATTAAGAAAATGTACCTTAGCTCTTAGAGATACACATATTTTAGAATTATATCCGTAAATCAAAAGGATATCACTCAATGGCTCCTAAATGGGAATTTCCTGATGTGGTCTAGAAAAAAACTCTTTCTAATGTAGATTGTTTACATTTGACTGGATCCTAAACTTAGCTTTGTTGTGGACAAGCCATCCTTGACTTCAAAGTATTTGGGATTTTAAGCAATTTTTAAAGTATTCTTTTGGTACTTGGTTAAACTGAGTCTCTCCCAACTCTAAGAAGAAGAAACATAATTTCCCTCCTAACCCAATATCCTTCATGTTTCTTACCTCCCCAAAGTGATTTGGTTTAATTGTAAATCTTGATGGAAATGTTTGTTTTAATTTATTGTCAATTACCAGAATCTCACAGCTCATAGCATAGCTGAGATCCAAAGTATAACAAAGAAGGTGAATGGAAAGACAAAACTTAAAAGTGGAATTAGTAAACAACAAGGGAAAGGCATAAAAAATCAGCAAAAGGGATAGATGGATTTGGAAAGGGGGAAGTATTGTAAGCAGAAGAATAATAACAAACATCTTGATTTTTCCCCACAAAAGAATAATCTTTTTCTTGATTTGCTAGGTACAGATATTAATCTGACTTGATTGATACAACAATAAATAAATTTACAATACCTTTTCAAAGTACATGTTTTTCCACCAATTGAAATGTGTCTAGAATTCCCACTGTTTAGGTGCTTTCCAGTTAAAGTAAGTAAAGTGCCACCAGTTTTAGGACCGTAACTTGGAGAAATACTTGTTATTATAGGATCCTGAACAAGAGATAAAAACAAAACAAACTAACTTGTTAATTTTATAACTCTAAGTAGATTAAGTAATAATTAAATATCCTAGCTCATGAGAAAAGTAATGTCTATACTTACCACATAGGAAAAGGTACTATATTGTGCTGTCCCTCGATTGTTTGAAATAATTATGGACACATTGAAATGCTCATTCATTGCAGGACCAACTGTGCATTTCAACCTGAAAAAACAAAATTTAATATGTTACAAATCCAAAGGCATTTTCTGCTTGGGCTATTTTATATGAAGGGCCATTATCTCTACATAGTGAGCTGACTACTCTAAATAGCAAGCAGAATTACAAGGTAAGCATTAGTATCTAAAACTGTGTAATTTTATTTCTGTACTTTTATAGTAAACTGTATATTGACTGTTTGCATTATTTATACAGACAAATTAGGAAATGTTAAAACTCATAGATGCAGACCTCACCGATTGAAAAGTTCATAATAATCTAAGTCTAATCTTATATAATTGTAGGCATAATGTTTGGCATACTTAAGATAAAGAAATGGTATTTCAACAGCATATAAAACAATGGGCTAATTATAAATAAGCAAAATCTCTTCTTTAAAGTATGTGAAAAAGTGCATTTTTGTGGTTACACATGTTTATTGAAATTACTTAAAAATAATGACATTGTGATAGGCTTTCCATAGAATTATTTTTGAATTAATAATCTTATTACAATCCTTAAAAGTATAAATATAATTTGTTTTATTAAATATCTTTTCTTTTTGGGGGGACAGGATGTAGGGGGAGGTAATTAGATTTATTTATTTTTGGAGAGGTACAGGGGATTGAATGCAGGACCTTGTGCATGCTAAGCATGTGCTCTATCACTTGAGCTATACTCTCCCCCCTTTAAATATCTTTTTAAAGAAGAAAATGAATTGTGTTTTACTTTTATAGGTTCTAATTTATAATGCAATGAGCAAGAACTTATAAGGGTGATCTCTAAAATGAATCTGTTTTGCCATTAAGCTAAAGAAGTACGAGATTAACTGACATTTTGGTCTCAGTAAAATGAGTAGATTTAGAACTTTATATAACCCTGAAAGGAATTCAACTAGGTATAAAATAACCACTTGATAGAATAGGTTCAATCATAAAACTCTGAATGTTCGATTGTTGTTTCTATATGATAATGGCAAATTTCTGGATTCTCTGTTCACTATGGAATTCAGATCATACAGAAGGTACATGTAGAATATAGTAGAACAAGCATAGGTCTTAAATCAGTAGAGCTGAGTCTGAAGGCCTGTTCGGCTCTTACTCTCTGGATTACCTCTGCTAATCTACACTCCACCTTTCTGAACTTCAGTTACTATCTCTGTAAAATAGGAATAACATTGTTATCTCCCAGGAATCGGGAATGGCTAAATGAGCTACACTCCTTACGTTACAGTGCCAATAAATATCAGCTAAATATAAATTTAAACTCGTCAAAAACAAGGAGTCTCAAAAATGTGATTCACGAGAATGTCATTCTAAGTGAAGTAAGCCAGAAAGGGAAAGAAAAATACCATATGAGATCGCTCATATGTGGAATCTAAAAAAAAAAAAAAAAAAGAACATAAATACAAAACAGAAACAGACTCATAGACATAGAATACAAACTTGTGGTTGCCAAGGGGGAGGAGGGTGGGAAGGGACTGGGAGTTCAAAATCTGTAGATACTGATAGGCATATGCAGAATAGATAAGCAAGATTATACTGTATAGCACAGGGAAATATATACAAGATCTTGTCGTAGCTCACAGAGAAAAAACAATGTGACAATGAATATATGTATGTTCAAGTATAACTGAAAAATTGTGCTCTATACTGGAATTTGACTATAAATTGTAAAATGACTATAACTCAATAAAAATGTTAAAAAAATGTGATTCAACTGCTTCTCTACATTTCTGAGGCTTAGAAAGTGAATTTAGAAGAGAGGGTCTATATTGAGCTTTTCTGATTTTTATAGAAAAAGCTGTTGGAGATTTCCTTTATTGGAACACTTAAAGGTGGAACCACCCCAACCAGTGCTGCTCTTTCAAATCTAGCCAGACAATTTCTCAAGAGTTGTTACAAAAATGATTGAAAAACTTCCATATGCTGAATTCTTTTCTTCACCTAAGTAATGTCACCCTTCCCCCTCCTTAATTCTGGTGAGTAAGTAGGGTTAAAAACAAAAGAAAACAAATCCACAAGGAGAGTAATGGACCAAGACCCTTTCTAATTCAAGAGATGGATTTTCAGGGCGAATTTTACAAGTATTCATTCAAAAACAAAACCTGTTTTCCAACCACAGCCTGGCAAAGCATCCTAAGATCCTTACGTATTTGTCGTGCTCTCACTTAAGGTCAAGGTGCAACTCTCGTTCCCAAGGAAAACTTTGGTTTTCTTTAAGTCAGATTTATTATTCCTCCTGAATCCGAAGTCCCAGCCACATATGGTCAGCGTCGTCCCTCCTTCAAGGGGGGCACTAGTTGGGAAAACCTACAAGGAAAATACAGAACTTTAAAAAACCCAATGTATTATCTTTCAAACATGTGAAAAAGAAACAAACAAAATATGTATCCTCAAGAGTCTGAAGTCCTTCCCTTCTCCCAGTATCTAAAAAAAATTTAATATTTACCAAAGGAAAAAGGGTCACAAATTTCAGAGAATCTGGAACAAATATTAAAACTATCTGACAGGGTGATTAAGCAAGCTGTTTTCAGGAGATCTAGAGATGGGTGAGAGAGCAGATTCAGCCTGGGTGGGCATGGAGTTCCTTCTTAGGCTAGAGTAGACACACTTCGGGCCCAGACTTTTACATGCTTATAGAACCCCTTCACAGGCCTCCAGATTGAACTCTGTTCCAAACTCTTTCATGGGCCCTAGAAGCCAAACACCAATATATGCCTTGCTCTGGGTGTGTGCTACATTTATGTTGCTATGGTATTCCCCACCCAGAGAAAGTCATATAGTAAAAATAACACTCTTTGTACCCAGTGTTTTCACAGTTGCATTCAGCAGCTATCATAATATCAACCACATAGATGTTATTCAATCATATCTGCTATTCATTCATTCATTCACTATTTATTTATAAATCATCTACTATGTGCCAGGCATCAACAAATGAATAAGTGACTCCATTCCTTTATACTTATTAATTCATATTTTTTACTAATTTTCAATTTTTCTTTGCTCACTGTTTGATATATACCAGCTAGTTAATTGACAGAGCTAAAAATGATATAATATTTAATATATTCAATACATTATTTCCATAGAAATAGGAAAAAAAAAAAACAGAACTGGAGAGAGCCCTAAATGTGATCTGCATTGTAGCAATGTTTCTAATTGTCTCCCTTGGCATCACTGTACATCATATTTCTAGGATTGACTTTTTTCTTCATGCTCAGTATTAAATAAATAATAGGTTCATTTCATTATTGCAGAGTCATCTTTGGTGTATTAAAAGTAAAACGAATTTATTAATAAAAATTTGACAACTGTGATATAACATAGCATTAGGCCCTTATGAAGCCTATAAGACAACTATTCTTAGGTTAAAATTATTAAAACAAAACATATTTCCAAGTTAAAAATAAGCTTCTCCTCAGTAGCTTTGTGACAATTGAGAAAGGAAATGCTCTTTTGGGGGGACATATTGTAAATTGTGCTGTAAAGCACAATGGTGGGAAAACATAGCACCGCTATAGAGGCAACTCAAAAACTAGTAAAGGTATTTGCTAAAGGCCAGTTAGTGAAAGTTTAAAAGTGATTCTTTTACAATTCAGAAGGGCTTTTAGCAAAATTCAAATCTGCAAACATTCCCATCCCTCCCAAATAAATAATTGCAAACCAAAGCCTTATGCTTGTTGCCAAACCCCTTTAAAAGTCTTAGCCTACTGCTTTTATGATAGCTGTTTTACCCATGAAATCCATTACACAGTTGTGCCTTTCATGAAAACTTACCTCGTCCATGTCTAGCCAAATGAGAACTGCTAGAAAAAAATATCTGTTTATTATTATGTTAGAAATCCAGTAGGAGAGAACAAGACATCTAACCCTCCAGGACTCTCTTCAGCCTGAGGCAATCACACAGCTGCTGCTTCCTCTTTTAATGAGGAGTCTTCCCCAATGAAAACAGCTGCCCAAGGCTGATGTTGGCCCGATCCCACTGCTCAGATCCCCCCTTTCTATGATAAAATTGAAGCCTGTCACTCTACATACATTATCATTTTCTGTCTTACATAGTTTGAAACCCTCTGTTAGACCGTCAGGATTTGAAAGGCCAGCTCTACTGAGCTTTCCCATCCCGACTGAAATATTAGAGGGGGACATCTGAACATATCCCCCTTCGCTTATGGGGTAATGTTCATTATTCCAGGGGAAAAGGAAGGACGCAGTCTTGGACTACACACCCTTGGACAGAACCAACAATGGTCTGGCAAACCCTGAGTTATCCTGAGGGTAGAGAAACTGTGTGGGAAGGAAATGAGTGTCCGGCATAAAGCCATGGAGGCTGGGTCTGGATAGGGTAGAAATAGCCACAAAAGTAGCTATTGTGATTTCACAGGTGAAAATGATTTAAATGATGTTGTTTTTAAACCCATTAAGATAATACATTAGAAAACTAAAATAAAGACAATAACAAAAAACCTTAGGAAACTAAAATTTGCAATGTCCCCCCATATTGTAATATACTAACAATCAGGGAAACAAGGTGAGGAGTAAATAGGAAAACAACAATAATAACAGCAAAAACCTTGGAAAATTAAAATTTGCCTCTTCAGTAAATGTCACAAATATATTGTTCCAGTGTATTATATATATAGGCATGACCCCTGTCTGTCATAAGATATAGCTGTTGCTTCTTATCTGAGTCTCCTGATCAATTAATAAACTGTTTAATTGTCTCACTGGGATTGGGCTCTAATCCTACAAGATATGACAATTTTATCGTAATAAATTCAGAATATATTAGAAAATGCTCTTCCTTTTCTGAAGCATGTTTCATTGCTCTTTAAGTGCAAGATCAGATAACAGGTTTGAAACAAAATAATGGGCTTGCAATCCTGAAATCTTTCATATGTGGAACTGCAAAGAATTTCAGCCACTGAACATGATGTATCTTGAAAAGCAGGTTAACTTACATTTATTGGAAAGTGGAACTCTACACATTAGCTAGGTTTTGTGCCTGCAGATTTTGACAGATAAGATAAAGATGAATAATCTGTCTTATTTTTTGCAGTAAGAATGCTAAATGTCACGCTCTAGTGCAGCATGAAATCTTCCTAACAGCTCTGAACCAAAAGGGATTTATGGACTCAGCTGCACTACTTTCCTTCTAACCGTACAGCCCGAGCCTTAATGACTCGTGCATGATGCAATGCAACCTTTAAAAAATTTCCAACTACAGTGTTGGAGTTAGGAAAGGTGAGAGAGAGGGAGATTCAAACATTATGTAGGATTCTCTGGTTCCAGAAAATTCTAAAATATTTACCCTGTTTTTAACCATTTTAACATAGCTTTCGCCACTAATAAAATGAGGTACATTAGTCAAAATTAAATGTTTAAATTGTACAGGTTCTTGACCTGCTCTTTATTTAAAACATGAGCTTGGCTGTTTTTGAAATGAAATTCTTGTGATTTAACTGCGCATTGCGCGCACCCCCCCCCCCCCCATTTCTCTTTCACGGAGTAGCTGAGTTCAGGTTTCTGGTGTCTCAAATTGCCACGGCTAGGTGTTTTTAAAGTATAAAATTATATGTGGTTTTAAAAGTATATTAAATACACAAACAAAAAGTACATAAAAAATACAGTATAGATTTAAATTTGTTCCCTTACTATCTTCTAGTTTATTCTCTAGCTGATCAAGCGAACTCTTAATAATTGTGTCACACCTAACAGAAAATGATTTGGTTTAAAACCCAGTCACCCAGTACAAATCTTTCCCCAAACCGTAGCTAAATGAAAACAGCCATGCGCTTGGGGGCAGTTTCTGCTCTGACTCGCACACTTTGTTTACTTGGGCTTGAACCAGGCAACCGAGACCTTTAACTTGAATCTTTCACAAGAACCATTTACTAGAGTCCAACTGTTCCACATGCAGGCAGAAAAAATACACACTGGGTCCTCACTAGGGAAGTAGCTTCAAGCAAAACGTATTTGGATCAAGTAAAAAATTTTTAAAAATTGCCATGGAGATTTTCAGAGAGCCAAACACATGTTTAAGCAAATAAGGCGACAGAGAGTTAAAGGGTGGTGGCTACGACATTATGGTTAAAGCCCACTGCTGGAAGCTAAGTTTTCTAAAAGCAGAAGGCGCTTTTGTCTTCTTTGGGACTTTATCTCCCAGTGTAGAGAGGAGTGCCAGCTGTTGGTATGTACTCAGTAAATGTTTTTGTAATGAATGAAAGAATGAATTGGCTCACAGAGTGTATAGAGGTTAGTGTGGTCATCAGTCATGCCTTTACTTCTCTTCCAGGAACTTTGAGAGAAGGTACACAGCCACCCATGGGTGCTGACCATTCACTTGCCTCCCATCTTGCCCTGAGAAGTAACCTCTAATCTCATCAGTGATGAGACAGCCACCACCTATGTGTCAGAGAGAACAAAACCCCCTGTTTTGATTGCTACAGGATAGCTGGGATCTCTACTTTCGCATGGTCCAGTTTAGGGTTCTGGGTTATGCCATGAGTGGATCTCTGTATATGATGGAGACTCATGTCTGGCCACCTGGTGGATAAAGTAGATGGTGAGGAATCAGAGAATAGGCAAGTCAGAAGGGATCAGGTCCCAGTGTGAGGAAATGGGGAGCAGTGCGGCTCACTAACAACTACTCTTTTATTCACATAGCACCAAGGGAAAGCAATTGCCCAAGGAGAGTATGAAGCAAGCTCTTCAAGTGCAGGGCCCTTGGGGGATGCGCCCAAACACCACCCTAAAGGAAAAACCTGGAGGGAGGTAGTGCTTGGGCTGATGCTTTAACAGCTAAGTGAATATATTAATTTTTTAATTTTTTTCATCAATGAGATTTGTTTTCCAAAAAACATGCATGACAGCTGAGAGAGACTCCTACCTTGTAGATTGTAGGCAGACAGATCTCTTGAGTCCATATTCCACCTGGGCATTCCTCCAACTGCACACATTTATCATGGCACCAGCCACACTGCACAAAGGAAGGAGCAGAGAGGCACTGACTGCAGGACTGAAAATGTTCACAGCCCAAGCCGTTCAGCGGGATCTTGGTGATCTGTGAAGACAAATGATGGAAAGAGCTTTCAGAGGGGTTTTTTGTTTGCTTGTTAAATAAAAATTGAATACACTAAAGATACCTGTAAATATAATTTGAGAGTCCAATAGAGATAGCACCTACGTGTGCAAATCACATAATGCTGCTTAGTGTAATTTAAATTAAAAAAAATCTAATTCCTTCCTTCCCTCTACTATTGGCACATATGTGATAAAAGTTAACATTACTGTTGAACACAACCATTATCATGCAATGTTAGAGGTTCTATTTAGTAGGGACATTTTGCTGTCTGAGATGATTTAAAAATAACAAGAGAGTATAGTTTAAGCTGCTGGAAAACATACTTGAACCCCTGGGAAATTCTAAGTAAGTTTACATATCATTCTGGCATCAAGATGCACCTCCTTCTCTCAGAGAAAAGGGATTACTGGCCAGCATCAGATTCCAATGTACATTTCAGGATTTATCTGCCTGGCCTAGAGTTCTGCCCTTAGGACTGTAATTCTCATTCTGCGTGTTTGTTTTTCTCATTGAGAAATACAGGACAAAAGAAGTTCACATGATGAAGAGGACCTCCCACAGGTCCACTCTTTACCAAGTAAAAAATTAACTTGATTTTAGAAGATCTCTGAAATACTCAGGCAAGGATTTGATAGAGGAGAGGTGAATCCAGATGAAGAGAGACATTAAAAAGGACCACGTGACACTGGCTGTAAATATCCCACTCAGGAGGAAACACATCCAGAGAACCTCCCTGGGGACCAGGGCTTACCTTCTTCCCAGTGACAACCAGTGTATAGCCATTTTGGTTTAGTGGGTGCTCCACAATCGCTTCTGGAGACACAGGGTGGGAATCCAGGAGAAAATTCACATGAGGGGTTGACAATCCTGATCGAGAAACCACAACCTGAGAAACAAACCAGAAAACACTCTTAGTTCAACACGCTCAGTTTAAATATACCGTCGGTGGAAATTGTGGATGATAATAGTGATAACAGATTAGAAGAGCCCGTGGGTGTTTGAACCAAAGGCCCAACAGTTTATCTCACTGTAAATCAATATGACATCTTCTAATCTCCTGCCTTGGAGACAATTCATCTGAACTCCCAAGACAAGAGTTTTGCCTATGATCTTTTAATGGTTTATAGGGAAGGAGATCTTCCAGTCAATCAGCCAGCACATGCAGACAAATACTCAGGATTGTATTGGGAACTGGAGGAGTCAAGACTCTCCCCAGCACAGAAGACCTCACTTATGTTACAAGGATTCTGGATTATTTTTCACGCTATCCTCCTGGCCCTCCTCACCAGCCAGCTTCCCTTGATGTAACGGAAAGGGTAGTGAATGGGGAGTCTGGAGACACGGTCTGGTTCCAGCTTTACTACTCTTAAGCCATATTTATAGACCTTTTGTGGTCAAAATCGCCCTCAGCTAACTCTGAAATTAAGTGCTGTCGTTTTTATAAACCACCGCCCCATCAATACATGATTAGTTTGATTATAAATAAAGTTCTGCTTCTTGGCCTGTTTTTATGATAAGGCCTGCCTGATGATTTTAACAAAGCCTTGAAAATGAGTTTTGATGATTGGTGTCATTCTTGCTGTCACGTATTTCTAATTGGGGATGATTCTCAGCTATATAATTTCCATCTGCCCAGTTGCTAGAATCCAGTAATAATGAAGTCCAGCTATAAAATCAGATGGCTATCTGAGATGAACACCCAGACTACAGGAGAGTTTAGGAGCACTCAGACAGCTCCTCATTTTTAAATAGGACATAAGGTTGTATCTGCATGAGGGTGCAGGTGGCTGAGTTCTGGGCTTGAAATTGACTTTGTGAAATTGCTCTACATCCAAATACCCTTTTATGCTTTATTGAAAGGGCATTTATTTGCTGTGGGTTTGAAATCATGGGACAAACATGGGCATCTATGAGATTAGGATTAAATAACCACTCCTTCTACCTCTGCTTTCTTATCCATAAATTGGGAAAGAACTGCTTAGTATTCTAACAAACACACAATATATAAATGTTCTGGGGAACCAGTAGTAAATTTTTTCTTCAGCACAGTAAAGGAGTCAAGTAGCCTAAAACAATTTGGGAAGATTCCCAAAGTACCAAATTTGCTCCCAGAAAGTGGATTGTTGATAGAGAAACCAACCAAGCTCTCAAAGAGCTATAAACGTTAAACATTATGAACATTTTTCTAACTTTTGTTCTACCTCTAAACACTCAATACTTTCAAAGCATCTCCATTAAGCAGGGTGGCTATATTTGCACAGAATTTAAGTGATGGATCAAAGGTCACTTGGTCAGGATGGGAAAGGATGGAAACTACTGTTATTCCTAAATATAGGGCAAAATAGTTCCTTGTGACTTTTGTAGGGAAAATAAAAAGAAGTTCAATTACCAGTTCTGCCTCCCTCTGAGTGCTGGTTACAAAGCAGAATATCAGGACACTAGACTTCTAAAGCCTCTACCCCAAATTATCCAGATTTCAGATAATCAACTTTTCAATCCTGACTTACTTCTGGTGCTCACCACTTCTTGTTTTTCCTACCACTTCCCTATTTTTTCATGTTTCCCTGATTGTTGCCAATCGCTTCCCTTTTTTCACTGCAAAGGTGAAAAAAAATTTCTGTTTTCTCACATACAAGTCAAAAACAAAGCAATACACCAGTTTCTCAATAACCTGACTCTGCTCTCTGTGCCTCATTCTGTGCTTTCTCCCTCACTGAAGAATATTCGTTCCCCTGAACCTTCCAATGGATATTTGCATTTTGTGTCCATCTCTCTTGTATTCTTCCATTCTATTCAGACCTGCCACATAACAATCACCTCTGACTACTTTTTTTCTCCTATCTTCTTGCTCTTGTTAATATCATTTCCTATATCTATAATAAGTAATTCTTTCTTAATTACTAGGTCATCATCTTTGGCTTTGTCAGATAACTGAAGCGTATCCAAATATTCATTTCCCAGAAAGGACTGATCTTTCTCTTTCACAAAAAAGCTCTTTGCATCTCTGGAACTTGGATAGACTGATTTCGTACAATCCCTGTTAAGACTTTTTGTCTGGAGAACAACACATATAATGGTAACTGAGCCAGGCGTTGTGCTGCTTTAAATGAGTATGTTGTTTATTCCTCACAGTAATCCTACAAGGTAGGTATTATTATTTTCCATAAAGAAAATATGGCAGAATTTTAGCTAGAAAGTACAAGAGTCAGGTTTCCAAGGAACTTTATCTCATGCCAGAATCTGTTTGCTTGATCTCTTCTTAAACACTCAACTGATATACTCTTGGAGCACCAGAGTAAATACCAATAAAAAAACCTTTAACTCTGAGCTCCCAAGAGCCACTCGTGAGTCAAAGCATTAAAACAAATTTCACAATATATTTGCCTTGTTTCGGTAATCTTGGCTGCACAAGTTAAGTGTGCCTAAGGAGAAAGAACCCACATCTAAATAGTTTTTGATGGCACAGAGGAAATGTTATTAGTATAATCGGCAAGCTCTACTTTTGATCATGAGCTAAGATGAGTGTGGCTTGGTACAGAAAACGGGATGAACCAGAGAAGACAGAAGATTGTGTGGAACAGTGAGATGACTGGAGTTTTAAGCAGAGGTCATATCACAGATACAAATACCTTTCTAGTTGATCATTAGCCCTTTCTCTGGAGGGATACCTACTGCTATAAAATGCCAAAAATGCCTTTCTATTGTTAATTCTTCAACTTTCTTTTATTGCTGAAATTCTAAATAATTGGGTAACCACTTTAACTCTCAAAATATCCCTGAAGCAATGTTTGCAAGAAATGAGGAATTCCTTTTGGTTGTCATGGAGATATTTCTAAGGACAGAATAGAATCCAGCATTGAAATTTAATTCTTATGATAAATCACCTGGCAGTCCTAGGACAATTAGTAAGAAATAAAAGTTTGGCAATTAACTTTTGAGTTTCTACTGTGTTGACAATTAATCTTTAGTGTTTAGGTCTCAAAACCTCTTTTTTTTTTTTAATGCTCTTGAAAACACAAAACAAATACGTTTTACGGTGAGGGAATAAGGAGGAATCTGAATTCACTTGACTGCTGTGGCTATGATCTCAAATTATCTGGGAGAGAAGACGGGGAAGAAATATATGTATAAATAAGATAAAACTTGTGGTTAGGGCCCCAAATTCATGACCCTGAACAAAGTAATTTTGTGTAATATATCTATAAATACATAAAAGCCAGATTCCCTTACCTCACACATAGAGTTTTACTTCTGATTAATTTGCTTTAGAGTTTAATTTTCTTTAAGAAGGATGAATACAATTTAACATGAGATTATTTCTTACATAACATGAGATATGTGGTTTTCTCCCCATTTAAAAAAAATAGCCAATTCTATAGTTTTTTGGTATACTCACAGATTTGTGTAACCATCACTACAACCAATTTTGGCATATGTTCATTACTTCAAACAGAAACTCCACACCACTTAGCCATCATCCACCCCATCCTCTCATAGCCTCCACATCCTGGCAGCCACTAATGTACTTTCCATCTCTATAGATTTTCCAATTCTAGACATTTCATGTAAATGGAATCATACAATATGTGGTCTTTTGAGACTGGATTCTTTTACTTAGCATAATGTTTTAAAGGTTCATCCATGTTTAAGCATGTTATCAGTATTTCATTCCTTTTTATTGCCAAGTAATATTCCTCTGGATAAATTTTATTTATCCATTCATCAGTTGATGGGCACTTGGGTTGTTTCTACTTTTTGGCTATTGTGAATAACGCTGCTATGAACATCTAAGTACAACTTTTGGTGAGAAAATGTATTTTCATTTCTCTTGGGTACATACCTAGGAGTGGAAATGTTGGGTATTATAGTAACTCTACATTTATTAACCTTTTGAGGACCTGCAAGACCATTTTCCATAGGAGCTGCACAATTTTACATTCCCACCAGCAACGGATGAGGATTCTAATTTTTCCACATCCTTAGTGACATTTATTATTTTCCATTTTCTTGATTATAGCCATCCTATTGAGTGTGAAGTGGTACTTCATTGTATTTCATTGTGGTTTTGGTTTGTATTTCTCTGCCAAATGTTTCCTTAAATTAGGTAAAAGACAAGTTTACTTCTGGAGGTTGACAGCCATTACGCCTGCCTGAAACTGATACTTGGGCATCACCTGATCAGTGTCCCATCCCATGTTCTGGAGAACATACCTCATGATCAGACTGGACTTTTACAAAACAGGAATCTAGAGCGGCTGGAGGTGCGGCAAGGGTAAAAGGAATAAAAACGGATTCTCACGAGGAGAATTAAAGTGGGAGATGCAGCACATTCCCCAGGTGCTACTTTATTTGGAAGATTAAAGTGAATTTTCCTTTTATAAGAACAGAAAGTATACAATTCTTTTTCTAGGCAAATAAAACTGAATGAGGCCTTTGATAACATCTAGAATGATATCTAATTTGAAAGTTAAGAAAAATAGAGATTTCTATTAAGGAATAAAGAAAACTTCATTTTCAGTGAAAAATGATGCAGACTACTGGAGTTTGAGATTCAATGAGATAAAAATGTGAACTGAGAGAAAAAAAATATGAGAGAAGGTAATGGCACCATTAATAAACAAACTGGGGTATAACTGGATGTGACCCAGGGAGTAGGTCTGCTTTCTCTATAGTTCCCAGTGTAGATCTGGCACAGAATAGGTTTGAAAGGTGTATCTATTGCTTAAATATATGAACAGACTGAAATAAGAAGCTCACTTAAGCCTTGATGAAGGGATGATTTTTTTAAATGTTTCAGATATTTAGATAAACTTCAAGAGTTTGATTTGCATTTTCAAGGCATGGCTTCTGATGTCGCTTGCTTCTTGCCTGCTGCAATAGACTGGATGTTTATATCCTCCATAAATTTATCTATTGAAATCCTAATCCCCAGTGCAATGGTTAGGAGATGGGGTCTTTGGGAACTGATTAGGTAATGAGCGTAAAGCTCTCATGAATGAGATTGGTGCCCTATAAAACAGACCCCAGAGAGCTCTCCTGCCCTCTTTCCACCATATGAGGACACAGCTGGCCTTCACCAGACACCAGGTCTACTGGCATCTTGATCTTGCCCTTCCCATCCTCCAGAACTGTGAGAAATAAATGTTTGTTTTTTAAGCCACCTAGTCTACGATAATTTGTTACAGCAGCCTGAACTGACTAAAACACCAGCTTTAGATTTATATATTCTGAAGTATGTGAGAGAAGTTGGTATTTGTTCAGAACGAAATCAGATATGAAGAGTTTTGTTTCAACCAAGGTAAACAGCGAGTTTCCTGGAATAGAAAAAAATGAAACCTAAGAAGTGGAAATCGCTGATTGGTGCTGACAACTCAAAAGTAGTAAGACAAAGTACCAGGTGGCAAAAGTTGAATTAAATTAATCTTTACTCTGTTCTTTCATTCTTTTTGGTAAATGGGCACAAGTGCTTCCACGCCAACCTGACACTACAAAGGCCAGGTATGTACGAAAAACAAAACAATTTTCTTTATGATTACAATACTGATGTGTATGAGTGTTTCAATTTTTTGAAATGAGTCAAAGTGAGTTGAAATGAGTCAATACCAAACTGAGGCTTTTGTAAAAAAATTTCAAGCATCTAAAAACCAAATACGCTAGTAAATTTGTAAAAACTTAAAATCCAATACTTTCAAATTAACATTCCAAATATGACTATAGGATTAGCCAATCTATACGTTGAGTATATCTGTCTGAATTTTGAAAAAAAACTACTGATAAATATTTTTCATGTTTTAAAATCTCTCTATTTTTTCAAATAAGCACCCAAACAAGAAATTACAGTTATTCCCGCTACAAAACAAACAAACAAACAAAAGCTTAGCATTTTCCCCATGGTTTCAAATATTTATGTTTTAAATTTCCATGCATATAATAGTGTATAAGATACATGTATTTCAAGAGCATTCATTAACTCATTTTAGGAGACTACATGTGAACTGGGTTTAACTTTTTGCTATCAACATAACTCTGAAATATTATTTATAATAGGTTCTTTTTCACATGAAAGAAACTTCAAAACCCATGAAATATATTTTCTCCTAAAGAAATATGCCAAAGCTACCATTCTTTAGGGATATAATTAAATCAATGATGTACACATTAAAAAAAAAGGCAGATAATATTTTCATCTGAGCATTTTATAAAGGAGACAGGTAAGATAGCAATCCCTGAAGAGAAATGTTCAAGTTCAAGCTTCATTTGGCTGTGTCTCTGATGGCTGCTCACAGCCTTGATATATTGATGATCTGTGCCTACATACTATAAAACAGCAGTATTTCCAAATGTAACGTATGCTGCAGGCTTCCAACACAAGCACTGACATATCATGATGGTGGCACAGGAACCAAACAAATTTGGAGACAGGAGGTCAATAGATGAATTGATTCTTCTTACTGGAAGTGAGTAATTATTATCAAGTTCACCAATTACTAACATAATCCTTTAAGTAATGGTCATAAGTAATGATCACAAGCTAAGGATATCTTTTTAGGTGATCCTTACCTCTTGAAGTTTCTTGCTTAAGGCCAACTAGTCCAGTTAAGAGGCACAAGACAAAAGGGGTAATGAGTGGTACCAGCATCAAGGAATTGGGGAGAGGGGAAAGGGGGATGGAAGAAGAGCAAGGATGATGCCAAAAAACCCAATGACATCTGTGATAGAGCCCAGACAGCGGCCACTGTATGGAGGCGGGGTAGCTGCCCAGTGAATATGGAGCTGAACTTAAAACAAGTCTTGAAATCATCTCCCCACCTCCACTCCACCCCCATCCACTCATTTTCCTTGGCCTGACGGTCATGCACAAATATTTTAATAGCAATGCCTTGCATTTAGAGATTAAAGGCCTTATATAAGTGCTGTAAAAAAAAATCAAGCAAGCATTGTTTTTAGATGTGGATTAGACGAGGAGCTCAGAAGGGGAGATGGGGCAATCCCTGTGATTAGTCCTGTGATCATCATGAGTATCCCGCTTCCCTCTCCCACGTAGCCCTGCACACTTCGCGCATGTTCCCCTGCCCTGTTCTTTTCTACATCCCCTCTCTCCAAAATGTGTAAGAAGGCACTTTCTTACTGTTTACTTATACTATTTCAAACATTGCTATCATTTTATTTTACTTCAAAGCATCCCAAGAGAGTGATCACACAAATAAAAACAGTTTTTGAAATCCGTATCTGTATTGACATGGCTATACAGAGAAACTTGAATATAGATGTACATACACAACAGCATACTTAGACATAGCTGCACCTGTATATGTTTAATGTTAGAAACATGTCAGAAATGTCTTCTCTGCCATACATATAATATTGTTAGCTAAACAATATAATTCTTTCTAATCAAGTAACCACTGTGAAATACCTGATTCACTTTGCACCCGACAGCTGGGGCTGAAGCTTGTATTCCCAGCCAGAGCTGAACATAAGCACAATAGGAAAGGCAGAAACAGCTGCAAACTCTTGGGAGAAAACATTTGCAAAGCAACTTTGCCTTTGGGCTTCAGGGTAGGAAGGAAGTAAAATCATTTTTCTGTTCCTTTTCATGTATGGCAGCTGTCTTTGGGGAAAAAAAATTAAGTCCATTCTATTTTGTAACAGAAACTCCATACTATTATTAAAACACGGGTTGTAGAAACTTAGGCTTGGCCACAGATTTAGCACTTCAGTGCAGTCAAAACATTTACAGAACTTGGTAAGTTACCGCTTGGATAGATTAAGTTAGATGGTCCCCAAGTTTTTGCTGCACTCTTGACTCTGCCTCCAACATTATTTGCTGTAAACAAACTAGATTTCAGTAATGTTGATTCCTTGATCTTTCAAATGGTTTAGGTTTATTTGCATAAAATTCTTCTGAATGGAATTCTCTCAGGCAAGTGTCAGAGAAACAGTTCCTCTCTCTGTGGATCTCAATAGTCCTTTGTCTTTATGTCTTTGGCTCCTGTACTTTTGGTATCAGGTACATGTTTTTATCTCTCCTACTAAAATTTTAGTTCCTTAGAGGCAACTTCTGTGCCATTTGTTTAGTAAAGCAAAGTTAGTACATTCCTGATATATTTGATGAATTAAGAACCACTTGGTTAAAAAAAAAATCAGGGACATCAGTGTTTTTCATAAAATAAGTATCTTTCATCTTCTGTGTTTTGGATGTACAGGTATACTATAGCTTCTTTTATGAAAGTGCTGGGAGATAAGAATAAAACATTTGCTACAGCATTTCCGTTATAATGAGACTGATATATAACATATCACTTAGGTTGTGGAATCTGTCACACAGCAGAATTTACTCAGTTATTAAAGCAATCTATCTAAAAACGGAATTTTATTAGAACTTTAGAATCTGGAAAAAGGCCAGGAACCCTATGATGTGAAAAAGTGTCAGGCCTAAAGTGACTGTAGAAAGCTTATTAATGTGCAACTGGATTGGTGAGGTAATAGACAATTAAGAAAAAAAGAGAAGCAGAAAAAAGATAAAGGGAAGCAAATCCACATAGTGAACACAGTAGGAATTCAAAAGATTCTAGCTTCTCTCATTCTCCTTCAAATTTTTTTGGAACTCTACAGAATAATATCAATGTAAACTAAAAACACATATAAATACAATATAACACTATACATTTTACAAGGATAATAAGGTATGACCATATTTCAAATATATTGAAGTGCTTATCTGTGTGGGAGGAGACTGGGCATCTCCTCTTCAGATTCTGAGGAGTTAAGGACAGAATTAAATGGTCTAAAGTGGCTAAATAAGAACACTGGGCTGGGAGAGAGAGATGGGGGGAGAAAAAGTGTAGTTAATGGTGAAGCAATGGGAGGAGGGTAGGCTGAGTGTGGGAACACTGAGATAATAGGATCTATAGGATTTGTTTTGAGATGGGAAAGCTTTATTTACATGTTTTACGACTTTGAAAAAATTCCACCATGCCCGCTAGTACAAGAAAAACATGATTTAAAATATAGTAATGACCAATATCCAAGCTGCTATAAAGATAGTGGTAATTTTTAAAAATATGTTTTGTAAAGAATACAGATAGAGAAAATACAGATAGGTGAGTCACAGGAAAACATCATCGTCCTCAACCAGTTTACTAGAAGTCATTGTCTGACAAGGATGTTAATTACATCAGGTGATTATGAAATAAACATCCCTCTTTAAAAGAAATTTCTAGTCTTGTAGAAAGTCACATTTCCACAGATGCCATTGTCATTCTGCATTAACCAAGAATCTACTAATGAACTCATGTTGAAAGCACTACCAATAACAGTTAAAGCAGTAAAACAGACCCAACACAAGAGCATTTTAATTTCTGCAAAGTGCTAGGGTGTATCTAGGAAACACGATAACTGCAAGTCTGAAATGTGAACTTTCATTGCATGGAAATACCATTGCTATCCATTAAAAGCATTTCTTAACAAAATCCGGATCTTTTTTTTTTTTTTTTCCAGTGTTTGCACTTCTTTGTGTCTGACCCCATCATTCTGCAGAATCAGGGGAGCTGGAGTTACAATGGGATTCTGATGATAACGTCCCTTCCTAACTCCTGCCAATATTTCTCAATGATGTGAATGTTTCTCCTCATGGAGACGCACGGTTCACACAATAGCTCTCCTTTGATCTGTAGCTTCCCTTGAAATAGGAAAACATCGCCTGGAAGTGCTTTAATTGTTTCATTTTATTTTCCAATCATGTGATAGAAATCATGAACGGAAAATGAAAACCCAAACCATTCCAGGCAAGAAAATGAAAGCAGCCACATTTAAACTGAAAGCTTCAAGAATTTAACAAAAATAGGCCATACACTTCATAAAAAGTGGATCGGGTTTCATTATTTTGCTTCAGTCTGTGTCTCTAGCTTCTACTGTGATTTCCACTTTATAGTATTTGCAAATACCTTGCTGCAAAAACAGAAGGAAATTAATTGCATAACACCAGATAAAACAGACACAGCCAGTCTCAGAAAGCATGTACCTGCATGAAGCGACCCTCTGACGTCCCGAGATTAGCGATGGTGAGGTCTCCTTTAATGAAGGTGGATATGGATGTTAAGAGGACCTGGTTGAATTGGCCCGTGAATAAGTCAACGCGCTGCAAAGCAGTGGTAAACTCCGTTCGATATTCATCATTGCGCACTTCACAGCCCGATGAATTTCTCAAAAGTGTCTAGAATAAAATATGGTCATAGAAATAACATGAGTCCAGATGTGAGCAAGCTGGTAAAAAACTTTGTGTCTTTTCAGAACTCGGATTGGAATGGCAAAGGAAAACTATGCAAATAGACAAATAGGTCCAGATAGGAAGAAATAATTCTAGTGACCTAAATGAATCCAGTATCACTAGGTGCTGCTGTGTATATATAGACTCTAAAACTGAGGGCAATTCTCACCATCACAGTTTGTGCCATGGTCAAAATAAAAATGGAACTTAGCTGGTGCCAGTAGAAGGAAAATAAAACTATTAATGCCTCAGCCCTGGACAAGAAGGTAACACTTCTAGCAGGAAAGTCCAATGAGATGAATTTTAACTGGAATAATCATGTTAAAGTCACACTAGGACATTATATTTTAAAACGTGTGCCTCTGTGCACTGGTGTGCAGTAAGGTGGCGAAGAGTGATGGTTGACAGATGATTCAACAGGAGGCAGCAAAGCAGACCCCAGAACCAGGTGTTGCCTCCAATACTGGTTCCCTAGTAGTTATTTGCTTTATGTAATTTCTGTAATCTCCCTGTGCTTGTGAAATTCATGTTATCTCTGTTTCAGTTCCCCAATCTGTAAAATCTAGAGTATTACAGAAATGTACCTACCTTACAGAGCTGCTGTGAAGATTAAATGAACTAGTTTATAGAAATCTCTTACACTAGAACCCTGGACACAGAGAATACCATTAAGTATTTGCCCTCATTATGGTGAAAGGCTCAAAAAAATGTAAAAGTTGTACATCAAATGCCTCAGTAACCAGCTTACTAAAAGGCAATTACCAACCAATCACGTATTTATCTCTTAGCTGTAACTTCACATGGAAGGATTTTAAAAATATTATTCACTAACACATGACAGTTAAGCACTGTGGATCCCTCCCTTCACATAGACACTTCAGTTTCCTTGTTTCCTTCTACTACTTAGACTGCAACACCTGTCTCCTTTGCAGGACCATCTGTTCCTGGCTCTCAGTGTTAGGGTTTCTTAAGGCTCCATTCTAGGGCTGCTCCTCTGTTCACTCCTCACAATCCCCCACTAGGATATCTCAGTTTTATTCTGTGATGTCTATTACTATTTAGTTGACACACACGTGTACCTTCAGGCTACCCTGGTCCTCTGGGCTGACTGTGCATTTATCAAACTGCCTATGAAATCTGCACTGAGATGTCTCAAAGACCTCTCATTATTACAAATAAAATAGGACAATAATAGAAAATCTCTAATCTTCAACTCATTTTCTTGCATTTGTAGCTACATACAAAAGATGTGTAAGAATGAACTTTTTCTCTCTTTTTCTTCCAAGTTAGACTTTGTTTTCCTTATATGTCTTCTTGCCTCCCATTATCTGCCCCAAGCTTACAAATTTGTAATTATCTTGTCAGGATAGTCAGGAGCTTGTCACCCTATCTGTCATTTATAAACTCTTAAACTACCCCTATTCCTGAAAAAAAAAAATAGCTTTAGTGACATTGGTTCATATCGCCACACTCATTCTCCATCTACCCATAAATGTTTTACTTTACTTGTTCATTCATTCAATTAATATTTATTAAACATCTACTATGTGTGATACTTCTACTACTAGCAATACTAGTGGTGAACAAGCAGGGTCCCTGATCACAGGGAGCCACTTGGGAGAAGTCTCACATCACTCATGTATCACACAAGCAAACAGTAGTTGCTGCTGTAACTAGTGGGATTTCACATAGGTAAATGGTGAATGCTACAATTGAAGCATTTGACCTAGATATTTGGGTCAGGGCAGGCCTTCTGAAAAAAGCTGTTTTATATAGCAACAACTGTTTCTTCATTTTAAATGGTGATAAATTAGCAAACAGTCTCAGAGATGCCTAACCTAGTAAGATGTTCCAGTTCTAGACATTTTTGATGTATCAATGAGTACTATTTCACTATTTAATTGGAAGCTTTTCTTCACTGAAGTGCTATAGATTGCTCTGAGGAACAGCACATAACTGAGATGTACCATCAATTCAATAGTAACCGATTAGTTGGTAATTAAGTTTCCATTGTGTGATCAATCATCCACTTTGCAGAGAGAGCCAGAGCTAAGGCAAGCTTCTTAAAGGAGCCAAGACCAGTTCTAAATCAAAGGCCAGCTGGAAGTGGCTGCTCTTCAGAGTCAGCTTCTGTGGTTTTGTTCCTTCTCCACTTGTTCTTACTTTTTCCCTATGCCTAGGTGGCATTCTGGGAACTTTAAAGCCTCGGACTTGACGTGGGGTTCAGTGCTAGTGAAGATATGAATTCATTAGGAGATATAACAATTTGCCAAGTGTGGAGTAGAGTCTTAGGTTGTAAACTAGTGTTAGCCTACTATCAACAAGAGGCTAGGAATTGTCTCATTCATCTTTTATACCCACTGTGTATCATGCCTAACACACAATAGATATTTGACAAAAGCCTGCTGAAAAATTACTGCATTTGCAAGGTAACCCAGGGACATAGTCTGTCTGCCTACCCAGCTTGCTTTGTGGTTTGCCTTGCAGAATGGAGTGATCTGGAGAATGGAGGTGAGGTTCATCTCAGAGTGTCTGCAAACCTGCAGGAACTCCCTGATCATTTCTAAATGGAGAGAGAGTAACAGGACCAGAACTTTACCTTCCATATGTCTGCTTTCTCACATGTAAGGCTTAATAACTATAGAACTCTGCATCAGAGTTAATGTAATATTTATATTGCACACTTCAAGGCTTCTCCTTCAGGAAATAGTAAAGTCACTAAATGGTACCTTCTTAAGGACTGATAGGATTAAGTTATGCCTCTATTTCCTCCCAAACAAATTACAAAGTAAAGGAACACCGCACAACATTGGAATAGTATCTATGGAATTCCGTGATTTTGAAAAGCTGTGCAATTTGGAGTCAAAAAAACCCTATGATGTCAGGCTCAAGTAGCATTCAAATTTCATAAGCCAGGGGACCCTCACCTTTTTCCTTTTCATTTTTTTTTTTTTTATTTTTTTTTTTAGTGGAGGTACTGGGGATTGAACCCAGGACCTCACTAGTGCTAAGCATGTGCTCTTCCACTGAGCTATACCCACCCTCCCTTTCTCATTTTCTTCACAGCTGAGGTTTGCAGGAGACAGGTAGGGGCACTAGCTTCCAGGAAAAAGTAACGTTCCAGTGCTTACTGCAGGAGAGGGGACTACTCCATGTCTCTTCCTGAGAGAATCCTGATAAACTCTATGCCTGGGGTCAAGGTGTCAGGAAGCAGCTTACAGAGCTGCGGGTTGTCTTTGCGCTTGAAAAGTAGAAGTTTAACTATTGGGACCCTTGGTTTAAACTCTTAGCATTACAAAGGTAAAGCACCATGCAAATACAATGAAATCTCCATCTGATTCACTGTGCCCTTATAGATAACCAGTGAATGTGTCTGTTTTTCCTTTGTGCAGGGAAGATGGGGTGACTTCTCATCACTTTACACACAGTTAGTTCTGGAGTGTGACATTTGTGGTGGGCTTGGGCCCAGCTGGAAGAACAACCACAGACCTGTGCCCAGGGGTCTCCTTGCCACTCATGCTTTTCTTAAAGCCAAGAAGTCTCGTGCTTTGTGGTAAAACTGAACACAACTGGTGGAAAGCAGTTCTCTGATACAATAGCTGCTTTGGGGCACTGCAGAAGAGTCTACAAAGTTTCACCCCAGCACCAGTTGAGGATCCAGACTAATGCTCTCCCCTTACTAACAAAGGGAGGAAGGAAGGAAGGAAGGAAGGGAGGGAGGAAATCAATCTTTACCCTGCACCTACACTGTGCCAGGCACTGAGGTGGGCATTTTCACATACAAGCAGGCTTATGGCAACCCTCTGAGGTTTCATCACACTGAGTTTCAGGAGGAGGAGACCCAGGGCATCCAAGGGTGGCAGCCACAGGTTCACACTGGAACAGGCATTCAAATTTATTTCTCTCTGATTCTCAAGCTCGTGAATTTCTTTTGCTACTGTGTACTATTCTGGGCAAAGTTCCGAGAACTGCACAATTACAGAAACTGGAAAGTGCCTTAGAGACCATCTTGCTCTAGCCCCTCATTTTATGTATGAGAAACTGAAAGTCAGGGAATTATAATTTTAAGACCGTTGGAATCACTTAACAAAAGTCATCATTTATCATGTAAACCTACAAGTATTCAAAGTCAGAAATGTAGATTTGCCCACTCCTGATTCTTTTTTGGAGAGAAAGGCAGGAATTAATCATTATTTTCTGGACAATGGCACAGAGATGACCACTAGCATTTTGGACTGTTCTAGTCAGTGTGGTTCTCAAATCTACTTCTGTTTGTCATCTATTTTGGTTAACGAACACTACCATGTTTTCATTCTGGTAACTTGAAATTTTGGCCACCACCAATTCCTCTTTCTCTAGGAAAGTCTTGATGAACTTTGCTCACATCAAACCAGCTGCTAAGTCTTGATGAACTCTGTCTGCACTGTGTCTCCCACGCGGCCCTCCAGCCACTCCTGCACCCCTGCCCCGGCTAGGTGTTCCACATGGCCTTCCTGTCTCCCATCTCATCTGCCTTGAAACAGTTATGGGCTATCACTTCCTCCTTCAAAACTTTAGTTGCTTCCCAAAGGCCTGCAGGAAAAGTCCAAACTCCTTAGTATGACATCCAAACCTGCCTTGATTTACATTTTTAGTCTTTTTTTCCATTAATGCATTAAGATTTCCATTAAGATGGCCAGGTGACCATCTAGGACACTGAATGAATCTCAGAGTGGCAGTCTTGACACAAGACCCTTCCCATTCTTGGATTCTTGCACGTGCTTTGGCAGCTGATGCCCCTTCCCACTGGTCACTGACTCTCGCTCTCTACTCATGTAAAGCTGAAGCCTGGCTCTCTTCTAAAACATCTCTTTTTACATCATCTTTTGAATGACAGAAATGATGTGTCTTATTGGATGGGGGAGGGGAGATAGTGACAAAAAATGAATAGTGGATAGTATAAAGGTATAGGAAGATAAACCATATAGCTTGAGATATTTGAGTCAAGAGGGAAAACGAAACTTTAAAAAATCACCCATATGATATATTGTTTAGGGTTAGGGTTACATGTGTGGTGCAGCTTAAGGCAAGGGAAAAGTGAACAAACAATTCACAATTGCTGTCTACCCGCTCTTCTGGGTAGGACACATGGGGGTTTCAAAGGCACTGGTAATACTCTCTTTTTTAAGCCTCGTGGTAGAGAATCAGTATTTGTTTTATTTTTCATACACACACAATGCATAATATATAGTACATTATTTTTTGTGTATATGAATGTATCATTATGAAAATAAGTTTTAAAAGAAAACAATGAATAAATGGGAAGTAAGAAAGTGGAGAGAACCTATTAAGGACTCTCCTCACCCCAACTTCCTGATGTCCTAAGCAGGTTTGAAACATTCTCGTGGCTTTTTTCAGCTCACAGGAGCACACAGTAATGATGTTAAATAATATCTGCATGGTGGATTATGGTTTTCAAAGTACATTATCTCATCTGATACTCTCAACAAGTCTGTGATTTGGGTTTGCTATGATTATCATATTTCTACAGATGAAGAAACTGAGGTTCAGAGAGTTGTCAGTATCAGAGCTTGAATCCTAGCTGTTGATTTCAAACCTATATTCCTTATACTGTATCATGCTACTTACTTACTGGCTCCTACAGGGTTTCTGAGGCAAACCCACACTTTACGGACAGTCTGAGGACCTGGTAAGAAAGAAGAATGAGCATGCCTACAGGGCAGGACTGGTTCTATCCCAGCTAAGATTTGATGAATCCTATGAACTTAGGCAAATCACTTGATCTCTCTGGTTCTGAGTTTTATTTCACTTCTTTAACAAACATTTGTTTGTAGTGTGTGGAATGTGTCAGACACTGTTCTGAACACTTTCCAAATATTAATTCACTGAATCTTCATAACAACCCTTGGAGGAAACAGGCACGGAAAGGTCACATGAGCAGCAGTGGCAAGGCCAGTACTAAACCTTGGCCCTCTGGCCCCAGGGTCTTCACCCCTGCACTAGGCTACCTGATCCTCGTCTGTAAAGGGAGAGGTTGAGAGACTGATTTGAAAGTTCTCTTCCAGCTCTACCACGCTGTGAGTCTAAGAGTGGCTTTCCAAAGCTTTCCTTGGGCTTGGAATCACCAAACTGCCACCAGCCCACCGACGGAACAAATGATTGCTTACAATGTTTAGTAAGATGCCATAAGTCCCCTAACCATCAGGGACTATTTCAAAACATAAATAGATTCTGGATACATATGCCTATTCTATAAGAAGCTTTGAAAAGCACTTAGCTTTCCAAGGTTTATCCTCTTCTAAAATAACTGTATGATGTCAACTCTGAGAACCAATGGAAAACATGGCTTTTATTTAAAGTTGTTAAAGAAACAAGTTTTGTTTTTTTTTTAAAAAAAACTGTTGTTTTTCTGTTAAAAAACTTGTTTCTTTAACTTAAAGGCTTATACACTGTCATTGGGTTAAATAATAGGAATTATTCTATACTTTGTAAGTCTTGTACAACAATTTAGTCTTTCTTTATCTTTTCAGAAGCACTTGACAGATTTGTTTCTACCTGACTCAGACATATACTGTTTTTTTAAAAAAGAAAAGTGAAGTGCTATATACCTCAATGTATTTGATTCAAGATGTTTCCTCTAATTAACATTATGATGCATGCAGTGAATATGCAATTACATTTAATTCAGTATAATTAAGGATGTGATATATTTAAAATAGTGATTCTTCTAATTGATCTACAGGACAGATTTAGCTCATCTATAGGTAATTTAAATCAGTCTTGCAGATAGATTTTTCAAAATGTACTATTTTGTGAGATTTTTGCCAGTTCACTCATACCAGCTCTCTTCCCTTCTTACCCACAACAAAATTAAAGAAGCAATTTAATATTAACTTTATTCATAATTATATTTTGTACAAATTCTATGGACATGTAATAATGGTTTTCAGAGGAATACATATTTCAAAATAGAAAGTCCCTCTTTGCCTAGGACATGTCTTATAGCTGGCTAAAAACTCAACTGCTTTAACTTCAGGAATTCCACTTTGTTTATTTCCCTAAATTTCATTCGTGTCCTCTCTTCTCTTTGCCATGTGGGACCAGGAGGAGAGTGGTGTGGAGCTGACTGCAGGCAGAGGCACAGAGATTTGAACTTTGGCGTCTGCTTATATTTCCTTCAGACATAGTTCATTTTCCCTCAGTCTGTACTCAGATGTCTACGATGTCAACACTGAAGTGTGGATTCTCTGTAAAATGCAGAAGAGTCAGTTTTCTGGCAGAGCAAGCCCTTCCTTTTGGGGTCTTTAATGCAAGGCCAGACTGTTAGGGTGGTGTGGTCAAACCCTAAGAATGCGACTACATTGTTTTGTGTTATGAAGAGGACTCTGCCTGATGTTGCTCAGTCATGGTTAAAAGAAAGATGCTTCCTCAGTACTTTTGCTGCCCTGAATTCCCTCTGAAGAAGTGATCTTGCCATGACTTCAACAACCTCAGACCTCAGTTGGAGTTTCAGCAGTTGAGCAAAACAGGGGAGCAGTTAAAGAAGGATTGATTGTCTCTAGGAAGGAAGACAGGGCATCCTCTTTGGCTGTGTGTAAAGCCTCACATGGTCACGAACGTAGCATAACCAGGCATCTGGCCAGTCAGCTGCTGGCTCAACACTGGTGATTCACGAGGTGATGGATGCTGCCTCGTGCTGATGACCTAACTTCACACACCCAGCCGCATCCTCTGTTCTGAGGGCCAGCCTAGTCTCTGCAACTGCCTTCAGGCCAAGTTTGAATGTGCCATTGATGACACTGAAACTCATCATGTTTCTTTCTAAACTGATTCCCTTTCTAACTTCATATTTCTAGGTGGCATCCCTAAATCTGAGGTCTCAGACATCTTTGATCTTTTTCCTTTATTGTTTACATCAGCTTATCGACTCTTATAAATGTTTCTATTGAATTAAAGAAAAATTTTATACTTAGCTTCCCACAATCTGACTTCCTTGATTCCATAATCTCCTTCCTCAAGTCCACTTCCAGTCATATCCAGTGGTAATCATACAAGCCTAGTGGAGAACAGCATGGGTTCAGGGGTGACCATGCTCTTATCGTCTGTGTGAACTTAGGATACTTAGATCTCCAAGCCTGACTTGTAAGATGGAAAAATACATTCTATCTAATGAAATTGTTTGAGGTTTAAATGAAATGAATCCAGTGCCAGCAATATATTAAGAGGTGATTTCCTTCACTCATTTGGTCATTCAAAAATATTTATTGAGACCTGTAGTAGGTTCACTAGCATTCCCTCTAAATTCATATCTACCTGGAACCTCAAAATGTGACTTTATTTGGAAATAGGCTCTTTGATGAATAACTAGTTAAGAATCTTCAGATGAAGTCATCCTGGATTTAGTGTGAGCCTTAAGTCCAATGACTGGTGTCTTCCCAAGAAAAGGAAAGGACACAGAGAGGTACACCAGGAAGATGGCCATGTGAAGATGAAGGCAGAGACTGGAGTAATGCTACTACAACCTAAGGAATGCCTGGGACCACAAGAACTGAGAGAGGCAAGGAAGGATTCTTTCCTAGAGCCTTTAGGGGGAGCATGACCTTGACCGACATCTTGATTTCAGACTTTTGGCCTCCAGAACTGTGTGAGAATAAATTTCTGTTGTTTTAAGTCACCAAATTTCTGGTCATTTGTTACAACAGCCCTAGGAAACTAATACAAACCATACCATAATACTGTTCTGGGTGTAGAAAGGATACAGCAGAAAACAAAAAAGGCCTAAATCCGTGCCCTTGCACGTAATAACTTAAATAGTTATTATTATTGTTGTTGCTTGGTCTTGTGTTTCCTCACAATGCTTTTGAGGACAGAGTCCAAAATTCCAATTATTTAGATTAAGAAGCCTTGGGTTTTTCATCTGTAAAATGGAAACACTCACACCTGTCTAATAGAATTATTTATAGACGGTAAGGTCAGACCTGTCTGTCCACAATTATTTTTCATTATTCTCTAAAGCAGGGGTGGCATTCTTTTTTTGTAAAGGCCAAGGCGAGCAAAAATCTTGGCTTTGAGTGCCACTGGGTTCCTGTAGCATATTTTTTCCTCGCAAGCCCTTTAAAAATGTAAAAAATATTCTTAAATTGCTGGGTGTACAAAACAGGTCATAGTTTGCCAGCCCTAGCAAATGCTTCTACCTATAGTCCAGCCTGTTCTCGTAGTGTCCCTTAAAGGCGCTGTGCACACAGGGAGACAAGAAGTAGACACACAAAATAGTTAACTAATAATGCAAAGTACAAAGAACTTTGTTGATAGATAAGTTCTGAAAACACTGGTACAGGTAGTAAATGCTATAAGATTAGATAAGGGTGAGATCAGAGTGGGTTTAAACAGCTGGGGAAGGCTCATGGCAGAGGCCACAGCTGAGCCAGGTCTTGACAGAAGTTGCATTAGTGAAGGGGGAAGAGAGAAATACTTGGAGCAGAATATATTTTATGTGTGTGTATGTATAGATTTACAAACACATGTGTACAAATGCATTTATATATAAATGAAATAAATATATATCCACTCTCCTCTCGAGGCACCCTCAAAGGTTCAAAAGACTCAGAATCCTACAGTGATAGGGACTCTGGAATTCCGCATATTAAAATATTTGCTTCTTTATCATTATTTCCTAAGGTGACTCAGATCTAAAACAGACCAAGCCCATGTGGTTTTGGTTAGCAGCCTTCATATTCCACTTCAGTCACAGCCAGGAGTGACAGAATGATTCATGAAGAATGTTGTTGCATGTGAGGAAGATTTTAATGTTGAGTGTATAGAGGCTCTCTGCTTTTCTCTATTTAGTTAACAGAAAAAATTTAATGTACTTACTCATAGTAGTATAACAGATACTCAAAAGACAGAACGTCAGTTACCCTGCACTAACCAATAAAACAAAGCAGCTCTTCCTGTGGAGTGTAAGAGCCATAGTCTATTTATGTGTCTAACAGTGTCACACTCAATAGAAACAGGCTGATGAATGTCTTAGTGGAAGAAGAGGAGAGGTGAAAGATAGATGAAACTAAAGTCCTTCAATTATGCCCAAGTTGCTGTTTAAACCCATGACTGTATTCTAGCCTGCCGTCACTGTCATCACCTCTTATCCCTCCTTTCCATCTTATTGTGCAGTGAGACTCTTTACTCCTCTTCTCCACCTGTTCCTGCCCAGAATTGTTTATCAGAAACCTCAATCTGCAGGCCACTCTTCTCACTGGTCAAAGTCCCTGAGCACCTTACCAAACTCTTTTCTAATCTTACTGCACCTACACGCAGGCCGAGCTCAGGAAAGTTTCTCTCTGTACAAAGCATGTACGTAGTGCCTATGAAGTGGTGCCATTGTGAGGTCTAATCCTGTGGTCACAGTAAGGGTGGTCTTGAAAAAGATTTTCATGCTTAACCTCTTTTCCTTAGCCTGCACATTATTTCCAACTTGAAATCATAGATTGGTGGTCAGTAGTGAAAATTTATCCATTCCCAAAGCAAACTTCATGGAAGGGCACTTATGGTACCATTGCTTGAGCAATGTCCACCAAAAAGGTGTTGCTTAAAGTCCCTCATACAGACCATATCACCCATGCAAAGGGGAAGCTCTGTAGAAAGGTTTGAGAAAGCCTTAAGGAGCACAGAGGTTACTCCATCTTTGTCTTTTTAATAGCTTTGTGTTTTCCCAATTTTAAGTACAAAGCTCTGGAATTTCCATTTACCTTCCTTGTCATCATCTTTTCTTCTTTTATTTTTTTCTTTTTGTTCCTTGATCCACCTTCATCCCAAACTGGTGGATGAAGGAGGGTGTGTGTGTGTGTGTGTGTGTGTGTGTGTGTAAGGAAGAGTTATATGTAATGATGAGGAACTTTCCAGAGTTGCTTCAGTGCTCTTTAACTCTTAGTAACTCCCCAATTCTATAAATTAGTTTTTAGAGATTTGAGGGAAAAAAATGAAAAACTGTTTTATTTATAATTTATTATTTTAATCAGCATTTTATTACATTATTTGAAATATGAGGCTTTATCATAACTAAGGCTCATTTGATAAATATATATTTTGTCCAAGTTATTTTGGGGCTAATGAAGGACCAGTGAACATAATACTATGAACTATGGTCAAAGATATTGTAGAAATAAGCAATGGGTGCTACTGGAGTACACAGGAAAGGCAGGTTATCCAGAATGAGAAGTTAGGGGAAAGCTGGAGAAGATTTTCCAGGGAAGGAAATGGTTGAATGGAATTGAAAAAAAAAATGAGAAACTGTTAACCCGACAAAATGAGTGTTAAAGGGAATTTGAGGCAGACAAACTAATATGTGTTATGGTAGGGTTGGGAGAGAGACTGATGGATTCTGGGAACTACAAGTATGGATAGGTTGACATATATGCAATAAAGGGTTAATATCCAAAATATGCAAGGAATTCATACAACTCAATAGCAAAGCAAAACAAAACACAATTTAAAAATGGGCAAAGACCCTGAAAAGGCATTTTTCAAAAAAAGACATGCAAATGGTCAACAGGAACATGAAAAAGTGCTCAACATCATTAATCATCAGGGAACTGCAAATCACAACCACAGTGAGATATCACTTCACACCTGTTAGGATGGCCATTATCAAAAAGACAAGAGAACCAGCTCCCGGAGTATTGGAAATAAAAGCAAAAATAAACAATTGGGATCTAATTGAACTTAAAAGCCTTTGCACAGCTAAGGATACCAATAACAAAATGAAAAGACAACCTACAGGATGGGAGAAAATATTTGCAAATGATGTGGCTGACAAGGGACTAATTTCCAAAATATACAAACAGCTCATACACCTTAATATCAAAGAAACAAGCAACCCGATCCAAAAATGGGCAGAAGACCTAAATAAGCAGTTCTCCAATGAAGACATACAAATGGCCAATAGGCATATGAAAAAATGCTCAGCATCACTAACTGTCAGAGAAATGCAGATGAAAACTATAATGAGATATCACCTCACAACAGCCAGAATGGCCATCATTGAAAAGTCTACAAATGATAGATGCCGGAGAGGGTGTGGAAAAAAGGGAACCCTCCCACAATGTTGCTGAGAGTATGGACTGGTGCAGCCATTATGGAGGACAGTATGGAGGTTCCTTAAATAACTGAAAACAGACTTATCATGTGATCAAGCAATCCCACTCCTGGGCATATATCCGGAGAAAAATAAAATTCAAAAAGACACATGCACCCCAGTGTTCACAGCAGCACTATTTATGATAGCTAAGACATGGAAACAACCCAAATGTCCATCAACAGATGACTGGATAAAGAAGATGTGGTACATATATACAATGGAACACTACTCAGCCTTAAAAAAGAATAACATAATGCAATTTGCAGCAATATGGATGGACCTGAAGACTGTCATTCTAACTGAAGTGGGCCAGAAAGAGAAAGAAAAATGCCACATGATACCATTTATATGAGGAATCTAAATAATAAAAATAAAAAAATAATAATAATAACACAAATGAACTAATTATTATTTTGATTTCTTGAATACGTGTAAGCACATTTGACTGTCCTTTATGATTGGATTGCTGCATTCTGTTGATTCTTATTTTGTAGTTGGCTTTATTCCTTTGATAACCATGTAAGTTTAAAAAGCTAAAAATCTAATCTGTTCTTAGAAACAATAATTAGCACATATATATAAACTAAAAAAAGTGCAGTATACTGTATATATGTATTTACATGCAATATAATGTGTATGTGTAGTTGAACTATAATAATTCTACATAATAAAACTGGAAAAGAAGAAAAAAAGACAAGAGATAGCAAATACTTATGAGGATGCGGAGAGGAGGGAACCCTTGTGCACCTTTGGTGGGAATGTAAACTGGTACAGCCAGTAAACAGTATGAAAGTTCCTCAAGAAATTAAAAATTGAACTACCATATGATCCAGCAATCCTACTCCTGAGTATATATTCAGAGGAAACAAAACCATTATTTCTAAGAAATATTTGTGCTCCCATGTTCATTGCAGAACTATTCACAAAAGCCAAGACATGGAAACAGCCAATGGATGAATGGATCAAGAAAATGTGATATATTTGTTTATATACACAATGGAATATTTTTCAGTCTCAAAAAGAATCCTGTCAATTGTGACCCTATGGATGAACCTGGAGGGTATCATGCTAAGTAGAATAAGCCAGACAGAGAAAAACAAATATTCCACAATATCACTTGTACCTGGAATCTAAAAAAAAAGTTGATTCATAGAAACAGAGAGTAGAAAAGTGACTGCCAGCGGCTGGAAGGTGGGAGAACTAGGGAGAGATTGGTAAAAGGGTGCAAACTTTCAATTAAAAGATAAACAAGGTCTGAGGATCTAATGTATAACATGGTGACCACAGATAATAACACTGTATTATATAATTGAAATTTGCTAGGAGAATAGAAAAAAAATAATGAGTAAGAATGAGGAAAAAAACAAGAAAGTTGAGAGCAGGCTAGGGTGGCAGTGGTGAACTTGAGTCATCTTGCACCAGCTTACAGAGCCAATTGTGAACATTTCTTCTTAATTCTTATTCAGTGAATTCACTTTCATTGCTTGAAATTAGCTTGGTAGGGTATTTACACAACAGAGATCAGTAAACATTACAAACCAGGGAATTCTACTCCCCCTGACCTCTGAGTTAAACATTTGCCAGAACACCAATGAGTGTGAAGGAGGACCAGGAGATAGCCAGGGAGAAGGTAAGAAACGCCTTGAATATCATACTAAGAGTGTGGATTTTACTCTGAAATTTTTTTAAGGGATGCAGTTACATAAATGTGTTTGCTTTTGAGAAAGGCTACTTATACCAGCAGCAGTCTGGAAACAAATAGATTGGTGGGAGATGAGGATGGAGCAAGAGAGATCTAGTTTCATCTTACTGGCATCATTTTCAACACAGTTATAAAACAAAACCTGTATAGAATGATAATACACAATTTTCTGTTTCTGCTTTGTGTATATGCAGAAGGAGAGAAGAAGTAAACATTTTAAAGTTCACAGAGACCAGGTTTTATTCTGGAGAAGGAATAGAAGCAGACTGAACTAGGTAATGCTAATGAAGAAGTTTGAGATAGGTGGACTAATTCTTTGGAAATATTAAGTTTCTTGATTATATAGGTGTTGTGAGTTGCACCCAAACCAGCAGCTGGATAAGGTACTTAAGAAGGTCTTAAATAAGGCTAGTACACAGAATGAGAATGTCAACATGGGTTAATGAATGAGAGAGGTTGTGTAAACTATTACTTAATCCCAGCTGAGGGTTTCCTGAGCCACGGGGGAACTGGGTTGAGGTTGATAGACAAGAATAAGGTTAGAAGGAAACAGAGTATTAAACAAACAATAGTTCAGTTTAACCTGTCATTTACCCTGGAGGTTAGAAAGTCTTGCTAGTAAAGAGAAAGGTAAAATGAAGCTATGTCAACACCATTATTAAAATCATTGTCCAACCATTCCCTGGAACAGAAATTTTATTATATATTGGCAGAGAAAATAGAAAATTGTTCTTGAATCCCCAGAATATAGAGCATTAAATAAAGCACTACAAGTTATAACAGCTGGTTCCAAGGGCCCACGAAGTACAAGGAAAGCTTTAATATCTAAAGCTCACACAAATACTAAATACTTACTTATGAAAATTTAGGTGTTTACTTTCCAAATATTTAATAACCCTTCTTTTTTCATGAATTCATCTGCATTCAACTGAATTGTTACCACCAGATAAGGGTCATAAGATACTCAATATTATAGCATGGCTATCCTAGATCCCACAATAAATTGGAGTTTATTTTTAAATAAAGAATTTTCTTTTCTATGGTGTAGTAAAGTCCTGGTGTATATTTTTCTAGAATTTATAAGTGTACTACAAATGGTGAACTTCAAATTTTCAACAGTGAGATGAATATGTCTTCCTGTGCAGAATCCACCAAAAACTAATGCAGATAGAAGAGGAGGCATGGGGGAATTAGTGTACCATCCTACCATATACTCAGGATCATAAAAAGCACTGTTTGGCTAAACAGCTGAAATTGTTGCTTATGTTTTCATAAGCATTTGATTCTAAAAAAGTATCTAGATAGAAAATACCATACGTCTCAATTTACCGTAATATAGTATCATTTTTTAAAAGCAGGCACATATTTTAAGTCCTCTTTGTACATGTCAAAAACCTGTACTTTGAACTTTCCATGTCAATTACAAGTAATACCCAATATTGTTAAACCACTACTTACCTATTACTCATCATATCATAAACACTGACTAATATTCTTAATATTGGGCCAGTAACAGAATTGATCTTGTGCTTTGTCTGCCCAATTCTACTTGGAATCAATACTTTTCCAAAGACTCTTCCAAAATGAGAGTGAGAAACTCTGCCCATTTTTTTCCACACCAGCTCTAGATAAACCCAATATAACTGACATTATTCAAATTAGAAATACTTCTCAATTACTCTTACTAATATATTTACTGTTTCTTGTTTACCATGATGTTGGAGCCACAAATAAGTTTACATTTAATGAATCATCAGGTATATTATATTCTATTATAAATTCATCTTCTTTATTAATTTAATTCAGCTCCTTAAGTACCAGGATAACCTAACTTGACCTCATATTCACCTTTGTTACTGCACCTCAGAACATTTCCAGAGTCCTGGACCTTCTCATATTTATAAATATATGAAAAAATAATAATTTCATATCCCCATTATTTTTCCTGAGATTTTGTATAACCCCTACTCACACTGTACTCTTATAAACAATCTCTTACAGTCAAGTTTCTGGTCACTTTACTGGAAAATAAACAGCCCTCTGCCTGTAATTATAGCCTTCAGGAAGGGGCAAGCCAGTGACCTCTCTGACTTGTAGGCACAGGAATAAGCCCTGAAGATTAAATGCCTCATATTCCCTCACCTTTTCCCTTGGCAAACTCCACTCCTTTCTTGGCCAAACAAAAGTGAACAAAGTGAACACAGAAAAAGGTGAGAATTTCTTTTGATACATATTTCTGCATCTGCATTTCAAATCTTTGTGGCTTGTGGAGATGACAAAAACAATGCTTTTTGCGTTCTAGTCATAAAAATACGTTTGTAGATGTTTATCAAAGACTTTCATCCAAACACTGCAGCAAATCAGACGGTCTCTGTTTACTGTGTAAATATATATATATATTACATATATATATATCTAGATATATCTATATATATCTAGATATATATATCTATTTTGGAAGACAATTTTTTTTTTGGTCAAAATCAACACTATTGTCTATGATCTGTAAAGCATATGCTTAGGTACAAAGAAGCATGACTAAGTGCCCAAGACCTTAAACTTATTTACATATTTGCTGGATTAAATATATGTAGATAAACATGATTAAAATGAAAGAGAAAGGCAAAATGTGTCTGTAGCTAGAGATGCATTAGAGCAGTGTAAAGGTGGCACTAACTAGAGCATGTGCCCCTGTACATTCAGTAGGTGCTCATGACATCCTCGTGAGTCCTGAGAGCTCCTGTCCCTGACTTGGCCCTCTAGCCCCACATGATTCTCACAAGAAGGAAAAGGTCTAAAATGGATGCAGTTGTGCAGAGGACCGTCCACAGATGCAGAAAGACAATGAGACTCAGCATCACATTCCTTTGGATTCTATCAACTTTCATAATTTTGAGCATTTCAAAAGAGCTTATTCTGTGTGTTTTCAGAATTATATGACTCTTTTTGTCATAGGACTTATTGGTAATAGGTTAACCCCCTCTATCCCCAAGAAACAGGTCCTTCTGATGAATAGGGTCTCAAATGTTGGCCAAAGAGGAAAGAAAAGGGAGACAAGAAACAACATAGACTGATACACAAAATTTCTGTTTTCAGAGAAGCTGATAAGGTGATAAGAGTTTGAGAGGCAGTGAGAGTGAAAGCTACCTAAAGTATTAGCTTCTAGAAATCTACACATTATTGTCTTCATCCTAAGAATCACTTAATGAAAAGTAACAATTCATTTAGAAATCAATGAAAAGATAAAGTTTGAAAACACTGACAATTTTTTTAAAAAAGAAAAACTGTTAAAAAACTAAAATTCTCCAGCACAGTCTTACTTTTTGTGATACATTTTTCTAAGTTTAAAATTATACTCATAACCAGAACCTACTTTAAAAATCTGCTTAAAAGCAACAGCATGTAGTTAAGACCTAAAGCTTATGAAATAGGTTATAATTATTAGTCTGTTAAATACTGGCTATGTACCTGACTATGTACTAAGACATACTGCTTTTTCTAAAATTTTGAGCTTTATGTAAATTAACTTTTAGCTTCATGAAAAAGTTAACTTTCACCTCCCCAGGGTGGCCTTTTGTGACTACATTACCAAATTTAGATCTTCCTCCTCATTTGCATTCACAGATATTTATTTCTCTCACACTATATTTCAAAAATTATCATGATGTATTTGTTTACTGGTGTGACTGACCCTTTATTGTCATCTCCTCTCCTAGTCGGTTTGCTTTACAAAGACAAGAACCAGGCCTATCTCACTCACCACTGTGATAACCAGCAGGGTTAGACACTCAGTAAATATCTGTTGAATTTCTTGTTGAATCTTAATCATATGAATAAATCCTTTCCCTCTGTCTCTCACTGAAAACAATGGTTACAAGTTTTTGGCCATTTTATGCACTAAATAAAATGGTAAGGCTTCCAGGACTTGGCTTAAACTAATAAGATGAAAGAACAAGTATGTAATGTAATTAGCTTAAAATAAATGGAAAATATTGCACATTTTATTGTCAAGATAATTTTTAGAGATATTCGTTTTTGCTATTGACTGCCACTGCATTAGTGCTCGTAATCTGCTTAGTGCATTAGCACTAAATACTATTGATTCACTCAGAGCTAACAGACCAATTTAATCTCTGCATTTTTCCCATTTCCTGAGGACCACTTCACCTCTAGTTTAGTTAGTAGACTGGTTGTTAGATGCAAGTGTTAACTGGATTTTAAATTTAAAATGTCATCAGAAAATTAAGTATCTTACAGATTTACATTTTCTGGTACAGGGACACAAATTCTAGCAAATCATGAATAAGCCATATATTTGGAGATAACAACTCAGTAAGTTTAATTTTCAGAAAATCAGCTCTAGAAATGAATGCTTAACAAATCAAAACTGACCTGAATTCATGCCTTTTACCTAGAGCACCATTTGAAATCTCACTTACCATTTTAGTGTTCTCTGACTGATGAACATTTTGGAGGCTTATCCAAATCAAACAATTGAAGTTAGGCTTTAGCCTGAATTTAAAATTTATATATATTTTTTTGTTTTATAGTTTACTAACAGTATACTATTAATAAACCATCTCCCCCTATAAGTGAACATTAGGAATCGTTAAAATAAGCCTTTATCCTACATTAGCGTGCATTGTAAGACATTTTTCTGTCCTCTTGTTGAAATACTAGAGAATATTTTTGAGGTATTGGAGGTAGATAGACTTCATCTGCTCAACCCTGCCTAGGTCTAAGATGAAATACAGGAAATCTCTTTTCCAAGGCTTTAAGGATAGATGTCTACATTGCCCAGCAAGTCATTCATATGCAAATGAACCTGCCTGTAACATTTTAGTTGGAAAAAATACATAATTAGCAGACTGGAATGTATCCAGGATCCTAGAATCACTTACCACATTCACTATTATATTAAAAAAAAAATCAAAGGAGTTTTAATGACTTCAGGAGTAGCTGAGTTCTTGGTTTCACTTCCCTGATAAATGAGCCCTTTACAGCCCTCCCTGGATGCTGGAGATGTGACTTACAGAACATAACTGGGCACTGAGTCATTCTGGACTCTGGGTACCCACTGACTCAGTATTTGTGCCAATCTATGAATAAGCAACGGCAGAAATTCCTGGTGGGTCTTCTATCCAAATTCTGATAGATTCTCATTTTTCTCATTAGAGTGAGGAGATAAGAATGCAGGGTGGGATGCCATCAATGAGATAGAAGTCTGAAGTAAGAGTGTAACACCCAAAATTTGATCTATTATTTGTAATTAAAAATCCATTATTACCCAAGGAGGCTATTAGTCTTTTGAAAATGCAAGATCTCATATGCTTTCAGATGTCTCTAATCACGTAGTAGTATGCCAATGAAAGTATGTACGAAAGCTGTGGCTTCAAAGTTTTATTAACACTTGAGCTTTTCAAAAACCAACTTTAAGATTTACTTTTCCCCCGAACTTATTATTTGCTCCATTAATTTTACCAAATGAGTCTAGAAATCAACTACTTAAATAAAACACATATCACACCACTTGCTTCAAAGAACATTAAGAAGAATAAAAAATTAATTAACAATGCATGTGGCATATAACTGGAATTATATGGATTGTGGAAACACCATCAATTATGTCATGAATTGACATAATCCACAGGTAAAGCCCACCTACATTTTTGGTGACAGTTTCAGCATTAACTGTATTTTTTGCTTAGCTTATTAAAACATCATGTCTTTGCCTTTTCATTCTTTCTTAGGTGTACCTACAAATAAGCTACAAAATGGTTTAAGGAAGGGTTAGCAGAAGGACGAGAAAAAAGCAAATGGCATTAATAGCTCACTCTGTAATTGGTTTTCTAATACCCCCAGGGTGTGCCCTGTGATCTCAGAGAGTGTTACAAAATTCTGGAAAGAAAATATTTTAAATTCCTTTTAATAAAATAAGGCAATATGGCACTTTTCATGGGACAGGTAGCATGAAGAATTCAAATAAGTAAGTTAGGGAGCAGCAACTCCCTGAGCTTGGGAGAGAATAAAGAAGAGTTTACAGAAGGAAAGGAATCAAGTGTAAAATAAACGAATTTCTATTTAGTTTTTTTTAAAAGTATATTGAATCCTTATACCTCAAGGATTTTCTTTCTTGCAAGATTTTGCTTTGGTAACTACTACATTTGGCATATGGCCAAGATATTTAGTGTTTAGAATGGAGAATCCTCAATAACATTCTTCATATAGAATAACATTCTCTCATTTCAGAACATAGGAAGTAAAAAGCTCTGAAATCTGACTTTACATTTTTCATCCCTAATACAAATGTGTTCTCTTGAGAGTGCTAGATTATTTAAATAAGACACGCCAAAACAGTATAATTACATGGATGTTATTTATAACATTGACTCCACATTCCCAGTTCAAATGGTTTGGTGTGGGAGATTATAGATATATGGCCTATAAAGAGTTATAAATCTTTGTTTATTTTATTAAATATTATGAGACATGCCCTGAGGATAACAGATCAATAATGGTCCTTGTGGTTTCCTGATGGAAGGCTGCAATTATTTTCTTCCATTACAACTTAAATGTAATCCAATTTTACTCATCTATCATCTTTATAATAGTAATAAAGAAACATCATTGTATGTTTATTTTTCTGCCTATTCCTATTATTCCTTGTTTGCATTCTTGTTTTGATTTTGTTTTCATTCAAAATTGTTCTAATCATTTTGCTTTCTTCCTTTGATGGCTCTGAGTGGTGACCCTTTAACTTTGGCACTCTGAAACGGAGATGGAAAATTACTACTTTAAGTTTCCTTTATTTTGGGAAGCAGTTGGCTACTCTTTGAATTTGAGTATAAATGAGGTTTAAAAACAAGGAAACTTGATACAAACAACCTGTGAGGTTCACTTTTTCTAAAGCTGCATTATCTGCAAATTTGAATACATAATATAACTTAAATTAAATGAGCATAATAGTATCTTATAATGCCACAGGTAGTTAGAATTGAAAGTCAGGGAAAGGAGCACACCTTACATCTTCTAGCTTGACTATACAGCACAATTCTGATTCACTTATCTTTCTCTCCACCCACCAAACCATCACCACTCCACCTTCTCCTTTTTTTCTTCCCTTTTTCTTTTGGAACTATTAAGTCTGAAGGAGAACTTACACAAATTAAGCATTATGGAGGTGTGTCACTCTTCACAGTTAGTGAGGGTAGTGAAAGACTCTCATAAGCAATAGAATCAGAATGTTCTTCTTCTAGAAAACAATCCAATAATTTGAATTTGACTTTCTTTGCACAAATACTCTTTACAATAATAGCTGCAATTTATTAAGTGCCAAGGAAAAAGTCAGGGCCTTTTACAAACATTATTGCACTTGTCCACACAATAATCCTGCATGGAAGAAAATGGGTTCAGAGAGTTTAAATAACGCTCTCATGGTCAGACAGATAGAAAATGGTGAAGTACAAATCTGAACCCAGATCTCTTTGATTTCCTTAGGCCATGTTGCCTCCTAAAGAGCTAAATTTATGGTCATCTTATTGTGGCAGGCACTTTATATTTATTATCCCACACTTTTATAAAACCCTGGGAAGTAGCTATTGTTACCGGAATGTTGCAAATGAGGAGACTGAGGCTCTAAGAATTAAGTAATGTGGCAGAAGTACACAGCTGGTACACAGGAAACCAGGACTTCCACCCAGGTAAGTCTGGCACCAAATTGCATGCTTTTCCCCTTCAATTGCTCAATCATTGGTCATTAAGATGACCAACATATTGGTGAATTTATTTGCTACAAACCTTTTTCCACTCTTTCAAATGCTTGCACATAGAGCAAAACTTTGATAATGGGATTGCAACATAGTATAATGTGATAATTGTATTTTCTGGGTAGATGAGAGATACTTCAAGAATCCTTTTTTATTTCAACTTCGATTAAAAATCTTTCCAAAATGTATAATTCTACTTCTCTTAGTAAGCATACTATAATTTAGGGAGCAGGATAGTTGCTGATTTGGGGACAAAAATTCCCTTTTTCTGTACTGATTCTTATTTGGAGGAAACTAGGCCAATGTGTACTGATTCTAGTTTTTTCCTGGAATAATTGTCATGTTACTAAATTCTTTATATGATACTGTTGAAGATTCCAGTTAATGTGCTTAAAATGGATTTTTAATAATTTATCCTCAAATTGAAGGTAAGGGTTTCTTCTCTTGAAATTAGGGGATTTATAAAGTCTCCATATTATAGGGCATTTTCTCAGTTACTTTATTTTGAATAATAATGTGCTGTTTAGGGAACACACATTAGCCTAAAACAATCAATACTAATTTAGGATGCTTATTCATCATCGAATGACGAATGGGTAAAAAAGGTGGTAAAGATATCTAAGACTAAAGATTTAATCATTTGTGTGTGTATAATCTCATAATTCTAAACGTTGGAAATCACTGTAAACAAACCCTTTATAAATAACTTTCAAAAGCAACACACAAAACGATTACATTATAAAGATTAAGAATATATTCTTATAGAACAACTGATATAATCAACACTAATATTACATAAATGGATATCTGTGGCTTGGAATAAGTTTCCAGAAATAGCATCACATGTGGAAGTAAAGAGTTCTGAAGCAGAAATAACTTAGAGGTGAAGATGATGTGCTCTGGAAACTATCAGATGACTCAAAAGAGGACTTTAGTGATGTCACCAATATGAGAAGACATATATGAAGAGTTTGCCCAGACACTTCCATAAAATGTGAGAGTGGAAAAAGCAACATAATAAATGATCTAAAATTACCAAGTCAGGTCTAATACACCTGCTAGACCCATAGTATCTGAAAGACCCATTCCTGGCACTCTCTTTGTCTGGTCTTGTGACAGAAGCACTTTTTGCACTAGGGCAGAAGCACAAGGAAGCTCAAGGAAGCTCAAGCAGGGCCAGAAAACCCCTGTTGCCTAGAATGTGTTCTTAAACTGAAAACTGGGCAGAAGCCTCGGTGGAAAGTTACTGCTGCGGCTTTCTTAACTTTGTCCACAGAGCACACAAGGGTCCCTCCATAAAGATCTGGTTGATTAGACATGTTAATAACAAAACTACAATATATGTGTCTATTCAGTAAATGATATGTCAAAATAAAAATGCAGTTCCAAGAAATTGTTAGAAGGGTCATCTGATATCTTTGCCAAGTAAATTTGCCAAGACAACATGGAATCATTGTACTATTTAGTGTCTTTCCAAACTTATTTGATCTTGTAAATAATTTTGGTTTTGTGTGAGTAATGGCTCTAGGTGCCTTCATTTTAAAATGAAGCTGGGAAATGATTGTATGCTGATTATTGGAACAATCTGGGGTCATTCTGTGGTGGGTATATGAAAACTGAGAATGTGGATAGTCTCATTCTTAGAAGAATTTTGACCTTTAGTAACCAGGGAAGATAAACAGGCAAATAAATAGAGGAGATTTGAAGTTATTTGCCTGTATGGAATTTGGCTAGTATAAAGTTGGCTTCCCTTATAAGAAGACTATGTTGGCAAGTTCCGTCTTGTTTCCCACAAGAATTTTTGCGATGGGAGTGATAATGGTTTCAGGTGTGGTTGGTGCATTTTGGGCATTTTTCCTGGGCAGTAAAACTGACCTGAATTTCATTGGGTAATCCTGCCTTTTTGTTCCTCTTGGAACACTAAAAAAGTCAAAGGGTTAGGATAAAGTTCAGCCATGTTTTGAGAATTTCTAAAATTGATATATACTTTCATACCTAGGGGCTGAAATGCACAAAATAAAACAATGAGATAAAATATCAATATACCCTAGTAAGGTAAAATCTCTTCTTAATTTTTAACAGAACAAGATTTAAATAGCAAAGTCATGTGCTCTGAGGCCCTGCAGGAATTTCTCATAAACTCTTTATTAAAATTGTGTTACTCAAGCAATTTATTGGATACGGGAAAAGTGTTCTCTCTGAAATGCTATTAATATTACCCTTTTATTTCATAATTCCATGTTTCTGAAAGTCTTTTTGTTTCTTTTCATTCTTTTGTATTTTCTAGTGATGAAAAGGGGAAGCCTCATGAGTAATCTCATTGTTTCTTACAGATTTTACAACATATATTAAATGTATTCAGGGATAAATAAGTTTTACTTGGGATATATATGTATGTATATTATATATATATATTCATAGACTTTGGAGAGGGAAGGAAAGAAGTGATGTCTTTAGTTCACTAAAAGATGAATTCATTTTCTCAGAAGTATTTTTCTAGCTTTATAAATAGATTACTTGGATATTCCATCTGGAGAAGTATCCCAGACATTTCAGCAAAAGTGAACTAAATGTCTCTGAATTCATATGCTGTTAGTATCCCCACACAAATTATATACTTTCTCTTATCAAGAACACTGTTTGTAATTAGAACCATTACTATTCAGACTGAATATTGTTAGAGTAAGTGAGATGTACATTTCCAAGGTCAAATTGTCTTTAAAAAAAGCTATCCTGTTTGTTCATCCAAATATGATTGCTAGTGGTTATTAGGTTAGGAAGCATAGCCACGTCTGTATGTTCAAGACTGGGTCCAAACCAAGAAAGCTCAAGGCCACACTGGACTGCCAATTTGATACTCCTTCTCTAGTACCAAGTGATCTGATGACTAGCAGGATAAATCCTCTGTGTAAGGTAGCCTTTACTATATCTAAATGAAAGCAACAAAGAATTTCCCTAACACTTCCTGTGAAAATATCATTTCATGTAAGTACAAAAAATTATCAGTCACAAATATTTATACCTATAAGAATCAAATATCAAGCAGGCAAAAAGCACCAAATTAGAACTTGGTAGACACATGCCTATTTATGAGTAGGAAGTCCATGAATTGAAATCAAGTTCCAAAGGAGGGACTTGAGAGCAAAAGTTTCCTCTCTAGTTTTCTAGTTTATTCAGAGAAGGATATTAGCACTTTTAAAAATGTTTTATTTAACAACATTTAAAAAGCTGTTTTTCTTGTTTTTAGTTAAGCTTCTTTATTTAATGCCAAGAATATAGACCATTCATTCATACATCAGTGAGTGAATGGGGCCTCATAAAAAACAGCCTTCAAAACCCACAAATTAACTTCAGTATCTTATTCTAAATGTTGTAAAGACAGCATGGGATCTCAATAATTGTGTTTTACAGGAATTGCTGTTGTGCTGAACTTTATGTACATCTGACCAGAACTACTAAAGCATATATTGAGAAATAAATTTAATAATCTGAAAAATGTTGGCAAACATGAAAACTTTTAGTTATCACATCAACTTTTTCTGAAGCTATGATTTTACCTTTAAATGAAGATTCAATTTCTAAATTTTCTTGGAAAGAATTTGTAAATATTTTGGATAAATACCATGTACCAAGCACCAAAAACCCCTTGATATTTTTTTCTAGACTGATACCTATTCTGACTTGTACCTCATAATTTGTAAGTAGAGAACTTGTGTGACTTACCCTATTGAAGCAATGTTCATGGTTAGGGCCATAAAAATGCTGGAGACATCTCACATTGTTTTTGTTGACGATCTTGTTGAAAAACTCATTGACGTATTTGACAGGGAACGCACAGACAGCAGAGCGATCCATTGGTTCTGCAGAATCTGGTTTGCTTTGTGCAAACACCCCGTAGAGAATGTCATCATTCAGGTTGGCACCTATTTGCTTAGCGAGCTGGGACCCAGGCTTGCTGACATATGCAGCTTGGAGAATATTAAACACTTCCTCCTTGGTGGATCTCCTTCTTCTCTTTTCCGTGAGAATACACTCCAGAGGCATTTCCATGTAGGAATGCAATCCAGAGTCTACGGAACAGAACCTGATTATTCTTGTGTGAAAAGTCTGAGCATCTAGAGTTTCCCGTTGGACTGTCAAAAAGTAAATAAAATGGTTGCTTTCAAAGGCATGGACATACTTAATGGGGTAGGTATCTTGGAACTCAGGTAGAACATCAATATATGACTGGTCTGTCAAAAACTTAAAACCATCTTGCGTTTCTTTTAGCCTTCTCACCGATATTGAATGCAATGAATGATCTGGAAGGTAAGAAGAATTTATGGTATTGCCCACGAAGAAGTTGATGAACCGATCCTTTTCAGACAGCAGGACTTTGGTTCCCAGGGCACTCACCACACAGTCGGGACATTGGCCGGGCTCTTCATCTGTCTGTGGGGAGTACATGCAATAAACCTCTGACTGTATGTCAGCAGTATTGTCAGGTGGAAGGACGTGTCGCTGGCAGGTCCCTCTGTGGACACTGCCGCAGCTAATGAGTTGGTCATCATAGTATGTGTCAACAAGCAGAGCCATGTTGATGTTATCTTTCCAAACGCCATCTGATAAGTTGGCTTTGTGGCTACAGTCCTCACACGGGAAACAATGTGGGTGTTCCAGCACGGGCCCAGTCTTGTACTCAGCAACCTTCTGAAGGTCTTTGTCATTTAAAACATAAATGTAGTTAACAGCACCAAGGTAAATGTGATGCTTGTGTAAAACGACATTCTGAATGGGTGTTTCCGCAGTGAAGTTAGGAAGCTGATATTGCATGTTCACATTCATCTTGGACTTTACTAGTGCCTCTTTACACTCTCCATTGCTCTTCTGCACCAAGGTAAACAGAAGCACAAGGATGCCAGGTGCAAGCACAGCAGGGGACTTCATAGTGAGAAGTTTATCTGCCAAAACACATTCAAGGCAAGAGCAGTTTAGTTGTCATTAGAAACAAAGAAGAAACTGAAAGAACTATACCAATTAAACTATTAGAAATAAATCTTCCTTACTGGAATTTTTACATCGAGTGAAAACAAAAAACTCTAGCTGGTTTCACATAAAGATGCATTGTGCAGTTGGACATGACTCTACATAGTTTAATTTTAGAACTCAAGCCATGAACGAGTGATTTTTGAGAACCATTATAAGATACAAACAATGTTCTGTATTAAGAACGATACAGCAACTAAGTTAGACTCATTCAGCGGTGAACTCAGAAACATAGAAAATTTCCTCCTTAACCCCTTGCTGGTTGTTTAATGTGGTTTAATATCTGTGGTTAATGACTATGTTGATATTTAAATTTTCTCAGTCAAGTAAAGGAATTGTGGTTCAGATTCATTTATTCTAGAAATCACAGCAGGCATTGTTTCCTTAGGAGTATGTAGAATTACTGGGCTAAATTTAGCTTCCTTTTGGAAGAAAACAATCATAAATTCTAGAAGCAATATAATCACATGCTGTTTATAGGATTTGTGTGTAGAGGAAAGGTATGGTTACAATTTGGCTATAACTGACCTATTGTTTTGGATAGACAAATGCTTAACCTAATGTAAGTTCACCAGGAACATAAAAACAGCAAGCTGAAAATGTATAAAATAAAATATAATCTTTAGGATTAAACTCCTAGGATTATTTCCCAGGGAAAAACAACATATTGTTCATTACCAAGTCAAAAGCTATTTAGTTATAACAGAACATTATTTTAACATTCCACTGTCTGCACATGGACAGTATTTCTACTAGGAAGCATGAGTGGACTTGTTATTCAAGTTTAGAAACTTGAGGTGCACAAGTTATAAACACTGTTGAGTTCTACTTATAATAGCTATAGGCAGGGTGGTAGGTTGGAAAGGAGGGGTGTTAAAAGGAATAGAAACCAAATAGTTATACTTTTCTTTTCCTTTTTCAAAAAAAATGCACAATTCTGACAGGACAAAGGGAGCATCTAAAAACATACTAGGCATTATAACTATGCTGAAGACTAGCTCTAGGTCTACAAAATCACAACAGAGTTCACTGAGCAACTGGTAAGTGCATGGCTCTGTGCTTTCACTGTGGGAAATGAGATATGGTACTTACTCTTCAGTGAACCTACAACGTGGTTGAGAAATAACACATATATGCAAATTACTATAATATACAGCACTGTAACACCCTATATAGCACAAACAAAAAGCTAAAAGCACCAAGAGAGGAAGGCGTGGCCTGTACTTAGGATTACTATGATCACGAGAAATACAGACAAGTCCAATGTGTGGTAAGATCCAAGAGTAATGACAATGTCTGTTTAGCTCATCACTCTATCTCAAAGACTTCACATAGAACCTAGATCACAGTAGGTACTTAATAAATACATGTTGGATAATGAGTGAATAAAAATTAAACAATAAGTTCAAAGTCACAGAACAGGTAAGTGTAGTAGCCAGAACTTGAATCCAAATCTTTTTGACTCCAAAATCCAAAGATAATTTTACTCTACTAAATTGAAAGGTACTGCAGGCATTATTTAAGAGGTAATAGAAAGTCATTGAAGGGTTTTGAGCTGGAGAGGTGTATAAGCAAGGTTTTACTCTAGGAAGATTGATCTGGAGGCAAAGTGGCTTAGAGAAGGGAGGACCTGGCAATGGGAAGACCAGATGACACGCATTATAACCCATAACCAGGTAAAAAGGGCCAGAACCAAGATGGTGGTGCCAAGAATAGAAAGGAAGGGATGAATGAAAGACGTATTTGAATAAATAAGATTTGATATCTAAATCGGTGGAGCACAAAGAAGGCAAAGATAACTAGCATCATCTGGGGAAAAGTGGAAAAAGTTACACAATTAGAGTAGCTTCAGTAGAGTCAGTAGGAGGAAGTTAGGCTAAAGATCAAGGAATATGATAAGTTGGCTTTAAATATGTTGAGTTTGCTGTGTTATTGAGAAATGAATAAAAATCTTCTACTACAGGGATGACTAGTATGTTTTACATTGCTCACCAGGAAGCAGGTGTCTGGAATAAGTGAAGACTGATGATTCCAAGCAGATAGAGCATTTGGGCCAAGCAACAGAGGAGAATAATGAGAAGGATTTTGAGGAGAAGCCTACCCTTACTGGGAAAGTGGTATGATTGGTCTTGGGTGAGACAATAATATCCAGCTTAGATGGACAGTGGTAAGTAGAAGCATGAGTGTCAAATATCTGCCATCTCTGCACTAGAAAGAATGAGAATTCAGAACTTGATCTTAGCAGAGTAATAAGGATTCTGGCTGGAAAAGAAATAAATTTTACATGTTCTCTGCACAGAGGTGATGGTTAAAACCAAGAATGAGTATGTTCATGGAGGGGCATGGTGAAGGAAGAAAAGGCAAATGAACCCGATCTTGGGGAATACCCACTTTGGAGAAATCTGTGACGGAATCGACGAAGGTAAGTTCAGGAAGGTGTCAAGAGAATCAATATTGCATTGTGTCATAGAAGGCAAGTGAAGGGCTCACAAAGGTGGATGTGGTTCACACAGAAGTTCCTGGTCGATCTTCACAGGAGTAGTTTCAGTAGATTCAATAATGGTATCATACGCTAAATTGCAAGGGAATGTGTGATAAGGAAGTATAATGTTTGTTAAAGGAATGACAAGCAGAAGGCAATATCAGGGTCAAGAGGAGTTTATTTTTCAGTTACAGGAAAGACATATGCTTACTTGTAGGTCTCCTTGTCTTCTACTAATATTTGTTGGTTATATACTAAGGGACAAGCACTGTGGTAGGTGCTGGGAACACAGAAACACGGTGCCTTTCCCCAGGAAGGTCACAGTCACTTGATGATAGCAGTGGACTGTCAGAAATAATAGAAGTGTGTAGGAAGGGCAACCAGCCAGCCTGGAAATGATGCTAAAGCTGTGCTGTGAAGGAAGATAAAGAATGGAAATTCCTCGTGGAAGAGCAGTTTGTGCAAAGATGTAGTAGCAGGAAAGAGAATATTACACAGGAAAAATGCAAGCAGTTGAGCCTAGAGAAGTGGAGAAAACAAAGAAGGCAAATGAGGGAGATAAAAATTGTTGGGCCTACATTCCAAGGTATCAAAAAGAGGTATTCCCAAGAGCCCTGAAGCATAAAAGAAGTCACTTTTTCTGAGACAGCAGAAGAGAATGAGAAATCAGGTAAAGATATAGGGACACTGATGAAGTATGATTGTAGTGTTCTAAAAATAAATGAGGGTATATGACCATGTGCTGAAATTGATGGTTACAGAGGAGTGACCAAGGACGTCAGGGTGAAGGAGGAGGTTTAGATACCTACAGCAGGGCATGCAAACTAAAGTCAGCAAGAAATGAAAGAAAGGATAGTAAAACACTTTCCAGTTGTCAGATTGGAGATCTGACAGACTAGTAGGAGAGGCAGACTGACATCTCAGACTAGTAACAGAGGCAGACAGATTACAGCTTAAACTTAACATGGAAAGGTTTATGAGAGCCCCTCAAGGGGAATTTAACCAGACTAGGGGTAGTCAGGTGGGCTTACCAATCAATCAGTCCTGGTCCTTTCCTCACAATGCATTCACAATACCGAAGCACAGCATGGGAGCAGGGGAGGCAGATTCAAGTTTTAGTTGAGACTGCAGCTAAATAGTTGTGTGATCCAAAGCTAGACACCCAACTCCTTTGGCCTTGGAGGTTTTCTTATTTGTGAAATTATATTGTTGAACAAGTTGTGTGCTGGAGTTCTCTGGAACCAGCTAAGGATATGGAGGAAGTAGTTACACCACAGAAATTGGCAAACACTACAAATTAGGGCTTTTTCCCTCCTAGTGTGATGGTTATTAAATACTTACAAGTGTATCCCTGGATTGAACCAATGAACTCCAAAGAATTTTCGATTCTTAATAATTTTCAAGTCCGACATTGTTTTTCTACAATTACATTTTACTCCAGTGCCACTGAATTGGCGTATATTGCTATCTTTTCTCTATCTACATCATCTGCCAGATCAGGCTGTGTGAGCAATTTTAATATTTATGTTGGTAGTGACACCAGAAATACTTTCATCTTTCATATATTTTTGCCTTGATACATTTATTCCTGTGATGTTCTTGGATCAGGCTTTCAATATAAAATGTCTTTTTACTGTTTGTTTTTTTTTCTTTCTTTCTGAAATAGTGCTGGCCATTTAACCAGCTTCGAATTTCTTACTAAAAGGAACATGTAAAGATGATTCAAACAGAGTGACTAATTCATTCTCTTAAAATGCACAAAGCAGGTGAAACTGAATCATTCATAAAACATTTCTCTATTTCTTTTCAATTGATAGTTAAGATAATCTTACTGGCAAAACATTTCCTAGAAATGATTAGCTCAATGGCACCTTGGTCATTAAACTATTGGCATTTAGGAGTATTTCCTTTAAAGAGGCATGCTCTTTTAGCTACAAATATCAGCTCAACCTAACCGTAAGACTCTGCAAACTATATACCTCTAGTTTTCTCATTTAACTAGCTTACATTGGTTTTTTTCATGCTCTAGAAATCTAGAAATACATTTAATTCTCTAAGAATTTATTGACTAACTACCTGTGCCTATCACCACTACTACTGTCACCATCACCATCCTCATCAACAAAAATCTGTTGCAAAGCATATACATGTGTTATATTCAAGTCCTGATTCCTCGTGAAAAAACACAACAGGTGTCATGGAATACATTTTGTAAGAGAGACTTTCCATACTTTGACATGGGTAACTTTGCTTTCTTTAGGTATTCCTTTCTTAGAAATCATAATATTTTGTAACTATGCAGACAATACTTTACAAGGCACTGTCAGTTACATCTCTTTTAATCATCTCTTCTAATCTGCACAATTTTTTAGAAGGTAAGCATTACTCCTATGTCCTTAGGGAAAACTCATAATTTCATGACAAAACTGAGATTCAAAGAGGTTAAAATATTATCTAAAATGTGATATGAGTGTGTTTCTAATTTTTTTGAGAGTATGATGCTTATTTGAACTGTTTCAAATTATTTGCATTTCCTGGAAAAGATTTTTATTCTAAAGGCACAACGTTTTAGTAAACATTTGTTTTTCCTTGTCTAGCACTCACTCTCTCTACTGGCAACTCTTTTGAAAATTCTCCATCCCCTATCTAATGGGGCTGTCAATCACGTGGCCCATCTCCTCACCACAAGGTGAGCTTGCAAAGCAGGCTGGCCTCTCAGTGAATTCTATTCCTTTGACCCAGAACTTGGTCAGAGGTGAGCACGTGACTAAAGCAAGGCCAATCAGAGTCCTCTGGGGTTTAATATAGATACTGGGAAAGGACCTTTCTCTCTCAAAAACACTAAAGATGATGTTAACTTGGAGTGTCTGATGACCATCTTTGTGCTATGTGGAGAAAGCCTGCCTGGGCATGAAACTGACCCAAGGGGCAGGAGATCCTAGCCATGGAGAAGGCAGGCTACTAAGGCTATTATCTGAACATCTGTGTTCACGATGTCTTTAGCTAATGGGAGCTAGTAAACATTTTTTCCCTTTCTTTCTCTCTCTTTTTCATCTTCAGTTTCATTGTGATTCTTTTATTCCTTGCTTCTGAAAAAGTCCTAAAAACAATATCCACTCGAATATTCTATAAACTTGTGAATTCAAATACACGGTCAAGTGCATAAAAAAACTTTATGTAAACTATTCAAGTATTTGGAAAATATGGCCTTTATTTAATTGAATAATTACTTTAAATATATCACTTTGCATTTGGAAACATATCTACTAGTTAAAATTTCTTAGGTGATATACTAGTTTTTTTTCTGCTTTATAGGTTCAAATTCTTCTGCAATATTTACTTAACATAATCTCAAGATAGAAATAATGTATCTAAGTGAAGAGTCAAGATATAAAATCTAGAAAACATTTCAATTCTGCTTTTAAGTGTATAAAAGGGATTTATGGTGATGGAAAATGGCTGAGGCTCCATGTTAAGGAAATTGCAATCATAAAAACAGTCATGGCTAAATCTCCAGGAGGACTTGCCAGAATGAAATCCTAAGGAAAATCCTTAGCCTTGTTTACATTTAAATTATTTCCATTAATTGTATAAGCAGGCCCATAAAAACAAAGTTAAGGGAAGAAGGTCCCAACAGGAGATTCCTACTGACATTTAAAATACTGTATTTATAAACACTCACTGCTTATGAAGAGTCATATTCTAGCACATAATATTAATCAAATATTTGTGAGCTCCCATTGCATACCATGCCTTTGTCTAGAAACTGATAATTTCTACCCTTAAAAGCCGTACAGTCTGTGGATTTGAGTACAGCAAGATAGATGCTAAAAATCTAAATGTGTAGCCTAAATTGAAAAGTGAATGGATCTACTGAATTGTTGAGAAAGCAAATTTTAAAACATGCTTTGTTGAACATTTGATTCTTATGCCTAAAGACTTAACACTTAGTGTTATCATCAAAAAAGACTAAGCTGATTATAGAAAGATAAAATACACCATGGCAAAAATCCCATCTAATGTAACCAGACACAGTCTTGACAATTTCTAACAGTAAGAGACAGAAGAAATCATCAGGATTTTTCAGCCTATACAACTGCTCTTTTATATGACCACACTTAAATGATTCAAAATACCCATGAGTCAATTTTATGTCTAATAGTTCCAGACTGGTTTGCTTGACAACATTCTTCCCAGTAACTCATAAAACCTTCTGGAGAAGAGGTGGGGTATAGAAGAGAGAGTAGGGGGTTTTGGTATCATCACACTTCAGTGTGATGTGAATCTGGGCCTTACCGTTGATATACCTTCTGACCTTGAGTGTCACTTTCTTCATCTAAAACATGGGGATAATAATGGTACACATTTGAGGGTTGACCAGGAGGGTAAGAGATGAATTATTCAATTATGAAGCATACTCTGGCATTCAGTAAATACTGTTACTGTGCCTATCATTCTAAGTTGTCTCTTAGCCAGTTTTTGCCTGCCCTCATCAAAAATGAGGAATTTGGCACAGTCCACTGGGTAAGCCCACTCCAAATACTTGGTAACTTTTTCATCACCTCAGCCCTCTCATCTACAGTTTAAATATTGTTATTTCTTATTTTCCCACTCTTTGGCCATCTTGTGGTTTTCCTGTAAACCTGTTTTAAGTTCCTGAATTCCTTCTTAAATTGTCTTCCAACACAAAGGCCATGATAAGGGACTGCCACACTAAGGAAGAACAACAAATAAGGAATCATTACTTTATCTTTTTAAAGAGGAGCAAACCCATGCTCACACTGAGGTTTAGCAAATAAAGATACAATATGCACAGTTAAATCTGAATCTCAGATAAACAATGAATAAGTTTTTTAGTGTAATTATGTCCCATGAATGTATGTTTTATGACAATATGGGTTGTAAGCAAATACAGAAAAATAATGGAATAGTCACCCTTTTTACTAACAGAACTCAGATTGAGAAGATTTTGGCCAAACCTATTTATCTGTTGGGGTACAAGAGTAGTTTTTACACTTTTTATAGCACATACATGTTGCAAAACTACGGACATTTTTTGTTTTGATGCTGAGTGTCTAAAACATGCTGTTTTCAAAGTGATTATCAGGGTAGCCTGTTACTAGCAGGTGGTTTGAAATACCATGTGAAGGTATGACTATATAAGAAGTAAAGATTCTTCTTCTTCTTCTTCTTTTTTTTTTTTTTACTAAAAATCAAGGGAGATTTGTGTGCTTGTAGAGAAAAGTTAAAGATTATATGGCAGCCTGTCACTGACACGAAATTTCTGAAAAAGTATTCCTAGGTTGATTTGCATACTTTATTTATAATAAAACAGTTTGTTAAAATTCAGATATAGCTTGCTATAGAAGAAAACAAGTTAAACATGGTACAAAAATAGTTTTCTTTTGTTATACTTAATGTTTTAGGGGCTCCTCTAAACATTGACTCAAGTAGTACACAAATATTGTTTCTTTGAAAGAGACTTAAATAGTGCTTTTATTCAGATTCTTATCTAATATTGCATCCCTTTTTCCAATAAACATTTTAAATGGTGAAAATGATTGAATCATAGCATAAGAAAAAGCCAGCTTGCATTTTCCAGTTGTAATATATGATTGAGATCATTATCCAAGTGTGATATAGTAAGGGTAAAGATAAAAAGAATAGAATGCCATTATATTCTCAAGATTATCCCTCACAAAGTCATAATCTGTTAGTAAATATTTTTGTCCTTTTAAGAATGGCTGAAAGTATTCAACTTCTGGGAAAGAAGAATAAACGGACATTTGTTTTATCGTTGCGCACTGTAAAAAGTCCTGTTCAGAAAGATACACTGAACTGCCAGAGACTTGATTGATAGACAGCATTTTGTCTCATTAATAAGCTGTAGGTCAGATAAAAATGTATCACTGCTCTTGAAAATGTGGACTGAACTTTCAATGTTAGGGAAGTGTGAAGATGCTTGAAATCCTCTAAAACTGTTTAAAAATATTTTTTCAGCCTAATGGATAGATGTCATTTTATAGTTCAGATCATGCAGAAGTGCTACCAGATTTTGTTCAATTAATCCAGGAACCCTGAATAACACAAATCCACAAATCACATTTGAGAAATATCTTTCTAAGCTCACAAATTAAAAAAAAAAGCCTAGCAACCTTTTTCAGTTGCATTCAAATACAGGGTTTGAATAGAATAACCCTGACTGAATAGTCAGAATGTGAACCAGTGAAGGGAGACAAGTTGGAAAGGAAGCCAGTATATTACTCACTAATGAATCAGACATTTCCCTCTCTCGGTGTTTGAAAATGTCCATGGTGTAAGGCATGGTAAATTTCAAATGGGGAGAACTGTGCTCAGGATTGATTTTATACAATGGTTCAGTCTCCTCTGGTGTTGCCTAAAGCAGAAATCAAATGGCTGAGGAGGAATTCTGGTGGTGAGGGGACCCCATTTGCAGCTGTCACAAAAGAAAGAGAAATCAGCACCCAGAAAAAGTGAAACGAAGAGGATAGGCATAAAGGTGCCAAAGGCTAGGCTGTGACCCTGAAATATGGAGTGGTCAAGTGAGGTGGGCACTCCCTGTTAACACTATTGGCAGTTAGTTCCTAGGGTATGTCTGAATTTTATTTTGCTTACACTTAAGAACTTTTCTTGGAAATCAAAGTTAGCAAGTAGACTCTCTGGCAGTGAAATGAACTAAGGACCCTTTTCAAGGTGAATTTTGTCAATGTATGACTTTTTTTTTTAGGCAAAGTAGAAAAAAACTTTTAGAAATCAAGAAAATAATGTGAATGGAAGGAATAACAAAGCTGGCCATATTTTTGTATAGATGTGGATTCCTTAGGTGACATAATACAATTCTAACAATGTTGAGAGAAAAATTAAAAGTATATAATGATGTCGAGATCAGTATGTAATCAGAGTATAAAAGACCAAATAAAACCTTCTACAAAAATTTTAAATACTTTTAAATGAACAAAGATACATGCAGCAAAGCTATTCTAGTAAAAATAGAACAGTACAGAAAGATAAGTACGTAAGTACAGAATCCAATATCTAAAACTCAGTAAACACTCTGGATCCTTGAAAAATCAATAAAACAAAACGTTAGGACAGCTTAAAAACAACTATGCAGGACTGCACTGTGCATTTAAATAACCGATCAATTCAAGAAAAATAATTCAAGGCAGGTGTGTGTGTGTGTGTGTGTGTGTGTGTGTTACGTGTATTTGAGGGAGAGAGAGAAACAAAAAGAGAGAAAAGAGGGCAAGACATTAAAAAAAACCTTTTAACTGTGCAGGTGCTGCCCAGGGTTTGGCATTTCTTGTCTCCTGTCCCACTGCCCTCCAGGTTGTGCACTCCAGACAGCTGCACATTTCTGAAGGAACACAGGGAGGAAGAGCGAACTAAGGCAGACAGAGGCAAGGCCAAGAGGGGAGATATTACTTGCAGGATAAGGTGGAGTTGCTCAGGCACAGAGGTGGCAGGAGACAGACACTTTGGACAGAGAGGACACACAGGCAGGCACCTTGGAGAGAGCGTGCAGGGCTGTTCAGGAAGCTGTAACTGGCACAGAGGCTGTGTGGGCTTGGATTGGGGTAGATGAAGCTGGAAGGTTGGGCTGGGGCATATCATTGAAAGTCTTATACATTCTATTGAGGGGTCTGCACTGTGTCTGTTGTGGAGAGTCACTGGGAGGTTTTAAGCAGGACATGGAAAGCAGCATACTTATAACTATATATTAGATAATTTCGGTGACAGTGTGGTGAGTGGAACTAGAGGCCAGAAGACATATCAGAAGGTCACTGCATCTTTCCAGACAATAGAAGATGAAGATTTACAATAGAGTGAATACTCCCAGATCTGTATCTTCATCTCTTTATCTCCAAAGAGTCCAGAAATCCATCTCTCAGGCATCAGTTTTGTATGTCCAACAACTATCCAAGACTGAATCTGACAAATATTTATTGAGGATGTAATATGTGCGAGGTGCTTGGGGGTACATCAGTAAACAAAACAAACATTCCTGCTGTTGTGGAACTTACTTTGTAGCAGGCGGACTCAGACAACGGATTACACATAGAACAATTAAGTTGATTGTGTAGTAGCGTGAATGAGACAAAGAGATTAAGAAGGAGCAGTTGAATATCCTTCTGGCACCTAAATCTAATCCCAAGAAGCATGTTCTCCCACTCTGTATCCTATCTTGGTGCCTAACATTTCTCACATTTTCAGGACATCATCCTTGACTCCCACTTACAGATGTTTTAAATATGTCCACCTGCTTCCATCCCTACTGCAACCTATAGTTTAGGGCAGTGTCACTTCTTGCCTGGATTACTACAAAAGCTTCCTCCCTGGTCTTCTCTCTTCATTCTTGTCCCTGGTCATCCATTCCCCAATGTAACAGAGATAGCTTTCTAAAATGAGAATCTGATTATGTCACTTTTATGTTTAAAAAGTTCAGTTCCTTAACACAGCTTAAAAGCCATGCATGATTAAGTGTCTGCCTACTTCTCCAGCCTTGCCACTTGCCATCACCTCCCAAGAAATCCAGGCTCCAGCCACCCTACCCTACTCTGAGTTGTTGAAGCAAGTCATGTGCTCTCCCACTCTGGGTTTCAGCACATGTGGATTCCTCCTTATGAGACACTCCTGCTCTCATCTACACCTGGTTAACTCTTACTCTCCCTTTAAGTTGCATCTTAGGTAACACTGCTTCTAGGAGTCCTTCTCCAATATCTCTCTTGCCTTCCAGAAAGGGATTAGAAACTCTCCCATGTGCTATTAACATCAAACCTGACTTTCTCTCATCTACTTTATAATGCTGTGTTGTGATTTACTTATCTGTATCTCCCACTAGACTATAAGCTCTATTTTTAGTCCCTAGCATAGTGCCATTACATGGCATTTGGTAAGGATTTGTTGAAGAACAGATAATGGAATGAATACATGAAAGAATGATCCTAAACAAAGACTATGGTTGTATGCATAAAACAGAAAGAAAGGACTAGATTAGAAAGATATTAAGAAGATAAAATTTATGTGACACCACTTCAACATGGATTTTGACCACAGAAGAAACTGGGAAGTCAAGGATGGCTGAAAACTATCTATCTTGGGTGTCATAAACAAGGGCAGAGAAGAGTTTTGTGGCAAAAATAATAGTTCCATTAATAATTCTGAGGTGTCTTTGGTCAGACAAGTGACAGTGTTTCTAAGGTAACTAGCAACATGGGCACAGTGGTTGAGAGAGTCAGAGATAGCAATTTGTGAACTATTGGTCCATCAGTGTATTTGAAGTCGGGGGGATGGAGATCACCCATGGGCACGTTCTGTAAGTAGAAAGGAGGGATTCAGATGGAACCCAAAAGAAGACCAGAATCTAAATGTTATATCTAAAGGCTAAATACAGGGTTTGAGTGGTATTTCAGAAGCTTAAGAAGAAATTTCAAGAAAGGAGAAGCAAGATGTATATGGTGTCAAATCTTACAGAGGAGTCAAGTGGGATAAGAATGAAAGTGTCTATCAGATTTGGCAATGAGGTTTCATAAGACTGGCATGAGGACACTTTCTTGGGAGACGGGAACAGACTGCTTAAGTTGAATGAGTTAAAGAATGAATGAGAGTAGGAAAAATGAGTTGGACAATTTCAAGAATTCTTCGTTTAAAGCTAAGGCAGAAATAGGAATGAATTACTCAAAGTAACTGTGTATTAAGGATACCATCAGGTTGTGTGACATGGGTGTTTTATTTCTCTCTAGAAGACGCAGTAAACTGAGTAAGCGCTGAATGAAAAAAGGCAACAGAGATTTTAAAGATGGGAGAGGTTGGTAGGGAAGGTGGGATGATTGGAGCAAGATGCTTGAAGATGTGGGGAAGAATGGGATCAAGACCATAGGCTGAAAAGACCATTTCATCATTTGCAACAGAAGTAGGGAGGTAAAAATGGGTGACCATTTTAGATTTCTGTTTACTCTCTAAACTACAAAGAAAGATGTTACACTAAGAAGAAGGGAAGTCAAAGAGATTCAAGAGCATGTAAATATTGTGGTGGTAATGGGTAAAAATGAGCCTAGAGACCAGTAAACAGATTTGCTGGTAAGAGAAGCAGGTGCTATGGATTGGCCAAAATGGGAAATGACCAAAACAAGAATAAAAAGTTCACTTGAGGTAATACTTATCCTAATGCACAATGCTCATTCTCATTGAGTTTCTAAACTGTCACCAAGGCAGATTTGGGAATTAAATAGTCCCATAATCATAACCTCTTTAGTGAATTCTTTGTAATTTCTATATAATTCACTAGACCTATGAACCTTTATTAAGAGAAAATAACAGCATTTGATTATTTTTATTTCAAAGTATTATTGAAATCTGCAAGCAATAACTTCAGGGAAAAGAAAAACATATTGAAACAGATACTCTGCTCTCTTTTCTATAAAACCAACAGTCTATAGATGTTAAAGAAATGAATCAGGTATAACAATTATCTAACTCTGAAAATTAAAACCCATTTAGGAATTGTGAGGGAGATTTGATCTTAAATACCAGTCACATTATTCATTCAGAATCTTTAATACCATTTGGAAAGTAATTAATTAAGTTACAACAGATTCAAGGACTGTCACTTTTCATTGTCATTAATGAAACTGTCAGGAGGTTTTATTTGCACTTTTCTGGTGATTTAAAGAATAATTTTTTGTAAGCTATTTGAAGACCAGAAGAATGTTTAAACTCACTGGACCTTGACATACAGATTTCAATGAACAATCCAAGTGTGTGTTAGTGAGACTAAAATAAAATTCAGAAGTATCTTAATTTTGACATGCCAGAAAGTGAATTTTAAAAAGTCCCAAATACATATTAATTTCTTTTAGAAGAAAGTGTTCTTCTGTCAAAAAACTTTGCTTTGGTTGCTTCTTTATGTAATTCAATAGAATTTAAAATATTTATCGTACACCTTTACACTCAATTGAAAAAAAAAAAACCCAGCTAGGGTAATATTTTAGAGCCAAAGTTTCACATAGGCCCTAAATGATTCTATTTGTCTGCTGTCTTTATCTTAACTAGATAATGGTCAGGCCGCAGACTCACTTCGAACAGTACACTGGAGCTGAAGGGATGCTGCCTTAATGTGAGGCCAGAGTCAGATGACAGCTGGTCACCTAAGACTCTCACAGAGGCAAAAAGACAGGCAGTAAAGGCAGGCCCTGATAGGAGTTCTCTTCCTCTTTAGACCACTGTCTGAGTTCATGTTTAGAATGTGAGAAGTACAACTCTTACGCACATTGCATCATGCACTCTGTATAATCAAGGCCCAAAGAAATGGTCTCAAGATAATACCCAGAAGAAAAGCTAATATATATATCGACAGCAGATGATATACTGATGGAAAAATAATTAAGGATACAGTGATAAGGGCCATAACTTTTGGTCACAACAGTAACGGATGCATTATAATGCCTTGATACTCCAGCTAATTTTAGTTGTGAAAATGGTTTAAAATATTTCCGAGCTTGTTTTTTTTTTTTTAATACCATGATTTCTTCTGAGAACATAGAATTTCATTTACAATTCATTTTGAGTGGCTAATAGAGTGCGTAGGACATGCCTCCACCACTCAGAATAAAAGTTCTTTCTGCTTCTGCTACATACTCCTGCTATTCTTATTCATAGCTACAGGTAGGACAGACGAAGAGGCCTGATTTAGTAATGGATAGATGACAGTCTAGTTTCTCCTAGAACCAAACCACATGTGACAGAGTTGGAGGAATTTAGACTTAGCTTATCATGTGCCTAACATCTCCCTGTGAGATCCCCTTGGTTCCTCACTCAGTTTTGACCTGCCTTTTTCCTATTTGGAAGGTGGCAATCTGATTCTTAACGGAACACTTCTTCATGACTTGCAGTGCACCCAAATCCATGACCCTTCAGTGTCACCTCTCCCGTCCTTTAACCCCGGTAACCCAATGTCCTGACAAAACCTGCAGGTCTTCTTCATTATGTATTTCCTATACTTATAGCGTGAGAGTTATCACAAAAATGTCTTAAACCAAATCACATTTTCCCAGATGTATAGATACACAGGCATTTGACTACTCATTTATCAAAGTTGTGAGACCTTTTAATTGGAGTTTAAAAAATCATCTAAATGTGAATGTGTATGAACACATGGATGTATAATTATTACTGATGGTTTGGTCAACCATTGAAATACAAATTAAGCATGTCAAAACTATGTAGCTAAATTACTCCTTATACAGTGCTATCTATAATTAAATTTCAAAACAAGTTTTAATAATGTATGTTTTCAACAAACCTGCAGATTCACCTAAGAGAACCTCTATTTCAAGACCATAATAGCATACTTTTCCTTTTCCTCCCCACCAAGATATAAGAAATTGACAAATTCTGGCACCTCAGTGTTACACAGAAACAACACACTTTTGATCAGGAAAGGTTTTCTGGGGACAAAATGTGATGAGTCATTAGGAATTCACAACATGATATCAAGAAAAATATCAATGCCCAAGCTTCAGTACCATGCCTTCTTCTAAATACTACTTTCTTTCTTTTAGAGAGAAGGAGTTGCTGTCTCCATAGCTATCAATACTCTAACCATGTGCATTTCAATGGCACTTAAAGCTACATATTTATTAAAGTCTATATGGCACATCTACTTACCAGAAAATACACACAAACAGGAAATCTAACCACAGTAAGGTGTTTTTTTCCCACACAATAGAATTCAAAGATGTGTCATCTATGTAATTTGAAGCAAATTCAACACCACTATTAGTGTTGAGTACCCCTCTTTCCCCTCCTATATTATGGCAACTTATGATTACAGCATTATGTTTTCCAAGCCTGTTTGAACTTGCTGCTCTTGCTTATACACACAAACGACCTGCCCTTTTCTGTGCAGAGCTTTCAATCAGTAAGCGTGTCAAGGTGGGAGGAAGGGACGGCAGGAACAGTAAAACAGGAAAAAAATCAATTTTCAGAAAGTGTATGGTAACAATTGAATATTTAATCAAATTAGCCTAGAAATTCCTTCCCATTTTCAGCACTCTTTGCAAGGCTGCTGCTTCATGGTACAGAATGAATTTCAATAAATGCCATATATTTAGTTAGATGGCTTATTTTTAAAATTTGTCAAACCAGGTCACTGACTCAGAATAGATCTCGTTCTAAGACATGACAGATGGATACTGATATTGAATTAAAAGATTAACATTAGCTGGAAGATTCTGGGCAGAAGAAAAAGTCATTCATTTAACATTCAACAAAATATTTACTGAGTACCTACTGTGTGCCAGGATAAAATGATAAATATTTGGACTTTATATTACAATAAAAAGAGGCGTTGTGCCAAAATAATTTCCTTGGGGTTAGTAAGGATTACAATTGAATACCAATTGTAAGCAAGATATTTAAAAGTACTTATATTTTTCACATTGTATCAGAAAAATGCATAGTACTCATTCAAACATCCATTCTGTCATGGTTGCAGGATTTTAGACCTAACTCAGATTTTTGAAGATGCTGTTTACTGACACTTAGTAAAAGCCAACTTCCTATTTTTCTGGAACAAAAGAGGCCTTACATGGTTTCAAAGATTTCTTAGACATCAAAGAGCTTAGAGAGACATACAGTTTATGGGTAATGATTTAGGATTTAGTGAATCAAAAACACATGGATTAAATTTCCTTTAAAAGACCCCTAGGTTTAAATTTTAAGAACTAAAATGTTGATCTAAACATACATTAGTCCCAAGCAAAGCCAAAATTTATTTTTAAAGATAGTTTGAGTTGGCTTATGGGCCTAGAACTTGGCTAGGTTTTACTTTCCCACATGATTAGGCCTCAAAGGAGGCAACTTACCTTCTGCTAAACAAATTTACACCACCTCTCTCTGATTGTGGAGACTACATTATTTCAAAGGTCTCTAGCTGTGAACGCTCTTGATATTTTCAGTAAAGTATTAAAAGCCAGAAACATCCCATGGTTATCGAACAACTGGAGTATGTTTTAATTCCTCCAAGTCAATTCTTTTTTTTTTTTTACAGACAACTTTAAAATTGGACCTGAGATTCTAGGTTCAATTTAGACTTCAGATTTCCAACTATCAGGGACCAAGAAATCATTTCAAAACAGGAAAAGGCCACTGATCTTAATATGTGCACTGCTTCATGATATATTACTATATTTGCATTTAAAATAGTAGGAAGAAATACAGTACATAATCTTCCGTTCTAACACAATGGCCTTCCGGAAGGCCGCTAGCCTGGGCATTTCACTGAGGTTTTAGGATTAAAGGAAACAAGTCAGTGCACAACCTATGAGCTTTTATTTCTTTGAAAAAATAGATTGCAACACTGATCTGATGGCTTTTAAAGGGCACTCGAAACCAGTGCAGTGCACATTTTGAATTTCAGTCATAGAGGAATAACAATTGGTGAAGTGACGTAGGTCAAAGAAAACAAAACAAAACAAAGAAAGTACCAGTATTCCAAACAGAGAGTTTATTCTGAATGAGAATTTGGAAATGAAATATGAAATTTACACATAAATTTACGATGAATTTAGAGTTCAGAGAATTATTGCTTCAGTTTAAGAATGAAATAACTACATTATTCTTTAGTTTGGAAATATACATAGTTTGATAGAAAGTATTTGGGTTGATGAATTTAGAAAAAATAATACATGCCAATCAATGAATGATGATCAGAAAATACAACTTTTTTAAATTGCTAAGCTTATTTTCCAGAGAGGAAAAGAGTCTGAGAACTCCAAAAGATAAAACAGTTTGCAGAAGCAGTCCTGGGGCTCTTTGGCCATGCATATTGCTGAATTAAACAGCACCTGAGGGTGACACAGGGGACCACTTGGCAGGTATAGTTGTGGCCAAGATTACAAATGGGGCCACCAGGAGCCAAATCTGGTCTGCAGACCATTTGTCTCTCTAGTTTGCACAGTTTAAAGATGCTGAGTCAACATTTTAAAATTGAGAGGTTTCTAGCCTCTGAAAATCTGAAAGACACCACCACATGGGCCCACACCACTCACTGAGACTCATGTCAACTCTGATGATGTCAAGCAGTGGCTGTCCCCTCTTAGGTAGGGCTTTTTCTGAGTGCGTTGTTGCCCCCTAGTGAAAGGGTTAGTTTTACTCATTTAGATTACCTCTTTGCAAATCACAGGCAACGCATTAAGGGGGAATGAAGAAAATTCAACACAGTGGTTTAACACTGGAAACAGAAAAGGACAGTGAGAGAAGGCAAGAAAAAAGTGCACAGCAGAGAGAAGCTGTAAACCATCAGCAATTGCCTCCTTTGCCATCTCCAGATTATACTATGGAAGGGATCCGTGACTAAGGCTATGGGTATTACTCTCAACAAATGCCACTGGGCCAGGATCACAGTGTAGAAAATAAGAAGGAAAACTGTCCAATGGAGCAATATCCCTGATCAAGGATGCACTGTAGATATTGGACCAGGAGAATGTAGAAAAATACCATGGTTCTCTTCTTTCACTGCCCTCAAACCAAGGGATGTGGTTCACCTGCAACTTTAAGATTGTGGTGAAGGCACTGTCCAAGTACTTCCCATAAAAAAACAGGGACTCCATGTACAGCTGTGCAGGCTGTGCATTGCACAACTGCAGAGGAAGCAAAATGAGAATGGCACTCCTGAGGAATTCAAAGGGAGTGCCTGTGCCAGATAGCCACATGGCTCATTCTTTCTTTTCCTTCAGGTTTTAGCACAAAGGTCACCTTTGAAATGAGGCCTTCTCTGACCCTACTACTGAATTTTTCAGTCACCACCCAACTCCCTCTTTATCCCTGACAGGCCCTATTCCCCTTCTCCACTTTATGCTTCCTTATAGCTGTCATCACCACCTCACATATAATACATTTTATTTATGTATTTTGTTTATTGTTTGTATTCCTGAATATAGAATAGAACATCATGAGGCCAGAGACTTTTGTCTGTTTTATTCTCTGCTGCATTACGAGAGTCTAGAATTACGCCTGATAGGTGCACACCAAATTACCCTGAATGACTAAACCCTCAACCACATTCTTAGAGCAGAGGAACCCAGCTCTAGAACCTGTGATTCTCTGACCATATTTCATAGTTGCTGAGACCATATTTATCCTTTTTTATATTAGGAGAAATACTTTTCAAATCCTATAGACCATTACATAGTCTATATGGTTCATAAACTCTTATATAATTTCTATTTACTCAATAGCTACATAATTTATTATAGAAATTTAAAATAACAGGAGTAACCTGCATAAACATACTTACACAAATTTATACAATCACAGAAGAAATATGTATACCTGGGTATGCAATTAGCTAACTAACTGTTTTTTCATTTCACTGTGCTCACACCTCCTGCTACAAATGTCACACATGTGATTTTTCTCTTAATTACATTTTACAGCTTATAAAAATACTTTTTTTTATTTTGTCCCTTGAAAAGCAAAGTAGTCAGATTTTACTGGATGTTTTTATTGAAACAAATCCCAAGGGGAATATACTAAACTGTTAAACACAGCTGAAGCGATATCTGAGAATGGGCTTTCTGATAGAAGGGTAGATTACAAAATTACTCACACTCTTAATCTGATAATGGGAGAATGCCCTGCACATATGATTGGAGTTTTTTCTTCGTATGCTTTACTACAAAAAAAGAAAACTGGAGAAAGAGAAGGTGAGAAAATTGGAGAAAGAAAAGGTGAGAAAAATTCCAGAGACTAGAAATGTTATAGTCATTTATCACTAACCTAAGGATTCCAATCTGTGCCTCAGTGGAAAAATGCTTCAAAATAGCTAATCTTCCTTGACTGTTAGGCAGAAGATATGTGGTGCTGTTGAGTCAGCATGGGGGCTAGGCTCATGCACAGTTTCCTTGTCTATGGTATGAGGAGGTTAAGATATTGATATCAGTCTTGCCTATCTTGTAAAGTTGCCGTAGTATCAGAAAGATGAGATATTTAGAAGCAGCTTGAAAATTGTGAGTTCTTTAAACTCCAATCTTTTCATTAAAGATTTTTTTCTATTATTTAATATCAAACAGGATGATTTTTAATGTTGTCACTCTTGTGTGATGTCCCCTTTAAAATTATGGATCTTGGTTCCATTTTGCATGTGTGTTATTCATCTGAATATCTAGACTATAAATTCTTTAAGGGCAGATATTTCATTGCTTCCTTTTAAAAAATGTTCCTCTCGTACCAAATAGCTAAGATGCTCAACCTATGGTTCTTAGCTATTTTTGTTGAGGCAAGTATGGGCCTGGCAGCAACTCTGTTAAGAACAGGGAATCAAAGTGATCCTGAATTGACATTAGTTGGTATATCCACTGTTTATTACTAAGAAGTGACTTCAGTTTGCACTGAGCAAACCCTGTGAAGAAACTCTGCCCTGAGGGATCAGTGTCACCAGTTTAAATATACACCAGCAAGGTAATGGAGATTAACTCCCTGGCAACTGAGTTTTTCTGCACATTTTCTCCCCTTAAGGTGGCATAATTGGGAAACTTGGTATCCCACCAACAAACATAGCAGCCCAGAGAAAATACTGGGGCTGATGGGGAAAGGAAACCATAGATGATTCTGGTGAGCCTAATGACACTGAAGAAGAATCCATGAAATTAGAGAGGCAGAATGGGGGCACAAAAGGGCTTGGGAGCAGCTCTCACCAAACCAAGGGAAGGGGTTGACGAGGAAGGGGGCAGAGAGAGGGGAGGTGCTCTGAATGTGTAGGGAGCTGTGTACTCATCATGGGTGTGTCACCATAGGCATTGGTGCAGCCATGTAGAGAAAGATGTGTGTCCTGACAGAATGTAAGCCCCTTTTAAGTTAGTCACTTTGTTTTGACATGACATTTGAGAAAAAGTTTATTTGAAGCTATTATACAGATGTGCAAAAGGAAAGTTAGACTGTTATTTTGAACTACTTTTTTTTTACCAATACTTAAGAAAATTGATTTTGAAATTATTTCTTAGTCTAACTCTCCTTAAAACAAATTTTAAAGAATTTCAAGATTACAGTGGGTCATATACTTAGTCTTAAAAGGAATTTATACGATAAGGGTATTTCTCCTGCTTAGAAAAGTGTCATTTTTCTTTTATTGCAGGCTTAAAAGTCATGAAAATGCTAGTTATGAACTTCCATGTTGACTAGCTGTGGCTAATCTTGTACATCTTTATCATTCAGATAAACCTTATCCACTATACTGAAGGCGTGGAGTGTACATCTAATGTAAATCTTTATTGTGATGTATTAAGAACAAAGCAATCTTTGAGAAAGCAGTAGTCAGCAGATCACCTTCTATATGCCATAAATCCCATCACGTTAAAAGAAAAATATATTTACATTAATAACTATAGGCGTATGCACTGTTAAGTTTGAAACCTGAACAGAATTTTTAAAACATCAGTGCATTTTACAGGCAATCACCCACATTTTTGGTACTATACACATTTCTTATGAGTGATGTAAATTTTATTTGTATTATTCAGCAATTCAAAAAGAATGAATACTGACCACACCACAGACTTGAAATCTACGGTTGGAACCAAAGCACCTCACTTTCTGTTCCATTATGGAAGTTTACATGTTAAAACAAAGCCCAATAAGCATAGAGCTAGAAAGAAAAGCTGTGTACCTGTAAATAACCCAAGCACCACTTACAGTTTACATAAAAGCACAATTTATGCCCCAAAAGCACAGAGAAACATGATGTCCATCATTTTCAGAACATCTTCATGCAGAAAAAATTCATTAGTCAGCTGTAATAGTTTAGCTGTAGAGGAAAATAATATTTTTCTGAATCCATTTGCATGGCAATGTGCATGTGTCTGGCTGATGGAAATGACAGAATAAACCTCCACCCAATTCTACAAAATGTGAATAGCGTTCTTAAAATTCAGGAGAGAGTCCAGATAGTACATATTCTTTCCAGTGTCAGTTTTTACAATCCTCTCATATTCACCGACCATCTTAACTTGGCAATTAAAGTATCCTGGTTATTTTGCCTAAGAGAGTTGACAATATTTCATTCTGCCCCAGGGCTCCTTTGAACATAAAACTGTGATAAGGTAAAACACGCTGGGCAACTATTCAATGTGTAAGCCACAGGAACTCTCTCCAACTGCCAAATTAGTAAATGGCTCTTTCAAAACATAAAAGGTATGAAATGGGAAGCCGTGCTTTGAAGTAAATTCTGTATTGGCAATAGTCTGTGAAAATACTTTCTTTGGTGCTTCAAATATTGGGTCAGCACCAGTACTAGCCAGATGGCCTGACCTCTAGTTATGATCTGTTTCACCTAATAAGATAGATGTCCTCCCAGAGCCCCAGCAAAGAGATAAGGTAAGATTGAAAATGATGGATCACAAGCCCTGTGTATTTGCCAGAAATGAACAATTCAGACCCTTACAGAAACACCTGCCCCTTGGAAGGGGCCCCAAGTAATGTGGATAAAGTAGGGCTGAGAACAAGGGAACTGCTAGGCTCAAACCCTGCCGCCGCATCACCCTGGGACAGGGTGACCGGATCCCTTTTGTAAAGGCTGAGTGAGATCACAGCCTCGAAACTTGCCTGGCCAGAACAGTCATACATCATCTCCTACTCAGCTTCCCTCTTTCTCCTGAGTCACACAGGTGGCTGTCAGAAGCAACTCCCTAAAACGAAAAGCCCCACTGTAGTTTCGACCTCACCCCTGGGCCACATCCCTTCAGTTTCTGAGGCCCCTAAACTCTTGTCTACCTCCCTGGTCTTGCCCTCTGGAATAGCAATCAGGTCTCTTAGGGAAACAAAGAGCAGAAGCGCCTGGACGAGGGGGTTGGGTGCAGGATCCAAAGGGGGTTGTAGTTTTACCTTGCGGTGGTGCCCAGGAACCGGCGGAGGAGAAGTCAATCGCGCAGGGACCACCCGCGCGCTCCGCGCCTCACCGCCACCTCGCAGCAAGTCAGCTGTCGCCCCGCATCTGGCTCGCGCCCTCCGCTGGGCTCCGCATCTGGTCACAAAGCTCTCGGGGCGCCTCGGGCGGCGAGAGCCTCCGGGTCACCTGCGGCCAGGCCCAGCCGAGCGTCCCGTCAGCCTGCCGGCCACGCTCCCTCCGCCCCTTTCCACCCGCGCGCTGCCCGGCCGGTGACTCAGCCGGGCATCGGCGCGCGCGGCCCGAGGCGGCCCGGGAGCGTCCAGGCGAGAAGCACCGCCAGGCGACCCGACTCCAGCTCTTGCCCGCCGGCTCCTGCACGTGTACGTCTGTCTCGCGCTCTGTCAGTCCATCTCATCCACGGGTCCAAGGGCCGCTGAGGTGCGGACTGGCACCACCCAGAGGGGGAAATCGGTCCCCGCCCTTCCTGCCGCCCGCGCGCCGCGCCAGGCCCCGTGGGGGTCGCGTTTCCTCCCGCCCCTCCCCCGCCCACAACAAGGTGAAACTTTCTAGGTGGAGAAGTTTTCTCGCCCTGGCCGCGCGCGCTCTCCTCCTCAGGCTCGGGCAGTTTGAAGTTAGCACAGCGGGAGATAAGCGGGACCGAGTCTCCCCCTCCTGGTGCCCGCGCGGCGAGCGGCCCCAGCGCACGTAGAGCACTAGGCGCGCACACGGCGCGCACACGGCTCGCACACGGCGCGCACCCTCTCGCGCTGCGGGCGCGAAAGGCGCGAGGCTCTGCTCTGAGGAGACTCTCCCGCGTCTCCGTTAGCCGCCGGGCGCTGACCCCGGGACTCAGGAGATTTGGGCACCACACAAACAAGGAATTCATTGTCAGAGACGGAGGTAGGAGTGGATGGACGAATTGTCCCAATGATTTCATTGTACAACGATTATCCCCGACTGTAATAACTCAGATTTCTGGAAGAACAACACAGGAGTTTAACCCTGAGGAAACCTCAGTTTCTTTAACTTTTTTTCCCTCTTCATGGCAGGACACAGGCTGATTAAATAACTAGACAGTCAGCAATGAGCAAGCCCAACAGAATAAAAGTTTAATTCTTGAATGTTGACATATTAAAAAAAAAGTTTGAGGGTTGCTTGGTGAATTGTATTAGGGTTAATTTGTGTTAGGATAACTTTTTATATCTCACATGTCTGAATAAAAAATTGATATAAGCCTTCAAGAAGGAATAAAACACAGGTAACAGGCTCACAGGAACAGCATTGTCTGTCAGGATTCGGCAGTTTTTTCCGATTCTCATAAGGGCTTGTCAGGTAATGGCGGCTGTGAGTTATTGAGAGTCATGGGACCGAACAGCGTTTACTATGCAGGTTCAGGAATTATTTACCGCAGAATGAAAAATAGAAAAATGTAATAAGGTTAGTTATTGTTTTCCTGAGCGCTTACTATGTGCCAGGTACTACACAGAGCAATTTCAGTTCTCAAAAGTGATTACCTCATGATTCCCCAATTTTGTGGAAAAGTTCTCGTTACATAGTAGCGGACTCCAACACCCCCCCCTCCCCCGGCATTGAACCATGTGCGGCTTAGGAAACTGAATGCCTACAGGTTCCTAAGAGCCTCACGTAGCTGGTTAGTGAAAGAGGCGAGATTAGAATCCAGCTCTCAATCCCAGTCAGGTGTTCTTCACAGTGTGCCAAGAGGCCACAGGCTGGCAAGGCTAAAGAAACAACCCAGTCCTACTGAAGATTTCCTGATATCTCAGGACACAATTTAACAATGGCTATTTCATATTAAAATACTCATATTAAAATGCTAATTTACTGGTTGGAGGGCACTGGGACTGTTTATGGACAGATCAATTATGTATTGGGGTTCAGTACCAACTTTCAATAAAAGATGAATAAAGTAATGAATTTATACACACACACACACACACACACACACACAACTAGCCATAGCTGTCCAAAGGAATGATTAGAGTGCTGTTTCTATTTTTCTATTTCCTGGTTTCCATAGCAATATGTTAACTGGATTTTAGATTGCATTATGTAGTTGCCTTAACAGGTTTTCTGAGTTTGTGTGCCATGATAAAAATATGAAAGAAAGAAATTACAATTAAAGTGGTAGAAAGACCCAGGAAAGCCAGTACAAACTGGGAAATGAAATAGATTATAAGTCCAAATAAACCATTCTGTTTTTTCAGCCCTGAAGTTTTGTAGTTTCTAGTTACTGACAAATTTCAGTCCAATTTTGAAACTGGATTAAAATTGTCATTTTGATTTATTAACCATAAATAAGGAGAAAACATTTTATAAAAATAGCATAACTAATAATAACATAGCTAAAAGTATCCTGAGTGTGAAAATCAAATAATTAGTTTTTCCACAGTACTAGATAGATTTGATCAGGAAAAGACTTAGAAGTATAATTTCACATATTTGGATTTACATAGAAGCAGATACTTTAAAAAGGCAATAGGAGTTCTACAATTCCATTTTGGTTTTGTGGCAAAATCTAATTGTTACCATTTAAGGTTCCTTGGGTCCATGGCATCGGTGACACACTGTATGATTAAATTCTGTTGATATTTTCTGAACCAAATCGAACCCATGTGACTGACACTGTTGGCTGACTAGGTTAGCACCTGTTTCTAACCCGACTTTCCCTTGCCAGCCTTCGCTCTTAGGGCTAAGAAGGAGAAACATTTGCTTTCCCAGACTCCTTTTCAGCCAGACATGGCCATGTGATGTCTTTCTGGAATAGAGGTTAAGCTGAAGTCTGTTGGGGACTTCTGGGAAGGACTTTAGTTTTCTCATTTAAGGGAGATAATAAGCTTGAGCCACTCCTTCCCACCTTTCTTTCTTTCTTCCTTTCTTTCTTTCTTCCTTTCTTTCTTCCTTCCTTTCTTTCTTCCTTCCTTTCTTTCTTTCTTTTCTTCCTTTCTTCCTTTCTTCCTTCCTTTCTTCCTTCCTTCCTTCCTTTCTTTCTCTTTCTTTCCTCCTTTCTTTCTTTCTTTCTTTCTTTCCTCCTTTCTTTCTTTCTTTCCTTCTTTCTTTCTTTCTTTCCTTCTTTCTTTCTTTCTCTCTTTCTCTCTTTCTTTCTTTCTCTCCTTTCTTTCTTTCTCTCTTTCTTTCTTTCTTTCTTTCTTTCTTTCTTTCTTTCTTTCTTTCTTTCTTTCTTTCTTTCTTTCTTTCTTTCTTTCTTTCTTTCTTTCTTTCTTTCTTTCTTTCTTTCTCTTTCTTTTCTTTCTTTCTTTCTCGCATGTTAACTTGTTTATTTATTGACCATCTCCCGCTAGAAAAGGTAAGCTTCTCTCTCTCTCTTTTTTTAATACTTTTTTTGTGGTATGATGCCTGCACAATAAACTATACATATTTCAGATGTACAATTTGATGAATTTTGATAGATGTTTACATCAGTGAAACCATTACCACAATCAAGATAGCTAACATTTCCATCACTCCCCAAGAGGTACAAATTTTGAATTCCCAATTTATCCCTTCCCACTCCCTTTACACCCTGGTAATCACAAGTTGGTTATCCATGTCTGTGAATCTTCTTCTGTTTTGTAGATAAGTTCATCTTGATTTATGCATGATGCCCAGCAAATAGCTAGCTACCTTGTGACCATGAGAAGTTGACTCTGACATTGCTGAGCTACAGCACCAATGCCAGTAGACACCTGCTTCCAGATTTCTTGTTTTGTGAAAAAAAAAAAAATACTTTTTCCAGACATTGTTACCCAGTGTTTCTGTCACATGGGGCCAGAGGCATTCAAAACTGATATACCCCTCAAAGGGAAAACAAGACATCTCCAAGACTGAGGTTAGCATGGTAGTTAAGAGTGTGGGTTTTAAACCAGATAGCCTGCATTTCAATCCCAGTTCTGTTGCTTGCTAGCTATGTAACTATGGGTCAGTGGCTTAAAGTCTCTGTGGCTTATCTGTAAAATGGGAAGAATAATAGGGTTATTGTGAGGATGAAATAAGAAGCTATAAGTAAAGCACATGAAATAGTGTCTGGTAAAATATAAGTGCTCAAAAGGCATGAGTTATCCTCTTCCATGTACTTGTGGATAACACGTAGTGCTAAACTATAAACAGGATCCCATCTCTTAACTCTGAGATGGGCCTAATGGTAGCCATGGTCAAGAGAGAGGAACAGCAGCTCTAAACAAGCCGCATCCTTTCTGCGCTCCCTTCAACACATAAAAATTTGAATCTTTGATGGTATTCTCTAAGTTCATTCATATGGTACTGTTTTTGAAACAAAAATGAAAGCAGTCTTCTTAGAACAGCAGCTTCTTGCTGGCAACTTGTGGAAGGTAGGGCCGTCAGACATAGGCCCATAGAATGTTTTTTTTAAAAATTTAAATTGTGTAGATAGAACACATTTGGCAGTTTGCCATTGTCCTCCCATCTTATCTTGTAATGCATCTGGTCTACCTCTGATCCTGATGTAATTTTCTCAGGCACTAGGATTTGTGACCCCTGTCTTATTTATTCTTGGATTCTCCCTGCTATCCTCCCTCACCCTTCCTTGGCTTCGTTGCTCCTAGTATTGTGTCTATTGGGAAATGTCTCCCCAGAAGGACAAGAAGAATTCAGGTGACGGTTCCTTAGATCATCTCTGTGGGCAAATATAGTTGGGGGATGTAGGACTCCTCTTACCTTTTTAGAGAGACATCATGCACATTAGAATACTGAGGATTCTGAAAATTCACATGGGAAAACCACAACATAATAAAATGAAAACAAAAATATATTTTTTCCCTCTTAACATCTTCAGTAGCAACACACTGTGGCAAACCTTGCCTTAAAGAATAGAAATATCAGCTACAAAAGGTTAGGAGGGGGCACTTTCAGTATGAATTGCTTTTATGTCAATTTACATTTGTCATTTGTTTGTGAGGGGACTTTCTAAAAATAAAATATGCCATGTTAAGTTATATAAAAATATGACTAAGCATATTCAATTTGAGAGCAAGTACAAGACTGCTAGGCTCTTGGAGTTACAAGTATCATGATTTTAATCAGAAGGTCTAGGAAACTGGAGGCAGAAACATTAAAAATAAATTACCATCTCCAGCAGAGTGCTTCAGTTTTGTTAGTGATTTGGTTCATTTTCAGATCCAGCTTATTGCCTCTCTCCCCAAATCAGGCAAAGGTATTTTGCTCTCACTTATTAAATGTCTACCATGTATTGTATCAGTCATGTGTTTGAGTTCTATGCAGGCCCTCATAAGAAAACTCTAGGATAAGTATCATCCTTCTCAGTTTACATCCAGGGACATGAGACTCAGAGGGATCATGTAACTTATCCAAGGTCATACAGTTGGCCTACATATCTCTCTTTCTAGAAACCCTGCACTTCCTATTGCAACTATAATAAACTGTCCCTGGTCCTGTGGTAAATGATGCAGTCTTTAACGTGGGGCAGGAGAACTTAAGGCTTCCTTTCATTTTCCTTTTTTCTCAGTCAGCCAGAACCTAAGACATGGCCACCCCTCTGTTTGCTTGACTCTCAGGGACTGGATGTTGCCATGCAGAATAAAGGTGCTGGTATCACCTATATTATCTGTCTGTAAAACACTACGTAGGTTGGAGCATGAATGTTGGAGAGTCAGGGTGGCCTAGGTGGTGGGCTGTGGGTGCCTAGGACCAAGACCTCTCAGTGTGAAAAGGAACTGGAATGCTTTCTCCCTAATATCTCTGTTTCACAACCCTGAGCTCTCCTTTGAGGACTCAGAGAGTGTGAGCGAGAAGGGGAAGCACCAAATGATAGAGAGTCAGGTGTCCCAAGAGAAGGTCTTTTGGAGAGCCTCTGTCCTCAGAAAATGAGAAAAAAGGCAAAGACTTGCAGAAAGTCCCAGAAGGCTGCCCTCATAATTCTTTCTCTTATCAGTACTTCCCTCCTAGAAGCTGTGTTAATTTCTTTTTCTTTTCCCCTTCTCTATTCTTCTTTTCTGTCTTTTACCTTGTGGTAAATTGGTAAAAGCATTTTGGGAAATAAAATAGGAAAAAAACTTCCATTTTTATACAGCATAGTCTAGCATTATTTCCCAACTAGCTTATCCATTTCATCTCTTAATTTAAACTGTTTGGCACTAATACAAATGGATTAAGCCATCTTGCACTTAAAAAAAGTATTTCCTTCGCTGATCAGCTTTTATTTATGAATAACCCTTTAAAATGTGTATGTGAGTATGTGTGTTTGTGTAATTCCTGCAATTCTAGATTTTACCACTAACTTGATGAGGGCTTTGTTGTAAATCAGTTTCTTCAGCTATAAAAACAGTTCCAAAGTCTGATCAAAATGATTTGTAAAAAATTAAGTATCAACCAAAATTTTACTGAAAACAGTCAATTTGGAGCAAATATAGCAAACAATTTACTAATTGTCCTATATATAAAGGGACATTGTATTAGAAAGAAAGTACTTCAGTGTGTGGTTCTCATTAACTACTGCCTTGTCCAAATATGATAAAAACTTTTTTTTCTATTCCAATGATTGATTTAATAAAGAGCTCAGGGGTAGTATAGTTAGCAAATCCAAAAATAAATCTTGCATTTTAGTAATAGCTACAAAATTTAACAGTTTAATAGGGAATACCTATGTTTTAGGGGCACTGAAAAATGATAGAATGTTTGAAAGTTTTAATTAGAATAAGTCTATTACACAAAACTAATGTATTTTGAAGTATAACAAAGATGGTTCTAACACTTTTGCATTGACCAGATTTTGGCCTTCTGTTTAACAACCTCTGAGTCTAAACATAATTACTATTAATGTATGTACTTGGAAGGAGAAGCAGTAACTCTGGATTAACATTGGTTTGCCAACAAAGAATTAAAAAAATTAGAGCACAGACAAATTGTGACCAGTCAAAGGTCACGTTCAGAAAGCCAGTGGTGATGCAAACTGTTTTGGACTTCCAGTTTGTTGGTCTACTATAAACATTCCTGCCTTTACTTACTTTGAAAAACAAAATCCAACAAAACTACCCCCAAGAGGCAATTGCAAACTAACCTCTAGATGAAACTGTCAGAGCCAATAAAATCATCTGCAAGCATTCTGCTTATGTTAAAGGAACTTTCAAGGAGTGTGTAACCTGAATTAGAAAAGACAGCTTTTTAAAGCTTTCCCTGAAGTGTCTGGACCATCTGTTTTGGCCCGAAATCCCCATGTTAGAGCTGTTATCAAGTACCGTTGGCTCTCCCATTGCTACTGTTAACAAATGAATTTGTCACCCCAAAGTTAAGAAAAACCAGATGTTTCCTTTGTTGTTCTATATTCCGATTGCAGGTCAAGAGCCTGTTTAAACAGCACCAGTGAAACTGAGATTCAGAAATTGAGATCTTATTAATCTGGTCAGTGAGGTCATATGATTTAGGGCCGTTTCAGGATTTAGACTGAGTTTCAGTAGTTGGCCATCTACATCTATCAGATTACTCCCAAATCAATTTGTTTTTTATAAACATAAACCTGTATTGTATGGGAATCATAATTTGTATGGAAGCAGTTATAAATATGGAATAAAATATTTAAACATGTCAGGTTTTGTAATCCATCAACTAAATTCCTAACCAAATGTTTATTGAGCCCCTTCCATGTGCCAGGGAAGTGTTAGTGTCAGGGGCTACAAAGATGAATGAGATATGGTCCTTAACATTGTTGAGGGGCTCATAGTCCAGCATGGAAAACCTGCATGTAAATTAGAACACCTGGTACAACATGGCAAGTGCTAAGCATTGTTAGAAGAATATCATGGACTAACTGCGGGAATAAGGAGATGAGGAAACATGGAAGACATAGCAAGGGAGGCCACATTTGAGCCACATATGAGAAGGTGAGCAGAAGTTTGCCAGGTTACTATTTGCAGGGGTTGGAAGTGAGGAAATGAATTCTTAGCAGAGGGTGGAAGCACACAGGCTTGAAATAATTATATATTCAGCATTCTGCAAGTAGTTCAAAATAGTTGGGAGCACCATGTGTTTGTGGGTCGGGCAGGGAATAAGGCTAAATAGGTGAGGATCAGAATATGACGAATCTTTTATACCACACAGAGAAAGAAAATCTGTGTGGTAGATGATAAGGAGTCACTAAAATAAGTAAAATAACTAGAATTTTACATTTTAGACAGATCACTCTGGCTTAACGGAAGGTTTGGAGCACAGTGAGTTGGAGCAGGGTGGCAAGAGGGAAGACTATTTCTTTAATGCAAAAGAGCAATGATGTAAATTTGATGTAAAGCAGGGACTCCTGGGCTGCAGAGCTTGGAGGAAAGTTTGATAGCCTAGGGTTAGGAACATACTGGACCACTTAACGATAATAAAAACTGAGCAATACTCAGAAAGGTTGCCTTTTGTTTGCTTATTTTTTGTTGTTTAACAGAAGTCTGGGACACAATGATGCTTTCATTTTGGACTTGTTAAGTTTGAGTATTTATATGTCCCTGCATGAGTTGTTGGAGGTCTGGTAGTTACGTCAAAATACCAGTGCTCCTGATTGTTCTATTGTCTACTTGGTTATGCTGGGAACTGTTTTTCAGACTCTCCTTCTCCATGTAATTCCAGATTAGAGTTGGCCCAAAGGCAAGCTGTGTAAATTCTGGAGGCAGAAGACAAGCAGCGGTCATTATATTCTGAAGGTTATTGTTGGACCCAGGAGTGCTGCTGGGTGCCAGTTTGTTCCTGCTCTTCCCTTCTTCCTGTTGCTAGCCTTGACCATCAAAAGTGACCTCAGGCCTCCACTGGATGCTTTGCTGACAACACAGAGAGGTGGTAGCCATGAAGAGCCAACTACCTTCCATAGACTTGGTAGTCCCATTCCAGCAGCAGGACGTGCTGACTCCCTGCAAGTTCTGACACATTTGTGACTTTTCTGCTCCTTCAGCTACATTTTTTGGATCTTTATCTTCTCAGCTCTTCCCACAATTGTGTAAGTACTAATTCCAATCATAAACTCCTTCTTCCGTATCACTCAGAGTGGTTCTGCTTTCCAGATTGAATCTTTTTAAAGCTACAACCAAAGTGTATTTTTAAATAGAACTCCTTGAAAAAAACACTACGTTTAATACTCAAAACTTTTATCACTTGCAGTTGTTTTAATTTTGAGAGTCTGTTTTTTTCATGACTTCTTGATCATAATCTGTAGTGCAGAATGATGATCTTACTATGTCTGAATAGGAGAAACTGTCAGGATAACTAAGAGGAATTTCAAGAAAATTCAACATTTGGTTCGTATGCTGTTATAAAAATCATTATTATCATTATTTGTATGTGAACATTTTAATATAATCTAGTGCTCTAGAACTATCTGGGCCAGAGAGAGGCAAGCATGAAGAACTCAGGTGCCTTGGAGACAGAGAGGGAGGACCAGGGCAGATTGTTACAGGAAAAGAGGTTTTCTTCCTGCTGGCAGGTAGAGCCATTGTTGGGGTGAAGTATGTGGCATGTAGGTTCTTGTTGAAAGAGCAGCTGTAAAGCAAAGATCCTGATGCTATTGGCTCAGTGAAGATCCTGTCATGAGAAGGTCAAGAACAGGAGTGAGTGGAAGGTGCTATTCAGAACTCTGGAATAACATTCGTGTTGCTCTCAGACCACTCCTGGCCTGGAAAGAGGATGGAATTTAACTCCAAGCATGATAATGAAGCGGTATTGACTTTGTTGTCAGTATTGGGAAATGAGATTTGATCTAGAAAAGTGTGTGCCCTGGGGAGTATTTTGTTTTTTCTTGCTGCTTTTTTTTGCCTTTCTTCCAAAACCAGCAAAGGATGTCTTCTAGTCCCAGAAGAGAATGGTGAAGGAGGCAGTGTCTGAAGCCTTGCTGGCAAAGGCAATGGTAATGGCATCATTTATTCCTTTGGTAGGAATAGGCTTCCTTCTAATATTTGCACGGCAAACTCTGACTCATCCTTCAAGGTTCAAACCTAATGTTGGAAGGCTTCCTTGATTGGCCCTATCCCACTCCACCCTGTCCTACACCCTGGGCAGGCTGACAGGTTGCTTCATCTTTTTTCAGGGGCACTTTATACCCTTAATTTAGCATATCTCACACTGTATTACAATTCATCTTTTATGTTGACAGCGTAACCCAATGATGTATTAATTTGTGTGATTTTTTTCCTGTCTTCTCCTTTATGAATCAGAAAGCAGTAAGGCAAAGAAAATGAGAAAAGCCGTCACTGAGGGCAGGGGGAGGGAAGAGGTTTTATGTCTCTTAGAGTATTGTACACTCAGAAGGGGCTGCCCTACTGCAAATACAGTGTAACCCAATTACATTTGCTTGGTTAGGCAAGGCACCAGAAATAATACCCTTTTAATCCATTTGCCTAAAATCCTTGGTACTTATGTATTTACAAAGTTTTAAAAATGCATTAAGTCTGGAAATTGAGCTCTGTCCTCTACAGACTAACCTGCAGGCATAGCAGGCATTGGAGATCATGCTCTGGGGGCAGAGCCTTCATATGCAACCTGCTTTATGGGCCTCATGACCTTTGACCTATGCTGTGTAATTAATAATCTTTCCCTTCTCCTGGGAAACAAATGGGATTAGCAAATGGTGCCAATGTCGATTATTCTTGAGGAAGTCACACTGAGATGGGTGTTTCCTCCCCAAAGAATGTGTTATATGTACTACACAGAGAAAGGCATGCAATATGTACAAAATTGTTGGGGCGGTTTTTTCTTTGTCCAGATAACAAGCTAGCCAGCGGTTTTCTGTCAAATACTCTCAAGGTATTTACTACTTAGTACCTCAAAGGAGGCAGAAATGTTGGGAATTGAATGTGTCCATTAAACAATATCACAAATGAGGTAGAGTGTGTGACTGGAAGGTACCAATAAACCAGCCTCATGGGCCTGGGTAAGGAGAGCTGTGCCTGGTTGTTACCCAGGACTCAGAGGACACCTGTCCTGTTGAAGCACTTGCTGATTAAGCTCATGACCACTGGCTGTATGGTGGGGAGATGCCCTCTTGCTATACTAAGACCAAGTGAGCCATGCCTGTCAGGGGTCCTGGACTGCTTAGGCAGGCAAGACCCCATCAGTCTGTGTTTGTTTCTTGGAGTCCTGAAAATGCTTTCTCATTATAATGAAAAGAAGTGAAATGAAACCTGACCTAGGAAGGGTCCCTAATTTTGGCAATATTCTAAAATGTGTAGCAAAGGCTTGGCTTTTGAAGGACAGCATAACCCTCCTGAAGGGCTGCTAATACACAATTGCTGCAAAGTTTTTCATGGTTGTGTAAATCAAGTCCCATGGACCTTGTCTGGGACTTGGCCACTGGGCTGAAGTAACTTCAACAGAAGCCCATCCATGAGGGATTGGGCCTGAGCATAAAGTCCTGCAGGCCAGGACAGCTCAGATGAAAGATTTACTTATTTACCTGTGATAGCAACAGTAGTGTAGCCAGAGTGTCTGAATTAAGGTTGAAGAGGGAAAGACAAAGGTGAAAATTAAGAAGCAGTACTTTGTGTCAGGACTAAGGGATGAAGCAAGGCCACATTTTGGGCATAAGCCAAGAGGTCAGAGTGGGATGATTGACATTTCTATTACCTCTCACCTGTTTCCTCGGTCCTCTGTTTTCCTTTTTCTTGGTTTACTCTTTGATTTTTGGTGGAGCACTTCCTCCTGTAGCTTCCTGAAAAAGGGTGCATGTGATTGGTGCATGTGGTGTGGTGGCATGTGATTGGTAACCACAGATTGGTTTGGTGGTTACCAGAGGGGAGAGAGGTTGAGGGGTGGGTGAAATGGGTAAAGGTAGACAATTATATGGTGATGGGTGGTAGATGGAACTTTGGTGGTGATCACTTTGTAGTATACTCAGATGTTGAGTTATAATGTGTATCTGAAACTTGTTAATACCAATTTTAACTCAATTAGAAAAATTATAAAAAAAGAGGATGAGAGTGATGAGAAGTTTTTGAGAACTTGTAAGTCTAGGTGTGATTTTATTTTGCTGTTACTTGATTGATAGCTTGTGTAGATGTAGAAGTCTAGGTTCAAAGACAAGTATCCATTATCTTCTAGCCTTATTCTTGTTCTTGAAAAGTTTGATAATATTTTACCTGACTTTTCCCCCTCCTACTCATTTTCTCTGCTCTCTCTTCTGGGACTCCAAAATTGAGATGTTAAACCTGTGGGATTTATCCTCCAATTTTTTTCATCTTTATGTAAACTGTATACATTATGTATGAAGCAGATACTATGCCAGGCATCTTGGCATCTTTGAGGATCAACAAAGAGGTCAATGTGGACAAAGAAAAGTAAGTGAGGGAAATAGTCTCAAATATATTTGTCTTAAATATTTTAGATAAGTCAAGAGGTTTTAATTTAGTAAATGAACTTTGACAATAGAAGTAAAAAGAAAAAAAAAACTTTTTTGGGGGGTAAATTCAGTAATTTTTGTCCCTTGCTCAGAACGTTCATCTTTAGCTTTGAAAATTTGCTGGAATAACTTCCTGGGTAACTTTGGGTGAGTCATTTAGCCTATGGATTTTCACTTCCTGGTTGCAAAACAAGCAATTGGGTACATGTAATATTTCATCTCACATTTAGCTCTAAAACCTGAGCTTGCACTGGATTATCTCAATACTAATTAGTAATTATATTAGAAGAAGGAGCACAGAGAGGAAGTGAAACTTAAATTGGTTAATACTGATGCACATTCAACATCTCAGGAGAAGGGTTGGTTAGAAGAGACGTATACCTCTAAGTTTTACTTAAAGATTCTAAAGTTCTATATTTATTATATTTAAAGAGAAAAAGATCATAGATACAACCCAGTAGTTCTCGGTTGAAGACTATAAATGAGGTTTTAATATAGCTTTGATCATTTCAAGTGCACAATTAATAACACATTTGAAACATTTAATGCACAATTATATGGCATAGCTTACTATCACAAGCATTGAATGAGTACTCTTAGTAATAAAGAGTGTATGGAACAAGTTCTTAAAATCAAATCCAATCTCAGGAATTTGTACCCAACACTTTTAATGCACATATTGCAAGCTAAAATGAAGAACAGTATTTACCCTAATCTATCTTTCCAAATTTATATTCTATTACTTGGCTATCTACATTCTACTCTATGCTACTCAGTATGTTTTGGACTTTCATGTGTCCTATGTCTTTGTTTTTGTTATCTAGAATCCTTTCTTCACTACCTTCCTCCCTCCCCCAAGTCACCAGATTCCAAGCACCAAAATCTTACCCATCCATCAAGGCCCATATTAAATATTCCCTTGCTTATGCAGCCTTTCCTGATTCTTCCAAGAAACTCAATCTTTTTCTTCTTTAAAGTTCATAGCACATTAATGGTACCTTTTAAAAATACTTGTTTTATTCTTCTTGGAAATATACCTCGTTATCTTCTTTTTTATTGTAAGCTTCTTGAGGGCAGAAACCATGTCTTGTTCATCTCCATATCTCCTACTGTCCTTGGTAGAAGACTCTCGATAACTTGTTAAAATGAATTTCATATAACCCATCTGCAGACAAAAGTCCATTTATTAAAAAACCAAACCAACAAAAACTTTCTAATAAGTATTGGAAAACACGTATATGTATCTCTCGTAAAAAGAGTTATATCCCTGGATAAAGCTATTTCCCATTCTATCATAAATTACTATCATTTTTTTCTATTCTACCTTTATTATTAGCAGAGATTTTCCATGTTTATCAGGTTTTGATGGCCAGGTTTATCAGGATTCTTTTCTCTGGGTGAGTTATTAAAGTTAAATTTGATATTCCTTTGGAAAAGTACCCCCCGGCCCCCCAGCACCCGCAACCAAACAAAATAACCCATAAGGTTAAATTATTAGCTTTGAAGTGACTTTCATTAGTTAGCTGGCTTAAAACTCTCTCTAATGTTTTGAGCGTGTCAGTCCACAGGAAAGGGTGAGCCAGGTGGAATGGAATCCCAGCTCCCTCTCTTTATTAGCTTAGCCAGGATAAATGTCCTAGGAGAATTTTTCCAAAAATTTGTTTTAAGTTTCTTATGATTTGGAAAACCAGCAGCTTCAAAAGTTCTTTCAGGATATTTTCCTATATCTAAACTTTACATTACCTTTATTTGAAGGCTTAAAAAAAATCTTTTTAAGAAGCATTTTGGAAAGATCACTGATGAAAGTCTGAGCTAAAAGCCATTGGTTCATATTTCATTAGTCCCCATGCTGTTTGTCATCAGTAAATCTTGCACTGGACACTTGTTCAGTCCTATAAAAATAAATAACACTCCTGCCTTTATTTCTGTATTTTAGCTTCCATTAAAGTGAGGCTTAAAACTCATTTTTTTTTTCAGACATAGATCAGATTACCAGAAATAAGTGTAATGTTAAAACTTTCATTTAGTGACTGAAACAACCTTATCTACCTCTCTAAGGGACCATGGTTACATCTCCTTGTGTATTGGAAAATTTCTTCAAACGTATGAAATATACGTAATTAATTTCTCCAATAAATAACAATAATATACAAAAATTTGGGGATTTTAAATATTGTTATGATGTTTCATGTCATACTGAGAAGTTAGCTTTTTGGATAGTGTATTCACAGTAATCTAGTTTACCATATTTTTATTATTTAGTCATCACAGTAACTCCGAGATAGGTTCAGAAAGTACATATAACTTACATTCATATATAATTTGATTATTTTATTCAAAGAAATCTGATATGTGCTATCTTTTCCTGACACGTGAATTGAATAACTTTTTTTAGCAGGGCTTTTTAAAAAATTTAATCTAGAAGCAAATTGCGTCAAGCTTGGTGCTAAAAGTCTATATGATGAGAATCTTTCCAATTTTATTTTTATATTTAGATTTATAGATTGAAGATTAAATATAAGTTACATTTAAATTGAAGTAGCATTTCAAAAGAAAGGATTTCTTTTCGTGTTTGTTTTAGTAATGTCACTTTGCTTGCGTTCTATATAGGGTAATAATTGTTACCCAGCCTAGAAGTAGCTAAATACCCAATTTTCAGATTAACATTGAATTTCCAGTACTGCCTGTTTGATGTCCTTACATGGCTGAAACCATATTGCTTGATTGTAATGTTCATCTGGCTTCCTGCCATGTAAATGGATGTATTAATACTCAGTTCTCAAGAGTGTTGTGAAGTTCAGTTAATTAATTTTTGTAAAAGCTTCTTGAGATTGTCTGCTGAAAGATATTATGTGTGTTGAAATTATATAAAAAGCAAACATGTAGAGCACTCTAGAAATTGTTGCTTAGCAAAGGTAAAAGTGCCCTGAATATCTATTAGCCATGTCTGAATCAATGACTTCTAGTTTCTTTAATTTATTGTAGTATTTTATGGCTGATGCATAAACATGACTTAAAGATGCATCATCTCTTTTCATAATTAAGAATTCTTTATGAAATTTTGGTCAGAGAAGTTTAGGTAAAGCATTTGTCTGGTGTTCATTCATGCAGAAAATTCAAATCAAAGATCTCATACAAAGTAAAATGTTAGCTGGAAGATTCATTCTTTGCCCCCAACTGAGTGCACCTGTGGTAGGCATTCTAGTTGTTCCCCAACATCTCTCTGCATTTCTCTCTTATCGCAATAGAATACTTAATTTTTGGCTGGGCACATGGCCATGTCCACCTTACAGCTGGGTGTGGCCTGTAGTAACTAAGTTGCAGCCAATGGGATGTGGGCAGAATTGATCTGTGAAAATTTAGGCTGCATTCTGGAAAGGAGGGAATGCCTTCTTTCTTCCTTCTTTCATCCTACTGCTTGGAATGGAGATGTCAGATGTCGTGACAAGCCACCTTGGACAGGTGGGTAAAGAAAATGGCCTAAAAATGGAGGAGCAACAAGACAAAAGGAGCTTGGGTCCCTGAACAACTCACAGAACAGAGCTGCCATTGAACCCTTATAATACCTATTTGTGAGCATGTTTAAGACATTATTAGACTCTTGGTTATATAAATCACCGATTATCCTAACTTATGCCTGTCTTTACAGAAAGCAAGAGGGAAAAAGTGATTTAATTTTCAGATCTTACATCAAGATGCCCACTCATGCCCAATCATATAGGTCTCATTGAAAAATTTGTAATTATTATTTGTGTGCTAGGATTACAAAGCTTTAATTTGGGGGTGTGACTCTTCATCCTAAAATGGATTAAAAATGTCTTTAATTGCACCTCCAAATTGAGTAGAGAACTCTACTTTGAAATGGCTTCATGCTCTGAAAGCCCTGAACATTATACACATAGTAAAACTAAGAAGAAAATATTTTAACTAAAATTATACACTTATAAAATTATAAAAAATAAAATTATATATAATCATATATATAATAAAATTATTGTATAATTATAAAATTGTACAATATTAGATAAACCATCCTGACTAACCATTGCACTCTGTCCCACTCTCATTTCTGTGTTTATTAGCTGAGTGCCTTAGTGGCAGAAACTGATTCTTCTAAGTGGTAAAACCCAGCAGAGCTAGCTGTATATTGTTAAAAAAAGTAGGTGATGTTTATTCTAAATTCCTTCAGAGTTCAAAATTTATTCAGAGTTCAAGATGGTGATACTATTGTAGCAAATGCTTTTCAGGTATAGTTTTCATTTGCTTCTTAAGTACTTCTTGCTTTCATGTGATTGTGGAATACACCCTTCTTGATTTTTTTGACCAAATGTTTGTGTCTATGGCTCTGTGCATATAGCCAGACAAACTAGAAAGTCAAGCATTAGTAATAAATACAGTTTGGTTTATTATACTAAATAAAGATAAATGGCATATTAAAAATGACATTTATATTCTTCACATTTTTGACTACTAGAAATTCATCTATAGTTACATTTTATTAAGGCAGCATTAATTTCTTTCACTGAACATAATCTATTGCTGTGCAACAAACCACCCAAAAGTTAATGGCTTAAAAACATAGCAGTTATTTTGCCCCAAAATCTGAAATTTGGACAATGATCAGAGGGGAGAGCTCATTTCTGCTCCATGAAGCATCAGTTAGGACAGCTCAACTGAAAATGGAGGATCTGCTTCTAAAATGGCTCACTGAAGTGGCTAGCTGGTACCACCTTTGGTGCCAGCTCTGCACTGGGAGGTCAGCCAGGACTATACACTAGTGGCCTTTGTTCATTTCTCTGTTGGCCTCTCCACAATGCTGCTGAAGTTCCTCCCAACATGGTGGCTAATTTCCAAGAGTATGTATTTGGAAGGACAGGAAGAGGTAGATACCAGTCTCTTAAGGCTTATGCCTGAAAACGGGCACAGCACCATTTCTGCCATTTTCTGTTGGTCAAGCAGCCAGAGAGCCCACTCAGACCCAAGAGGCACAAACCTCATGAATTTGACCTTATGAATGTCAAAAAATTTGTGGCCATCTTACTCTAGTGTTAAACATTTTCTAATTAATAGTGAAGACACAACAATGGAAAGAAAAATAATTAAGATAATGAGCAGTTGCATTCGCTCTTCCTATGAAAAAATTGTCAGAACATGGAGAAAAGAAGTAATAGAATGGACTGGTGAGTGTTCAGAAATGTTTAGAATCTTATTTTCAAGCGGTTCTAATCTTTTTGAGTGCAGACATTTTAGTGACAGTATGTGGCAGACACAGATGATTGCCTACCAGTATCTACTCTCTCCTTCTTACTTCCTAAGAGAAAGTAGACCTTACAGTCCACTCTAGATTTCTTTAAATATGATATAAATAACCTTGTATGTGGTTAAACCACAGCAATTGGATTTCTGTTGCATAAAGTCAAATCCAGTTTCTAATGGAATTACTACTCTAAAAAAAGCCAGCAATAATTGTAATATAATCACTGCTAGAGATTAACAGTATACCAAAGGATCTGCAAAAGCATTGATGGATTCTCCTCTGTTGACTGTGTCTCTTTATGAGTAGAGCTGTTACTGCTTTGACTACTTACTTATACTCATGAGGGAAAGTTTTGGTATGTTCAGTAAGTGCAGGGTTTTTGTGCCAGCATGACATTATGACATGCTTCTTATTTGCAGCATAATACACTGCTTTATAATGGACCACATGGTCTACTCAGTGGAACATTTCATCTGGTAGTACTATACTTGCTTATAGCAGAAATAAATTCAACGAGGTATTTACAGTATGTCAGCAATGGAATCATTTTTGTAACTGATGACTATGTTTAGAAGATATTTTATGCTACATAATTTTAAGGGCTATCTCCAAAGAATAGAGTAGTATCAATAGATGAATATATGTTCTAAGTGAAGGATATGGATTTGGCTGCTATAACAGAGACCAAATAACAGTGGTGACTTAGAGTAGATTCCTGTCAAAGGGAGAGCAATGCAGAGTCAGCACAGACCATGGTTCTTCTGAGCCTTTCTTCCATCTTCTCCGCAGTCCTTGGCTTTTTATTTTCAGCTTGCTTTGAGGTGCAGACACCTCTTTGGGGACACAACATGGTAATTGCTCAGCATTTAGTTAACTGATGTGAACTAATCTAAGGTAAGATTTCTTCTTGGTTTATGTTATAAACTATCCTCCATCTGCTTCTAGTGACTCCTATTAATAGGAAGTAATTGCTAGAATAAATGGGAAGCATGCTACTGTTTTAGAAGATAGGCTGATAATCTATACTATGTCAATTATTATTTCTGGTCAAAAGCAAAAGGCATGGATATCCCTAGATTCTAAGGGAGAGAAGAACTTACTCTTCTTGTGTATTCTTATCTTGTCTCCTTTATTGTAAGGGTTGTTAATTGTCATCCCCATATGGCAGACATGGAAAGTGAAACTCTGAGAGTTAGGCATCTTGTAGAATTAATAAGTATGGATTTGACACCAGGTCTGTCAGCCCCCAAAACCTGAGCTGTGTCACCATATCACATGCTATCTGATTATTTTGATAGGCTGTCTGTGCACAAATGACAAGAAAATCTTTATGGAGTTTTCTCTTTGAAAAATTCATTCTTTTATCACCACTCTAAAATTAATGAGCACTTGATTTGGAAGTTAAGACAACACTGAAAAATTTAAATGAGGCAATGTCAGTGAAATTGTCTAAAATTATTTAGTACTCTTGATCCTATTTAGACAATAAAAAGGGCAAAGCCCCTTAAAAACTAATTTAGTTTTAATAGAAAGTCAAATGTAAAGTGCAAAGTCTAGCTAAAGAAATGTCTCTATATAGTGGACACATTCATTAGAATAGGAAAAAATAACGAGTAGCTATATGCTCAGTTTAAGGGAATAATAATGAAATCTTGTTTACCAAGGGCCTGAAAAGTCTGAGGGACTTTACCATTGCTGCAAACAACTTAAAGTCTTAGAAACTTAATCAGAAGTAGGCTCTACCCGTCATTAATGGAACTATCGCAGTAAACTGACCTCTAGGGCTTTATCAGCAAATCCAATCCTATGTGAGTGTTAGAAATGTCCTAATTAAAAGCAAAGAATATCTAGATATCTTTTGTAACATTCTTTCTAATCCATAAATATCAGTGGTCTGCAAATATATTATAGTTAGGTCTGTTCAACAATAAGAATGGGTTATATTGGATGCTTTCTAACCTAGGGAGATTGGATATTAAAATGAAGCCAGGAATATTGTAACAGATGCCTCATTATTTATTTATATTGAGGATATATTTTCTTTTCTTTTAACATTTTTTATTAAGTTATAGTCATTTTACGATTTTGTGTCAAATTCCAGTGTAGAGCACAATTTTTCGATTATACATGAACATACATATATTCATTGTCACATTTTTTTCTCTGTGAGCTACCACAAGATCTTGTCTATATTTCCCTGTACTATACAGTATAATCTTATTTATCTATTTTGTATATGCCTGTCAGTATCTACAAATTTTGAACTCCCAGTCTGTCCCTTCCCACCCCTGCCCCCTTGGCTACCACAAGTTTGTATTCTATGTCTATGAGTCTGTTTCTGTTTTGTATTTATGTTCTTTTTTTTTTTTTTAGATTCCACATATGAGCGATCTCATATGGTATTTTTCTTTCCCTTTCTGGCTTACTTCACTTAGAATGACATTCTCCAGGAACATCCATGTTGCTGCAAATGGTGTTATGTTGTTGTTTTTATGGCTGAATAGTATTCCATTATATAAATATACCACATCTTCTTTATCAGGTCATCTGTTGATGGACATTTAGGCTGTTTCTATGTCTTGGCTATTGTAAATAGTGCTGCATGAACATTGGGGTGCAGGTGTCTTTTTGAAGTAGGGTTCCTTCTGGATATATGCCCTGGAGTGGAATTCCTGGGTCATAGGTAAGTCTATTCCTAGTCTTTTGAGGAATCTCCATACTGTTTTCCACAGTGGCTGCACCAAACTGCATTCCCACCAACAGTGTAAGAGGGTTCCCTTTTCTCCACAGCCTCTCCAGCATTTGTCATTTGTGGACTTTCGAATGATGGCCATTCTGGCTGGTGTGAGGTGATACCTCACTGTAGTTTTGATTTGCATTTCTCTGATAATTAGTGATATTGAGCATTTTTTCATGTGTCTATTCATCATTTGTATTTCTTCCTTGGAGAATTGCTTGTTTAGGTCTTTTGTCCATTTTTGGATTGGGTTATTTGTTTTTTTCTTATTATGTCATATGAGCTGGTTATATATTCTGGAGATCAAGCCTTTGTCGATTTCATCGTTTGCAAAAATTTTCTCCCATTCTGTAGGTTGTCGTTTTGTTGTACTTATGGTTTCCTTTGCTGTGCAGAAGCTTGTAAGTTTTGTTAGGTCCCATTTGTTTATTCTTGCTTTTATTTCTATTGCTTGGGTAGACTGCCCTAGGAGAACATTTTTGAGTATGTGAGATAATGTTTTGCCTATGTTTTCTTCTAGGAGGTTTATTGTACCTTGTCTTATATCTAAGTCTTTGATCCATTTTGAGTTTATTTTTAAGTATGTTATAAGGGAGTGTTCTAGCTTCATTGATTTACATGCTGCTGTCCAGTTTTCCCAACACCATTTGCTGAAGAGACTGTCTTTATTCCATTGTATATTCCTGCCTCCTTTGTTAAAGATTAGTTGACTAAAAGTTTGTGGGTTCATTTCTGGGCTCTCTATTCTGTTCCATTAGTCCATATGTTTGTTTTTGTACCAATACCATGCTGTCTTGATTACTGTAGCTCTATAGTATTGTCTGAAGTCTGGGAGAGTTATTCCTCTAGCCTCTTTCTTTTTCTTCAGTAATGCTTTGGCAATTCTAGGTCTTTTGTGGTTCCATATAAATTTTATTATGATTTGTTCTAGTTCTGTGAAATATGTCCTGGGTAATTTGATAGGGATTGCATTAAATCTGTAGATTGCCTTGGTCAGTGTGACCATTTTAACAATATTGATTCTTCCAATCCAAGAGCATGGGATATCTTTCCATTTTTTAAAGTCTTCTTTAATTTAAGGAAATATTTTCTTTTCCATATCTTTAAGAGTAACATAGACCTCTATTTTTAAATAGAGCTCATTTCATGGTTCAGTTATATCATGTATCAAATCGTATCTTTAACCACCTTAAACTGTACAGAGACACATTTAATATTACACAGGTCAGCTATAAGAAATCGAGAATTTATATTTACTAATGGAAATCTTTTATTTATAATCATGGAAATCTTTTCCCCAGACATTATTGCTAAACATTTTGTGGTATAGTTTTTTAAAAATAATCAAATAGAAAACAAGGCATTGCAAACATAAGGGGCTCCTTTATTAGAAAGGTTTTTAGGCAGTTTTCTTAAAAAAAAAAATTCCCAGAAGGGAGATAGCTGAAATGACCTGTAGAACATATGAATAAAAAAATGTTCTTAAGGAGTTCTAGGGAAAAAAAGTAAGGAACAGTTTACTCATGTGCATTAATTATTCTGTAGGTACGTTTTCTTTTTGAAAAATGATGACATTCAAGAAAAATATTAGGATTTATTATATTCTTTTTTCTTTCTTACAATTCCCAAAGATTTTTCAATAGTACCTATCCTGATGTAGGTCACAATATTCTTAAAAATTCAACTTCAAATAGCATTATTGATTTTTTTTTTTTTTTTACCATGTCCAAAGACAGGATTTTCTGCGGGTTTTCACAAGGTGAATTAAACCTATCACCCGATTTTAAAACATTTACAGGAAACAGTTTAAAGAAGTGAGAAAACTTTATTAAATAATACTGTACCTTAATAGAAATGTTATAGAGAAATGCCTCAAATGATGGAAATATTTGAGTAATATGCTATTTTGTTTAATTACTTTTTTATTTTTAATTTAAGACTTACGTGTTTCACTTTTAATTCTTACTGAAAAATCTTTTAGAAATGTATTCATAATATTTACTGCTGTGGGAAGTATAAAAGGTATATTAATCTCTTTGGCCACTGTGAATTTCCAGTGTCTGATATTGATCTTTCTGAATGTCACTAATCATTGTCTGGTCTGAGATTGGGATGAATGTATATAACTTCAGCACATAACCAAGGAATTTGTTATTTGAATATAATCAATTATATAAATCCTTGATATAAACTTCCTTTCTCAAGATGTGCTTCTTTTTACTTTCTGTCAAAATAGAGTTCGAGTAATGGTTTGGGATTAGAATTGTTTAATCAGAAGCTTTAGATAGATGTTTATTCAAATAGGATTTTACCATAGTCTTGATGGGATTTTGGTGAGTGCAGGGCTAGAATGCAGAGGCCTGATCCATACACTGGCAGTGATTCACTCAACAGGGTGTACCTCATAGTTGGGGAGTGGGTAGGAGGAAGTAACCTGGATAGAGATGGGCCTTAAGTGAGGGTAGTCTGTTTAGCATCCAGGCAATATCATAACTTCTGGCTTAACTTTGGAAATAGGAGTTCAAACATGGCAGGACTGCTACAACCAGGAAAGCTAACCACATGGACAGTGGTTGATTGGTTCTGGAAGACTTTTGTATAATGGTGCTTGTGAGTGGAGGATTCAATATGGGGAATAAGGCTAGGAGATATTAGAGCCCAGAGGTATAAGCTGGATTACAACGATGTCCCCGTGCTAAAGGGGGACTGGGAAAGTAAACAAAATCGCGAGATATAACTATACAGTAGAAAATCAAGGATCACAAGATGTAACTATATCTGGCAAAAGGAAATGGCATTAAACATCTCTTCTTCCTGCTCCTACTTATGGAAATACTGGGGAAAATGTACATTTTAAATGTAAACCAAGCTTGAAGGAAAGAAAATAAAAATTTCTGGCGCCAGAAATTTGGAAGGAATATAAAATCAGATTTGCTAGGAAAAGATGAAGCCATGGAGCTCATAGGGGTTTCCCAACCAGACTGAGATTTGAAAGTTGAGACTAGAGTTGAATTCAGAGACAGGAGATGAGGCCCCAGTAAGATAGACACTGAGACAGTCCCTTGTATCAGTAGGAGTGTTAAAGGGCTGCCTCTTGTATGAAATGGGACTACAGAAACTCCACCCCCTGGGGCAGGCCTGGAGTAGGTTGAGTAAAGAAATCTTCAAGGAATTGGAAACTTAAGTTGGCACAAACAGGTGTGAGTTCTGAATTTATAGCACTCTCAGGGTGCGGAAATCCCTTGAGAAATCAACACCAATATTGCCACTAGAATTCATGAACCTCCCAGGTCTCTTGAAGAAACAGGAGTGGAACAGCTCTTAAAGGATCATCCCACAAAGCAGAGCACATGGGAATTTTTAAAAAATTAGAAAACAAAGCTTCATGAGGGAGAAAGAACAGCTGCAGTAACCGGGAGAATTTACAGTCTAAGAACTAGAGATTATAGAATGATCTGAGACCTAATAGGCACATTAAAAAAGGTTAAAGAGATAAAAAGAAAGAATAAAAACTATTATAAAAAATAAACAAGGTAGTATAGAAAAGTAAAAGTAATAGTTATAAAACATACATAAGTGACATGAAAACTCAAATGTTAAATAGCAGATTAGGCCCAGAAAGAGAAGATAAGTGAATTGGTAGCTATACTTAAAAAAAATCAATTAGAATATAGCACAGAATGATACAGGGATATAAAAAAATGATGAAGAGAGACGGAGGATAGATACGGAGACTGAGCATAGAAATTCCAGAAGCATAAAATTGAGACAATAGGAATGATGTTATATGACTGCACATTTTCTAGACCTGAAGCAAGACAGGAGTCTTCATTTGACAGAATATACTAACATCTGAGTGAAATAAATGAAGGCATATCCAAACCGAGTCTCCTCAAAAACAATAAAAAATTCTTAGAGGCTGTCAGAGAAAAAAAAAAAAACCCTAAAAGAAATGACAGTTAGACTGAAAGCAGTTTTCTCACTGAAAAGCTAGATTCAGGAAACAGTGGAATGCATTTTTAAATGTTGATGTGAAAAAGGAGTAGTGTATTTCTTTACCATTTGATTCTGGGCTCAGCAGTGTGACTGGCTGTAGCCAGTAGAATGAAGTAAAAATGACAATGTGCCAGTTTCAAACCTAGCCCTCCTCTGTGAGTTTCTTCTGTGCTGATGCTATCTCCCTGGGGAAGAACATGCCTGGGCCAACTTACTGGTCCCAGGAGGAGGAAGAGAGACATGAAGGGCAGAGCCACCCCAAACAGAATGTGGAGGAGATAAGCTGACCCACAGGTCCATGAAAATAAATCATTGTTTTTTAAGTTCTTGGGTTCTGGGGTGGATTATTGTGTAATTTTCCTATTACTGATGTAATAAATTAACACACACTTAGTGACTTAAAACAATACAAGTTCATTTTCACACACTGGACTTCCAAAATTTGTATTTTTGGAAGTCCAGTGTGTGAGACAGGGCTAAAATCTTAGTATTGGCAGGGCTATTCTTTCTGGAGGCTCTAGAGGAGAATTTGTTTCCTTGACTTTTTAGCTTCTGGAGGCTGCCCACATTCCTGGGCTCATAAACTTTTCCTTGTGTCACTCCAACCTTTTGTTCTATTGTCATATCTACCTCTATAGTCAACTCTCTTTCTATCTTCCTCTTATAGGAGCTGTTGTGATTACATTTATGGCTTATTTGAGTATTTCAGCATAATCTTTCCATCTTAAGAACCTTAACTTACATCTGCAAAGTCCTCTTTGCAGGTAACTTTCACAGGTTTGGGAATTAGGTTGTGGACACTTTGGGGAGCAGGCATGATTCAGCAGACCACAGTTGTTATACAGGGTTTTATTTTTGTTTATTTTTTCAGAGAATCAAAGTTTGAGAGACTAGACAGAGATCAATACCGAAAGAACTACTAAAGGATGTCGTTAATAGATAGCATTAGTATAGTGATTAAGCACAGGGATCTTTTAGACAGACTGCTTTGGTTCAAATAAGAGTTCTGCCACTTTCTATGTGCTCAGCCTTGAGCAAGTTACTTACTGCCCTGTGACCCCTGTGATTCAGTTTCCTCATGTGTGAAATGAGAATAATCATAGTAGTACTTACTTCTTTGGCTTCTTATGAGGATTAAATTAATTAACATTAGCAAAGTACTTCAAACATTTATAAGGCTCATAGTAAGTGCTATATAAATGTTTGTTAAATAATGAAATGAAAAGGAAATAACCCAGAATATAGGAGTGGGATAGATGAACCATTTCACACCCAACCTGGTAGCAAAATTTAAAATACCTGACAACAGCAAGTGCTGGAGATACTGTGGGGGGAAGTGGGAACTCTCAGATGTAGGAGTAGTTGTGTAAATTGATACTACTTTTTAAAAGAATTTGGCAACATCTAATTAAATTATGAAAGATAAACCTATTCTACTCCACTTGAGTATATACCAGCAATTTTGGTATATACTCAAGCAACTCCCTAGCAAATTTGCACATGGAGACCCATGAGGAGGGTCACAGAATTTTATAATAGTATTCCTGAAAGGAATCCTGTCTGAGATCAGATTCCTCAGGTGCTGAGTATAAGGCAGCCATGAAGGTGTATACCGTTTATTGTAGGTACACTTTTCAGGAGAAACCTGTGAGGGAGTGAGGAAAGCAGGGGCAGGATGGAGAAATGCCAGCAAGGATGTGGTCTCAGATGAAGAAGTCTAGTTTTGGTCAGATCCATGAAGGGCTCTGAGATATAAATCATATTGAAGAGTATCTCCCTTGAGATAAGGGGTTTGTTTTGTACCCTGTACCTGGAGTATGTATATGGGGTGAGGTGGTGTCATTTCAAAGGCAGGGTAGCTCCTGTCAGCCAAGAGGGCTCTCTGTGTAAAGGGGCAGCTGTGAGCTGTCAGCAGTCAACACTTAGAGCCAGCAGCTGGGTGTGGATGCACTGTTCAGGGGAAAGGGATTTGGGTGGGACACTACACCTCCCCTAAAAAACGCAATACAACAAAATCTAATGTTCATCAATAGGACAATGGGTGAAAAATTATGGCATATACATACAGTGGAATTCTATACATAAGTTTAAATGAATGAATTAAATTTACGTATATTACATGGGTAAATCTTGAAAGCACAATTTTGAATGAAAAAAGCAAGTTGAAGAATAGTACATATAAGCTGTATCATTTATTTATATTAGTAATACACAAAAGAATATTTATGTGTTGCTGTGCTTGCACAACACATTGTAAAGATATTGTGGATTTCACTGACTTTGTTAGGATAGTAGTCACCATCCTTTCAGAATGGCAGAATAGTAGTGGGATTAGGAGGGATACAGATGAGCTTTCAGGTGTATCTGTAATGTTTTATTCAGTATGACCCATTGTTAATATTTTGTCAAGCCATGATTTGGGTAAGCTTAAAAATATTATTCTCTTCAAATTTCTTATATTTGATGTATTTTATATAAAAGAAATAAAGAAAAAAAAGTCAAAGGAAGAGGACCAGATTTCTAGACTGTACCAACCCAGAAGGCGATTGAGAGGGTATGACTGAGGTCCTTTTATACTCATAACTCTGATCCTGACACTCAGGTTGTCCACCAAGAAGACTGTGGGTGCCCAGAAGCTGTATTTGGGATTCTAATCATATCTTGGTTTTGTAAACACTGAAAATTTCTACTGAAGGAAGTAGAAATACCCAGACTTTAATCAGTGGATCAACTTCAGGGAGCTGAACAATAGAAAAAAGGGGAAAGGATAATAAGACAGCAGTGTATGATGGTATCTTGAATAGAAATGTTTAGCAAATACTCATTAAATCCTTAATATGTATCAGGCATTGTGGTAGGCTGGGAAGTCAGTAATGGATGACACTACTTCTGCCTTAAGGGAGCTGAGAGAGTCAAGTGGAAATCTTGTAAGAGAGGAGAGCTCAGACTTAGGAGCATCTTTCCACTAGAGGCTAACAAATTTGTGCCAAGAGTCTTTTATTTGTGAATCAAAAATCTCCAGATGATTTCTGTGTAACCTGAGTCCTATGAGGTGTTCTGTGAAAAAGGGGCTTTATAGTCAAACATTTGAGGAAAGGCTATATGCCATATTCCGTTCTTGGAGATTCATAAGGCAATAACATAGGAAAATTACCAGGAAGCCTATAAAGAAACTGCATCTCCCTAAATTATTTGACACCAAAATGAATTTTTTTTGGAGGGGGAGGATAATGCCTATGACAGTCCTTTGGTGTTTGGTAGAATCCACTTTGATCCTATGTACTAACATTCTTATTTTCCTAACTCCTTTGAAAAATTTCTAAAAAGTTTATTTAAAAATATTAAATTAAACTTTCATCCCAGTGTTTCTATTTAAGTATTTTAAACTCTAATATTGTGCTTAAAATATTAACCAGAGATTTAATAGTTACTTGTTTCATTTTGTAGGGGAGAACTAATGCCAGGAAGTTTTCAGCAAGTTATTTTAGCTCTTCAAAATAACAGCAAGGCAAAGCATTTATGATAAGCATATAGACCATTTTACTTTCTGACATTTGATTTTATTGTACCTCCTTTAAATGTCTAGTATAACACTCAGTCTACAGTCTTTTGAACAAACATATCAATAGCCTTAAATCAGACTACCATGCTGAAATATATTACTGTGTCACAGCCGTTAGCAGCTATCCATTTAATTGCATCCTATAAAATGAACCAGGAGGTGTAAGTTTACAAACATAACATCTGAGGTGGTGGTAAGATTAGAGCTAAATAACATATGTAGTTTAAATTATCAGTATAAAGCCATGAAGGGCTGTAATTTTAATATACTGCTGACAAGGGGCATTTGAGGATTAATGTGCATTCCCAATAAATATTTTCAGTATCAGAGGACATAATATAGTTTCAGTTTTATATATAATGCTTGCATACATATTTTTTTTGCATCTTTTGCTGGAGCATGGGAATATTCAACTCATGTATTGTCTAAGTTTAAGAAAATAATGCTCACTCCTTAGGATAATTCTTGGCACAAAATGGTTGCTCCATGACTATTTACTATGTGGTTAATGGTGTTTTTTTTTTTTTTTATCTGATTACTCTAACCCAGAAATTACAATGAGATTAATTATATATAGGATATGAAACCAATTTCCATTTAGTGGAATGTATTGTTATTTATCTTTTAATTTGCACAATTGTCTGTCTTTAGTAAGTCTCTCAAGTTTCTCAAGTTAGTGAAAATTTTTCTTGTATGTGTGTGATCTTGGATCTGCTACTTATGAGCTGGGTGACTTTGGACAAATTATTTAACCTTTCAGTGTTTTTGTTTCCTTGTCTTTAAAATAGGGATTGTTGTGACTGTTAAGTTAACTTACTAGAGGGGAAGTGTTTAGAATAAATGAAATTGTATGGTGCATAAAAGTATATCATAGGTGTTAGCTGTTATTATTATTATTTTGAGTGTACACTAGAGAGACTGTAACTTACTAGCTATCTACTATTACTTCCACCAAAATCTACAGTCACAGTTAAGCATGATCAGATCTGTTAGCCTAGTTCATAAAAACAAATAGTCTAGGTTAGATATTATTCATAATTGCTTATTTGCTTATTCTTTTTAGAGGAAAATTTACATAAAGAAATTGTGTAAGTGTTTAAGTTCAGAGGAGACGGGAAGGCTATTGTTGGATAGGGAACACAGATGCTGAAAATTCTCCTATTCTTTGCTCTGCTTTAAAGTCTGTACCTTACTTTTTTAGTTACGGTCAAGAGTGCAAGAGCCCAGTAGCTTACCACCCATACTTTCCTCATCTATCTCCTTTTATATTTTAAGCTTGCTTCCATCTCTGTTTTATAGCCAATCCTTGTTTTTCTTTTAACTGCTACTGGCAGGTCGACCAGTAGGCAGAATCGACAAGCTCTGGGAAGCAGGTGTGGGTAGTGATATAGTCTAGGGCTGTATAAGTCGTATGTTGTAGGTGAGAGTGGAGCTGGGAGAAAAAGGTTGTTTCTTTTTCATCCTTCCATTTAAATCTCTGAACTTATCAAAAAGTTTTTTCGTGTATTTTATAGTCATCCTAAGTATATATAATTTTTTATATTTTCAAGGCTATACTCAAGTAAAAGGCAGAGAGATTATACAGAAACTCTTCCCACTAAACTTTAAAAGAAATTAATAAAGTGAGTCTATCACTCAAAAAAGTAGAGCAATGAGTAGAAATAGTGATGGCTATTTTTAAAAAGTTTAGAAAAACTGTATTAGGAAACGAGTTGCAATTTACAAAAATACAAAAAGAACCATAAAATATATTTCTTACATATAAAAGGGAATATATTCCTTAACTAAATGGAAAAAGGCAAGAAAAAACTACAAGTCAATTCCTGCAATAGTATGTATTTAAATATACTATGCATCAAATTGTGTCTATATAGTCATGAATATATACTAAAATATACTAGTATATTAACTTCAGGCCACTGTTTAAGACAGCATAAAAGTGTAAGGCAGAGCTTGGGATGAGAGTTAAAAGAAGTGAAAAGATAAAATGTTCCAATACTTATACTTTATTTCCAACTTCAATTCAAAACCCATGGCCACTAGAATAAGTCAGGAAATATATATATTACAAGTGGAAAATCAAGCTAGGATGTGGAGGACCTGGCCCTAAACTATAAAATAAAATATTAAGATATTTAGGTTCTTTAGCATTTTAATCAATATAAACTAAGTAGTTAGAGTGATATGTTACCAGTTTTGAGGACAGAGGATGGAGAAGTTACTGACTGTGCTAAATGTGTATCTGTGTGACACACACAATAATAGAGATATTTTGTAGTTAAGGGGGAGAATATACATTAGCAAGAATACGTCATAGAGAAATTCACATGGGAATAATTCTAAAAGTGTAATGCTGTTAGCACAAGTAATACTGACCTAGATTCTTATTTTATTCTTTATAACCAAGCAACTGACATGAGTACAAAGTCCCATTCAAGGTCATTGGAAACTTTGAACTTGGATTGCCTCCAGGAGGACATTGGATAACACAATAATTGTCCCTCTGAGTGCCAGAAGTTTAGTAAGATTCAAAGCTGGTAAATATTTTTTACAGAAACTCAACTTACTGTTTCCTACCATTGAGTGATTCCAAAATTTAATTTTTACAAATTAAAACACCGACTACAAAAAGGACATGGTACAGAGGCCGTAAGTATGCATTTGCTCTTTAAAACCCTTGAGAAGCTAATTTCCATGTCCAAGATAATGTTTCAAAGAGATTTCAACATGTTTTCTTAGGAAGGCAAGATTTCAAAGAGGAAAATTAGCAAAGCAAGGTAACTGTGATACTGCCATCTGGAGTTTTCAATTAGCATTTCTGACTAATACTTTAGCAAAATTACTCACAAATATTTCCAGAGTTGAGAAATAATCCTGTGGCACTTTCTGTTCATATTTTAAAGACACCAAGTTATCTAAAGTAATACAAAGAAGTTTGCAAATTTCAGCTTAAGGGAGTTGGAGTGTTCTGTTTTTATTATCGTGCTTAGTTGTTCCATGTTGCTTGTATGTAAAACAGCATACAGTATTTAGAAATTAAAGGAAATTGTGACCCAAAACTTGTATTCAGTGACTAAAGGATGATTAATATATATAATTGTGTAAAAATAGACATATTAGACCAAGAGATGATTTTAAACATATTACTGGATTTTAATCTTTAGAAATGAATATTAACAAAATGAAATGAGCTAAATGGGCAAAATGAAAAACCGTAGAAGCACAGATTGTACAACTGGAAAGAGCCTTAGAGATCAGTGTTTCCTATCACCTCATTTTACGGGAGAGAAATCTGAGGACCAGGGAAATGAAGTGACTTTCCTGGGGTCACATTGAAAGTCAACAGCAGAGCTGTGATGGTACTCAGATCTCCTAACGCCCTGGCTATGCTTATTCACCAAGAGTGCTTCAAAGAGTATTTACAACATTTAGTCACAGTTTATCTTTTGGTTAATTCCACATTTACTCCTATTTTTATAGCTGCAAAAATAGCTCAGAGTAATAGGATTTGCTCCAGCTCAAACAGATATTAAAAAATGTAACGCTTTCACTAGTCATATTTTTTCTGTGTAGTTCTTTATGTGTGTACATATATGTATGTGTGTGTGCATATGTAAGTATGCATGCACAACCTCTTATTCATCATTCCCAAATCTAAAAAAGCTCTGAAAATTAAAAGTTTTTTCATAAATTTGTGACAAACTTTGTGGGTGGCAAAATCTGGTGTGAACTGATGTGAGACTACTTATAGACTTCATATATACCAGTGAGTGTGACTTCTCATGCATTTCATTTCAGAAATAGTCATATGCTTGATTATAGGGTGCTATCCCAGACTCTGGGTATAATATGTAACACACACAGGTTTCATATAATTTATTACAGTTTCAAACCCTGAGTAATTCTGACTTCTGTCCCAAATGGTTTTGAATAAATGATTGTGGACTTTCAATTTGTCCATAATGTATTTTCGTTATATTAGTTTAGACAGTTTCGGCTTATAAGCAGGCAACTCAGAAAACCCTTTATTATATGATTCCCTTTGATTCAAAGTATATGAACCAAAGAGAACTAAATGATATAAGCAGAGTGCTATCTGAATGGGAATAAATATGTTAAAATAAGGTGCTTGGTTTCACCTATCTTATTTTGATCAGGAAGCCCAGGATAAATTTGGTGTTCAATTGAGGCAACTGACTCATCTCAAGTTTTGATAAAATTATTTGTGTCTTTTTCCTTTTCCTCCACCCCTCTGTAACCTGTATTTTATAGCTTTCTTTTATATGTTTCTTTATCAAAGCTTCATCGAATGTTAGCATATATGTGGGGAATGTATTAAAGATTTTCTACCCCAAGTCTCAGAGTAACTCTGTGTGCTATCATTTACTCAGTAGTGAAACTGAAGACTGATCAGTCAAATAATGTTTCCAGATTAGAGTTTAGAATGTATATACTGAGTAGGTTAGAGTTTAAATGGATTTGACCATACTTGACATGATGTATTCTTCTTTTATGTTATAACTCTTATATTTAACCAAAGTCTAGACAAGCTCAGTGTTCCGATGATCTGTGCTCAGCCTGAGCAACATTGACTGCAGAGCCCATGGTACTGGATCTCATCCCAGCTGGGATTGTAGCCTGACCAACGGCAGACAGAAAGGAAGGGGCAATCATTAGGGCAAACTCACTAGCAGGGCCAGCCCTTTCCTTGCTGGCAGGAAACTTCACCGATTGAAAATTTTGACCTGTCATACACTGTCAGGATAAACACGCATAACACACTAGGTGGGTAAGAGTTGACAACATCTTAGATTTTTCCATGTCCCTATGCAGGATCCTAAAATTTAATTTTATGGATAAAAGTCATGCTTTTTGGTGAGCATTGCTCCCATCATAATTTTCAATGTGTTATAGAGACATAAATTCAATGTCTAGGCAATCAAGTTAAATATAAGACATTTGCTGATTTCAGTGTATGCAGATCTCAGAGGAGGGTATTTGCTCCTTTTGTGAACAGTCCTTGTAATATGTTAGTTGCTTAAATTCTCTTCTTTAAAGGGACACGTGTGATGTAATCCAACATTGTCTCTTTGCCCGGATCAAACAGGAAGAGAATGGTAGGATCTAATGGAAAGATACTGGACCAGGAATCAGGTCCCTCCCAGATGCATTGTGTGACCTTAGAAAAGCCATCAGTCTCTCGGGGCCCAGTTTCCTCTTCTGTAAAAGGAGAGGATTGTACCCTGGTCAGCTCTAAAATGTTATGATTCTATAAGAAGTGAACATCAATAGGGTCATAGTCTCTTTTGGATCTTTACCCTGAGAAGCCCCCTTACATAGCAATTTTCAAGTATCGGATGACTTTTTCTTTGCCTGAGGAGAAATTTTTAAGCATGAGACTCTGAAATGTCTGGAGGGGAAGGAAGGGCCTGCTGATGAGCCCAGTTCAAGAGTTCCTGAGTGCACACATTGTAGTCTTGTGACTGCTGAATGACCTCGGGGAGGAACATGTTACAGCAGTCAAGCTTGTGACTCTGCTTGACTGACTGACCTGCTAGCTGACCGGATTCTGCATCTCGGCAGAGTCTGTGAAAGTAGCTATACTGAGTGTGAGAGCTAGAGAGGAGCAGGCAGTGTTGGCACTGCCTCCTTTGTGGCAGAGCCAACTCTGGTCTAGGGAAAATGGGAATGAGGAACTGGTAAGTAAGGAATCAGATAAAAGAAGAATTTATGAAAAGACAATAAGCTTTGTATAAGCGATGGGTAGAAAAATTAACTACAAACAATTATAAAAAAGAGTAAATCCTTTTATAGATTTCATCAGATGTGATTGATATCCATTGAGTAATGATTAGAGCTGGACTGATTTATTTATTTACTATAATAACACTTAATGTTTACCAAGTGCTATTGACAGTCACTCTGGAAAATGCCTTGTATTCATTAGGCCTTCTAATCATCATTATAACTATACGAAATAGGAACTATTATTTTCACTTTACAGATAAGGAGACTGAGGTTTAGGGGATTCAAATAATGCCAATGTCACACAATTAATAAGTTGGGGGATCTGAGATTTGAACCCAGGTAACATACTCCTGTTATACTGCCTTCTTCGTCCTTGTTTTTAGAGTATTAGTGGTAATCTGTGGAGTCTATTCCTTACTCTTCTCTTCTCTTTTTCTCATTCTCTCTCAGTTTCTTTCTCCCTTTCCCGTTCCTTAATAGCATCACCACACAGAGGATTGACTGTGTTGTTGTAGGGTGGCAACTTCTCACATTTATTGGAGAAGATAATTACAGCAAATCTTTTTTTCCTGGACACTATTAATTATTATTTCTGGTTATTCCTCTGGAAAATGTAAACTTGAGATGCCAAAAAATTACTGAAGTCAATTGATAGAAAGTTCATGCTCCATAAACTAACCTGTTCTGCAGCCTATTTTTCATCATTATTATCCAAAAGATTTTAAGAGCTACATACCAAGGTTAGCTGTTATCACAATAATTAGAATATTGTTAACTCATGCTCCTCAGAAACAAAATTGAGATTTATGCTGTCATTTATATAAATAAGAAGATATGATGAGTTATTTTTTCTATTTATCAGGAGAGAAAGAAAAAACAAAGCCATAAAAGCGTTATTTACTTCCAGTTTCAGAGGCCCTACACTCTGTTGGCTTTCAAGATAAGGTAGTTCTACCTTGAGCTTCCATCTTGCTTAGAGAGAGAATATCCTCCTGAGATAAATCCTAGAAATTCCCTGGCTTCATAATTGTGTTTGGGTTAGTTCCAGGCATCCCCACTAATGATGAAGGTTACTGCCCCTTTCTGGAGTCTGTTAAATCAGGGGCAGCTGAACCAGGTAGCTGTGATCATAGCTAATGAGACGAGATCCACTTCCACAATCTTGTCCATGGTGATAGACTGCAGCTATACCTCTTGTAGGCTTCATTGCCACTGATACTGGTTTTGATCTTTCCTAAGACATTCTGATTCTGCAGGGTACTGAGAAAATTCCCACCTTTCCCCTGCTTTCTCCCTGCCTCCACAACCCCTTAGATTCATCTACAGCACCACTTCTTTGGTGTACAAGCCTGATCCAGGAGGGCAGGGCTCAGCAGTCTGCCCTTAGATCCATCACAAACCCATAACCATTGTTCCCATCTGACTCTCATCAGCCAGCTTATTGGGCTGAGCTTTATTCCACCTCCAAAGTAACTTTATTTTAGTGATCTGTTGCCTTTTCCTGGCTTTGGGTCTTGGTTGAAGCCATGTTAGTCTGTTACAACCTACTTCAGTAATTTTGAATCTTAGGGAAGGGAATTGAGCATTAAACATTTCTTCCCAGAGTGCCCTGTTCTCAGGCCCTTATTCCTCTAGTGTCCATGTCAGTATTTCAGGGATGGAAGAAGCTTCTGGATCCTAGATCATGCACAGGCAGGAACCAAGACCCATACCTCACACAAATCTCCCTATACACTTTCCTTCATCGACATTTCTAACCCAGATTGGTTGTGGCTCTAGTTCAATGCCAGGCCTCTTCTCCAGGCTTATAGGCCCTCCTCCAGGCTGCACCAGATGAGTGGCCTACTTGCTATAGTGTTCCCACGTTCTTCCATTCCTTTCTGGGCTTTGTTACAGCAAACCCCTTTCTACCAAGATTTTAGGATAGAGAAGTTCAGAGTATGGATTAGTTCACTTGTCCTCCAATTCCCTTGTCTTGCCTTCCTGTGCTATGACTGTTGGAAAACTAAATATTCAGTTTTCCTAGTCATCTGGTCAGCAGTGGCCATGAGATACGGTTCTGGCCAAAAAAGATGCAGCAGAAGCTTGGAAGGATTTCCTTTCTTGAGTTAAAAAAACAAGGCCAAAAGAGAAGTTTTTTGACTTCTTCACTTTCAACACTGTCTGGAATATGGGCATACTGCAGTTTCTTAAGATCATTAGGGAGAGAGATAGACAGACAGACAGACAGGGAGAAAGAAAAGAAAAGAGAGAGAGCTACATATTAAGGATGTGAAAGCAGAAAAGATAAAAGGATTCTAGATACTTGATGACATAGGTAGGTACATCAGTCCTCAGCTTTCCACTTTAAGTCTTCTTGTTATAAGAGAAATAAACCATTTAAACCACTGCAATGGTATTTTCTTTTACATGCAGCCATATGCTTTCCTGATCAATATAATGGGGAAGTCAGGATAAATGTGTCTGCTTGATTGTTTCCATTCACTCTGTTGTTCATCTCCCTTTGAATATATCATAGGACTCTTAGCTCAGTGTTTTATTCTCTCCTGTGGTGATAATTTGAATTATTGTGCAGCAGATTTCACTGTCTTCCTATGCCAATGGGGGCAGAGTATACTTTTCTTAACTTTGGAATATTGGTGGACATGACATGGGCAGAAGCTTAAAATACTCTGTGTAGTGTGACTGGTCTCTTGCCTTCTGCTGATCCACTGTGAGAAGAACATGGCATGGCTAGCTGCTGTATCATTAGCCTGGGCCCCAGAATGAGTAGACAGGAGCAAACTTGAATGAACCTACAACCTGGAGCACAGCCCAGCAGGACCTCAGCCTGAAGGACAGTCACCTAACTAAGCCCAGGCTAGATCAGCTGAACCACAGTTGACTTACAGGCTCCAAGAAGATGAGAGTGAGTTATTCTTGTTGGAAGCCACTGAGATTTGATGTGGTTTGTTATTCAGCACTAATGTAGCCATAGATGACTAAGACATAATGACTTAAGAAATATTCTGAATGCTCTTCTTTTGGCTTAGTGAAACTGAAGGTATCAGTCAGTCAATCCAGGTTCTTGGTATATAAGTAGGAATTTAAGTAATTTTGACAAAGTTGCACTCCCTCAGGTATGCTTGGCTTCAATATTCTGATTTGCTAGGAACTAAAAATTTATATTTTGGAAGCTAATAGCTAACCATTGATTCTGTCTCCTCTTTTCGTTTCTGCTAAATAATTCTAATCTACCCCTAAGGCAAAGAGATGCCTTTGGCCAATCAAGGAGAAGGTCAGATAAAATGAAATGTGAAATAAAGAAACACATAAATATATTTCAGAAAAAATGTAAGTTACAACTTCTATTATTACTGGTCTTTGCTTTCTTCTGCTTTTTAACTCTTCTGTGGCACTACTAGAAGTCTCTTAGTAAGCAAACTTTGGTGTGCAAGCCAAATCTGGCCATCTGATTTCGTATGGCTGTGAGCTAAGAATGGTTTTTACAGATGAATATTTGTAATTGCTTTGATGATAGGTGACTCTAATTTTAACCTCCAATTCAGTGAATTATTATACTCCTAAAATATAATTTCAGTCTTCTCATTAATAGATCTGTATTTGAAAAAAAGTACTTAAAATATACTTTGAATTTTGCCAATAAAAAAATTTTGTGGGGATAATATTTTCTGTTTTATTATATAAGTATCCACATGTTATCCTTGATTTTTGCTTCTTGTCTCAAAAAGGCTAAAATATTTACTACCTGGCCCTTTCCAGAAAATGTTTGCTGACCTCTGTCCTAAGGTCTTAGGCTTCCTATTGCCCCTAAGAGATATCTCTGTTCTGCATGTCCTGAAGAGGTAAACTCCAAGGTGAGGAGAGGCTAACTCCTCTCCTCTGTCATTGACAAAAGACAGTCTCTGTTCCTAGGAAATTTTAGAGAAAAATCAATGCCGGACAGTTTTCATAAATCTCTGTGTGCTTTTTACTATTCTTATAAAAGCTTTCTTCCAGAGAACCTAAACAGGTCTGTACAGGGTCTGTTCACTGGGCTGGTGCTTATACTGTTTTGCTAAGGAAGTTAATGTGTGCCTAGCCAAATCATGGTGAGAAATAAACTCCAATTGCTGAGTTATGCATGGTTCAGATCACTTACATAGAGTAATTTAAAGAGCACCTGAAATAATATACAATTGGAATTAAACTCTTTGACTTAATATTTCTCGTCATCACACCATATAACTTCAGGTAATCTCTTTTGGGGCTGTAAGTTTTTTCCTAATCACGGTTAATATTTTATCACTTCAGTTAGCTGTAGTAATTACTAGGTGTGCTCTGCTTTAATTTTTCCTTAATTACCCATATTTCCTCTTCGTACTCCAAATAGTAAAATGTGTTTTGTTTCCATTTTCACAACATATGTCAATCTATTTAAATGTACCTTGGCCTTCATTGTAAAGAAAGGAAAGTTTTTTTGTTTATGCTTTTGGAAGTATCATTACAGTTATTTCCACAGTCGATACTATATAGATTGGTTGTGCTGATTTGGTGTATGCGTGCATAATCATGGGATTACTTTACTTTCAAGTTTTAAAGTTTTTTAGTTAATAAATATTTTTTAAAGTTGCATTTATTTTTCTGCTAGGATCTTCAAAAATCGCTTGGGATCTATATTTTATTTTTGCTTTTTATTATTTTAACTTCTTAGCATTTGTTTGATAATAATAATACTTACTGTAATAACATTGCCGTCACTTCAGATCTACCCGCTGCTCAGAAGTAGGCTGGGAAGTCTACCAACCATGCAGAGAAGTCTCTGTTAGAAGAGAGAGTCAGAGGGTGAAGTTGATAAGCCTGCCCTGACATTTCTCATGAGCTCCTCAAGGGTTCTGTTCTCTCAATCTAGAGACTGCTGTTTTGATCCAAAGGGGAAAATTAGTTTAACCACTGCATTTACATTTTTATGATTGTGTTTTTAAAGCCTATTACCTTAATAATACTTCCCAAATGCCCACTATTTTTCAGAGCCAGCACTCCATGCTTATCTTTTGTAATCAAATTTTCTTTTAGATTCTTGTCATTTTTCATGGACTTCTGAGGTTTCCTGTATTGGGGGGAGATTATGCATATAGGAGCTGAGCACAGAGCTTGACACCTAACTAGTGCTCAGTAAATGGTAGCTGTTATTATAATTTGATTTTATTTGGCTTAAAATCCCTGTGCATTTTTACAAAAATTCATAGAGATTATTTCTACATTGAAATTCAGAAGTCTGATTATAAGACTAGAGATCTGTGGTTGGTAAAATTCTGTATTTCTCAAGACCTCTAACTGGGGAATGTACCAGTATCACTCTAAGCATGAAAGAAAATTGTTCTGGTCACTGTTAAATAAACCCTTGTAAAGATATTCTTGCCTGTATCTGTTCTATAATAAAAATAGGTTATCTTTAAAAAGCTACTTGTTTATAGAGTACCAGTTTCTTGGTCCCAGTGGGTAGCTGCAGTGTAACTGTGTATTTATGCTGCGTGGATAAGTATTAATTTTTAGGTATCTCTGTGGTGTTCCTGAAGGCTGCATAGAAGGGCCCAGAAGGAGGCTCATGCTTTTTCTGGATGAGAGAAACTTTTCCCAAATATTTGCCTACTATTGTGAAGTCAGCACTGGAATTCCAGCTTTCCTGGATATCAGTTTACTTCTGTAATCATCAGTTCACATGTCCTTTCATCAGTACTCTGGACTGTAATTACAAGTTAAAAAAATCACACTTAAATTAAATTGTGATTTAAAAAAAAACTATTCTAATTAATAAAAATATTCTGCTAATGAAATTACAAAATCAAATAATTAGTCTCAAGGAGTGTAAAGACTTTGGTGATTTATGATATCAGAACACCTTAGCAGATCAAACCCAAAGAATACTTGCTAAATTCATCTGTTTTGGTAAATAGTTAACTCTCCTACTTGTCTTTTTTAAAACACTGAAGTATAATTGATATGTAATATCATATTAGTTTCAGGTGTACAACATAGTGATTTAATATTTTATAGATTATAGCCCATTTAAAGTTAATACAATATAATGGCCATATTTCCCATCTCTGTATAATATAGCCTTGTTACTTATTTATTTTATACATAGTAGTTATTATCTCTTAATTCCCACTCCCATTTTACCTCATCCCCCTTCTCTCTTTTCACTGGTAACCATTAGTTTGTTCTCTATATCTGTGAGTATGTTTCTGTGTTGTTATATTCATTTGTTAGATTCCACATATAAGTGATAACACGGAGTATTTGTCTTTGTCTGACTTATTTCACTGAGCATAATACCCTCTAGATCCATCCATCTTGTTGCAAATGGCAGAATGTCATTCTTTTTATGGCTGAGTAATATTCCTGTGTGTGTGTGTGTGTGTGTGTACCACATCTTCTTTGTCCATTCATCTGTTGATAGACATTTAGATTGCTTCCATATCTTGGCTATTGTAAATAATGCTGCTGTGAACACAGGGGTGCATGTATCTTTTCAAATTAGTGTTTTCATTTTCTTTGAATATATACCTAGGAGTGGAATTGCTGGATCATGTGGTAGTTCTGTTTTTAGTTTTTTGAGGACCCTCCACACTGTTTTCCATAGTGGCTGCATCAACTTACATTCCCACCAACAGTGTACTGGGGTTATCTTTTCTCCACATCCTAGCCAGCATTTCTTATTTATAGACATTTTGATGATAGTCATTTGACGGATGTGAGGTGATGTCTCATTGTTTTGTTTTGACTTTAATTTCTCTGATGATTTGTGATGCTGAGCATCTTTTCATGTGCCCATTGACCATATTACAAGTGATGTGTGGTTGGGTGTGAGTCCAGGGGATACCTAGCATTCAGTCTGGCAGTCTTCAGCAAGGTCATTTCCAACAAGGTTAGTCTTGTCTTAGTCCACAAAAAGCAATTTGTTTACCAATCAGAACAATTTACATAATGATAAAAAAATAACAAATGGCCATAAACACCATCAGGACAACTTTATTTGAAACTCCCTTTGAGATAAAATTCTCATTAGCCCAGCAAATGGTCCTCTAGTTATTAACTGTTTCAAGGCAACTAATATATGTGTGGCTTAGCACCCACTTTTGCCACATTACTGAATGCAAATTAGCTCAAATCCCATGAATTTCATGAATTTCTCAAGCCATGTTGCCTGTGAGAAGCCATTTTGTCCACTGGAGCAAACACCGGCCATTTTTTTTATTCATTTAACAAATATTTATTTGAAATTTTCTGTGTCAGGCACTGTGATAGAGGTTAGGAAGATAGCAATAAATAAGTCAGACAAAAATTCCTGCCCTCACGGAGCTTACAGTCTAAATGGGGAGAAAGCCAACACTGTGATAAGTGCTATGATTGGAGAAGTACAGGTTATCAAATGACTACATTTGTAATTTAAAAAGATGGATCTGCTCTGGCTGATGACCAGATCCAAGTGTTGGGTGGTTGAAGCAGTGGCCAGCTGGCTCTTATGGGCATTTATTTTTCTCAGAATTTTGATTCTAAGTGTGGATGGTGATAGTGTGTTCAAGACTTCAGTAAAAAAGAGGAAGTGACTGGAAAGTGGTAGATCTTAGGAACCAGGAGAGGTAGCAGAAAGCCAACAGCCTCAAAGGAGCAGAAAAGTTCTCCAGGACACTGACCCCATCTCCCAACTCAGCTTGAGATGGTGTAGGGAAAGCACTGTTCTCTCCAGCAGGCCAGGAGATAGAAGGAGTGTTTAGTGATGAGACTGGTGAAATTTGTTAACCATTGAAAGGAGTTCTAGGGGTAATGGAGGTCTAAGGGCACCCATGAAAGGTGTGGGAGGAAAAGAGCAGTGGAAAGTTGGGTCACTGGAGAGGAAGCAAAGAGTGTTTTGATCTTAAATGTTGTAGAACAGACAAATGATTAGAAAGGCTTGTGTCTTGAAGGGGACCTAAAGTTTGTGGGAATGTGAGGCACAGGGACACTCAGATTCCTCTGGAATCATGGGGTGGGGTGCAAGTGTCAGTTGAATTGCACTTTCAAGGGACATCTGGTCTTATTTTGGAGACTCTCACTTCTTTAAAGGGTCAACCAGGGCCTGGATGGATTGTGTAGGCATAGATGAGCAGATATCAGTCTTGTTCATCTGGCCTCAGTGACTTGGAGGCAGTGAGAGTCCTACATGATATTGTGCAGGGTGGGAATGAGAGCGTACCAAATCATGTCTAAATCTTGCTGACGTGGTAAAGTTCAATCTGAAAAGACTACTGTTACTCATGTTTTTCTTATTTGTGCCTTTCTCCAAAATGGAATTTAGAAGAATCTAAAAGGTTCCTCCAAAATTATGATCTATAAAATAATTAAGGGTGTAGGGGAGTCTGTAAAGCAAGCACTGGGGAAGAGGAAGAGATGGTTAAAAGCTGTGACAGGAAAGACACAACACTGGCAAAAGCAGCATAAAATTAAAGTAGGAACAAGCAAATTGCAGTCTACCTGTATCAGTCATTCTCTGCAAAAAAGTTCTCTTTGTAAAATTCAAATTGATACAAAGCTCTGGAGGAAGTGGAGGGTTAGGGCAGATCTGTTGATTTCCAAAGCTTGCACTTCCCTCCTGACACTACCTTTCAGGTTCACGTACCATGTGTTGCAATCTCTTTAAAATGTCCCCAGAAGTGCTGTTGGCAAACGTAGAATCTCTCAGGATTGGTCAGCCTCTGTACCCTGAGTTGGGTTTTTAATGTTTTCATCCTTTCTTCCCCAGGCTTTTGTGAAGGGGAAACTATATATCCCATGATACTCAATTGTAGTGCTAATATTAAGCATCTTGAAGTTAATAAAACTATGCCCTCTCCTTTCTTTCCCCTCTCCCCACTCAAGACATGGCTGCAACCTTCATCCAGCAGCTTTGGGTGTGACAAGCTACAGAGAAGTGACTTGAGATCCTGGATGGATGGTTGCTTAAGGATTGTGTATACTAACCAGTCAGCACATACTTACTTTCCAGTCATAGTGTTAATAACAATAACTACTACTAATAATAACAACTCTTTCTACATGTTTCATGTGCAAGACACTGTTCTAAGCCTTGCACATGTTAACTACAATGTAAGGTCTGCGAGGACAGAGATTCTGCCTGTTTTATTCACTGTGAATGGTATCTGGTTCACAGAAGGCAATCAATAAATATTTTTGAGTGAAATTATTTATTACATCATCACTACAATCATCTTAGATAGATACTGTTATTGTTTCCATTTTACAGATGAGAAAACTAAGGCACAAAGTGGTTAAGCTTGTACAGCTAGAAAGTGGCAGAGCCAAGTTTTGAACCATGCAGAAATGTGAAAGCAGTTTACTACTTTGCAAAAATGTGAAAACAGTTTATATAATATTCACAAAAGAAAATTAGACTGTATGCAAAATGAAATGCACTTGGATAACCTCACTTTTGGATAACCAAGCATTGAGCAAACTATATTGAGTTACCATATTTTTGCCTCATGCTGAGGTAAACTTAATAGCTTTAGTTGTTGTTTTTTGAAGTAACTTGCATTTTCTGTGATAACATTTTATGAATTGTGAGCTGTTTTTCAGCCCTTAAGAATATACCCCATATTGTTAATCCAGATGGCATTTCTTGAGACTGCCAAAATACACAAATAACAAAAAAATACTAACATCTCATTTTTAAGGGAAAAAGTATCTATCCCCTTCTGAAAACTCAATAATTCAAGTTCTGGAAGCCTAAAAATGCAAATCACCAGTAAGGTCATCAGAAAGACATGCCCCATTTTAAAGTATCATATTTCATAACACACACCTGATTTCCAAAATGCAGAGAATGAGTATTTCTATGCTTTTCCAAATTTAGAAGGCTCTAAAGACTGCATCACAGCAGATGTTATAAGTAGCGTTGAAAAGATGAAGTAATTAAATGGCCCTTCTTTGTTTTTTAAACATTTTTTATTGAGTTATAGTCGTTTTACAATGTTGTGTCAAATTCCAGTGTAGAGCACAATTTAAATGGCCCTTCTTTTTAGCTGAAATTAAAGATGAATTTAGTATGTTCTTAGAAAGATGAAAGAATACCTGAAAACTCAGTTCTGGCATCTCATGGAACAGTGCATCTTTCAGGTCACTCTTGTCGTCAGATTTCTTTGTAGCAACTCAAAGGAATTTGTAAAGTGAATTAAACAAATACGGAAACACTCAAGAACAATCTTTGTTTTAAACTCTAGGATACAGAGATGAGTGGTACTCTGTCTGTCCTTCAAGTAACTCACAATTTAGAGGGGAAAGCAGAAAGGAAAAGTGAACAGAAATGTGAAAACCAGACCATAATAAAAGACAATGCAGGTGCTATGGCTGTGGAATGCACAGGGTGTGCAGAAGCACCCTGAAGGACTGGCTGATTTAGTGGGGGACATGTGTATAGGTTTCCTGGTGGAGATGTCATCTGAACTGAGTTTTGAAAGGCAAATCCAGGTATTTCTGAGAAGGAACACTTAGTAAAAGTCCAAGGGGAGAGGGAGGAATGTGCCGGCAGGAAACTGCCAGTACCTAAGTATACTGGAGCAAAGTCTGAGTAAAGAATGAGCCTGGAGAAGTCATCAAGAACCACATCAGGAAGAACCTTGCCCGAAAGCAAGGAGACTGAATTTTTTCATAGGAGTAATTGAGAAATTATGAAGGGTGATAAGCAGGGGGAGGGCACATTAGTTAAATTTGCATTTGTGGAAGGATAGTTTATTGAGTACTTGGTGGGATAATATGAGACACTAGCTGATGTTTTATTTTCTCCTTGCATTTCCCCTTTTTCTACTGTTTGCCTGCCTCAGCCTTCCAATTTCAGACTGCTGTTGCTGTCCTCATTGCCTTATGGTTGTAGCAAGAAATAAAGTACCAAAAGTCTAAGAAACCCTGTCTCTGAAACCTAAACCTTTTCCTGGAAGTTTCAGAGAATCAGTGGAAAAAGTAAAAGGAGTTCAAGAGGATACAGCATATATTCAAGATGTCTTTGCCAGGAACATAAAGGGCTGAAGATGTTTTTCTAAAAACATTCTGACCCCGTGTGAGATAGTAATGTCTGTTTTGTTCTCCACATATTTCTCTCTCCTTTTCCATTTCTAGAAAGTGGCCAGGATTTTGTATTTCTTGGCCCTAGGGAGTTTTGAGTCTTAGCATCCTAAAGTAGAGCTGCCAGAAGTAAATCTTACTGAGATGAAACCTCACCTTGTTAAGGGAGGGAGACCAGAGAGGCAAGAGGTTCTCCAGCTTGGGAAAGGATAGAGGTCTTCAGGGCCCATTCAGACCTGTGCACCATTATTTTATAGCGTCTCAGGAAGCTGCACCGTTTAGGAAGGGAATAGGGTGGGGTGTCCTTAGAAATATGAACTGATGGTAATTCACATGTTCAGATTCAGCAAAGATTCCTGTGCTTTGGGAGAACTATCTGTGCCACCCACCATCAAAGGATCATATTTGAATCTTCATTAAGACCCTTGGGATCATCACATGGTCCTGGAGGGAAGGGTTGCAGAGATTAGGATAAACTCAGTAATAACTAAGAATAAGATTTTCTGCTCAGTTAGATTTAATTAGGTTTTAAGGAAAACAATTTGACATTTCATCTGCACTTGGCGGGTCAAAATTCACACCATTGGACATTATAGAATGATTTCTCTGGTGTAGGAAGAAGTACTAGGAAACATCTAAACTGGAAGTAGGTAACTGCTTAGGAGGCTTATGCCATAAACTAAACTAAGAATGACAGGGGTCTAAACCAGACAGAGACTCTGGGACCAGAGAGAAGTCAAGTTCTGAGAGACGCTCAGGAGAAGGAATTGAATGGGGAGGGGTTATTAATCAGGCTCCAGTCAGGAGACAGCAACCACACAGTGATCTGAACAGGGAAAGTTTAATATAAAGAATTATTAACTAATAACAAGGGATAATTACTAAGGGGTGAAGAGAACACTAAAGAATACAGGAATAGCAGATTATAAGGAGCAGCCACTAATCCCTGGGGATGAGGCAGACCACCCACAGAAGAAACAATTTTGGAAATGCTTTGGATTCAGATCTCAGTGGAGAGGATTTCTCTAGCCCATTGATGGTGAAGAAGTCTGCTGAGGTGCAGCAGTCTGAGGCTGGCAAGCAGAAAACCATCTGCTAGAGTTCTGATAAAGCTTTCCATGAAGCTGGTCTCTGGGTGCTGGTGGAATTGGCTGCAGTGCTGTCTGGAGGAGTGTTGCTGAACTTCCTGGGGAGCCACTTAATGACTGACCTCGCGGGGAACCTGGTTGTGGCACCAGTGGAAACCACTAGAAAGCTGTCCACATGGAAGCTGCTGAGACTGTCTGGAAGTGAGCACCACTGTGTGTCCTTCACACTGGACAAGCAGCACAGGAGCAAGAAGAGAGAAAAGAAAACCGGAGCCAGGAAGAGAAGCCACTTCCTTCTGTAGTGTCCCCCCACTTCCCTCCACCGACAAAGCTTAACTTTGGACCAGCTGGTGAAGGAGAGATGGTCACAGGGTCCAGCTTCAATATCACAAGCTGACAATAAAGGATGGATTTGGAGCTTGGAAGCAGGAGACTGATATGATAGCTGGCATGAGGTTGGGGAAACCTCTAAGATGATGTACAGGTTTTTGGCATGAGTGATTGAGTTTATGTTGAAGCTTTTCAATAAGGAAGAAATAGGAGGTTGGGAGTAAGAATTTGATGAATTCAGGTCAAATTTTATGTACCAGTAATATTGCATGTAGAATGAAAAGGAAACATGACTGACCATTGAAACATGAGAATACCAATACTTTAGGAGTTGGTGAGGAAGAGACCACTATGAAAGAAACTGAGAAGAAGGAAGTATTTAAGAAGTAAAATTAGGAGAGAGTGGGGTTATGGGGGCCAACAGGAGAGAGATTTAAAGAAAGAAAGGAGGACTGAATAGTGTCAAATGTTGCAGAGAGGTCAGTTAAAAAAATAAAAATAAGAGATGAAATGTGTCGTAGGATTTAGGAGCTGAGAGAACCAGATCATATACAGCATTAGTGATAAAATCAGATAAAGGGGTGAGGGGATTGTATCATGCAGGTTGAACGAGGCATTGCTCTAGAATTTTGTAAGACAGAGAGATGTATAAGATGCTATAACTATTTTCAGAGAATTTACTTTAGAAATGGAGCAAAGGCATATACAAATAACTCCAATACAAGGTGTCCTCCAGTGTCTGAAACTACAAATGAAGTGTAATTGGAATATGCGAGAGGAAGAGCTTGTTTCATGCTGAGAGGATCACAAGAGGCTTGATTTGAGGGAGGATGCATTTAAGTTGGGCTTTGCAGGATAGGCAGAGTTTTAGTTAACAGAGAATGGAACAAATAAAGACACCGAAGTGCAAAGGTGCAGGATGGGGGGAAGGTTGTGAATTTGACTTCTGTGTGATATGTCTAATGGCAAATATTGAGGGTACTACAGGAAGTGAAGGCAGAAAGAGAGGAATATTTATATGGCTGTTGACCACTTAATGGGTACTCTGTAGGCAATGGAACCAATGAAAGCTAAATCAGGACTTGACCCCACTATGCTTAGTAAAATTGCTGAGGACAGATACATGGAGGACTGTTTGGATAAATGACAAACTGGAAAGAAATACACCAAATCAGGAGGCAGCTGAAGTCAGCAAGGCACTAGCCCAGCCCGGGAACCAAGAACTTTTACTGGGGAGCAGCTGAGGAGATGGCTCAGAGAACTAAAGGGTTTCTGCAAAAAAAAAAAATGACAAGAAGTAGTATTGAGATGTTGGAATCTGGTTGAGGCGGACGTGAAAAAGGCACAAGAGTTTACAGAGATTGATTCAGGGAATGCTGACATCTAGTAAAAATGGAGAAGAACAATATGGGTAGTTCAGGTTGGGAGGAGCTTTACTTCTGGACAAACTGAGTAATTTTAGGAGATTAGAAAACTTTGATTCTCTTCTTTCTAGTCTTTAACATAGTAGCTACCACCTATTGGGTGTTTATATGCTATCAAGTGTGTGGAAGGCTTTGAGAATGGGTTCTCAGGACTAGCTGTGATAGTATTCTTTGTTTCACATGTTGGGACATGAAGACTTAGAGAAGCTGTTATGTGATAGATGTCCTACAGCCAATAAGTGGCAGAGCCAGGTTTCAAGGTCAGTTGTCTCTGTCTCCAGGCCCAGGCTCTTAACTAGTACAGAAGACCCTACTTGTACATATGTCTCCTCCCTTTTATCTACTAACTTGTAATTCCTGGTGACCAGAAGCCACATCTTGCACTGCTTGGTAGCTCTCAGATTGCAAAGGACAAGACTTGCTCATTTGAAGTATTCAATTAGTATCTGTTGAATAAATGAGTGCTGAAGTCCACTTAATGGTCTCCGAGGGCCTTGAAGAAGTTTGAACTCCCATGTTTACCAAATAAATATGTGCTTGGACTTAAGAAAACACAGCTGGTTAACTCTGTTGATTTGAGCATGATACTAATGAGGCCAAGGTCATAGGTTTAATTCCCTCTGGGGCAGTTCACTTTGCATTATTTTCACGGTCTCAATCTTAAACAGACTTTCTAGCAAATGCAAGTGCATACACATGGTCCTAAGGGAACTAGCAAAAGAAAGGAGGGAGAATGAATCAGTGCAAATCTATCACAGCTGTTGAAAAAAATACCTTGAATAATACTACCTACTTATGGCCAGTCACTGGTGTCATTATGTTTACATATGAAGAATTGCTCGTAATTATTATATGCCCCGCTTAAATTTGTTATACTGAAGTCCAAATTAGACATGTACCTTAAATATCAGGATTTAATAATTTAAACAAAACATTATTAAATTTATTTGCCAAAGAATTTGTAGCAGAAGAAAATGTCCTTGGTTCATTTAAAAATTAATTTGATTTATACATTAGAATGCCTTTACTAAGTTAAGTGATATATTCCTGCATAGTTTCCTAGTCATTGTGATACAAAAAATTTGTTTTTGGAATAAAAGAGAAAAGGAAGAAAGAACTTTAGGGACTATGTTCTATGGTAGAAAGTTTACAGTGGCTGTTCAGGGCAGATATTCTTGGTTTGGATCCTGAATATTCAACTTACTCTCTGTGTGATCTGGGACAAATTACCTGGTTTCTGAGTCTCAGTTTTTTACCTGTCAGATAATCCTATGGGCCCTACAGGATTTTTGTTGTTGCTGTTGTTGGTATATCATATATCTGAAATAATATATATAAAGCATCTTTGCGTATAAGTGGTCTTAAAAACTGTTGTTCCCTTCACTCTTTTTTTTTTTTACTTGAAGTATAGTCAGTTTACAATGTTTTGTCAATTTCTGGTGTACAGCAAAATGTTTCAGTCATACATATACATACATATATTCACTTTCACATGCTTTTTCATTATAGATTACTACAAGATATTGAATTTAGTTCCCTGTGCTATAAAGAAATTTGTTGTATATCTATTTTATATATAGTAGTTAGTATCTGCAAATCTCAAACTCCCAATTTAGCCCTTCCCATCCCCTTTTCCCGTGGGTAACCATAAGTTTATTTTCTATCTCTGTGAGTCTGTTTTTGTTTTGTAAATAAGTTCCTTTGTGTCTTTTTTTTTTTTTAGATTCCACATATGAGTGATAGCATATGGTATTTTTCTTTCTCTTTCTATATTACTTCACTTAGAATGACGATATCCAGGCCCATCTATGTTGCTGCAAATGGCATTATTTTATTCTTTTTTATGGCCGAGTAGTATTCCATTCGCTTCACTCTTTATTTCTCAAAACTTGTCAGAGTTTATTTCTCTGAATTGTAAGTGGTAAGAATAATTAGAAAGACCGTTGTAAATAAAATGGCAGCACTAAAAAATCTGTGTTATATTAACATCAAATATATCTTTTAAGAGGTTGATTAATTTTTCCAAGAAAATCTTATTGTAGTTGGTTTATGTTCCCTGTGTAGGAAATATTTGCTTTGGAAATAAAGAAGTATAACTTTCTGTAATGATTTTGCCTTTTCTTCGGCAAAGGTGTACTCTGTTTTTTTTCTGATAGAGTATAAGTGAAATTGCAATTAAAATGGTAGATCCTTTGAGGAACAATAACTCTCAAAAGGGACTGTGAAATACAGAGGTTTCATGCCATCTGTCTGAAGAATCATCATTGTAAGCCATCATATAGTGCAGAGCTTAGTTTACTCTCTATCTATAAAGAATAGACTGAAGGATCAGCCATTATGTTTGCTGGGGTCAACTACTCTCTTTATAGCACCAGTATCATTCTTTCCAACAAACAGGCAAAGTGGCATCTTTGTAAAATTAGATTAGTCAAAACCTCCAAAGGAAAACGTATTTACTAACGTAAGAAATACATAACATTAACGTATTTCTTTCTTCATGGAAAGGAAGAAATCAGCTCACATCTACCTTTGGGTGCCAGTCTCTCTATGGTTTCTAATACACTTCCATTCTTCGGCACAGAACATCCATTGTACTGAACTCCTAGACTCTAAGTGGTATCTATTAATCTCTGTTACTCATATTCTCATTTTTCTGAGTGATGTTTTTCCTGTCTAAGGAAATTTAGAAGAAGAAAGAATAAAAATGTTCTATGTTCAGTGGGGGAGGGATGGCGACAAATATATGAAATAGATGGAAGAATTAGAAAAAAAATCAAAGTGGAAGCATTAAGATGAAGAATTTATGGAGTACAATTTGTCATGAGTTGTATTGACCAATAAAGAAAATGAGAAGTTTGTGGATTAATATTTTAAACTCATAACCTGAATTAGAATCCAGCAAATCAATGCCAGGAACCAGCAAATGTACTTAGCAATTAGCAGGAGGGAAAAAAAAAAAAAAATGTGAGCGAGTTAATCAGCTTTGGAACCTACCGTGGTTCAATTTTGCATTCTGATTAAACAGTTTCAATCTAGTTGTCATTTACTTTTAAAGTGCTGGTACAAGGAGTTTGCTGTAAATAGCAGTACTAATTGCACAGACTTGTGCCAAGCACAGATACTGCACGCTGTGTGTATTTGTCTTTTGCTGTGTAGTTCTGCCAACGAACCTGCTCCTGCTGCTCCTACCCTTTCCTTTTTTGGGCACCACATACCCATTTCCTAAGTTCTCTCGTGCGTACGTAGGTGTGAATGTGTAAGTAAGTAAGTGTGTGTGTGTTTGTGTGTGGTATGTGTGCATACACTTTTATAAATGACTAATAGCATGGCATTGAAAACAAGTTCTTTTCATTTATCCCTAGGCCTTCAACTATTTTTCCTAAATGTGAAAACACACTGTGCTAGCCTAATGAGCCACTACAGCCTGGTATCACTCTCATTCTTTTATAAATGGCTTTTGTTCCTCTTCAGTTTTATCATTTTCCTTAGAAGTATAAAAGGATTAGCCATTGCATTGCTGTGTATGCCTGTCTCTCTCAAGCTGCTGCTTGTTGCTGAATTACTGAGCTATACCTGAGAGAGCCCTTTATGCTAACTTGATGGAATTGCTGATAGTTGGGGACTGGAATGTCATTCTCTGGTTGGGGCAAGACTGAAACCTGGGCTGAAACTGAAAACAACATAATTATCTAAATTTAACTGCATATATACTTTCAGGAAATTCTTGAAATGTGAATTTGATAAGTTTTGAAGACAGTCGTAAAGAAAATGGTTTACATACATCATATACCAACTGGCAAAAGATGATGTAGCATTCTTTTCCTTTTTTAAACTGAGCTTACTAAAAGTATTTTCACAATGTGGACTAATTGAAGCCCATTGAGGATGAACAAACACATGGGTGAATTAACACCAAACCTCATTTTGACTGTTGACAAGGAAGGTGCCCCCATTTCCGCTCCACCATTGGGGAAAAGGTTAAACTCACAAAGCAAAATGCATTAATTACCGTTTATTTCAAAAGTACTTTATTTTATAATGGTGTGCAGCATTTATCACCTAGACAACCAGCTCCGTTTATTGGCCATGCCAATAAAAGAAAGTCAAGATAAAGCTCAGAAGTCAATATTGAGAGTACAGCATTCAAATCAAATTAAAGAAACACTACTAAGGTTGCCAACCATTTGAGTCAACTATTGTGTAGGCCTCAGACAACAGGGAACATGACATCACAGAGAAATCTTTTTAAAATATACTAAGTCCCCCTAAATGAACTGTCCGTGCAGTTTTACTGGGTCCAGAATTGAGTTCTCCCTGATTGTTAATAAGCTCAAATCTTTGACACTATCTTCATCATTTAGATTCTTTTTCCTTTTTAATGGACATTGAACCCAGGATTGAACTCAGGACCTCTTGCATGCTAAGCACACGCTCTACCACTAAGCTATTACCCTCCCCGCCTTCATCATTTAAATGGGTTTTTTCCTTTTAGTGTATGTACCCTGGGATCACAGAGGAGACTCCTAACAAATGATCCTGTCTGGGCACAAAGGAAATACTGGGCTCACAAAGGATGCTCTCTTGCTATTCTGCTTCCTGGTTGTTCTGTGTGAGCAGCCTGTGCATCTGCAACCCCAGCTGGGAAAAAGGAGCACAGCTTTTCCCAGTTCATTTGTTACTAACTGGCCGTAAAGTCAAAGCCAGGGCAGTGTGTTAATCTAAGACCCATATTTAGGCGAATGAAATATAGTCTTACACAATTTTCTTGTTTCATTGGGATTGTTGGGTAACCTTTTTCATATTCCTGTGTTCACTCTGAATAAAGATTATCTGAGAGAATCACAAGTAGTGGGAAGGGAAACTAGTGCCAAAAGCTTAACTCTGACATCCAAACCTCATGTATAAATTGAACATGAGTCACTGGTCATGGAAAGAATGATAACATCTGTCCCATCAGACACGTCATTGTTTATCAAGGGGTCTTCCGGCTTATGTGTTTAGTTGCATTTAAGATGATATTATTTTGAAAAATTTAGAGCCACAAAAGAGAAGGGCAGGTTTTTTTTTTTTGAAGAAGAACAGTTATTTTAGGGGAAAGCTGTATTCTGTGACTTTGCAATCAGTAATTTGAAAATAAAAAATGTTTTCCCCCCTAGCCATGCCTATTTAAGATCAATATGTGCAGTTTTATCAGGAATATGTCTTCACATGAAGAGTCTCTACAAAGGCAAACATTTAGCAGAGCATCTAGGCTTCCCTTCATTTTGCAGAGCTGGTTTCACATTGATGTTCTTGAATGTGCAAGCCTAGACTGTATATAATTGAGTGAATTAATAACTCATACTTTAAAAAAGTCAAAGCATTTAATTTTACTCCTTTTTATTCTTACTTTTAAAGATTATAAATAATATTTTTCTAAATTACCTACTACATTTAAATAATCCTCATTTAACACTCTTATTCAGAAGCAGTTATTCAATTGCTATCCATTAGCTTTTTATATATAGTATGTCTTTTAGTCACCAAAACATCCTGACATAGAAAATAGCTAAAGTCTCTCCTTGCTGCATTCTACTGCCTTGGGAGCATTTGACACAGAGGACATCCAACCTCTGTTCATTTAACCATTATGTTCTCTGTCTTGTGGCTTTTTCTGTATTCTTCCTTTGTAAGATTATTTTAGCCATCTATAGTGCTTCCTTACCTGATCAAGAAGTCTAGAGTGAAGGTAAGCAGTGGGGTAGAGGGCACTGGATGTCCATGGAGCCTTACCAAATCCTTACCAATCCATGGTGGAGTGACTATTGCCAAGAGCCTTGTAAGATTAGAAATCTGATATCAGCTTCCAAAATTGACATAGCAAACCTTATCCCCATGGAAAATGTCACCAGAAACTGGTGCTTATAAACTTGATTAAATTGAATTGCAGTAAGATACAGAAGAGCGTTGGGGGCTGGATACTCTTGTCTTCTGGTGAGTGTGTTCTTAAGGCAAAGTGTGAGGAGGCCAAGTTACCATCATCAGGTTGCATCGTGAGACTAGGGCAGGAAAATGAGGAGCAAATTATGTCATTGAGCTTCACAATGGGCATGTATAATCTTGGTCTGGGGAAAGGATGAATTCATGGGCCAGTGTTCCTTCTTCCCATGGGTAGTGCTTGGAGCTTGGATGAGCATAGCTACCATTTGTCTCTGTGGCTTTTTAAAATCTCTGTTTCATTAGCTGATTCCCATCATATCATGTCCCACTTTATGCCCCCTTTACACCTTGTACCTATCCCCATATCTTCATTGTTTCTTATGAATGGTCTTTCTTTAGGGTACAGTCAATATTTTAACATATATTGGAATCCTTATATCTTCTAAGTTACTAGAAGCAGATTGTATAAAGGATAACTAACCCAACTTATATAAATCTCATTTGCAATCTTATTTCCATAATTTCCAACAGAAATAATAATTGTCATAGGTTCCCCCTTCTCTTCTTTGTGCTATCGCTCATACGATGACATGTTAGTCAGAGGAGCATAGATTTTGCAGTCACAAAATTTCAGAGGCAAATTTCCTTTCTGCCTCTGACTAACTGTGAGATCTTGGGTAAGTTTTTTGTACCAATTGAGCTTCAGTTTTTTTAATTAGTAAAATGGATTATAATAATAACTACCTTTTAATAAATTTAGCAATGTGCCTAATTTCCACCTACTTCTCTCTAGCCCCTGTTGTTCTCCTGAGGTCCAGGACCCTGTTACCAACTGATAACTAGGAAACCCTACCCAGATGTCTCATTAGCAACACTAGACATTTCACTGGATGTCTTCAGAACATTTTGAAGGTGAATCTTCTTTCTCTTTAATCTGCTTCTTCTTTTCTGTAACAGGATGGTAATGTGTACTGGGTGGGACTTATTTCAAAACTGTGATATAGGTTCAAAGCTGCAAACAGAAGATTCTGAATATTCCTTATTCTAAATGCAGAGAGCATACTGTTGTAGGAGTCAGGCACTTTCTCTATGAATGGGTTTGATGAACAGTTTTAGCTGAATTTGCTGTGTTCCCAGCCCTCTCCAGCTCCCCAGCTTTTCACCTGCCTCCATCTCCTTCCAACCTCTTTCTCCATCCTTGTCCTAGAAGCAAAAGGAAAGTGTGAAGTTTGGTCTGGAGCCATCAACTAAGGAAATGTCTGCCTCCACTGTCCTTCCTCCTCACCCTAAGACCAGAGGGGAAGCATGAGCAATGAGGGTGGGAGACGTGTGTGAAAGAGACCAGGCCTCAACTTTCACCCCAAGCTGCTGAAGCTGCAGGTCTCAGATGGCATGATGGCAAAGGGGTATTCAAAAGAGAGCTTTAAATACATCTGATATTGATGTATCTAAATTACCAGAAGTGAATTTAAAGAAGCAGAATAGAAAGTATTAGGGAGAAAAATCAGATACTAAGTGTTGGAGAGAATATGAAGTAAGAACATTTCTGTCTTGCTAGAGGGAGGTGAATTGATAAACTGCTTTGGAATTATTGCATGTTGTTGAAGATATGCATATGCCCAGTAATTCTATTTTTAGATATTTATCCAAGATAAACTCATGAATGTGTGCATCAGGACACAGTTGCAATAATGGTTGTAGTAACACTGTTTGTAGTAGTGAAAACAAACAAAACTCTGGATAACCAAAATGTTTATGGCAAAAAAAAAAAAAAAAAAAAAAGAAAAAGAAAAAAAGATAAATAAATGGCAGTTGTTCACACAAGAAAATAGTTTACAGCAGAGAAAATGAATTAATTGTAGCCATATCCAAAAATGGTCATGTTAAATAATATAGTCAAGTTAAAAATAGTCAACCCTAGAAGATTTTATGTAGTTTGATTACTTTGCTCTAAACTAGCATTTGTAATACATTATTTTTTTAAATCAGTGGAATGATAAACATAATTTGGGGTAGTAGTCATATCAGATGAGGAGGCAAGAAGTAGAATGGGGAGGTGAACATAGATGTAAGTTTTTGTCATTGTTTTAATTCTCCAATTGGGTGGTTGATTTATGGGTATTGATTATATTATTAATAAATACGTAATAAATAAAAAGAGGTCCATGAATGATGATAGTATTTACTGAAACAAGTATTATGTTTTATCCAATGTTGTACTCCCAAAGTCCATCAAAAAATAAATAAAAAGAGATACAACATTGTAAAATGATTATAAATCAATAAAAAATGTTAAAAATAAATAAATAAATAAATAAATAAATAAATAAATAAATAAATAAATAATAAAAAGTTATGAAGTCAGGTGGGGGTGAATTCACTTATAATGAAAGGTGAGTAACCGAGCATAGCTGAAAGCAGTTATTGGAAAAAATTAAGTTGTTGTACGTTTATTCCCCAACAAGTTGAGACTTCTCAATAAAATACTTTCAAATGCATGAAACCACCATTCTCCCAATTGCCCAAGTTTTAATCTGAGTCATCTTCTTTATTATCATTATCCAGTCTAGTGTTTTCTAAACCACAGGTCATGACCCAACAGATTATGAAATCAGTTTAGTGGTTTACTTTCAGCTTTTAAACAAAGAAAATAAAGAATAAAAATAGAAAATATTAGTGTGCATCGCATATAGTAAGGGGTGTGTTTTTGTGGATCTTTTGTCTTATTTATGCATGTGTGTATGTGTTGAATTACAATATAATTAGAGAGTGCATTAAAAACGTAATGGTCAAGTTCTATAGGTCCGTTTGTAACAAATCTAATCTCTCCTTCATCCTTACTGCCCCACCTTGGGCAGGTCCTCCACTACCTCACCTGGGCGTAATTGCCTTCTAACTGATGTTTTAATTCTAGGCTATCCTTTCTTCAATCCGCTATAACCTCTGGAAGACTCCAGCTAAAACCCAGTAGATCATCACTGCTTTTTAACAGTAGTAACTTACTTACATGCTTTGTTCTGCTATTGGATTTCAAGTTCCTTGACATCAGTACCTAGAACAGTGCTTTGCACATAGTAGTTGTCCAGTAAATATTTGTTCATGTGAGAAATGGAACTTGTAATGTAGCCTTGGCTTTCTATTTATTTATTATTTATTTATTTATTTATTTATTTATTTATTTATTTATTTATTTATTTATTTATTTATTATTAATACAAGGATGTCCATAACATCTTTATTTATAATAGCCCAAAACAAAACAGATATCCACCAATAGGAAAATGTACAAACATACTGTGGTATATTCATACAGTGAATTGTTTCTCAATGGCAAAACAGAATAAATGACTGATACATGCAACCACATGGATTAATCTCAAAAACATTATGGTGAATGAAAGAAGCCAGACACAAGGAGTACATAATCTATGATCCCATTTTTATGAATTTCTTGAACAAGTGTAACTAATCTCTGGAGGAAAAGAAATCATATCAGTGGTTGCTTTTGGTGAGGTGAGACAAGGGTTTACTGGGAAGGAACATTGTGGAACTCTAGGATAATATAAATGCCTTATTGATAAAATTCAGGTCATATAGTTGGATACATTTGTCAAAACTCATTGAAAGGAAGGCAAAACTATGTAGATAGTAAAAAAAAAAAAAAATAGTGGTTTCCAGGGATTGGAGAGGGAGGAGGGTTGAATGGGTGGAGCACACAGGATTTTTAGGGCAGTGAAATTACTCTGTACAGTACCACAATAATGGATACACATGATTATATGTTTGTCTAAACCCACATAATATACAACACTATGAGTAAACCCTAATGTAAACTGTGGACTTCGGGTGATCATGATGTGTCTGCGTAGCCTCCTCAATTGTAATAAATGTACCACTCTGGTGGGGGAGGTTGTTAATGGTGGAGGCTATGCATGTGTGGGGGTAAGGAGCATATGGGAAATCTCTCTACTTTCCTCTCCGTTTCGCTGTGAACCTAAAACTCCTCTAAAAAAATCTTTAAAATCAACAACAACAACAACAACACAACAAGCCTCACTGAATGGTACACTTAAAATTTGGACATTTCGTTTATATTAAATTTTCCTTTAAAAAAAAAGCTATAAACAAATATTCAGTTCAAATTAATGATGTACATGCTGAAGCACTTAGAGAAAAGAGTATTAATGTCTGTAACTTACTTTGAAAGGCATCAAAAAATACAATGTATTAATGGTTGAGTAGAGGGATACATGGATGGATAGATAAAGAGGAAGTAAGTATAATAAAATGTTAATGGTAGGATCTAGTTTATGCAAGTGTTCACTCTAAAAATTTTTAAATTTTCTGTAGTTCAAACATTTTTATAATGAAATCTCTGGTGGGGGAAATGGATAGAAGAATTTTAAATGCTTTCTGATTTAGTTCCTTATTAGTAATGGATTTCTGTCTTTCTATGGCATGTCTTTCCTTTATGGCACCAGAGGAGACTGGAGGATAGGATATGAGGAGTATATTCGGAGAGGAAGAGTGGAGGTGGGGGTAGGGTGGGGAATGTTAGGTGGAGATGGGTGGAGAGTCAGATGGCAAGAATATTGGGAGTGTATCAGTCATGGTTCAAGCAGAGAGAACCAGAAGAAAATATATATGAAGAGGTTTATTGTAAGGTATTGATCTAATGAAATTATAGGGGCTGACTAGGCAAATCCTAAATCAGTAGGGCAGTCCGGAAACTCTCAGGCAGGAGCTGATGCTGCAGTACATGTGCAGAGTTTCTATTTCTGTCTCAGAGTCTTTAATGGTCTAAATTTGAGTTATTTAATTCATGAGAACAGTAGGAAATCTTTAAATGAATTTACCTACTTATAAATTCTCAAACTGTGCTTTATACAATTGTATTAAATGACTTGAATGGAAATGTCATCCGACTTTCCCAATTATTGATAACTTACAGTGCACATATCAAAAGTTATTAAAAATGAGGAAAAAACCCTCAAAAATTATAGTAGATATTGTATTTACATAGGTAAAATGAAGTATAGAACTAAGATAAAATTACAGAAGAATGCAAGTACTAGAATATTTTAGGTGAACTAGCATTTGTATTGATGAATTTTCTTTTTGAACTTATCCTGATTATTTGGTTAAGTTATTTGAACATCACTTTTTTTTCATTTTGTCTAGGTAGGGAAATATCTAAGACTTTTCACTGTAGAGTTATTACTAATAAACCTAACATTCTTTTCTTAACAAACAGTAACAGAATAGTGAAATAATATAAAATAAAGACAGAGAATATGGAAACCCATGTTAGTCCATAGTTTGAACTTTTCTAATCAAGTTACCAAGGAATTAGATAAATACTGAGTAGGAAATTTGAGCTAGATCATCTCTTGCACTCCTTATCCAAATTCAGTAGTTGAGACTAAAAGCAATAAAATGCTCAAAATGCAGCTGAGGAAAGAAGATTCCAGAAAAAACAAGATCCTTAAAAAGATCTCAGATTTGGATTATCAGTTATTAAATCACCAAGAACTGGCTGTATTTAAATTGTGTCAATTGTGAGCTTGAAAAGAATTAACTATGTAGTTAGTCTGCTTGTTTTTATAAATAATTTTCAGTTCTGTTAAGTAGGATTTTGCAGCTTATGTGGTAGCATTTCAAAGGTTTTTTATTTTGGTTTATATGAAAATTTTCTGAATGGTTTCTGGGCACTGGGTTTTTCAGTTAGGTAAGAAATTATTTAGCTACCCAGTCTTCCTTTTGTCTTTTGAAGAAAAATAAACATTAGTGAAAGGCCTTTGCTGGATATTTTATACAGACATTAAAAATTTTTCCAATTCTTTATTATAGGCCAGCTATAAGTCAAGCTATTTCAGCTAATGAAATTTGCTTTGATCAGGGAGGCCAATCATCCTTCAAAGCATTGTTGTGTTTTGAAATGCAAGCAAGTACCTAATAAATTGAGGGTGCTGCAGGAGCAACAGATCAAAATAGAGGTTGATGTTTCATTAGATCACATTAATACCTGACAAAAAGAATGACTACAAATCAATGAGGAAGACTTCTACTATGTGGGTCAGAGTAAGGGGAAGGCAGACTTTCTCCTCCCTCTCCTTCCCTGCCTCTCTCCCACCTTTCCTCTGTCTCTTCTTTACTTTATCTGTTTCCCACTTTTGCTAAAGTGTCTTAGACTACAGAAGTAGTGACTTAAGGCCAAGTATTCTTTATTTTTTATAGATACTTAAAGTGCTACATACTGCATTGGCTGATAGGACAATAGTTGTTAGACAGAATACTGTAAAAAGAAATATAATAACTTTTATAACTACATCCTCTCCCCCAATATGTATGTATCTATTTTCTTCTGAGAAAAGAGTCTTTAAATAAATGTTTTCAAAAGATGCAGATTCCTCATGGAAAATTTAAAAACCAGCTTTAATAAGGAATAATATGTATTCACATTCAAAGAATCTGACAGATGACTTGGTCAAACAAGATTGGGGAAATTCCTATCTTATATCATAAGAAAGAATTTTTTGTTTCTTTTTTCTAATTGCTGCAAATACAGCCTACTTCATAAGTCACAGAGTGAATTATACTACTTCATTTTACAGTTATCCATCTCTGCCCTTGAACTTGATTTAGCCAATTAACTAACTGTTGGGGCTATTCTTCAGGTTTTTTTTTCAACAACCAGTTTTCCAGTTCTTTGACACCCTCTGGGTATCCTAGAATTCAATTCAATTTTGACACTGACTACATGGAGTTAGCACAGACCCTGCAAGTTACGGGCTCAGTCCCACAAGAGTGCCCTCACTTCAGACACCAGTTGCAAGTGGAGTCCCCAAACTACCAACACTTCTGCCTGGTCAACTACAAATTCAGAGGTTCTTATGACTGCCTCTCAGTTTCAATAATATGCTAGAACTACTTTTGGAAGTTAGGAAAGTTCTATACTTACAATTATAGTTTTATTCTCAAAGATAAAGCTCAGCAACAGCCAAATGGAAGAGATGCACAGGACAAAGTGGGTGGTACAGAACTTTCACATCTCCTCTGGACATGTCAACTTCCTAGCACCTCAGTGTGTTCACCAACCAGGAAGCTTCCCAAATTTCATTGTTCAAGAGTTTTTTAAATTGAAATTTCATTGTGTAAATATGATTGATTGAATCACTGGCCATTGGTGGCTGAGCTCAGTCTCCAGCACCTGTTCCTTCCCCAGAGGTTGAGGGGTGGGGCTGTAAGTTCCAGTCCTCTGATCATGTACTTGGACTTCCTGGTGAGCAGCTCTTATCCTGAAACTAAGGGCCCACTATGAGTCATCTCCTTACCAACTCAGGTATGGAAGAAAGGGGCTGGCTGTGAAAAACAAAAGACACTCCTATCACTCAGGAAATTCCAAGGGTTTTAGGAGCTCTGTGCCAGAAACCAGGGGCAAAGACCAAATTATATGTGTTTTTTATTGTACCACAGACATATATCCTGTTTGTAGAGTCCTGGTGCTATTTTCTTTCTTAGATTTTAAGGCCTATTCCCTTAGCTGGTGTCACTTGAGATCAGCTTCATGTATTTACAAGAAGTGAGGTTAAGTTGGCCTGAGACTTAAGGCAGTGGTGGGAGGGGGTGGTGGGGAGGTGCAGGGACGTGGTGGTGATGGTTGGAGGGCCATTGATACCAGTACCTGCTTCATAGAGTTGTTTTTGAGTTATACATGTGAATTGCCTAGAACAGTGCCTGGCAGATATATAAGTATTGGCTATTATTATTATCTTTTTTGTTACTCTTATCACCATTGTCTTTATTTTGCACATGAAAACTACTGAAGCTCAAGAGGTAAAGTAAGTTGTGCAAAGCCCCAGTGGCCCTTACATACCTGAAGCCCAGAGATAAACCCTCCTACCTGAACAAGAATTGGAAGTGGCACTTTTAAGAGCTGAATTTCATTTGAGGGCCTCATTTTGGCCATGTTTTAAGCAGTTACAGAAACTCACATTGTATAACACTTACTGGGCACCACATGCAGAGAGCTGTTCATGATGGGGTTTTATGGCTGCTAGTGGTTTGTACAAGGCATTGAAGTAGCATAATCACCGTGTTTGGAGCTCTGTAGCAGAACAAGAATTTTCATGTATTGCCTATTACAGTCTCATAGTAAAATCCAGTAACTTGGACTGTGGTGATAGTAATTTAATGGGAAAATTGTACTCGAAGCCAAGTTCCCTTTCAGCTGCCTTAAATTTTGCCATTATTGTCTCATTGCTGTTTGCGTCTGAGCTTGACAGTTAATGGTCTCTGTGATAAATTCAATGAAGAAAGTTTAAAACAAGGGAGGCTGAATTATCCTTTTTTGGTGGCTACATAAGACCATCATACCATTGTTACTTATGTTCTGCCCTTGCAACTTTCACGAACTTGAACCTTTTATCTTTCTGACCATGTAATTAATAATTTACTAATTAAAATTTGGATTGGGTGCTAATAGCAGATAGCTATTTACACTTAAGAATTTGAATTGAAGTATCTAGTATCTTAGATGTTTCCTCTTCTGTTACTATTTCCACTTACCAACTTCTAAAACTTCAAAAGATACAAATTCAGGTAAATAAGAATGGGACTCATGTCTGCAACCTCTTATTTTGTGACTCTTAACTTCAAGCTCATGAAAAATACTGATAAATGGGAGCTGCCTTGGGAACATTTTTGCCTGAGTAGGAATGATTTAAAACTATAATTCTACTTAAGAGGAATTGATAAAGGGGTCTTCATTATTAATGTGCTAAATATCACCTCTTAGCTGTGTTCAGCTCATAAACCTTTACCACTTGCCTCAATCCTTTGCCTGATTTGCTTAATGCACAGCAATACATGGAGTTGGAGGGAGAGAGATGATACACCCAATCTTTTGACTGCTTTGATTCTGTCTCCTGACCTTCTGAATAGATATGAATAGCTCTAATGCCCCTCCCACTTTCCCTACTCTTTGCCCTCTTTTTATCCCTTCCCTGTCAGTCAGGGATATGTTGGCTGATATCCCCATTTTCCTGAGAAAGAGAGAGAGAGGAAAAGAGACAGAGGTCTATCTGTCTATCTATCTGCCTACTTACCTACATATTTATCTATAGAGAGCTTTATTATAGGGATTGACTCACATAATTGTGGAGGCTGGCAAGTCCGAAATCTGCAGTCTGGAGATCTAGGGAAAAAATTGATGTAGCAGCTTGAATCCAAAGGCAGTCTCCTTGGCAGAATTCCCTCTTTCTTGAGGGGAGATCAGTAGGCCTTCTACTGATTAGATGAGGCACACCCACATTATGGAGAGTAATCTGCTTTACTCAAAGTCTATCAATTTAAATATTAATCTCATCTAAAATTACTTTCATGGAAACATCTCAAATAATATTTGACCTAGTGTCTGGCTACCATAGCCTAGCCAAGCTGACATATAAAACTAACCATCACAAATGTCAGAATCCTCTTTACAGGTGTGGCCTGGTTAGCCAGTTACCATTGAGAACTGTGAAGAATCTGTCATCAAGAATTGAAGTCCACATCTCAGTCATATGCCCACCTCCCCACTATAGCAAGGTGAGGAGAGGGAGGCTCTTGACCATTGGTTCCCATTATGGGAGCTGGCTGTACCTTCATCAAGAGGTTTCACTAAAAGGGAGACCAAGCTGGTCAGGAGAAGGGAAGTGATATCCTGGACAGCTGAGGAACAAACGTCTACTTTGCTTCTTTGCTGTGTGACCTCTTGTTCCAAAGGGTCTTTTTTGTGTTTAATCTATTTTTTCCTTGCATCTTCAGAAACCATCTATCTTGTTATTTATTCATTTATCATTTAACTCTCCCCTCTAGAATGTAAGCTTAATGAGGGGAGAGATCTTGTCTCTTTTATTCACTACTGTTAATGTCCAGTACTACCTGCCACATAGTTGGTGTTCAGTGTATATGTTCTCAATAAATAAATACATGAATATAAATGTTTGACTATGGACAGTAGACAATCTATGCTATAGACTGTGTACCCCCAAAATTCATGTGAAGAAACCTAATCCCCAATATGAGGGGATGAAGTGAAGCCTTTAGGGTATCTGATAAGGGCACTAATCCTCTCAAGAATGGGATTAGTGCCCTTATAAAAGAGGCCCCAGGGAGCTCTTCTTCTACCATGTGAGAACACAATAAAAAGATGGCCATCTATGAACCAGGAAGTAGATTCTCACCAGACACCAAATCTGCCACTGCCTTGATCTTGGACTTCCCAGCCTTCAGAACTGTAAGCAATAAATTTCTGTTAGAAGCTACCCAGTCTGTGGAATTGTTACAGCCTCATGAATGGACTAAGGCAGTCTATAAATAAGTATATATGGTTACAAGTCGATAAATCCGTGCATAAAGTTATGTCCTGCTTAACTTTAACTGCTTGCTACTATGATAATGAAATGATGGAAATAGGGCTATCAAAATTTTTAATCCTTATGTTTTAGTTACATAGAACCAAGAGATTTAATTATAAATGTTCATTTTATTTGTCTTTATATTTCATAGCCATAAATTCATATACATGTAAAACACATATATGATATATGACACTCCATATATGTTAAAGAAACAATAAATATGAAAGTCAATACCACATTTATGGGTCTTTGTGTTACACTTCATAAATTTATCTAATCTTTTCCACAATTTGGGCAGTTTCTCATCTTTTGTGCAGTGTTATCGGCACAATGGGGACTATTTATTAAGAGTCATGAATATAACCTGGACTTAGGAGAAAACTGTTTTTGCCTCAAAAGAAAGTGAAAAGCATCAGTAAGATACTGATAAAGTTTTTCCAGATGATCAGTGTTTTTCACTAAAGAATGTTTTTTATATTTTCCATGGCAGAGAATTCCACATCCGAATGTTCCACTGTTGCCAGTAAAGGTTTTCCCAGCCCAGCATGAACAATACTCAGTTAACAATATCTAGTAATGTGTATATTGATTCCCTTAGCCAAAAATTATAATGGGAGAGACTTGCACTTGGATGACTTATGTAACGGAATATACTTTCCAGCATTTTGATGCTGTTTGTCTAGGATGATCCAAAACCATGCTTTTTAGGGCCTTTGATCTCCTAGGCCTCCTGATGAATTTCCTCAGTTATCTTTTTCTGCATAATAAGTCACACTAAGCTTTATGGGCGAAGCAGCAGTTACCTCATTGTGCTGAGTGATTCTGTGGTCAGGAATTCAGAGAGCAGAAACAGGAATGGCTTCTATGTCCTTTGGTTCCTGGGGCCTCATCTGGGAAGACTCAGACAGTTCAGGGTGACTGGAATAGCTAGGGGCTGAAATCCTTTGGAGGGTCCATTCCTGGCACCTGGGCCAGGATGACTGAGAGGCTAGACTCACTGAAAACCTTGGACTACATACCTACCAGTGGCCTCTGCATTGGCTTGAGCTTCTTACAGGTTGGTGGCTGGGTTCCCAGGGGGAGCACCCCAAGAATGAATGGTCTACATTTTGAATCTCAGAGAATTATTTTCTTTGAGGCTCATGGCATCATGGAATCAGACATGGGTTTGAATCTCTGCTATATCACTAACTAGCTGAAAAAACTTGGATATGTTTTCTCTTTTCTCCTCCTCTTCATTCTTTGTTATAACTTCAGTTTGTTTATCTGTGTAGGGAGGATCTGGCAAGATGGGAGGCAAACTTTTTTTCTTCCCCTGTGAGATGAATAACAACTATTTGGGAATACATTTGGTAATTTTGTAATTTTACACAAGGAGCCCAGAAGGCTCCAGGGAGGGAAGGGTTCAAGATTACTTACTTCCCTCTCAATCCTAATCTTTCTACGATTCAAGTCAACAAACCTATAAGAGTGGACCAGGGTTTCCTTGAGCAAGGCCTAGGAACAGGGATAGAAATTCCCCAGCCTTAAGATGGCTTTTCTGAGTTGTAGCTCCAGAGAGATCAATAGGTCGGGGCCTTTGAATACTTTAGATACTGGCCAGAAACCTTGAGCATATCAGGGAAGAGAGTCTAGAGGTGGGGATTAGTGTGCTGTCAGACCCTCAGATTTACACGGGAAACCCCAGTTACAAATGTAAAGCAGAACAAAAGTACCAACTGTATCTGTTGTTTTAAAGACTACATAATAAAAATAAATATATATGTAAAGTGACTAGCATAGTGTTTGGTCTATATTCCTTCCATTCTTCTCTCATCTCTCTCTTCTTTCTTATGGGGGGAAAGTATGGATTTCGGGGGATCAGACAAATCTGATTTTTGAATTCTGACTTTTTATTTGCTAGTTGTGATATTGGGCCAGTCTTTTAACCTTTCTGAGACTTGGTTTTTTCATTAGCAAATGTTTCAAAAATATTTCACAAGTTTAGTAGAATTAAAATAAGTTTATAAAAAATGAATAAAATGATACTTTCACCCCTCTTCTAAATCTTTCTCTTATCTCCCCTTTACTACACACTCAACAAAAATCCATGGTCATTTTATAGTTCTGACTTCCAGGGGAATTTCAGATGCATTCCTCTCTGTCTTTCCTGATTAGCACTGTCCTTGACAAGGATTTCTTTGGGACTGTCCATGTTTCCTAGATCGAATTTCCCCAGATCTCCCTGACTGAACACAAGGGGCCATACTCACTTCCTTCATTTATCCAAGAATAAGGTTGCTTCCTGTAAATTTTGGAATGTGTCCATTTGAGGCCTACTCTGCCTTTATGTTCATCATTCAACTTCCACCTAAGAGGAACTAGGTAGGCCACAGCGTTCAGCTTGAGAGTTTTGTTTTTGTTTTCACTTTAATGGCAAAGTATTATTCCTTCAGGAACGCTAAAGCAATGAGGTACCCCACAAGAAGCACCCAGGTTCTCAGAATATGCCACGGTTAGTATTTATTGAGTGACCAGGAGCTGTGATGAAAGCACTTAAAACTAAGGGCTCAGACTAGTTTGCCTGGCCCTGATGCCTGTACTCAAGGGTTTCCTTGAACTGAGAGCAACTCTACTGTAGAATCAGTGCCCTCTAAAGGTAGAAAATCCACTCAGACTTTTGAATTCTCTACTTGAAACCCTGTGTAGTTTTAGAGCTTTCCATAACTACCCAACCATTGGACCAGATTTGTTGTATAGCATGTAATTATTACTGCTGAGAATTCAACTCTGCATTCGTTTTAGCTCCTGACCAAATGCAACCACCCTGAGACAGTGCAAATTGCTGAACTTATCCTAGCAGTTATGCAGTCTTTTATTTTGTGTTGACCTCAAAGAAGAGTCTTCTAAGTATTCAAATGAAAAGTTGTGGTGAATGGAAGGTGTTAGGATGACACTGGCATGACAGACTCTGCCTTCCATTGTGAGTAGATGATTTCATTATTAGGGGATATTATCTAGGTACTTATTCAGAGCTCAAGTACTGAAAATAAGAATAGTTCACACACACACACACACACACACACACACACACACACACACACACACACACAAACTCACAAACTCACAAACACACACATACACACACAGGCCAGGCAGCAGGAAACCTGTCCACTCTCCTCAGTCTTGTCTTTTTCTGACACTGTGAATGAAAGAAGAGTGTTCCGCTGATACAAGGGGTGTGTGCTTTGAGGTCAGCCTCATTTGTAGGATATTCTGGATTTCTCATGTGTTAGTAAAAGTGATCCGCTGAAGATTATTTAGGAAGCCACAATGATTAGTGCATATATGTAAACTAAAAAAAAATGTGCAGTATACTGTATATATGTATTTACATGCAATATAATGTGATGTGCAGTTGAACTGTAATAATTCTACCTAATAAAACTGAAAAAGGAAAAAAATTTTTAAATACATTAAAAAAATAGAACCAAAAAAAAAAAAAAAAAAAGAATCCACAATAAGGACTTAATTAATCTGCAATTTTTAACTCCCCAAAGGGAAGTTGGAATGATGTAACCCAAATGATGCTGATAGATTGATATGGCCTGAAAGAGAAGTTTCAGGTGGTACTACATGATTTTGTCCTTTGCCTGGATCTCAGGAAAATAAACAGGGACACATTGGATAAGAGACTCAAGAACTAAAAAGGTACTGAGAGGAAAAAGTGATGAGCCAAATTTTACACTATTAAAGGAGATAGTGATAAATGTAAAATTCTGTGCTTGGGTTCAAGAACCTGATTCTAAAGTGATTGTTACAGACATTCATGTCTTAGCAATGGCATGTGTGGGGAAGTCTTGTGTCAAAGGATGACAATGTGGCAGCCATGTAGAAAGTAGGTAAACAGAAGGGGTTAGTCTTGATTTACTCTTAATTGGTCACAGGATGCCTGTGACACTCATTACAAGCCTGGGGAAGCAGAGAGACAATCAAATCAAAACAATCTCAGAAGAGAGTGATTAGGGTGGTGATATGGCTTGAGATATAGGAAACCAGGGGTTCTTGGATTGGAAAGAGAAGACTCATGGACATGTTATGTTCTGGCCAAGAGGCTGTTAATGTGAAAGTTTAATTTGACTTGTTTTATTTGGCCCCACATGGTTGATGATGAAGAATGAGTAGAGAATCATGGTGATAAATACCTGGTTTACTTTAAGAAAGAGTGTTTCCTAACCAAAGAAGTAATGGGTGATCCGAGAGGTGGTAAATTTTCTGTCATTGGGGGGGATTTACTCATAAGCTGAAAAATCAATTACAGTAAGAATTTAGCCTTAGGAAGCGTGGTTGGACTAAAAACCTTTAAGCTCCTATTGAAGCTGGAAATACTGAATATATGATTCTAACATGTACATGCCTAATTGAACATTTATTTGTTACTTGTGAAACATTTCAATTACCATGACAGAGAAGGTCCAAACTCAAATTTTTGCATCTGAGATTTAAACATTGATCTGGGTAATTTTAGCCCAAGATTATTGGTAGTTTGAAATGTGTAATGGGATTGCATTTTACTGTGATGGTTCTGAGTTCCAATTCGGGTCCATCCATTGATAAGCTGGGTAGAAGTGTGCTGGAACTGACTCACACCAGCTCATGAGAGCTGAATGTGTGCATTTATTCCTAAGTTTGGAGACTGCATTTTGGCAGCTTGAAATTGCCCATGGGGGTACTTACAACATGGATGTGGAAAACACTAAAAATTAGGGCTTTTTGCACTCTCTGGAAAGCTAGTTGTTAAACATTTACCAATAGAACCATTAAAATATTTTTATGTGAACTCCAGTGTGCAAACAGATAAATGAAGAATGAAGCTAGGGGAATGGAGCCATAAGCTATGCCCACTTAGCTTCCCCCCTTGCTCAGGGCATGTCCTTCCCCAATAAAAGGCTCTAAGGCTCCTCTATGGCACTGTACAGTTCCATGGGATTTAAAAACCTCCGGAAAAAGAATCCTTTTTGCTCACTCTATGACTGTATTATTTTTAGCCATTGTTTTTATTTTCCTAGATCTAGGACGACAGACAAAAAGCAGCAGTGTTTCCCTCAGTTTTATGAGATTGTCTTCAAAATACAAAGCCAAAGGGATCAGTTTGAGAACATTAGAAATCTGATTCCTATAAATACAAGAAGAAATGCACATAGGAAACAGTGAGTTTCCTCGCTTTGTACGTGTTCTTTATGTAATTGTGGGTTTTCTCTTATATTGCAGGGCTAGCCCAATATAATCAGAAGTCTACATGTGTTGTAAACCTCAGACCTTTCCATTAGCATATTACCATTTTTTTTCCTGTTAGACTAGAAACTTGATATCTTGAGGGAATAAGATTTGGTGGAATATTGTAATGTGTGGAACAGGGGCCATGGAAGAGCAGTTTTAAATGATCCGCAGACTTTTGGATGGCCTCCTAAGAGAGGTGAGAGGGTATTAAAAGGATAACTACCCAAGGGCAAACTTTGTCCACTTGTTTTTTTTAACCGCATGGCCTATTTCCTGCAGTGCCTGAAAATGGCCCTAGGAGGATCCATAGGCTTTCAGGCAACTAGAACATGAATCTAGCCATCACTTGAATGATATGCTTGATGTGACCCTGATGTTTCCAGCATGTCCATACATCAGAGAATAGGAGCATGTTTGGCATGATATTTATTTATCACTGATTGTGGAATTCCTGTTCTCAAATGCTAAAGTGATATCATAGGCACATATTTTGGTTTGAATATTTTCATCTGAATTTCTCCAGTGCTCTGAATTCTGATTTCTTTTATCTAACCTTTCCCATTTTCCCCAGAATTACAGTGGGTTCATTTTCCTTTCAAGGTCTTCTAATTCTATTACTTCTTTCCTTGACTTTGTCTGCTGATTTCCCTTATATCAAATTCTCATCTTCAGAGGGGGGAGCAGAGTCATGGCTAGCTAGATTGTAGCCCTTATCTCTACCTACACTCCTTCCTGTTCCCTTCTCTTGCCAAGCTTCCCTCTTCACTCTGCCCTTCAGTCCCTGACCTGGCTTTGGACTCACAGTCTTTTCTGCCACATACCCTTAAACATATGTCCTAATCTGCAGTGTCATGGACTGTCTCTTTCCTCTGCCTAAATCCTTCCCTAGAGTCCCTAGTCACTCTTATTTTGACATATGCCAGCTGGGGTTAGATCTCTATTTTTTGACTTATAATTGTGTCTTTTTTCTTAAATTATCTAAAGGAGAGATTTTCTACATTTGCACTGGAGCTATGCCATCTTTCAGATATTGAACCACATCGTCAGATGAAGTGTGATGCCACCTTAAGTCTCTTTACTATTAAGAAACATTGAATATTTTGGTTTCTTCTCAAAAGCAGAGAAGAACAATTTTAAATGTTCCTAAGTAATTAATAAAAATCAATGTAGTAAACATTATTCTCATCTTAGAACACAGATCAGAAGTAGGGACTGACTGATTAGATCACTCCAATCCTCAGGGACAACCAAGTCAAGCAAAACTACTCACCCATGCAATACAATTTTGCAATCAATTTGGCAAGATAGATACTTTTTAATCAAACACATAAAAACTCTGTTCATCAGGTTTAACTTTTCAAATCTAATGATGTGACACCTAGTGTTAGTTTTGAGTACTGCTAAATATTTCACATACTAAGTATATTAAGAGAGTCTTCATTTAAAAAATTTCATGTGGTTTCTTTATCTATCTTGTGAGATTTATTCAGGTTACAATATAGTCTCAGGATAGATATAGCTTACTCTTTGTTATTCAGAGTCCACAACAGGACTTGAAGTCAGGATTCTGGGTTCTAGATGTGGAGCTGCCTAGCTCCTGTGTCCTTGTGCAGGTTATTTTCCTCTTCACGTCTGTCTGAATGCCCTCATTGGTAAAATGAGAGTAATGGAATATCGTATTTATCTCTAGGCCTTTTCAAACTTTAGTACCCTATGAGATCTCTTTTTAAAACAATGGATATATTATGGATATGTCACCTCCATTTTTAAAGCTTGGAATGTGTTCATCCAATAAACTAGTAAATAAAACAGTTGTTAGTTGAAGGAATATTGTTATTCTTTTGCTTTAGAAAACAAAAACTGATGTTACAAGTTATAACAAAGAACTAAAATAGGATTTTAATGATTTATAGTAACAATGTCTAATAGATGTTTTGTGATGATAGAAATATTCTGTATCTGCATTGCTCAATAATTGGCACTCAAAATGTGGCTAGTGAGACTGAGGAATTAAATTTTAATTTTATTTAATGTAAGTCAAATTTAAATTTGAATAGCTACATATGACCAGTAGCTACCATTTTGGACAATACAAATTTATAGAGTATAAGAAATACGGGAATTTCTTGATGAATTTGGGGTGGTATTCACGAATATATTTAATTTGCTTTCAATGCTGATTGATTATATATTACTCTTGTTATTCCATATTCTTGCCAATCCCATATTTTGCCAGAATTCACCATAAAAGTGCTTGGGATTTACTCCATAATTGTGTTTTCTCTCATGGTTTCAGCTATGTAGGTCTGCTTTAATTGAGTTAAGGTAAAGCAAAGTTTTTTTGTTTTTGTTTTTGTTTTGGTTCACAAATAAGGATTAAAACATGCAAAAACATTGAGAATACTTTGTAACACTTAATAAGGGTGAATTTCAATGCCTAACTCCTACAGTTATTTTTCTAAGCTAATTTTCTGCATTTGGGAGTTCAGGTTAAAAAACATAAACTAGGAGTCCCATGAGATACCAAAATGTATAATTTTCTTTTTATTATTATAGTGTCTATAAAGACATAAATATTTAGACAGTTTTTAAAAAATGTTAATTTAAATTTTAGCTTTCTTAAAATCTACTCTGAAAAGACTCAAGGGTTTTGAATAGAAAACTCATTCCATTTTATTCATTCCAAATTATTTATTATTTGGCATAGTTTCTTTTGTGCTCTTGCAATTAAAATTAAACCCACTCATCTAACTCTTTCATTAGCATATAATCTGTGTTGATTTCTATTATTGGCATCATAGAAGACATTTTGATCCCTGTTGCCAGATAAACAATAACTCCAACAACACACACATACACATAGTCATATACATTACACATACATATTAAAAAACATGTATACATTCATACACACACATATTTCTAAGATTTAAGGTGACTGGAAACAACTTGCTATATTATTATTGAAAGAGCCTCTCTAACAAGCTGGGTATGCATGGGAGGATCTGGTCCAAAATAAGTAAAAAATGGCATGGGACTTGTAAAAGATGATTGCAGTATCTATAATGAATTTTATCTTTTCTACACCTAAGCCCACCATACTTCAAATTTCTACATTATTATAGAATTACTATGCAAAAAAACCCCACCTTGCCACTCTCGTAGGTATGTCAAATATTCAGAACCAGTTACTTTGTAGATTTAAAAATACAAAACCCTTGTATTTCTCTACCATCCAATCAAAGGGTAGCACTTATCTATCCAGAGTAGCAACATTCAAAGCTCAACTAAGTGTATCTTTTACAATTTCACAGAAAAAAATAATGTTTTCAATAATGATCACAAAGCATTACAAAACCTTGAACTGCCTTCTGAAATGAAGACTGAACTGCACTTCAGCATTGTGAATGTGATTGAATTCGATTTCTTAAAAGTTGAACTTCTGTAAATTTACATAGTTGTACACACATTTATAATGTATTTTTCCAAAACGTGTGATTAGACAGAATGCCCTATTCTGCAGTCATTTTGGAAAAAAGGGAAGTTCTGCATATCTACTTTAACTCTACCACAGGATTCATGATATGAGTTATCTCTGCTCTCTGGCCATATAAAGAAACCACATTTTGAACATCGTTTTATTAGCACGAGCATAGCTATTCTATATTCATCAGTGACAAATGAAAACTTAGTAACAAGCATTTCCATACAGAATGTTGCTGTGACTGCATATTATACTTATTTATTCCATTAATCCATTTAGATACTTATCTTTGTTATAAAAATTAATAACATTTGTGACATTTTTCTTCTACAGAACCTGCTTAAGTTATTAAATATGCCTGGTCCTAGAGCAACTTAACTAGTTTTATATCATAAATGCCCAGTAGATGGCAGTCTATGCACTAGAATGCACAGAACATGTTAAACCCTAATAGCAACTTTTAAAAAATCTGCATTTTGGAAATTTACGTGATGTTTCACATAATGAGGTTGAAAGTCAACTTTAAGATACTTATTTCTTCATTTTTAGCCTTCGTGAACCAATATAAATGGACCATATATCTGCTTTTTTGTTTTATTTTTCTTGAAAAAGATTTTGGCATAATAAAACAAGAGAAATTGTTAACTTATAATGTCTACAAACACTAGAATGATAAAGCCAATAAGTAATTTTTTGGTGAGTTTTTTTGGTTTGTTAGAAAGGAGCAGACTAGAGGATGTGATTCCAGACCAAGATGCTGTCCTTTAAATGTGACCGGCAACATACCAGATGATGCTTTTTCTTCTGGAAAGTTTCCCCTCTCTGTTGAAGACACAACTCATGGGTCATTGTAGGAAGAGTTATTAATGTTAAATAGTGCAAAGTGGCTTATGTAGGGTGCCAATATGATTTATCAAAGGGGACATTTGGAAAGAGAGAAAAAATGATAATGGAATGTTTTCCCCAAAGGGACAGGAGTTTCCAAAGGTACCTTTGCCTTGGAGATTATTCTCGTCTAACTCAAAAGACTTGGGCAAGATAAAGAACCTACCCTAGACCACTGGAAAACTAAGAGGAAGAGTCATTGTTTCTAGGAATCAATGCATTTAGAGCATCTGTTGTGAGTTTGTCAGAAATAAGCAGGTGTGAGGCTGCCGGTGGTGAGGGTGAGAGGAAGGTCAAGGAGAAACCTTTCCTAGACAAAGGATTAGGAATGTACCAGGTGAAGTCACTGACTCTGTTTGAAGCCACGGGGCTTGTCGCCTAATGTAGAAAAGCATGTAGTAGGAAATCAGGGAAAGTGAGAGGAGATGAATCAAGTGTAGTATGTCTTCACACTGGCCATTTGCTCAACTCTGAATGCTCTTCTCCCCTCCACTTTTCACTGGCTGTCATCTTCTCAGTCTTCATGTCTCAGTCTCATAGTCAGTATTTCTTCAGTAAGTGAATGAATGGATGATCATGCAGAAAAAATTAATATTCCAATTCCAAGAATTTGAGGGTACAGCAGAAGCAGCAACTACAGCCTTGGTGGTGGTAGCCAGGGAGAATACTTCTGTGGGAAGGCTAGCAAGCTCTTTCACCCTGAGAAAAGCCACAGAATCTCTGTGGCCTCCTGTAAGGAAGCATGGAGGTCATGATGAGAGCTTAAGAAGAGATCAAGGCAATGACCCATCTAGGTATTTATCCAAAAGACTTGAAAGTAGGGTTTTGAAGAGGTATTTGTACTCTCATGTTCATACTGGCATTATTCACAATAGCCAAAAGGGGAACGTGATCCAAATGTTCACTGACACATGAATGGATAAACAACGTGGTATGTATGCACTGCAGAATATTATTCAGCCTTAAAAAGGAAGGAAATTCTGACACATGGTACAACATGGATGAAACTTGAGGACATTATACTAAATGAAATAAATCAGTCACAAAAAGACAAATACTGTATGATTCCACTTAAATGAGCTATCTAGAGTAGCCAAACTCATAGAAACAGGAAGTAGAATGGTGGTTGCCAGGGGCCAGAGAGGGGGAAATGAAGAGTTGTTGCTTAATGGGTGCATAATTTCAGTTTTACAAGATGAAAAATTTCTGGGGATTGGTAGTGGAACAATGTGAATATGCTTAACACTACTGAACTGTACACTTAAAACTGGTGAAGAAGGTAATTTTTATATTATGTTTATTTTACCATAATTTAAAAAAATGTTAAAAAGAAAAAAAAAAAAGAGCTAGACGGTGCAGGTAGAAGAGTAGATAGATGGTGCAGGATGGAGTGCTTCAGCCAGCATCTGCATCTTTCTTTTCCTTGGGGCTAAGATAGTTCAGCTCGTTGAAATCTTAGGGATTTAAGCATTTTTAGCTCAACACTCATGCCACCTATACTCTAGTTGGGCCTTGACCTTATAATATTGTCTTCTTGAATTTAATTTTTGTTAACTGGATTCTTGCTTTTCTTAAAAAGCTCTTGCCTGATGTCTTTAGAGCTGGGGTCTGCCTTGCAGTCCCTTCTCTTTTCAAACCTTGTCCTTGTCCAGGAGTGAAGCCTAACCTTGAGACCCTGACTTCCTGCTAATTGACTTCCTTAAAGATAACTCTTGCCTGCATTGATTTCCCAGATGCTCCAACTAGGGTGATCAACCATTCTGGGTTGCCTCAGACTGTCTTGGTTTTAGCACTGCAGTTCCCATGTCCTGGGAAACTTCTCAGTCCTGAGCAAACTAGGACAGCTGGTCACCCTACCTGTAACTCTCCTCAGTCTGTTGGTGTGTTCTTCAGTGTTGGACCTTCCAATGCCTGTCCAATAGCTCTTAGTGGCGGCAGGGGTGAGCCAGGCCAGGGTGCCAACTATACAGCCTGGAGTCAGAGGTAGTGCCCAGAGCCACACACAAAGCAACTTGATGCAGAAGGACACAGAGGATGAGGAAAAATTTAAGTATTTGGAAGGTACTGAAGTTCAAAACAGGGAAGCCAAGAAGATACTTGGTGCTAAGAGCTAATGTTGAACAACTGTGCTGAGATTTTGATGTGAATTAACTCATTTAACCCTTATAATATACATACAGTATATATATACAGCCACTGTGATTATCATCATTTTATAGATGAGAAAACTGAGACTTAGAAAGAATAGGTAATTGGTTTTTCTGAACTTCGAACTCAGGACATCTCATTTTAAACCAGTCTCCCAGGGAGCTTTAAAACCGACTGATACCTGATTTCACACTGAGAAATCCTCATTTAATTGGTTTGAGGTTTTTCAGCATTGGGGTTTTTACAAGCTCCCCAGATGGTTTTAATGTGCACCTAGGGTTTAGAATCACTGCACTAAAGCTTGATTTTTAAATAGCTACTCAATTCCACCTTTCATGAAGGCAAGGTTCAGAAGGTGGGCAGAGCTGGGGAAGTTGGACTGAGAGCAAGGATGGAGCCATGAGAGAAGGTTCTCAGGTACTCGCCATGAACAGTCACATACTGTTGCTTCCTTTTATTGGCCTCCAATGATAGGTGACTCAGACAGGTTTAGACATTGGTGATCAGGACAAATGCCACTGGTCTGTTTATTGCTTCTCGATATCTTCCTCTGACGTCATGTCCTACTTGCACATGAAACTGGGTGTACCCAGCACTGTACCTGATCTTCACAACCAGGCTAGATTAAAATCAGGCCCTGGTCTCTTCCAGAATTCCTGTCTTATAAAAATTGTCCTGGCTTAAAAAGAAGAAAGTACCTTCCTTTTTTTCTCATCCAGTTTCATGCTATTTGCCTTATGAAAAGATACAAAATCAAAACCTAGGTTTTGAGATTTTGCTTGGGATGGTAAGAGTTTACTATTTCCTCAGGAAAAACTGTATTAGTTATATATGCCTAAATGAGTTTTTTATAAGTCTGCATTCTGTTATCAGATAGGTAATTCCTTTTGTTATTTTCCTAAAGAACATCAACCAGGTACAATAAAAGCAGAAATGTCCACACTTTAGGTGGCCCACTCAACCAGCCATTAATATTTTGTTTAGGCAAGAACCAGTTGAGTCCACTAGGCCTCATTGCTCACAAAGCTCTGAGTGTGAGTGATTCCTGGAAACCAAATCTTGTATAATGGCCCCAGAACATGGTCCATCTGTAATCATGAAAGCTAGGTCTTACAAAGGTCTAACCTCATAGAAGTTGGCTAGGAGTCCAGTTCCTATTGGTGGATCCAGGTGTTGTCAGGACTTCATTCTCCCTTCGGGTTCAAAATTAAAAGAATATGCAGTCATTTCAGATTTCCAGTAACTTTCTGTTTCCTACAAAGTTAGAGTTTGACTGATAATCCTGTGGTGCTGATAGAAACACAGGGATAGATCACTGTCTCTTGCTTGGCTTTCTTGGCCAGGACAGAGATTTTGAAATAGCCTTCAGTGGTGGGGGTTGGGGGACATCCCTGGTCATAGGGCAAGGTGAAGCCCTGGGTAGAATTTGTGAATCTGTCCTCGTCAACACTGGCTCTGACTACTAAGTCAGGGATCAGCAAACTATGGCCATAGGCCAAATTCAGCCTGCCGCCTATTTTTTTTCTCCAATAAAATAGAGTTTTATTGGAACATGGCCAATGTGTGGAATGGCAAAGTTGACTAATTGTGACAAAGACCATATGTCCTACAAAGCCTAAAAATATTTGCTATCTGGCCCAGAAAAACTTTGCCAACCACTGCAGTAAGTTATTCACAGATTTAGAAGAGATTTGGTTGAAAAATATTCAGTTTGTCACTAACCTCTTTTGGGGGTCAAGACCAAACCCAAACAGGCCACTACTTGGCTTGAATGTGGCAGCTCTGCAATTTGGAGTCAGCCTTTCAAAGGCTGCTGGCAGTGAGACATAATGCTGGTCTGTGGTCGATGCTAACAGTTTTTTGTTTTGCAAATACTCATTATAAAATTAAGCTTATGCTTTTCAGAACTCATTGGAAATTATAAACTAGTTTTGGGTGCAATTTGGACTTGTGCTCTAGTGAAAAAAGACCTTATTGGAGGCTTTCTGAAAAACTTTTCTAGGACTCTTTTTTTTTTTTTTTAAATTCTTCTTACATGGAATGCTCGGCTGTCTCTTTTATATTTTTTTGAATTCTCTTGTCCCCTTGGGTCTTATTGTTCTCATGTATTTTTTTAAACTAGTGAGTCAGAGCCTTGCTACAATGAGAAAAACGTTTGGTCTCACAGGCCTTTGCTAGCGTGAGAGATGGCGTTGAGGTGCAAAGATGTCACTGGATGAACTAAATATAGGCCGAGCAAGGCACTCCCAGGCCCAGCCGTTTCTCTGTAGACGGAGGCCTGCTACGTGTCATAAGCCTTCCCCTTTCTTTGCCCTGTGCCTTTTGCACTGCTCTGAGGAATCTTTCTCCTCCGGGTAGGGCTGATGAAGCGTTCCTAAATTCCCTGAGGACACACAAAACTTCAGGAGCTGCATGAACTCTCCTCTGGAGGAAACAAGCTGGTCGTGGTGACCAGGCAGAGTGGAGAGCATCAGGACACTATGGTAGAACATGTTTTCTTCTCAGTTCTTAAACTAATTTGCTGTGCATCAGGGTGGCAGCACTTAGATGCTAAGTGTGGTGACACCATAGGGTGGAACTTTTAAATTTGCATCTTTGTACAAGTGAGCTGGACTATGTAGTTTACAGCTTAAACACTGGGAATATGCATTTCTAACCACATGCAAATACTAAGGGGATAAAGTCACTTGGGAAAGGGAGTGAACAGTACTATATTTACACTGAAAAGGGATTGTCCAGCTAATTTTAAACTTCCTTGCTTATTTGAAGTTGGTGGGCTTGAAGCTTTCTCAGTGGTCTATGTTGGAAGGAAGGATCCTGATTTCATGACCCTTGTTGTGACTGATCCCCTATGTCTCTAAGCACAGAGCCTAGACCCCATCCTTCTGGAGGGGAGATGCCACAGAGGGAGAACATGAATCTTTGCTTTGCCTCTGACTCACTGCGTGACCATGGAAAATTCTGATTACAAAACATGGAAAAGTCAAAAAGTTTTTCCCTTGAGAAACATCTCCTTGACAGTGTCTTCCCGCCATCTTACACACCCTATATTTCTAAAACTGCCTCCTTTGGCAGTTAAGAAAGCTGGGACCTCCAGAGCAGTGAAGAAGAGGGGAGCAGGCTGCAGACAGCTGGGGTAACCAACTTGGCTGCAAGCCTAGCCTCTATCATGGGTGGCTGTGTTGTTTAATGCAATCGCAGCTGCTCTAACAGATAAATTCTGAAATCTTGTAGGTCAGCTTTTACTCATGAAAAATGGGAGAGTGGGATGAGATAGGTGGGGATAGTGCCTTCATCTGCACAGTCTTTGGAGGACCCAAGCTGAGAGGTGCTCTGTCATTTCAACACATGGTTTTCATAGATGCCCTTAGTCTAGATATCCAGCCAACAGATGGAGGAACACCTGGGAGGTCTTTATGGCTCAGACCTGGAAATAGAGCACATAATTTCTTTCCAGATTCCAGTGCCAGATCTGAGTCACATGGTCACTGCAAGGAAGGCTGGGAAATGTGGTCTAACTCTGGGTCCAGGAGGAAGGGTAGAAGAGTTTTGTGCACAAACTAGCCAGTCTCGTGCACAAACTACACCTGGTGGAAAGGAGTCTTTAATGCCCTACCTGACTCCATGGAATTAACTCTGGAACCGACTAGGGCAAAGGTGTTGAATTTCTTCAGTTGGTTGAGGTTGAGGAATAAGGTATGTTTCACTACCTTATTATTTTTCTTTCCTTGAATCTAGCTGACATTGTGGTTGAATCTCCAAGGTATATTTCACTACAGATCTAAACCCACCTTGGTAATTCCATTTATTTATCTAGTCATACAACTTGGAAGAGCCAGGAACTACCTTGTGAATCTGCAGTTGCATGATTGATGAGAAAGTGTGGAATTATCAGACCTCTTGGTAGCCCTGTACAATTGCTCCACATCTATGAGTAATACCTCCCACAAGTGGAGCATTTCCTTGCACAGGATATGGAGATGCCTTGGATCTGCCCATCTTAGCTCAGTGAATCCATGTGACCACGGAATTTTAGGAAATCCCCTCCTCTTCATGGTGTCAGGGTCCCAGGGAAGAGCTGATATAGCTAGGCACCAGTCCTAGAATGGAAGTGGGAGGGAGTGCCTAAGAGACTGAGGACGGCCATTGACCACCTGTTTCCCTCCAGCTGGCTGGGTACACCAAAGTCAGAATAGTGAGCTACTTCAGAAATCGTGCAAGAGATCATAGCTTAGAGTTCCATCTTTGAACTAAATCTTGGAGGCACAGATTTATGGCAGGCAAAGTTGGAATATGTGGCTGATGGTTCATAGCCAGAGAAACTAGCTAATGTGATTTAAAATCTGCCAAAAATTCGGGATTTCCTCTTAGGTTTACGTGTAGTTTGTTCTTTTTATCACAAAGTTGTTGAAATTTTAGGACAACCAAAAAGATTTTATCCACCCTTCATTTGCTTCCAAACCCTAGAGCCCAAGCAATACTTGATATTACTCATATTACTGCTTTCCACCCTCAGTTATACCAGGGTGCTCAGCTCAGGACTAGCATTGTCCCTCAGGGGAGTGTGTGTGGAAAAGGACGGAGAGGATACCATGGCCTTTTAGGTGAGTCTCTGTAGGGTCAGGCCACCTGAGCAGATGTTGCCAGCAGTGCTCCGCCAATAACCCTTGGACCTTTCAGTATCTGCATCTCAGGGTACAAGGGCTTTTTTTTTTTTTTTTTTTTTTTTGGTGGGAGGAGTGGAAACTTCTCTGCCTCACTCTGCATAGGAGCAGGGCAGGCTGGAAGTGCCAACGAATTAATACCTGCCACTTCCCCCCCTCAGCCCCAGCAGCAGGCTTCAACCAAATTGGGCATTGGATATAAATACTGACTGTCTTGCCCTTGGGTTGGAAAATTCTCTAGTGTATACTGTACCATTTCCCTGAGTTTTCCCATGTACATAAGCTGATCATGGTAGCTGACTCTTACTAGCTGCCTTCTCTTCTTTGTATCACTTTCCTTGTTCCCATCCAGATAGATGTTCTTTGTTCTCAAATAAACAGTTTGCGTGTGAATTCTTGTCTTACGGTCTGCTTCTGGGAGAATGCAAATGAAGACTCTACTATTACAGAAAATAGCCTGGGTTGTATGAGAGGCTTATTCTGACCCTTTAAAAATAATGTTTTCCCAAGCAGATATTTTGGGATCATGATAGAATTTACTCCCAACCTTCCTTCCTTGTTAATCTCAATAGGTAGGTTTCCTGTTATATCTACTTTTTATTTTATTTGGAACCCAAAGAAAATTTATCTTCACATAAATTATGATAGTGGCTTAAAATATTTTTTTTTTGGTATTATCCTTAGTAAGAAATATGCTCTGTATTGCAACTCACTACACACATACACACACACACACACTCATAAAGGTGAAACAAGTCTTATTAAACTCATCCAAGGGATAAATTGGGAGTTTGAGATTTGCAGATACTACTATATATAAAATAGATATACAACAAGTTTATACTGTATAGCACAGGGAACTATATTCAATATCTTGTAGTAACCTATGAGAAGAATATGAAAACAAATATATGTATGTATATGTATGACTGAAACATTATGCTGCACACCAGAAATTGGCACAACATTGTAAACTGACTATACTTCAATTAAAAAAAAGAAAAAAAGTCATCCTATTTCCCTTGTTATCTGTGATCTACTTTGTTATTTCTAGTTTATCCTATCTTATCGCATCCCATCCCATCCTATTCTATTCTATTTTCATTTAAAAATGAAAACCATTACCCATTAAATCAATTTTACAATTCTATGAGGGGTCAGCACTCACAGTTTGAGAAACACTAGCTGAAGGAGACACATTTCAAAACAGATACTGGCATAACAGGATTGTTAAAAGGAGAAAGTTCAAGAAGAGGATTTGTAAAACTGTTATTTGTTGTCCCTCGGATAGCTGTGCAGCAAACTTTGTTGACAGAATCCACAATTTATTAACATTCTCTGTTCCTGGAAGAAAGGGAAAAAATCAACATATTGCAGGTACCAAGATTCTCCATGTGGGAATTTTTCCAGGTATCTGCATTCCAGTGAGAACAAGCACTGTGGGGTTAAATGGAACAAACGGCTAACTGGAGATTGGGAGGCTTTTGAAAGTTCAGAACAGCACTATTGGGCTTGCACTTGCTTTTAAGAATGGCTCCAGTGTTTTGGCTGGAAAAACCAGGAGCAGGGTGTACGCAAGCTGTGTGCTCATCATGATTTCACACATGTGTGGTTATCAACAGCCAGCTCTGTGATTCACTAGAGGCTTACTTGTGTGGGAGACTTAGAGGAAAGACAATGAAGGGAAATACTGAATTCCAAGGTTAAGCCCTATGACTGGAAAGAAGCAAGAGTTCAAACCTCTCAGCATTCAGGAGAGAACTCTTCAGAAGGGAGAGCAGTACTATTGTATTCTCTGACTTATTTTATAATTCTTTATCACTAACAGAGGGACACATGTGTGTACTGGTGTGTGTGTGTGTTTAGAGTGGATAACGGTGGATAGTTAACTTCTGAAATACTGGACTAAGGAATTTACACTCTAGAGATAGTCAACTAACATTGAAAAACCGTAACCTACAATCCTACTGTAACTTTATCTCCAATAAGCACAAGATGGTTTGTTAGTTAGCATTAGGGGTACTAGAATCTCCAATAAGCTTTATCTCCAATAACTTTAGATTTTTCATTGGTGAAAGAGTGGTGATCAAGTTATGTGGATTAGCTGGAAATATTGTACATATACTGCTGCCTTTGTGTGAACAACAGCAAGAATTTAGAGAGCACCTCACAGGGGCCTTCTTAGACCAGGTCTTCATTCAGGCTTTGTTCAACAGATCAACACAGGATCCTGTAGCTTGACTTCTGACCAGAAATTTAACCAAATTCTTCACCAGGACATTGATGCATCTGCCTTGAGTGACCATTTTATACATAGATAGTGTTTCTTGAGACTTCATTGCACACATCTCAGGTTGTCTAGTTCTTTTGGGGCCTCTTGTAATGAGTATTTGAACATGTGGCTTCTTGGATGTGAAATGTGCTTTCAGTATAGTGTATCACTTGGTAATGAGATTGTGGGGGAGGATAATTATAATTCTCACCCATTCATAGCTACTGGATGTGACTGATATCTGCCAGAATAACCTAAAACTCATGAGCAATTTTTGCTGAAGTCAGTTCCCTAGGTATGCTCACTTGATCTAAGAAAATTATTTGAGGGTTGAAGAGAAACAGTGATTTTTTAACACAGCCTAGTGAGTGTAACTGGGCTTATCTCCAGCTCATTGCTCACAGTTCTATGGAGGTAGAGGCTCTGACAAAGTGTGAGTCAAAAAGCCACTTCACTTTGGCCTCTATAAAAAAATGTGGAGTGGAAGGAAGCCCTGCTTTGAGACAGAGCCGTAAAGTTGATAGCAGCATGAGTTTTCTTCAAAACACAGGATGTGAGTAATATTACATTTCTTTCCTTTCTCTAAATAAATTTAGTATGGTCCAAACTCCCAGTTAGCCTGACTGGTGGAAAGGTCAAACCTTGTCATGATAAGGTCCTTCTTGGTGCCATTCAAATGGGCTGAGGGTCATTATATTTGGTCTCCAAAGATCACAGCTGATATAGTCAGTGTTCAGAGTTATACTATTTCTCAAGGTTAGGGGCTCTCTTGGGGCAATGGGGTCATTGCCAAAGCTGGGAGCCCAGTGCCCAGGGTCTAGCCTCCTTAAGAACTCTAGATGGCTGTTCCATTCTGAGGTCCTGTCACGTGTTGAGGCACTGCAAGGCATCAGAGGAGGGGCTCCCAGTGCTTGTGGAGTCCATAGCCCCTGCTGTTGCCCCAGTCTTGAAGGGTACTCTCCAAATTGCCTTCTGGTCTTGCCTTTTCCATTCCTTTCATTTCTGAGAGGATCTCACATAATCACTCTTCAAGGGGCCACTAGAAACACAATGTGAAATTTTCTCCTTGGAGGAATGTCTGGGAAAATAATATGCCAATACTAGTTTTTGCCTACAAAGAAAGATCCTACAGTGTAACCCTGTTGCACTGACAGCCACATCCAGCATTGTCAAGAGGTGAGTGAGAGGAATAGCTGCAGAATCGTCATGTGATGCTATCCAGCACGCAGGTTGTGACCTTATGAGATAGGAAGTGGCAGAGAAAAAAAAAGGAAATCAAGTTAAAGTGGAAGAAAGTAATTTGACCTTTCTTAGAGGGCACATGTATGTTTTTTCTTTGCAAGAAAATATTCAGTCGTTTGCTAATAGCACAAGCATCATTACTATGCTAGTCATTATTTTAAAATATTAGTAAATTCAAAATAAGTAACATTTTAGTGATAGTCTACATTTGTTTAGCATTATATATTTTCATGCATGTGATCTTATTTTCTGTTGGCCACATCCTGGGAAGTAGACATGGCAGATAGGATTTCCTCATTTTGCAAGTAAAAGAAGGCAAGTGCTTTTCATGTTAATTGAGCTCCAAAGGCTATCAGCCAGTGTACAGTTCAGTGGGGTTATAACCCAAGTAGATTGTTTTTCCACTTGACCACTCTGCCCTAAGCTGAGAGACTGGGAGTGAAAATATGGTTTGTAGAAGACTTATTCTTAAGCAAATCAGTTACTTTGAAGTGTACCTTTCAAATTAGCCACAAAAGGCTTTCCTCACAATATCCAGTGAATGACCAAATTCTCTCTTCCTTTAGATCACATATTTAACTCCAACTGAGCCAAGTAAATGAGTAGGTATTGAATACTCCCAGTACTCTGCACCTGAGAGCTGTTTAGAGGGACGTAATTTTAGGAAGGATTAGAGATGTGCAGTCATTCATTCCTTTAGAAACCTATATGGCAAACATCATCCTAGACTCCAGTGCTGCTCTGTACAACATGGTAGCCATGAACCACTAGTGGTGATTTAAATTTAAATTAAATGAAATTAAATACAACTTAAAAATTCAGTTCCTAGTCACACTAGCCACATTTCAAATGCTCAATAGCCACATGTGGCTAGTGGCTATGACTAGACAGTGCAGATACAGAGTTTTAAAGGGAGTAAGTTCCTGTAGGTACTTTCCATTTATTATACTGAAAATAGAGCATTTCTATACTCAAAGAAAATTCTATGGGATAGCCCTGTTCTATAGCTACAAAGATGTAAAGAGATTGGGCTGGGACCCTCCATTTTAAAAACTCATAATTATTGTATGCCTATAGCAGAACAGAATACATCATGGTAAGTTCTATAACAGAGTGCCAGTTCAGTTTAGCAGGTATTTATTGTCAGTCCTTATGCTAACTCTGTGGACATACAGATGGCTAAAAATTGGTCTCTGCCCCCTGATAGTTTATGGTTCAGTAGCGATATGAATAAAATGTCTCAAGAGGACCAGGGCAACTTTCTCTGACTGGGAAAGTTACAAGGGTAAACACAATTTTGCCTATTTTTTTTTTTTTTTGGTTTTCTCTGTCAATGTACATGCCTTGTTTCCTGAACAATACAGAAAATATTTTAATAACTGTATTATGTAATAAGCAATTATTATAATTTTGCACTGACATTCTCAAAGCACTGGGCTCCCTTTGCTCTATTTTACAAATGAGCCTGGACCATAGAGCAGGAAACGTGACAACTCCCAAATTCACTTGGCGACATTATTCATAAGGCTGGCAATTAGATCTCATGCCAACGACACTTCTCTTTGCACTCTGCTGCTTAAAACAGGGACAACCTTCCTCCTGTCTCCTCCTCTTCCCACCATGGGTCTGGTACAGAAGACATTTATGTTAAATAATTGTCCCATGATTCTAAGAGTGGCCATTGGTGATCTTTCATTGAAACTTCTGACAGCAGCTGTTTTGTGTCTCTTCTCCCTCTATTATGTCTCATATAAATTTGCCCAATTCACAAAATAGTTATGTCCTTTAGAATAAGATAATTCCTCATTTAATTTGAAAGCAGTAGATGAATATTAACTGTGTTTTCAAGACTTTTATGAAAGAGACATCTATTCACTGTCTGAATTATGGAGAGAGAGTTCTCCATTGCCCTCTAGGGTTGGTGCCAAGGATTTAACTTTCAGGTTCTTTCCTGACTGGCATTCATGTTAACTTTACAGAAGGAAATTGCCCAGAAGTGAAAGCAGAGCACTGTCGAGACCGAAGTCTATTTTAAGCTACTTTATTCCCTTATTTTAGTGACTTTTGGTAGTTCCTTCTTCTAGCTGTGCCTTTGTTTCCACTTTCACAACCAATACTGATGCAACATTTGTTGCCTTTGCTATGTTTTGAAATCTGTGCAATCTTAATTGTTAAAGAGAGACTGGTCTGCTTAAGCTTTCAGAAAATCTGAATTTATCTTTTGCTTCACCAGTCACTCGTTAAGTGACCTTGGGTAAGTCATATGTCCTTGGTGTTTTATCCTTGCCATCTGTAAAATGAGATTATGAGAACACCTCCTCTCCTATCTCATGGGAATATGGAGGAGACAGATGTGAAAGAGTTTGAAAGATAAGAGTTTTATAGGTATTTAGATTGTAATGGACATGTTTGCTAGTTTGCTGGTCTTATCCCTATTTCTGCTTAGCTTCCCCTTCTTTCCATAACCCCTTGAATGAGTAACCTTTCAAACCTGGTGCCATAGCTGCCACTGATTGGACTAGGATGAACTACAAATGTAGAAGAAGCCAATCTATAGTCTGAGGCAATAAGATATTCCCATTTACCATGAATAGAGACACAGAAATGGAAGTCAGAAAATGATATATCCTTGAAGTGAAAGATCAGTTATATTTTTGATATTTTGACTAATTCCATATTGATAAGTACAAAAAGAAATATGGTCTACAAAGACAGATAAGAGAATGGCTTGTATGTGTTAAGAAAAGCAGGTGAATGACCATGAGGCACTGAAAAGAGTAAGATAGGGTGATGGAATGAGGGGCTGTCTAAAACTTTCTAATTCCCATGAGGTCTGATTCTGTTTTAGTCAGGAAAACATTTTCATTCGAACCACAGTCTCATACAGTAGGCGGCATTATGACTTCTGGTTTAAGAAAACATAGTCAGTTATGTGGCTTAATCAAAGTCACATAGCTGTTTCTGAAGTTGGTTGAGGATCTGATTACAGTTTCTTACATCTAAGTTCAAAGTTTTTTTTCTGCTATAGAATGGCTTATTATTTGTATTCATTATTGTTCAAGGTTGAAGGTAAAATAAAAAGAACTAAAGAAATTGATCTAGTCCAATGTAGATACTGAAGGCTGGCATTTTATTTGTAAATTGCCTAAGCAATATTTGACATCATCCTATATATTTGTCCTAATGCCAGAAACCTTACTGTTAAATTTATTTCCTCCTCAGGAATATAAATGACATTCCTAGTTTTTCCTACTCATCTCACTCAAATTATTACTCATTTCTGTTATATTTGGAGTGTGAGAGTTTGCAGGCTATTGTATATTTATTCATGGTTTTGATAGGTATTTTCTGAGTTTGGTCATCTCATTTCAGCATGCATTTTCAAAAAACATTAAGACATATTTGAGTGATAATCACAAAAGCAAGCACTAGCCTTTCGTTTAAGAGCTAAATTGGTATAAAAGATGTATGTATTTCACCAAGGCAACCAAAGGTCTTCACATTTTCTTAGTGATGTAACTATTTAGTCATATTATGCTGAAAATTAATATAAAAGAAATTAAAGTGGAGCTTGTTTGTTTGAATTAAAGTGGTAGACATTTTTCCTCTCATCTCTACCCCAGCCCACCTATTAGGGGAGCTAGTCAGCACTTTTGGATTCTATAGTTTCTATATTCTACAGTTTTAAAGCCACAGCACTAAAACATAAAATTTGTTGTCAGTAATTTTTTATTTTACAAAAATCTATTTTCTCAGAGAAAGACAGCAAAACATTAATTTTATCTTGGAGTTACCTTCCAGTGCTTCACTGAGCTTCCTTGAGGTCAAAGGCATTTGTCCTACCCATCTTTGTCTTACTTTCTATTCCCTACTGCACCAAATAGTTACTCTATAAATGCCTGCTGAAGGAATAAAGTGAACAACTATGTGAACAGAACCTGGACTAGGGAATATATTATCTACATGGCCTCTAACAATTTACTGTTCTTTTTTCCCCCTTGAAGACACACAATACTATTGCAATATTGCCAAATAGTGCTCCACTTTTGCAATTTCTACCAAAAACATAGTGAGTTACTCCATAAAGAAGAGTTTTGGAGCTAATAGTCATGAGTGTTAGACTTGCTGGGTAACCTTGAGTAAATTATTAAACCCCTCTGAGCTTCTGTTTTCTGATCTGAAAACAGAGCAGTGGTATCCACTTGACCTAGATAATCACACATAAACCATAGGGCTGTTGTTTGAAGTGTTTATAAAATGTGTAGCATACTACTCAATGCAGTAGCATATGTGCTGAATAAATGAAAGCTATTTTTATTTTGAGGCCAATAGGAAAGGCAATGAAGAAAAGGACAAAATCACAGTGAAAATGCAAACTCAGTGTCAAGTCAAATTATATCTATCAATGTGAACATTGTGCTATGCATTTCACAGAGCACTTACTTTTATACAGTTGATAGGATTTTCTGTTTCCGAGTTGGCAGGTAACTATATCTTACCTTTTCTAAGAGGCTGTACAGTGTGATGAAGGGCTTAAGAAATATCGTCTCAAAAAGGACTTTAATGCTGAGAATAGTTATTACCTCATTACTAGTTGACATGATGTTAATACAAATGGAGAAGAGTAGGTTTCTTTGTTACCCATTCAGAGTGGCTCAGATGGGCAGCTGTTGCCTTTTTTAAAGGACTGCCTTCTTCCTGCTGTAGATACCCCCACCCTTTATGCCAGTTTTCACATGTTTTTCAGTTGTTCTGTTAAAGTACTAGGTAGATTATAATTTTTTTCCCTTTGACATATAAATTACTCAACTTTCTATAGCATCAAATCTCTCATTACATTTGATTTTATTCACTTTTCCATGTCTAACTCTTCCCACTCCTTTCTCATCACAATGAAAAAAAAGATCCTCTTATTTGTAACTTTCTAGCTCTTTGGAAGTTTTAGTGACTCATCATGTAGTGGAATTGATGAAGTCAACAGCTGCTGGAAAATCTTTTTTTTTCCTTAATAACTGTATCAACATGTGTTTGCTATTATTCAAGTAAGAAAATTATGTATACCAAATATTCATGGTGATCCTTGCTAAAATTTTCACTGGGGAAACTCGTATTTTTTAACATATCAAAGTGTTCAAATGGGTACAATAAAGTTTTGATGGGGAAACAAAAATCAAGGCGAAATAATGTAAAGTGGGAGAAGAAAAACAAATGGCAAATATGTTGATAATGTAATTTATTTCAGAATGGGTCAGGTGACCTTCTTCATGACACTATTAGTGGTAAAGCAGAAACCGGACATTTCATACCTTGATAGTCTCCAGGATGGTCTGACCATCCATTCATCCGTCTATCCATCCATTTATCCATCCATCCATCTAACAAATACTAATTGAAGATCTATTATGGTAAAAATCTCTGCTTCATGGAGTTTATATCCTAGGGGAGATAAAGACAAAAAAATTATAAAGACAAATAAAATAATTTCTCAATATGATACGTGCTATGAAGGAAATAGGCAAAAGGCTAAGACAGAGATTAAGAAGGGAGGATTTGCTTCTGATAGGGAAGACATGGAAGACCTCTCTGAGGAGTAATATTGAGGCTGAGATCTAAAGGATGAGAAGGAGGTAGCAAAGTAGAGGGGAAGGTATAGGAGCATTCCAGTCAGAGTGAACAGCTGTGCAAAGTCCTATGACCAGATAGGACTTAACATGATCTTGGGACCAAAAGAGCTGTATGTCTGGAGCACAGATAATGAGGAGGTGGTTGTATAAGGGAAGATGGAAGAGACTTGTAGGGTTTGGGTCATGTAAGACTTTGTAGGCCTTGGTAAAGAGATTAGATTTTATACTGAATACAGTGAGAAGCTACTGGAGGGTTTTAAGCTGTGTGTCTACTTATGTTTGACAGTTTGTGTTGCTGTATAGAAAAATGGCCAAATGAGTTAGATGGGGGGAGGGGCGAGAGTGGAAACAGAAAAACTAGCTAGGATAGTCCAGGGTTTAAATGATGGTAGCTTACACTGAGGTAGTGATAGTGGAGATAAGGCAGAAGTTCAAAAGCAAGATACATAGTGGAGATGGAACTGACAGAATACTATGAATTAATGATTAATGAGAACCTATCTTATGAAAAAATTGCTCAGTGACATGAGAAATCATGTCACAGAAAAGGAAACTCACATGAACAGTAAACATGTGAAAGAGATGCGCAACCTCATTGGTAATCAGAAAGTTATGCATCAAGAGATTCTATTTTATACCCATTTGATTAGCAAAATTTAGGAAGTGTGAAAGTTCCAAATGCTGGTGGGACCATAAATTATTATTGTTACTTTGAAAAGCCATTTATCATCTAGAAAAGATAGGATTATATCATATATCAGTACTGAAAAATTCAGTCTTAATGATAACACACAGAGGAACTTAGGCCCATGAGATCCCCCTCCCTTATGTGAAATGAACAAGTATGATTATAGCAGCACTACTGGCATCCCAAGAGGCAGCTGGAGAAATAGTAGTATGTTCACATAAGGAACTAATATATAGCAGTGAAAATGGATGAACTAGAACTATATTCAAAAATATGGATGAATCATAAATAATGTTAAGTAAAGAGAAAAACATTGTGTCAAAACAATCCATTTCATACTAAACTTTTTTTAAAAAGAAAAACATAAAAATAGCTAAAAATTAAGTTATTTTCTGCTTGGGAGTTTGTTTATAGCTAAATTTTTTTGAAAGGGCAAGAAAGTGATATACAAAATTTAGAATAATTACCTCATATGGGTGGGGGGAGATAGGAGACAAGGAACAAATGTATAGTTACAGGTTTATATTACTGTCCTTTGATGAGGCAATGAATTCACAGGTGCTAATTAATGATAACTAACAAAATAAGTAAAATCAAATTATAGACAGCCACACATAGACCAGTGGTAACATTGGCCTGTCACTACATCTATCCCTATGTCTGGGCACTGGAAGTAAAAAATTATTTAAAAAACCTATTTTGCTTACAAACACAGTTATAGCTAGGGTAATTTGATAGTGTTTAATGTCTATAGATAATTCTTTTGAGAAGTTTGGCTGTAAAAGAGACAATAGTTGATAGTTGGAGGATAATCTGAGGTCAAAGGAGGGATTTTTTTTTTTTTAAGTGAGAGAGATAGGCATGATATTTGTAGGCTGATGAGAACAATGCAGAATATAGGGAAAGACTGGTGGTTACAGGAGTGAGAATAGATAGCCAAGGAGCAAAAATCTTGGGAAAACAAAAAGGATGAGATTTAGACCATATGTGGATGGAATGGCTTTTAGTAGGAATGGGGAATCTTCCTCCATTTTAGCAGAAGGAAAAGAGAAGATGAACAAATATGAGTAGATTTGTTGTGCATTGTTGGAAAAGGAGAGTTTGCATTGATGGCAAATATTTTCTCCCATACAGTAGGTTGTCTTTTCATTTTGTGGGTGGTTTTCTTTGCTATGCAGAAGAGGATCTTTGTTAAAGTCACTTCACTGATTCTGTTTGAATTAGGTGCATAACATTGGCCAGGACCTCACATGCTGCCATGGTCAAGGCATGTTTTCACACTGTGTTCTAGAAATGGATTTGCTGGGTAAACACAAATACAAGACTGGGTTACTAAATAAGCAGCCTCAGTGCTTGCTTGAGAGCCCAGGGAAGAGAGGACTCTGTAAACTACATGAAAGGAATTTCAGGGTGAGAGAAATTAGAAGATCTTTTTTGCAAAAATTTTGTTTGGAAGCTGTGATGGTTAGTTCTATGTGGCAACTTCACTAGGGTGCCCAGATATTTGGTCAAACATTATTTTGAGTGTTTCCATGAGGATGGTCTCAGATGAGAGTTAACATTTAAATTGATAGACTTGCCCTATCTGATGTGTGTGGGCCTCATCCAATCAGTTGAAGGACTGAATAGAACAAAAAGGCTGATCCTTTCCTCAGTAAGAGAAAATTCCTCCTATCTGACTTCTTTTGAACTGAAACACTGGTTTTGTCCTGCCTTTGAACTCAAACTGAAACATCAGCTTTTCCTGGGTCTCAAGCCTACCAGCTTTTGGACTAGAACCTACACCATTGGCTCTCCTGGGTCTCTGGCTTGTTGACTTAACCTGCAGACCTTGAGACTTGTTAGCCTTCTTAAATTGTATGAATCAATTTCTTATAATAACTCTCTCATATATTTTTATATATATATTTCATATATATATTTCCTATTGGTTCTGCTTCTCTGAAGAACAGTGACTAATACAGAAGCTCTGAATGTAAACTTAGCCAAGGCCAAAATAAATATCTGAAAGGTGCTTCTTAGAATAATTCCAGTTAAGAAATGGCAAAAATTCGCTGCATTAACTCTGAATGTGTCATATACCAACAGAGAAAGTTAATATCTATCACACAAAGCTGTTGAGGGCTCAAATTAGATTACATATAATAAAACATTGGGTAAACTGCTAAACAAATATTTCTTAATTATAACTTTTATCAGACATTACTCATGAATGGCCTTAGAAGAAAGACACCACCTAAATGACTTTGTGATAGTTGAAAAGTGAAAGACCACCACTCCCCAAAACACACTACAAATATGAACACACACTATGTATATGCTCACACACACACACACACACACACAAACACAGAAATCAACATGTACATACTTGTTTTGGGAAAAAATAATAAAGCAGCCTATTGAACTGTTAAACATTTTTATTGTGCAGACTTATAACTTTACAGGACATGCAGGATAAAAAAGTGTAAAATATATCAGTAAGCATATAAAATTTGAGCAATCTTTTGGACCAGCACTTGATTTGCACAAGGGACTAAGCATCTATATAGAACAGACATGTCTTGGGATACACAGTTTACAGATTGAATCACAAAGCAATTTCCCAAGTGATTTTCCTCATATAAAGATAAAAATATCTTTACACTTAAAAGTTATGCAGTATAGTACATTTTCAGTTATGTACACAGTTTAAAAGTCAAACTATGTCCATGCCAGTGTCTGTTTTAAATGCAAAAAAATCTAAGTAGGTAACAGGTTGGCAATTAAAGTGTAAAGAAAACTGGAAGAGGCAAAAAAGAAAAAAAGCAGATTTTCAACAGGTGTATGAAAATAAAAATAAAAGCATAACTGAAGGTTAAAAATAAAGTCCTCTAGGGAAGAATCTTAGTATGAGCAGGAGAAATAAAAAGCTTTTGAATGTACCAGGCAGCTTTCTGTATGACTCAGGTTTACAGGTAAAATTCCTCAGTTTGAATGCAGAAGAAGAATTTGAATTTATTCCAGCAAAATTACCTCAATCTTTTATTACTGCCTCCTCCCCCATCTTCTCTCTGAGCAAAGTGATGCTTGAATTAGGTCCAAAGCTCCTGGCAGGGGGAGGGGCCATGTGTCACAGCATAACAGACAGTTGCAAGTGCTTTACTTTGAAGGGGTCACATTTGCAACAACTCTGACAGTCTCACACAATGGCCTCCATTTTATGAGCCCTTCCCCAGAGGCCCACTGATCAGCTGAAAAGGGAACACAATGTTCAGCCACTAAACCAACTCAGTGATGGATTAGTTTGGAGTCAGGAAAGCGTGATTATTCTTGAAAATAAACGAAGCTGAATAGACATGCTGACCTCATTCAGATGGTGAGAGGCAGGGAAAGTTGGCTTCCACTCCTGCCAGCCCAGAGAGGGCTTGGCCCCATTTATCCACCTTAATTCTTTCCATGGGGCTGATGTGGACCATACTCGATTTTGATAAAGATGTTGTGTGATCAAGTGCAGACATGAACTTCATCTAATTCTGTATCTCAGAGTCAGAAACAAGTGTGAAGAGCTAGGTAATCGATTTTCCTAATTTTGGTCTTCAGGGAGGATGCTGACCTAATGAAGGTTGACAAATTGGTCCCTAATCGAAAAGGAAAACTTGAATAGGAAGGCACTTAGGTGTCATCATCTATATAAAAAATATTCAGGCATAGAAAGTATCACAGGTTAAAATTTCAAGAGGGTAAGGCATTAGTTGGATCATGTGCAGACTATATTTTCCAACTTGGTAAATATCATTAGATTCCATTGGACCATTAAAGTGAATGGCAGCAATTCAGAAAGAAGAAATTTGCTTAAAACTGCCCATATACCTGTACACTCAATGACCATAGCCTGAAATTCTTCCCTTACCATAAAATGATCAACATTTTGGACTAGGCAGTTGAGGTTGTTAGCTCTCTTTTTTCCTTCTCAGTTCTTCATATTTCCCTCAAATAGTTTTTCAACAATAGGTTCATATCTCAGCCAATAAAACAATGATCCAAATGCAAATACAAATATCAGGAAAATATTTTAAAAGGGTTTTAAAAATTCAGACCACAAAAAAAATAGATGAAATAGCTCAGAAGAGACAAATAATTATTATAAAAACTGAGAGTGATTTCTTTGTTCTGAACCAAGAAAATTCATTCATATATTGTTGCTGTACTAACAACTTGAAACTTGAAATTGGCACCAAGAAAGTTAAAAGGGGAAAAAAAAAGAATCATTATACTTCTATCTTTGAAATGTCACTTATATTTCTTTCTGCATGTTGATGCGGATATTGCTGAATATTTTGCCGATAGCCTCAAAGAGTGGGTCACAGAAGGTGTGGACGTAGATGGAATAGACACGGCTGATGCACTGAATCTCAATCAGGAAACTCTTAATGCACGGTACAACCGCCCAGATGTGCAAGAAAGAGAGAATGGCGAAGTAAATGCCCCAGATGAGTGCCATTGGGATGCCAAAGAGGGCAGACAGCAAACGGTAAAACCAGTACTTCGTCACAGTGAAGGTGGTGAAGCTGGCCTTCCAGATGCCATCGAAACTGTGTGTCCCTTCTGGTTCCGCAATCACATCTTCAAAATCAATCTAAAAAGAAGTGACAGAACATGATCTTGAAATAGAAGAAAAAGCAAAAAAAAATACTGAGTATACATAAATATGTATTAGCTTTTATGTACAGGTTCTGTGTGAGATGCTTAAAGACACCCAGCAGCATTAACATCCCTTCAAACTTGTGGAAAATGCAGAGATTTGGGCCCCACCCAGACTTTATTCCATCTCTAGGGGTGGAATCAAAGGGAATTTCTGATATGTTCTCCAGGTGTTGCTTTTCCACATGAAAGGTTGAGAACTGCTGCTCTAGGGGAAACCAAATGGATATGATAAAATTCCTGCCTTCAAGTAAAACCTGGCAGCAGCATACAAAGGCACTCAGTAAAATGCAAATCACCTAACTTAATTGCACTCCAAGACAACCGTACAATGTTAAGGGGTAGTCAGTTCATCAGTTCATAATTGATTATCGACTCTTTAAACAATCAACTGATAGAATGTCTTCAGGAATTAGATCATTGTGAGCTCTGAGGATTCAAGAAGTCTTCATGGGGTGATGGGACTTGAGCATGGAAAATGGGATATGATTTGGAAAGGAAGGAAGAAGGGACCTTGGAAAGGCTGTGAGCAAGGCCCCAGGAAAAAGAAAGGATGATATAATGAATGTCACAGGCAGATAGACCTGTCTGGCCACTGTGGGAAAGATAGGTTGAGGCGAGGCTAAATTTTATTTTACATACAGTGGGTGTCTATTGAAAATGCTAGAGCAGAGGAATGTAGCCACGATCAATGCAGTCATTTATCAACATGAATTTGAAAGCAGTGTGCAGGCTGGGGAAAGAAAAAAGAGACTCAAGGCAGAGAGAATCTTGTTGTATCCCTAATTTGAGATTATAGGGCCAAAACTGGAATAGTGGCCATGAAAAAGAAAAAAGAAAAGAAAAGAATGAATTTCAGGGATGTTAAAGGAAGAATCCACAGGTCTTGGATACCGCTAGTACAACCTTTTAAAACACATAAGTAAATGTTTTCTCCTGAGTCTAGATCTAAATAGGCAAAGAAAAAATTAGAACAATAAATTTAACTTCATTTAGATAATTGTGGACATACTATTTTTATATATTACATATTCTTAGGACATTGGACAATAAATTAGAAAAGCAGAATGTTCTATAAAATAAGTCTTAACTATGGTGAGCATCATGTACTTTTTCCAAAAGAAGTTTTATTGTGTTGAATCAGAAGTGGCTCTTCGGCACTGAGAGGCTCCGTAGAATCACCCAAGTTCTCATTCCCTAATCCTGAACTTGGCTGGATTGCTGCTAGCAGTCAGCAACTTGTTTGGCCAATCAGATCAATCTTTTAATGAAGTTTCTGTGCAATTTACTTGTCTACTGTGGGGTTTTGCTCTGATACTGCATTTTCCCAAAACCTTTTTTTAAAAAGGGCTGTGGTTTTCCTTCATTCAACTGAAAGATACCCAAAGAATTTTATTTTTTAAAGATGACCTTATTTTGAAAGAGGATTTGGTGAAGTCAGAATGAATGCACTAGAGCAAATATTCTTAATCTTGGTCAAAGGATGGTCAAAGAATGGGCAAAGGCGGTCCATGAATGCCCTGAAATGGGTACATATACTTTGAGTGTACAATAGGAAAGAATCCATCACTTTTATTAGAAAATAAAGAACCTATTAACAAAGGAGGTTGGTAAGCACTTTATGGGAGCAGTGGATTCGTATCTCGTTATAGAACAGACTTTAAGCATGTCTGCCTAGGGATTCTTTTCCAAGGGAAGGGATGGTTACTAACATTTGTTGACTGGCTATTTGATCATAATGATCAAACACTGTTCTTATTTGACTCACAGCAACTCTGTAATTTATTATTCCCATTTCATAGGAAAAATGTGAGGTTTAAAAATCTTAATAAGTTGTCCAGGTAAAATAAGAGGTGAATTTGAAGTTCCAATCTAGTTTGAAAGATATTGACTCTTCAGCACCACATTGGTTAAAAAATATTTTTCAAATTTTCTCTAAGACAGTTGTAGTATTTCATAATTAAAAGGCACATTAACAAAAAAAGAGTTTACTACATTTAACTCTCTGAGCAACAATAAGAATTCCCACAGCATGGTCTCTGAGTGTTGTGATAAGGTCATACACATCATGTAAAGAGTTGGTCCATAGTGAAGATCTATGAACATATCCATGTGTGTGAGATTTCTTGATAATAACTTAATTTTTCTAAACATAAATATAAATTTTTTTTCAATGAACATATTAGAAATTCTTAAGCTTTATTTTAAGTCGCTTAGAAATTTTCAGAGTGGCTGCTTTTTCAGTACTTTCCAGAAACTGCAATGAGCATAATTTGTCCTCAAATATCCAAATGAATTTAGAAGCAAGTCTCCAGGGGTGGACAGCAACATGACAAAAATAACATGTATGTAAATATATTCAGTTAATTGCTGCTTAAGTCTTGAAAATTTAATGTGGCTTAAAAGAATATTAAAAGTAGAGCCAATTAGATGCAGCTGAGAAAAAGAAAGTAAGGCAGGTTAAGGAAACACAATGAAGCCAGAAATAATGTTTAATTTCTCTCTAACTCCATTTCTGCAACAGTAATAGTAATAGGTTTCTGTGAGGAGTACATGAGAAAATTTATGCAAAGTGGTGCTTAGCATGTGTATAGAACATTGCAATATAGTGAATGCTCAATAAACAACATTTAAAAATTCCTTGCTCTGGGCGATTGAGCTTTTTAATAGGCAACTGCAATAAGAGAAACTATCAGTTGCAAAGTATATGGTGGCTATGAATTCAAACCCCAGCAGTGCTTCAAAGGAATGGACTTGGTAATCATCTTTACCACAACCCTCTGAGATGCATGTTATTATTTTCATTTTACATATGAGGCTACTGTGGGAGGTTAGAAATTACCCAAAGTGACACAGATTCTAAGTGGTAATGCTGAAACTTGTCCTACTTCAAATCTGACTTCTTTTTGCTTATGGATCCCCGGGACACAAGCCCTTCTAAGAGTTTTATTTGCTTTTCACCCAGATAGATGTGCTTCCTAAAACATTCACATGTTGATTATTAAAGGAATTACTCTTGTTAATGTTTCCATTTTAAGTAAGGACATCTAGTAACTAGGATGTTTTGCATTTTTGGGTACTGATTGTATTTTCATGGCCCTGCACAGTATGTTCTCACAATCCTGGGCACCTAGCCAAGGACTGTCTCTCTAATTGGCAGATAAGGAAACTGAGGCACGACTTAAATGGACCAGACATTCTCAAGGTCCCAAGTGAATCAGTAGAAAAGCTGAAATTAGAACTCTAGCTTCCTGGTTCCCAGGCGTGGGTCTAGCCCTGCACTCCACACTCTTTCCCTAGGAATTTACATCTTCTCTACCCACCCCATTCATATCTCTAGGTCTCCTGTTAAGTCTCTAGTTATCTTCTAAGACATAGACTTGAAATGTTTCTCTGTGTGAGATTAGGGGAAATGTCCTTTTCTCAACATGGCAATAGACGTTGCTGTACATCTATCTAGGGTAGAGAAAATTGGAGGGAATATTTTGAAAAATATCCTCATTGTACACTTTGACATGTATACATTAATGCACTGAACCTAACAAAGTTCTGCGAGTAATCAGTCATTCCATTTAAAGGCAGTTCACAATTCCATCAATTAAATCGTTGCTGTAGCAGATTCATAGATACTTAAAGCTGAAGGGGTCCTTAAAGAAAGGAAGTCCCATTTGAGATAGAGAAATTGATGGGCAAAGCTGTTGAATGACTGGATTAAGGATATTTTCCCACTTAATGGCAGGCATAGGATGGGAATCCAGGCTTAGAAACTCTCCCAGTCTCTTCCACTACTGTCTGCTACCACCACATATCCTCAATCATCTGGATGCTACATTCTGTAGCCAATGCAAAAGACTTGTACGTGTATTTGAACATCATTGAATGAATGATAATGCCTGTTTCTGATGATCCCCAGTGTGCTCATCGTTCAAATGTATCATTGGTTTGATTTATCCCTCATCAAAGCTGTCATTCTGGAGTCCCATTTCCTCTGGGACACAGTCCTCTTACCCCTCCATAGGTGGGCAGGTCTTGCTCAGAGCAGAACTTTATCTGCTCACTTAGATTTGGAGCAGAATAGGAATTAGAGATTTGCTTTTAAATGAACACAGAAACCAAGACATGCAGGTGCCATTTAGTTTCTTAGAATGGGATGCCTCGGATGAGGATGAGCTGCTCCTCCAAAGAATTGATTTTCTGGTCTGTAATCTATGGAACAAGTTGCCCTTCTGGCAAGAATCATTATGCAGATGTCAAGATCAAAGGCATAAATATGCTTCAGTGATATTTCTGTGCCGTAATAGATGCTTTATAAGGAGTCAACAGTTTATATTACTAGATTTTTGTAAATGGCATTAAATACTTTTGTGCAACATTGACTTATGATGCTATAATTTTGGAAACATAAGTTGACAAAAATCTAGCAGCAGATGTCAAGAAAAGCAATCTGTCTTGTGTTTTGATAGTTGGCTAAAGCAGTAAATATCAGATTTCATATTGTTAAATGTATGTTATGGCAATATTTAAAAACATTTTATATGTAAACAGGATTTTAAAAAATGGGTCATTTTTTGTCTCAAAATCTGGACATTTTATTTCTGAATAAGAAATTTTCAAGAAGGAAACTTTAAGTATATTTGGGATTTAATAAACAATGATGCTTACATATTCTGTTTATATGGGAAAATACCTTTTTAGATTTTTGTGAAAACTGAAACAAAATTGTGAAATTGTGATTGTATCAGATATATGGAACACATAAACAATAACAAAGAAGATGTTTACAGAAGACTTGTGTGTTGCCTGTCCGACATCCACGGCTCCACTTCTCTGCCAACAGACTCTTCATTTATTCAGGTCATGGAAATAATCCTTCTATCTCAGAAATAAGTTATAGTTGGTTTAGACTAGTCATGGTAATCTTAGTCTCCTTGATGAGTGACTGGTTTAGAGCAGACATGTGACCCAGTTCTGGCCAATGAGATCTAAGTAGAAGTCTGCTGGGCAGGACTTCCAGGAAAACCTTAGTTTCCTTATGAAAAGAAACAGAAGCTTATGGTGTGGCCCTTTGCTCCTTTCATTCTACTTAGAATATGTTGTGTTGCCTTAATGTAGAGAAGTCATCTTGTGACCATAAGATGACATGCATAATTAAAAGGCCAAGAGAATAGAAGATGCTGCTTTTGCTATTACCAAACTACTGAAACAATGCCAGGAGCTCTCTGCCTCTAGACTTCTATGTAACACACATATATAGAAGCCACAGCTGTTCAGATTTTCAGTTACCTATAGCAGAATGTGTTCTTAAGTGATACAGTAACTAACACTCTTTTTCTGTTGGTTGGCATAGTAGGTATACAACTCCTCATTTAGAAATCTGTTCAGTTAATAACCTCACCATATCTTGCCAACACTACTAGACTATTTCCAGAATATGCTCCCTAAGCTGTATCAGAAAATGTTTGCTTTACATTAACATTTAGTTTTACAAAACATAAGTAGGTTGATAAATTGACTATGAAAAAAAACCAAATTGATGCATTCTGTGGTGGACAGCACATCTAAGGTGGCCCCCAGTGATTCCTCTTCCCCCATTTCTCTGTATTCATGTCTTTGTGTAACACCCTCCCTTTGAGTGTGGTCTAGACTTACTGATTTGCTTCTAAATAGTAAAACATGGCAAAAGTGATAGTGTGGTCACTTCCAAGATTAAGTTACAAAAGACCATGACACCATCTTTCTTTCTTTCTTGCTTCTTGTTTGCTTGCTCTGCTGGAAGCCAGCTGCCATATTGTGAGTTGTCCTATGAGGAGATCTATGTGGAAGGAACTGAGGGAGGACTCTGGCCAACAGCCCTGGAGACATTAAGTCCTCAATCCAACAGCCTAGGAGAACTGAATCCCACCATTGGTCACGTGAATGAGCTTGGAAGTAGGTCTTCTCCCATTTGGAACTTGAGATGACTCCAGCCTTGACACCTGGATTGCAGCCTGTGAGAGGCCCTGGGCATGAACCACTCAGTTGAGTCACACATGGATTTCTGACACACTGTAGAATGATAGATAACTTGTTGTTTTAAGCCACTAAAGTTTGGGGTTATTGGTTATGCAGCTGTAGATAACAAACACAGTTTCAAAACAAACCACCTTCATTTTGATTATCATTTCTTATTTTCCATTATATTGCTCTTTTTCTGTTAGATAATTCAGTTTTCATGCTTACAGAAAAATGTATACAATGAAAGTATATAAATATCCTGGAATTTGGTCCTAGAGGAAAGTCCAGAAATATATGAGAAGGAAATACAGCATTTTCAACTTCCTACAATTCATATCAAAGTGAATATTAGACAAGTTTTAGGCTATTGATAGAGCTATCAGCTCCGTATCCCTTAAGTGCTTGGATTTATACCCAGATATGCATGAAAGACTAAGCATCAGCTCTATCTAGAAGATCTACCACCATATCTGGACTTTTGAATATAATGTCCTGAATGCTACACAGGGGTCCTTAGTCCCCTGGCATTTTCAGCAAGGGCAATGTGGCAAAGGCATCAACTGGAGGGAAAATGCTTGTTAAAATGCAGATGCTCAGGCCCATTTCAGACCCAGGTCATACTCTCCGGAGTGGGAATCTTAAGCACAAGATGAAATTAGAAAATGCTAAATCCTTTTGGATTTAGTGACAGCTTCTTTTTGTCCCTGACACTCTTTCCCTTCTGTGCCTGGAAACCCTAGTCTGCTTCCTGCTTATTTCTGTGAGTTCCTCATGTGCCGGCTGGCATCTGGAAGTTGGTGGATAATGAATGAATGGAAATTCTCTTGAAAAGCTTTTCCTAATTTAAACCTATAAATATTTATTATTGGATAAGGATGAATGACTGTTATTTATTATGAAAAACACAAAAACTGACAAAAGAAATCCTGATTTATTTTTCATGATTCTAAACCAAGTATAAGCAAATTCATGTTTTAAAAAATCAAATACATACTTCTAAAATGCTAACACATGAACCAAACATAGACATACAGAAAAAGGGTTGACACTAATTTCAAACACCCTTCACTGTTCTCACACATATTTCCAACATGTCGAGCAGCCTTTGAAGTCAATGGAATAAATGTTTTGCATGAGTGTGTGGGTGTAGAGAGGGTTTAGAACTAACACAGTTAAATGTTACCAGAACACAGGAACTATGTTCTAATGCCCATGTGTTTTCTCATGGGCAAGGGCAAATACCCATTTGTTTACTGGGCTGAACTGGCACCATTGCAGGAGAAAGAGCTGCAGTGTTCTTGCAGCCCTGACCTAAAACAGGAGGCCTGGATTGTATTGTTAATGTTTGTGATTTCTTGCATTTCCAGAGGTTCTACACACAGCCCTAGGAAAAACATAAACCCAGGGTGGGAACATTGACATGTTCTTGGGCTGCCTTGAGATTACAGGGCCTAGGCAACTTCACCTCTGGGAGAGCACAGGATTGCCTCCGTGCCTGAAGGGAGAAGGCTGCATTACTAATTAGGGTTTGAATTTGGAAGAGGATAAGATAGAAAGTTGGGTATTTATCTACCTCTGTGAGTGAGAAAAGAGGGCTGGGTATAGAGAGAGGGATGTGGAGGGGACCTGCATTCCTTGTTCTGGGCCTCTAGCTAGGACCCTTGAGTCTCTTCCTTTGGACTGACCTACCTGTTGCTGCTTCTCAGACATTATAGAGGCCTCAGAATAATGATATTTATAGTGTCCTATTTCACTCATCTGCTTCTTTTAAAAAATGGTGAAGTTCTGGGTTATCTTTATAAGAAGAATGGACATTTAGCATGCTTCCCTATCTTGGCTATTGTATATAGTGCTGCTATGAACATTGGGGTGCATGTATCTTTTCAAATTAGAGTTCCCTCTGGATATATGCCCAGGGGTGGGATTGCTGGATCATATGGTAATTTTAGTTTTTAGAGGAATCTCCGTACTGCTTTTCATAATGGCTGCACCAAACTACATTCTTACCAGCATTGTAGGAGGGTTCTCAGATGACTGGATAAAGAAGTTGTGTATATTTATACAACAGAATACTACTCAGCCATAAAAAATAATAAAATAATGCCATCTGTAGCAACATGGATGGACCTAGAGATAGTCATTCTAAGTGAAGTAAGCGAGAAAGAGAAAGAAAAATAGCATTATCATTCATATATGGAATCTAAAAAAAGAAGACACTAATGAACTCATCTACAAAACAGAAACAGACTCTTATTGTTACTAGGGAAAAGGGAGTGGGAAGAGATAAATTTGGGAGTTTGAGATTTGCAAATGTTAGCCACTGTAAATAAAAATAGATAATAAGATTTCTTCTGTATAGCACAGGGAACTATATTCAATATCTTGTAATAACCTTTAATGAAAAACAATATGAAAACATATATATATATATAACTGGGACATTGTGCTGTGCACCAGAAATTGACACATTATAAGTGACTATACTTCAATTAAAAAAAAAGGATTGGAAAACAGTCTTTTATTTCCCTGATAAAGAAAGGTCACTTAATAAATGACTGGACCAAACCAGTACTTAGGGCAGGTCTGTGTCTGTTGCACTCATCGTGGTATCCTCCACAATACCTAGTAGTACTATGCACACAGTAATTAGCAAATATTTCTTCAATATGTATATTTTAAAGGAACTATAAATGTTAATTGAAAGGATGTAGGCATGTGTATACTAACCATCATATGATCTACTATGAATTCTTTACCTGATATCACAAGTGCACTGTTATTTATTGATTTTTTTTTTTTTTGGTATCCCATTTCATTCAAAATGATGTTCTTTTTCATCATAGCTTTATAATATCGTGATCTGATCAAAATGAAGTAGAGGGTTGGTTATCATTTAGATTACCTGGAAAGCATGCAAAGCCCAGAGGGGCAATTCAAACTCAGAAGTCTTTACACTTAAGGAAAAATGATTTAGAAAATATTGATTAAACATGTTGTTTCTTGGTTGGGTTTTGCCCCAATTATCTGAATAACTGTAATTGTGTAGATCTGGCCCCAAAACAGGGGGTACATATGGGAGTATGTTAAGGAGAGGGAGAAGGGTAGAAGAAGCAGCAGCCTGGCCCAGCATTTTGGGGGATCAGCAGAGCACACCAGTGAGGAAGAGATAGGATGAGGAGAGAGAATTTGTTCTTTGGTGTCTCTAGCCTCCAATTTTCCCCGTGTTTGTGTGTGTGTGTGTTTGTGTGTGTGTGTGTGTGTTTTCCCAGTGCAGGAGGCCCACAAGTAATCTGTACTTCAGAATGAATTTAGATGACTGTTTTTTATTTTCTGGCAGGGGTCTAGGGGCATGTACAGAGCAAGGCAGAGCATCATTGGCAATTGCCCTTTATTGCATATTTAATGGACCTTGAGTATGAGTGTGGCAGATGTATTCTGAGGCAGGAGACATTTATAGAGGCCTTGGAATAGCAATGACTTTAAGTTATAAAGCACTATGTGCCTCAATGGATTCATCACATCCTGTATCCAGGTATTATTATTTCCCCCATTACAGACTAGGAGACTGAGCCTCACGGAGGTTGTAATCAGTGACTGGACCAAACGCAGGACTTAGGTCTCTTGGATCCTCCATCACACCATTCTCTTTAACTCCACACCAAAATCCTTGTTACATTTGTGCAACCCAGCTCATTCAGACAGAGTCACATAGGGATTCTTAATTCACATGCTCTCGTCGCTCTCCCTTGCCTGCACCCATACTTCCCATCCAAACCAACAGAAAATACTGCCCTGACTTAGCAAATAACCATTTCCACCAAGACAGGGCATGTAACCCAAGCCAGAGGATGTGGCTAGCTTCCTGCTGTCAAACCTTCACATTCAGCATTACCCTCACTCCCCAGCAACCAAGCTCCTTTGTGGTCAGGACCCCCTGCGTCATTTGACCATTGGTTACCAGGGTCCTCATTGCCATGTCACCTCTCTGTGGCTTTTCCTGGTTTACCATAATGTTGTACCTTTTTCTATTTCATTCCTATAAGGCCAGTGGTTCTCAAACATTAGTACACTCGAGAATCTCCTGGGGATATTTGTTAAAATGCAGATTTCTAGGCCCTGAGATTCTGAATCAGTGGTCTGAGGGTAGGGTCCAGGCATCTGTACCTTCTCCCTCATTTTGATGCAAGTGGTGTAGGGAAGATGCTTTGAGAAATAAAAGCTGTCTTAGGCTATCTCCGCTGTATCTGCTAGGTGAGAGGATCTGAAAAATCTGACACTCTGATCTGAATGGGCATGACAGTAAGTCAATTACTGTGTTGTTCCCTACTTTTGAAAGGCAGTATGGTACCCTGGTTGATAGCATAGGGGCTGCTCTGAATCTCAGCTTTGCTGTGTTATCTCACATAAGATTCTAAACCTCTCTGTGCCTTAGTTTCTTACCTGTAAAATGTAGGTATAATAGTACCTACTTCAAATGACTTAACTTATACAAAATGTTTAGGATGGTTCCTGGAGCAATGGGCAGTAATAGTACATCAGGAGCTTCTGGTCCAAGCACCCAGACCAAGAGAAGTGCAGAAGTGTCAGGGATTTCAGTAACAGTATTGGGAGAGTGGAGGAGCTATTTTGGAAGAGGAGAACCTCTTGGCATTCCTGAAATCGCTTTGTGCAGGTGGATACTTATTTTGCGTTCTGTCATTAAGCAAACAAGAAGGATTAGCTCATCACTAGCATGTGCATCAGCCTTCTGGAGTTTATTATAAACATGAGGCATACAGCAACCAAATATGCACTGGGGGAGAAGATGCCCCAACTGACTCAGTGCCTTAGGTGTGTCCAAAAGTGGCACCAACACCAAGTAGACAGGGCTCTCTTTGCTTTAGATTAATTCTTTTTTTCCTTTCCTTTTGCCTGAAGGCAACTGGGAGTTTTCTCCATCTTTTGCTTTTCTTAGGAGAGGGTATGAAATACCCTTGGGTTTGTAATACACTTTGAAAATTTAAGTTACATTTCCCTGTTTTGATAACAAAAATACACATTTCTAATTTACATCCTATTACGCATTGAGTTGTGTTCCCCTCAAAAATGTATGTTGATTTTGTAATCCCCAGTACTTCAGAATGTAACCTTATTTGGAGATAGGGGCTTGTAGATGTAATTAGGATGAGGTCACAGTGATATAGAGTGGGCTCCCTATCTGAAATGGCTGGCATTCTTAAAAGATGGAAATGTGAAGACACAGGAAGAAGTCCATGTGATTGTAGTTTTGCAGCTGCAAGCCAAGGAATGCCAAAGATTGCCAGAAAACCCCGCAGAAGCTATAGGGAGAGACAAGGAAGAATTCCCCTGCAGGTTTCAGAGGCAGCATGGCCCTGCTGACAACTTTATTTTGGACATCTAGCCTCCAGAACCATGAGACTATAAATTTCTATTGCTTGAAATCACCTAGTTTGTGATACTTTTGAAGTCATTTCCTTGGAAACAAATATACATCCTTTTGAAATTGCTTAAAACTGTCCTCGATGATGAGATGATTTGGGCATTCCAGAGCATTTTCATACCTCCTCAAGTAGGCTGTTCATCCTTTCTTCTGCGGATCCCAGACAGGAACCTAAAACCATGCTTGGTACATCTAAGACCAGCTGGCCGTGAGCCTTCTTCAGGAATCTGGAACCATCTCTCCTGTTCGCAGGGCTTCACATTTTCATTATTATGAAAAGTGCCTAATTCTGGGTGGCTTAGTAAAGCAGGCTGCATATCTTTTGATTCCTTTCTTTTAATCTGCAAGCATCTGGTATTGATTTGGTGGCATTTGATGATGTTGAGTGTTAGCAAACAAGGGACGTGGAACAGTGAACAGTGTAAAAATAGGCCAAGCAAGGGCCAGTGATAGGAACACTGCAACTGGAGCACTGAACTTGAAAAGGCAGGAGTCATACCTTGGGGGCACTTATGTTTGTCTTCCTTGAAGAGAAATAACTACAGTCCTTCAAAGTGTTGGAAGGTCACTTCTCAAATAGAAAGGTTTGTTTAATGCCTGGAAATCTTATTTTATCCAAACATGCAATCAAAAGGATTTATCCAGAGGCCTCACTCGCTCACGAAAATGCTGTGTTTATACTTAGGAGTTTGTTATTCTTTAAACTTCTGGGCGTGTCGTGGGACAAATATGAATGATGACTACACTAAAGAAAATAAAAGCTCTTTCCATTCTATCAAAGACATAAGAAACGGAAATGTCTTTACCGTTTTCAAGCTACCCATTGGTTCACATAGACATTTGTTTGAACCGAGCTTTTTAAACACCCTTAACTTCTTTTCAGTTTCTACAACTCACTTCCTGATGGCAGAGGTTGTTTCCTACCATTCAGTTAAGTCAAACTAGGGTTACTAATAGCTTTCGCCTTACCTCATGGCTGGAATATTTTTCTCTCCAGTGCTTCAAGTCTGTTTATTAAACAAATAGAAAATGAATGAAATAAATCTCTGCAGGTTTGAACATTGCTTGGCTAGGGAGGAAAGGGATCTGCACTAGGGTCCTTGTTAAGGTCTAAACAAGGGTATTCACAGTCCACTATGTGGCTTGCAAGACATAGTCCCCAACCTCTACCACAAGGTTTCTCCATCTGGGCACTCTTGGAATTTTGGGCCAGATAATTCTTTATTATTGGGGTGAGGGTTGGGGTGCTGCCTGGGCACCGTAGCAGTGATTATCAACTACCCTGTCCTCTACCCACTAGATGCTAGTAGCACCCTCCTAAACTGTGACAACTAAAAATGTCATCAAACATTGCTAAATGTCCCCTGGAAGGGGGAGTGAAAATTAGCCCTGGTTGAAAACTGCTGCTCTAGAAAATCAGATAATGATGAGACAAAAGTCTAACTTTAGGGATATTTATAGCTTAGAATGCTTGCATATTCATTGCAGGCATTTTGGTTTACAGTATTGTAGCCTTGTGAGTTCATTCATTCATTTAGTAGTTTGAAGTACCTATTTCTGAGGGTGGAATAAGTGAAATGAGGAAACAGAGGCAACATAGGGTCAATGAGCTGGCTACGGGTCATTGAAAAGGGGACAGTGCAAATAAAATAGAGAGTGGCCTCTGGCTGTTCAAGCTTGCTCAGGAGTCATTATCAAGGAGGGGTGATGTCTTTCTGTGATACAGTCCTTAACCTTTAAGGTAGTAAGGGAAGTCACTTTCTTGCCCCTCCCCACATCACTAACCTCTTGAATTTAGGCCAGACCATTATTTTCATCTAGCCTATCCTACACTTATTTAATAGCTTAATTTTGTATGTATGTGTATGAGATTATTTCTTCTACTAGAATGTAAGCTACCTGGAGTATAATAGGTACTAAATTAATATTTGTTGAATAAATGAATGAATTAGTGAATGCTTCCATTTGCTAAATTATATTTCTCTCTCATATTTATAAGCATACCAACCTGATAAAATCTTTAGGAAAGAAATTTCTGAATGTGTTACTATCTGGCCAGAGGTTAGTGATTTTGCATTTATTGATTGCAGTCATTTATACTAACCCAGTCATAGTAATTTTTGTAAAAGAGTGATCAAAAGATGAGTAATGACAGGGAAGACAGATTTATTCAGTTTTTGTTTATCATGAAATTTGGGTTTAAACCTTCAGATTTAGACACAGTTTAGCTTAGGTAGCTGATAAGTTCCCTGAGAATGTTCAAGTGGTCTGAAATTCAGACAACTTCATGTTTGCCTTCAGAGTCATACAGCTAGGGTGCTAAGTGATGGGATTAAAATCATATAGGGTCCTAAGTGCTGAACTCTATATGAGTCAGAGAGAAAAAACTTTATGGCTGGGTAATGGGAAAATCTGATTCAAAGTAATAGTGCTTCTGCCCTGTAGTTCTTAGTCATCTGATCCTACTGCTCACAGATGGGCTGTTAAAAGAACTTCAGAAATGTGGCCATTTGAACTAGGTGAATTTGACAACTGTCAGCACTCAAAAAGTTTGAGCATTTTCTATGTAGCTAGACCTTTTTAAGACCATTGCTCTAACTAAGGTTGCAAGGGATTATACACTTCTCTGTTATGTGAACTAAGAGGAATTGGCTGGTTATAAAAAAATGAAAAAATAAAAATTGCTGAAAGTTTGTAACCAACTTTGGAACTGATACTTTCTATACCTCTTGGAACACAAACAGCCAATTTGGAGGCAAAGGCAATAAAAAGGAAGACCACAGAGTTCTGAGCCCAGACGAGAAGTGGAAATGAACTCTAGCTCTTGATCTTCTTCAGGACCAAATGTTTATTTGTGGTATATTTGCATTCAACATGCCACCTGTTGATAGCTCAGTATTTTAAAGATGATTTAATTAAATCTCATAGCCTTAATATTAAGAATGAGAATGACAATTGGTAAAATCTAGGAAGAAGTTAATAAAACTAGTATTGATGAGGGATCCTCCACCATTCTCTCTGCATGGACTTTCATGCATTTGTAGAGCCTTCCACACTTTTATGAATACTGGTTAACTGGAATCACAGAATTTTAAAAATAAAAGTGACTTCATGATCTTCTAGTTCAATTTCTTGATGCTATAGACTAAGAAACTTCTGTCCAAAGGGTCCAAGTGACTTTTCCAACACTTGAGGTCAGTGTCCACCAGAGGGCTGGAATTCAGGCTTCCTCTGCAGCTCAGTTTCCCCATCTGCTCTGGGGAGTTATTGGCATCAGTAAAGCACTTCTCAGTGACTTGGGGTCTCTTCTCTGTGCCAGGCACTGGAGAAATGTAGGCCACCTGCCATCCCCAGGTCCTGTGGCCTCTGCACCATTAGGAGACAAACCAGTGCATGTTGTCAGCTTCATTCCTAATATGCCTGAACCATGAACTCAAGTATACAAGAGGGATGGGGAGGATGATCTGACACTCTAACCAGCTGATATTCTTCTTGGGGAGAATAGAAAGAACGAGTAAAGGAAAGGGAAAAACAACAGGACTGGATTACATAAACGACATGAAATTTATCCCATATACAAAGTCTTTCTTATGCAGTTGCTATAGTTGAGTTCCCGAAAGTTTTTTTTTTTTTTGTTATAGTAATTTGAGTGACAAATATCATGGTCCACTAAAAATGCTAAGGACTCTACAAGATGAGGGCCCAGAGAAGTAATAATTTCCCCCACTGTGGCCCTTACAGTCCTGAAAGTTTTGTCATGATACATAATTTTATTATTAAGAAATTCTGAGAGTTGGAACCAGTCTCAATTCTGGCTGTACACTAGCATCACCTGGGGAGCTTTCAAAAAAAAAAAAAAAAAAGAATACATAGGCCTGGGTCCCATCTTAGACCAATTCAATCAGAATTTCTAGGGACAGAGCAGGTACAGCAGTATTTTTAAATGTTCCCCAGATGATTTGCAGCCAGGAAGAAGAACCACTGGTCTAAAGTCACAAAACAGCCTTTGCAGAAGCCACACTCTCTCATGAGTTTAAATCACAATAGAGGTTTATACAAGCTGCAAAACTGCATGAATATGCAATGTGTAGGAGGAAGTGAATGGGCAGGCTTGCCATAACTATAATGTTTCATACTGACCTTTTGGTACATACAATGCATGCATTTTGCAGTGTTCTACTTTCAGATGTTTACCACTTGCATTCTCAACCACTGCTAAAACAATGCCACATCAACTCCTCTTTGCCCTCAAACAAACCAGGTATCCTGCAGGAACAGAGGAAAGTGTTCATACATATGTCTATGCTTAATTATGGAAACTGTGTGTCAGTGTTCTTATATACCATATTATAATTGTAGAGGTAGGAGTTAAGAAAATACATAGACAAGTAAGGGGTTTAACCCACAACTATCACAAGACAACCTCTTGTGACACATTCCTGGGATTAACCACTCTTGGAATTTCTTCTCCCTTGAAACCTTTTTTTTTTTTTTTAAACTAACACCTTCCTCCTTTTTCCTTGTTCTGAATGGTAATTGTATCTAAGCAGTATTTTCCTTGTAAGTCTCATAAGAACCTGGCAATAACTAAAGGCAGTTGTCGTTTTATGTTCTCCTTTCAACTCTTCTAACATATCACCAAACAGTCCCTCCCCAACTCTACCAGGGAATTTCTATTCATCCTTTATCACCTTCCTTTTGCTCTTCCCTAGGATCTTTCTAACATCTCTGCCTCCCTCATAAGATCAAAACAGAACCCATTCTTAGTAAATATGACCAACAGCAAATAAAGTAGAGAATCTTGCCTATGACTTTTATTTATTTTTTATTGAACTCTCCTTTTGATTCCATTCATTATGCTTTCTTTAAAATATCATTAAATTATTGAGATGTTTAATGTTCAGGAACAATTGATGGACTTAGTTTGGCTTCCCTATTGCCCAAGGGGTATGGCGCATGGTGACTCATTTAAGAGTTTGTTTACAATAGTGGTTCTCACTCAGGAAATCTTGGTCCCTTGGGGGCTGTGAATTATTACAAGGGGCTTCCATATCCATTGTATTCACCAAGCATCTTGATTTTACACATTACAAGTTCCCACAGATATGACAGCCCTATGCTGGTATTTTCTTATTTTTCATATATTTATCTATTTGTTTCCAACTTAATGTCTGTACGTTTCATTCCTAGTTGTTTAACATCATCTCACGTTGTATTGGTTTTTATCTTATTTTTATGGGCTATTTGCAATTTGCCAAATTCACTTTGATGTTATTTTTATCATAGATGTTAACAAGGTCATTGTAATTGGTGTCATTTGTAAGATGAATCCTCTTAACTTGTTCATTCCAGTCATTGATAAAATATTAAATGTGCAAGGACTGTGGTCCTAGCTGTTTATTAGATAACAGTCATACCTAAAATTCACATTACACTTCATCACCCTTTTTTAATGGCTACTTCCTAGTCTTACCGATGCTTAACTAAAATAACAATCCTGATTTCCTATACTTAGCTTGTTGACAGAGAAATTACTTGGAGTCACATAGACAAGTCTTATAGTAAATCACAGGAGATGAGAAAAAGAAGCATATCTAGAAAAGGAGCTAACATTCATTTCACTTGACACGGACATCAATAATGAAATGAATGATATCTGACCCCTTCTAGAAATATCTAAGTGTTGTGCTTCTTTTTTTTTTTTTTTCCTGAGATCTGAGATCTCTAAGAGATCACCTATGAGGTACAAAGAAACTTCTGTGCTGTTGAAATAGTGGATTAACAGTTACCACCTCCCAGCTAGTAAAATCTCAGAGCTCTGTGTACTTAATATCTAGAAGTAATAAAGACAAAGAGAAGGAAGAAAAGTCTTGGGTTTCTGAAAGTTGTTGTCTCCCGCAGGCTTTGGCTTTTTCTTCAGGTTTTGAATTTTTCTTCAGGGCTATCTCCTGACATAGTTATTCCTCTGACGTTTGCAATTGTCCAGAGGTATACTGTGAGTCTGACAGGGAGTCCTTCTACCCCTCTCTTGGCAGGGGAGTTCTCATGTGGCCTGGGACCCAACTCTCAGCCTTCATGCTTCTGGCCCCAGGGGGCAATGCCAAGTGGCAGCGATGGCATTTCTTGGCATTCTGGGAATTTGCCTGCCCTGCCTGCCAGATACTTAGGAGATTAGCCTTATCCTGCAGACCCTGGGAGATCATCCAGGTGCCTCAGCCTGCTTACTGGAAGGCTCAGAAGAGCTGTATTTGTGTTCTCTTGAAACCGGAGATTTAAAAAATTCTAAATAATAAGTATATACAAATTAGAAAAAGTTTTCTCTTTACCTTAGTAAACAGAGTGAATATTTTTGGATTCCTTTATTAGTTATTTGGATACGTTTTTCCTTACAAGGTTTTAAAGTGGCTAATGTACAGGAAAGGAGCAAAGGAAGACACTCAGTGATGTAATCCTACTGTCTTTTCACTCACTGAAGACATTCAATTACTTAAAAACGAAATTTCAGATTCTTTTCAGCAGATTCACCTTGGCACTTATTTTCTGACGACAGACTCAGTGTGGAGTCCTGGGGGGCACTGGGTAGCCACAATTCTGGGGCCACCAGGGGCCACTGTTCTGATCTGAAGGTCTCACACATGATGTGGGAAGAGAAGGGCAGGGAGAGACAGGGAGATAGAGAAGCAAAATACTTAGGGCTTTGAGACATGCTAAAATAGAAACAGAAACAAAATGTGATGGGAACTGAGAGAAGAGACGACCAATTCTGATGAGGCCAGTCAGAGAAGGCTAACAGAGGCCCAGATATCTAAGGTGAGCCTAGGCAGATGGCTGTGGTTCTTTCAGGCAGGCTCTGGTGCACCAGGATGCATGCCCAGCTCTTTGCCTCATGCAGAGTAAGTGCTAAATAATATTTGCTAAATGGCCCTTCTGTGAAGCACCTTATCTGAGAATGACTCTCATTTCTACCTTTATAACTAGAGTAATAGAGCTGTTTACCCAAAATGTCTTGGTGAACTGATGGTTGTTAACTGTTTTAGACAAACAATTTCTCTCCCTACTAAAAATCGTGACATGCAAAAACAAGTGAGAAAGAGGGCTCTGTTGACCTATCCAAAATAATTGGTGATGAAATCCAATGAATGCAGTTCCATTTCCTTGGCATGTTTTGGTATGCCCATTTCCAGCCATATATTATTATTGCTAATATTATAGAAAAGGCAAACAGTGAACCATGATGATGGAACATTTTAGTTGTTCTTCTGAGAGATTAATGGTGACTTGTAAAATGCACTATCAAGTCTTTTCCTTACTTCTGGTATTTGTTTTTGAGAACAAATATGTAATTATTAGGGAGGAAGTCTCAGAGAAACTCCTTTGAGTATTAAATATGCATTTTTTCCACTAGCACAAAACTAGGATTTTTCTCAATTGTTTCCTGTTTTTACAGCGTATTGCTGTAATGGCATGAATATCTGTAGAAATCAAACAGGCAAATTGAGAACCTTAAATGAAGCTATTAAATGCAAAGTGCCTGTCAGGACCTGCTTCATTTTCTCACACCTGCCCCTCCCCGCACATCCAGGCAGGATCAGCCATGCCCCAGGTGCTGTGGCCAACCTGGGCAGTCAGGGTTCTTTAAAGACTCACATGATCCAATACAAGCCAGCATTGCAACTTGTCTGGTTCTGAGTGTGTGTTTCACTTGTAATCACCGGGACACATCCCCACTGTGTACCCGACTTTTGATCTTTGACATTTGACTTTCCTTGCCTTGTTGGGAGCTCAGCCAGCATGCATATTTCTTGAGGTGTTTTTCTTAGTCTTTACGTTGGTCCTTCCTCCTTTTTTCCCAACCCACCTACCAGGATCTAAAGTCTGACTTTAGAACTGCGAGCCTGTCACTCCCAAAACAGACCACATGGAACCCCCTGGCCAAATGCTGCCCACTCACTGTGGGAACACAGTCATCTCTTTCCTCACTATGGTGACAACACTGTCTGCTTGGATCATGGTCTGTTTCAGAGAGGCACTAGAGCACAATGGTTAAGAACCGTGGTCCTGAGGAATCACTGTCTGGGTTCAAATTCTGACTCTACCACTTCCTACCTATGAAATCCTGAGCAAATGGATGGGTCTGAATTTCCTTATCTGCCAAATGAACATAATTGAGAATAATAGCAGCCTCCTCAAAGGGCCATTGGAGGAATAAATAAAACAATCTGTACCGTCGAGCTAGCATATAGAAAGTGCTAGAGGAAGCCTTCCATTTCCTATTTCACTCCCACTCGCACATCTGGCACCCCTGGGTTTGCTCCTTTACACTGAAGTTAGTCCTTTCTTTTAGTAGAGGTCATACCTCATCAGGTCACTTCCTGGCCTAAAAACACCTCTGTAGTTTGCTGTGGCCGACAAAGGGATGAATGTTTTGGCTGGGCACAGAAGGCCCTGGTGATCTGGTCCTTGCTTGTGTCCCTTGCTCTGGCTACACTGATCTATTGCTTGTGCAGAACAGGCTAGGTGCCCTCAGGTTTCTGGACCTTAGCTCCTGTTGCTTCCTCTACTGGTACCCCTTTCCTGCTGCACCTGCATGGTGTTCAGCTTTGGAGAGTATTGAGAACTCTCTGCCTTGTGCTCACCTGTGGCCCATCCCTAAGTGACATGACCTCACTCAGAATTGTTTACATGTGTGCTTTCCTGATAAACTCTAAACCCTTGGGGGCAGGAGTTGTAAGTTAATACTCAGGCACTGCCTGAACCTGATCATATCATCAAACATGGCAGCACTGTGCTAAGCAATGGATATAGGGATCTCTGAGATGGCATGTGCCAAAGGCCCTGTCCAACACAGAGTAGATGGCAGGGCAGAAAGAAGGGACTTGTGGTTCTTTCTTTATCTTTGCTTCTTTTCCTCTCAGTCTCCTACTTTCTCAACACTTGGGTTCAGAAATCAGCATCTTTTTCAGTTATTCATTATAAACGAGAAAATGTAATTGTGTTTGATGCCTGCATCAAACAGTGAGATGACTCAATGCAATCTCTAGACACAATTTATCTTTTTACATAGAATCCATCAATGTCCATCTGTATTAAAATGATTTTGCTGGGCTCAAGAAAGGTTTATATATTGAATACACTTTTAAAAATTTTTAATTTTAAATTGTTATGAGATAAAATATTTAGCACATATATACACCATCAAAACTGATTTAAGCCTCCTCAAAATTAAAAATGCCTGGCTCTTAATTTACATAAATGGCTAACAATGGCTAAGGGGAAGCTCTGTTGTGTCTTTAGGAATATGTACTTCCCCTGCCATGAAAGAATGATGAACAAGAGGCATCTTCTCAAGGTTCAATAAAGAAAACAAAATGTATTTTATATCTGAAATATCAGTGTAGGAGAGGCAGGAAATATGTATTCTGTGCAGTTGTAAATCTGTTCCACCAATTAAATTCCCTTGGTAGTTGCACAGCACATGGATCATGCAGATTTCCTTTAAGACAAAATTAAAAACACTTCTCCCACCCTAAACAATGGCTTATGTGAAAGTATGCCATTTTATGTTTCCTGGATTAACTGAAAAATAGTTAAAACTATTTTAAACACTTTAATTTTTGATTGAGTAGTTAACAAAATATGTGATGGAGGGATGTCAGTTTCATTAACCTTGTATTGTAAGGAAAGAAACTAAGGTCTGAGGGTAGAGTAGATTGACACTTAAGAGCACCTCCTGCAAGTTATAGTGCAGCGTGATGGCCCAATGAAGGGCAGGAGAGAGGTGACACTGGAGACTGGAAAGGAAAGAAAAGAATGACATTCCTAGAATGTGAAAATTTTGCCCATTTTGCTAATAAAAAAAAATAGTGCAAGTAGGGACTTCCTATATATTCCGCGTATAGGAATCAGTGAAAGGAAATTGTCAATCCATTTGTAACCATAAAATTTTCCTCCAAAGTGGGACACTTCTGAGCATGAAAGGGACACTAGTAATAGTTAGCACTGACCAGCATTAACTGGTTCATATGGGACAACCTGGAATATATGACCACCCCACTCCTAGGTCACCCTGAGGCTCTAAGCTTGCAGTTGACTGTTAGTCCAAGTGGCCTCAAGGGATGAAGGACCAATGAAGAAGGTTGATTTGGGAACCTTCTATGGTGTTTCAAAACTGTGGCAGAGTTTAAACTGGCCTGACCTTCAAGTATTCTTCTGGCAGGAAGAACATCTAGAACTACACATGTGACTCACCTGTTCTCTTGGGGTAGAACCATCCAGGTTTAAGTCAACCTTGCATACAATCATTTCTAAACCTGACTTCACAATCTAGGGAGCTTTGAGGCCCTAGATTAGGCCCCATTCCTAGATAATCTAATTTAATACATCTGTAGTGGGCTTAGGCATGTGTATTTTTAAAAATTCCTCTGATGATTCTGATGCCCAGGTGAATATGAGAGCACTCCTGGGTTTGTAAAGAGGCCATGAGGTTTTAAAAAGTTTGCTGATTTTAAATTTTCAATAGGAAGATTAAAAGTTGAGCACTAATATTGGAAGAGAGAATATTAGCAAAGAGCTGAAGTATTTTCCATAAGTTAACTATAATTTTTATAGGACCAAAACAGGAGCAAATTGTTTAAAAATATATATGCACCTTATTTTCCCCAAACCTTATTTACTGGCTCAGGAACAATTTAAGGCATTATAGATGAGGTGAAGGCTTTAATCAGCAAAAATTTTTGAAGGAAACTGCATGAAGAGAGGTAAGGAGATAGCCATAAATTCTGTGTGAGCAGTGCTCATAATATGTATCGTGTTCCATATAGCAGTGGCCAACACATGATAGTAGACATAATAGTCATTAACTGAAAGATGAATGAACTTGCATAAAGGAATACTATTATATGAGAGTGACTCTCATTCTTTTCTTTATAGTTAGAGAAACTGAAATACAGAAATATGAAATAGCTTGCCCAAAATATTTTTAGGGCTAGTGTTTATTAGCTTTTATTAGCCAAACGAGTTTGCTCCTTGTTTATATTATAAGCCCCACTCTCAGGGACTACTGAGGAAGAGAACTCTGTTGCCCTGACATCCTTCTCTCTCCTTGCCTTGTGTCCAGTCTCACACTATTGGGACTAGATACTTTGCAGTTGAAAGAGATCATGAAAGCATTAGGTCTTTATGTTGAAACCAAAATGGGTCTGATTACTGTGTGCATGTCTTTTCTTGATTTTTAAAGGAAAATAATTTTGTGTCAATATATTTAAGAATCTCAAGTTTTAAAAAATAAAGTTACAAAACTTGTAAAAATTTCTTTTCTTGGACAACATTCCTTCCACTCCGTCAGGGTGCGTCTGAGCATCTGTGGCTAAGCACATTTCCAGGGGCTGAGGGTTTCTTTTTCAGAAAACTTCTTTTAAATAAGTATAGTATGCAAATCTTTTTCTCCAGGGCCTTAGTGTACAGTAACTTGGAAAATATATACACAAGGTCCAGAGCATGGAAGAAGAGTGTGTGTTTCTCGGCCTAAACCATCTTTGTATGAAAATAGCAATCCTCCCTTTCCCCATTGCAAACATGGCCAAGAGGATCATGAATGGGCCCAGAACCCCATAGGTCAATGCACACAGCCCTGTTTTCCTAGGGGCCAGCTCTCTGTGGACATTTCATCATAGAGAATTGCTTATGTAAAAGGAGGGCAAACTAAAAAGCAGTTTCATTGGGAATGTGAAATTGTCTGTTATTTTATGGACTTGAGTGGGCAGGATGCATTAGCAGGTGGTTTTTGAAATTATTGGACTTTCCAGATGCCATTTACTGTTGCAGCTGTTCTTTAAGCCCCTTTAAAATGTAGCCAATACTGCTGTTAATTAGAGGAATAACCCGCATCATGAACGTTTTCATAATTTAAGAAAATTTGCTATATGTCATCTTAAATTTTAATAAGTAATATGAAATTTTATTCAGTTAGAACCAAAGTTGAGCTAATTCGTCAATATTTCTTGATCACGATTAGGAGATGGAGAAAAACAAAACATCTTCTTTTAATAAGCATTTAAAATGTATATCATTGTTGACTGAACTTGAAAGTGTTTCAGACACTTAAGAATGAATAATGTCCCCATTTTAATATTGTTATTTGCTCAGTAATGTGAGAATAATTTCCCACCAAACATGACCCTAGTGCTCTTTTACAACCTGGGGATTCTAAATTCCATGCATGATCTCGTGGCAGAATATCAATCACAGTCTTGTGACGTTGTCTCCTAACCAAGCAAAATCAATACCAATTCCAACAGAAAGAAATATTAACGTGGTGCTTAGTACTTTGGGATAATCTGATCTTTTAATTCCTATGCTTTAATTGTAAGTATATCAGGCAAACATAAAATTTAAAATCACTATTATATTGATATTAATCACTAACTGCTCTAGAATGCTTTATAATTGAGAGGGATCATGGCAACATTAGGCTGTTATTTTGAAACCAAAACTGATTTGATTTCATGTGCATGCCATTTTCTTAACCACTAAAGACACTAAAGAAAATTTTGTATTTGTGTGTATTTAAGAATCATTACATTCAACTTTTAGAAAATAAAATTACAAATGCATATTTTTATTTTCAATAAAGCTCTCCTCTCAGATGTCCTGATTTGTCTCAGAGCTAACCTCAGAACCGTCTCATTTCTCCTCTCATGACAATAGTATGTGAAAATCTTGTCTATTCTTACCTTATGATATATTTCAAAATACCTGTTTTGGACAGTAAACATGTGAAAACTTGGATAAAAATTTAAACTTTAAACTTCTCTTAATATTAAAAAAGAGGAATTTGAATTTAGCCTGGTAACCATTCCATTTCCTTCCAATTCTGAAATTCTGTCATTTTGTGTTTATATGGCCGCTATATACTGTCCTCATTTCATATCTGGACCATATTGCAATTACATTGTTAACTGTTTGCTGCTCATCCGGACTGGCTACCTTTTATTACATCCTGTACCTTAACCAGTCATCTTCCAAAAAGCCCACCTCCATCATGTCATGCCAAGATTGAAGTCTTCCTGGCTTCTCACTACTGACATGATAAAGTCCAAACTTACCAAGAGTATTGGATTCAGCACTCTATCATCTGGCCATGATCAGTCTTTTCATGTTTATGTTCTACCACTCTGCCACATGAACCCTAATTTCAATCAAAATGGGCTACTAAACTTTCCAGACTTATGCCCTGTGTGAGACATTCACATCTCCATGCCTTGCTCATTTAGAATGTCCTCCTGTACTTTTCTGAGTAATTTGCATTCCATATGTCCATTATGACCCAATTCAGATTGCAGCTCCTTTATGCCCTTCTCCAATTTATAAAGCATTCTTCTTCTCTCATCCTATTGCCTATTCACAGCAGGGTCTTCCTAACACTTACTATCATTATCATTCACTTTTTTTTTTTTAAGAATACACTTTTATTTATATAAAATTCTTAGTAACTTCTAATATCAGTGTTTGCCTGGGGATGGAAAGAAGGGGAGAGAGATGACACAGGGGCAGAAAGAAATTTAGTAGTGATAAATTTGTTCATTTTCTTACTTACGTAGTACCATTCATTTTTTTAAAAAGTCTTTTGAGGAATAATTGATGAATATAATATTGAAAGTGTATAATGTGGTGACTTGATATATATCCATATTATAGAATGATTACCAAAATCAAGATAATTAATATGACTCACTTTAAAAATCTTTTTATGAAACAATATGCAATACTACTTACTTTTATTATGGTATATATTCGGCCTATTCTCAGAATGATAATTAGAAGGCTTACAATAGAGACAACATAAAATAGCATGCCAATTGAAAAAGAAAGTGAAAACTCAAAACATATGTGGGAAAGAATAAGTAACATGGGTTAATGAAACTTATAAAAATGTAGTTATATGTTACCTGGCAGTCAAAGCAAAAAAGGACCGATTGGTTACCATTTGGCTGCGACTTACTGTTGGGATATTATGTGTGTGCATATTTTAAAAACTTTTAATCTTTATGCATCGTGTCTGCACTAACTCTAATCTGTGTGTTTGCTAGGGCTTATTTTAGGAATTATCCTTTGTAGTACATAGCACAATGTCTAGTCTAGCATATAATAAGAGTTTAATAAATAAATTGATGGCTAATGTGATATCAGAATAATAAATTAGAAGCCATTTTCTTTATTTAAAAAATCCAAATGGTACATAAACATATGAATGAAAATGTGAACATAAGAAGAAAACAGAAATCTCAGAGGAAGAACGAAAAGTCTGAAGTTATGACCATTTTAATTAGAGGAAATTTTAAAAAGCATTCATAACCTACTCTTTTTTTGGATAAATGTCTATACAGACATCTCATAGTATGGTACAGCAAACTTTCAGTAAAATAGGAAACCAACTTTATTGGAACTAAATCGTATAGTCTAATTTATGTCATTATCACTAGTGGAATATGTGATAATACTCCATTTTCTTGAAATATAAATTCGTGGCACATTCAGCTTCTAAGTTTTCTTTCCCACCCTAAATAGCTGTTTTAAGGGACTAAAAGGATACTGTGCAGATACACGATGCTGCTCCTCACACTTACATCAGTGTTTCATTTCTTCCCCATCTACAAATTTCTAAATTTGGTATGGGGACTTTTTAATATGAAGAGAATGAACACTCAGTCTGGCGCTGTCCAATGTTAACTTCTGTGATGGTGGAAATGTTCCATATCTATGCTGTCCAATACGATAGCTACTAGCCTTATGTGTTGGGAACTCAAAATGTAGTATGACCAAGGAATTGTGTTTTAAATTGTATTTAATGTTAATTCCTTGGAATTTAAATTGAAATAGCCACAAATGGCTAGTAACTATATATAGACTTGGACAGAATTGGCAGCTTTTACAGAGCTGCTTAGTTTTTGAACAGACCTTTCTTTACCTGATTTGGTACCTTTAGCAGTAGATTCAGTTGGCCACTGCTTCTTTATTAAGTTTTAAGCTACCATGCCTTGACAGTGAAGCTTTGGATGTCTTTATGATTTTAAGAAGTCTATGTTGTCAAAAGTAAAATTTAGTGAAATTTATTTACTGTCATGGTAACATGGAGAGATCATAGAGATCATCCTTGTTTTTATCATTATGTTTGAGCTTAGACTCAAAGGAAAAAAAATTAATAGGAAAAAGAATAAAATAAAATAGGAGTGTACACTTGATTGGGTCTAGGCCTCTTTTCCTGGCCCTACTGGTAGATGGTGTTCTTTCAGTCTCTCTCTGCAGGGCATTCTTTGAAGGCCTTCCTAGGTGAGACATCTGAGTAAATGGGCCTACCAAACTCTTCTCAATGTGGATTTTTCTCTCTAACTGTCTTGTTTTGCTCACAGTTATTTCTATGAGCAAGTGGGTGGGGTTTGCTTTCTCTAGGCCAGCAGGAGCTTGCTCTAACTCTTCCTTTTAATTTCTCTAATATGAGGCTCCCCACACTTGCTCTTTGAAATGCTATTTTGTAAACTGCTATTTCCACTAAGCCTGTTATGCCTTTTTTCCAACTGTGTTGAAGTCTCTTTTCCCAGTGAGGCCTTTCTTTCTTAACTTAGTCATGCTCTGTGTGGAGACCCACATCCACACTGCCGGCCTCTCTGACTCATTTCAGGAGGTTCGCTTGCTCCAGGAATCCCACTCACACTGCAGTGGAACAACAGGGAGGCTCCAATGAAGCTAGGCCTTTCTGAAATCTGCCTCTTTTCCTGGCACCTCTCCTTCTTGTCCAAGGCTACATGAGAAGAGGAAAAAAGCAAAAATGCCCTTTCCTTCTGTAATGTTTTTAGTAAATAGTTTTTAGCAATTCTAATTTCTACTTTATAAGCTACTTTTGTTTTTGCTTCTGCTTTTAAATATTCCATAATCTGGCTAGTAGAAAAGCTTCCTAATGCCCCAGTTTTCCTTTTTCTTCCACCAGTAAGCCAAGAAAGTCAATTCTGACAGTTACATTTTCCTTCCAGTTACAGATTAAGCTGTTCCCCTCTTTGAAATATACTATGCAATTATTCAAATGTGAACAGTCTCTGAACTATAGCCCTTCCCATCCCAGATAGAAGGCTGGGTGGGTGGAAACTGTTCATCCACCCCATTGGCTGCTCTGGGGGGGTCTTTACACTGTAATCTTCCAAACTAGGAATTCCCTTGGCCTTCCTGGTTCCTGAAAGAAAACTCTCGGCTAAAATTGGCTCAGGCCTATGATTTCCCAATCAAGATGGGTTCAAACAACACATTCTTTTGATGAGATTTGCTATAAGGGTCAAAGTTGAATAATATAATGATAATTAAAAAACTGACCACCCAGTCAGATCTACGTTTAGCCAATAACCCATTCAATTAATGGGTTATTGTTTTTAATCTCACCAAGCATATCCTGAAAGTATAAAAAGGAACTCCAACCTGAATATCCCATTAGCTCAGGGAAGGCTGACCCAGTTAGTCACTAAAGAAGCAACTTCCCACACCTAACTAAAGGTCTATAGGAGAAGTCAAGAGGCACATATTATTTGTGGTTGTGTAAATATGCTTAGCTGTGTACATCAAGTGCCATGCTTTTCCAGTTAAAATACCCTTCACATAAAATTAAATGTTATATTCTGTTATATACACATATATTTCATTTTTAGTCAGAAGCATTTACACCCACTTTATTATTTTTAACAAAATCATTTCAGAATATCTTCATTTTAGCTGGGGGAACCTGCCCACTTGGTATTCTGGTTGCCACTTTTGGCCTAAGACGTTACAAAATGATCTCACTGCTTTAATTCTGTGTTCAGTGGGGCACCACCCTTCGCTAGATGGAGAGAGGGTGAAAACGGAGAGAGGGTGACCTTGCGCGTAAACATCTCACTCTCCCTAGGAGTGCGGGTCTGTTGCTGAGATCTGTAAGTTCATTTGCCAGGAGAAGGCGCAGTTATATGAATTCCTACAAAACTCAAGTTAGCTAAATTCCAGCTAAACTAACTGGCAGGAGGTCGGAGGGGAGATGTGACATTTCTGACAACCACGGGAGTTTCCCCGCACTTGATATCAAGCCTAGAAAATGATGTGTGGCAAAGATAGAGAAAGATACACAGGCAGCTGGCCAGACAGAGAGCTGTTCCCGCCCTGACAGCGTCTCCTCGAGGCACATGCCTTCCTTGCTGGCCACCTCATCTTACCTTGACCACGTCGTCGTTGAGATGCTTGGGGTCGCGGTTGACCAGGTCAATCTCCTTGGTGTGCGCGTCGTACACTTGCTTCTCCTCGTTCATCTCGTCTGCCATGGCCTTGTTGTTGGGCTTGTAGATGTTGCCCTGTTCCCGGATGGGAACAGTGTAGAGATGTCCCTGGGGAAGGCGGACGGCCAGGAGGGGGAGGGTGGAACCAGCAGTGGGAAGAAAATTTAAAAAAGAAAAATCAGAAAAGTCAGCCTGGCAGCGGGGCAAACCACAAGGCTCAAAATCGAACTAACCGCTTCGGAAGCGGTGGCTCCGCGCACAGTAAACTCCTAGGCGCCGCAAGCTTTTTAAGAGAATCGAGGAGAGGACACCACACCCCTCGGTACCAGGCAGGGAGCCCCTGCCTCCCCCGCCCGCCGCCGCCAGGGGTCAGGGCAAACCCCGCTGCGCGGTCCGCCCTGGCCCCAGCCCCGTGCACTCCCAGCCCGCGGCACCCCGCGGAGACCCCCGCAGGAAAGGGGACCCAACTTCTGACTTCTCTCTAGCGCGTCTTTCTGCCACGGCACCCTTGCCCCGATCGCGTTACCTGCTTCCATCCTGGCTCCCATTTTCTTTCTCTTCATAATCACTTCTAGCTTCATCCTTAAGATCCAGCTTGAACACGCCAACCCATGAAGTGTCCCCATTTTCATTGCTTCCTGGTCGCATCTTCCTTCACCTGCCCGCGTACCCTACCCTCCCTCTGGCCTCTCTGTCCCTCCACAGCTCCAGTCCTGCATCCTCCATCTTTGGGCCGAGCCAAGTGTCAGACCCCCTAAACTCTCTAGAACGGTATCTTACCTGCACAACTCCCCCGACCCACACTCAGGTCACTCCCAGGCTGCCGGCCGGTCGCTGAACGGCGGCTGCGTTTGGGAAAACGAGGTCTCCACACCCAGGCGGAGCCCGAGCGCCGGGAGGTGGTTGGGAGGGGTGGTGGTGGTGGTAACTAGGGGGAGGGGAAGTCCGCCCCTCTCAAAACAGCCCTGCCAGGCGCCGATATGCAAGAGAGTTCTTGAGGTGGCCCAAGAGCTTTGGAAAGTGCAAACATGACGCGCGCCGCCGCTCCAGCCAGCGGGTCCAGGCGCCTGTCGGGGAGTCATGGGGACTGTCCCCAGGACTGCGAGTGAATGAGCTCCCTCCCTGCGCTCTGGCTCTCCGCCTCCTAGCAGGCAGGGGCCTGACGGTGGGGGTCCCGCAATAAGGCAGCACCCCTGAGCCATTCAGAAACGGTCCGGCATACCCAACTTCGTTATCACGACGACCACCTTTCCCGCCGCTCTAGCTTAGGGGCTCCCTTGGCCCTCTTCCTAATAGGAAAATAGAAAACATTCCTGCCTTCTCTTCATAGCCGCCCCCCATCCCCGCCCAGTACACACATCCCTCCCCGCCCAGGCCCACTCAGCAGTGCCAGCTCGAGAGGGGTGCTCCGAGTCGAGAGAGGGTTGGGGCAAGCAAAGCACTCGGAATATTTGGAGTGGGAGATAGCAGAAGCAGCACTCCTTGAGCACCCCTGAGCCCCGAGCGCATTCACCCAAGCCTACCTCTGAGTCTACGTATTTGCCCCCCGACATTCTGGCCCGTGGCTGGATGAAGGCTCTGAGGAGATTTCCCTGGGCTGTGATTTAAGGGAACTGAGGAAGGAAGATCTTGTATTGTATGAAGGGGGAAAAAAAAGGCTTTGGCGGGGGTAGGGTGGCGGGGGTGGGGGGGCGGCGGCTGGGAGGGAGCCTCCTGGCTGTCCGCCAAGGGTTTGTTCTGCTCGCGGTTGGCCGGGATGTGCGCTGTGCCGGGTCTAGGCACATCCCCAAGGTTCTGGCAGCAGAGGGCGGGGAGCGCCCGCAGGGAGCAAAGAGCAATGAGAAAGCATTTCACCCGCGCTGGGCCGCTTAGGCAGATATTTTAAACCTGGGGCAACATTTTCCCAGCTATAAGCCACTATGAGGCGTCCTGGGGAGAGCGAATGTTTTCGTAGTGCATCATCCCACCAGGGTTGGGAGTGTAGGGAATCGACGCGCCTGCAGAGATGCCCAGTATGGGCATCCGAGCTTCAGAAAGAATTCTGCCCCATTCTAAGCCGTTTCTTCCCATCGCCTACTTTCGATAGCTGCCTAAGGCACAGATATCTCTCTGTTTCACAGAGGAAGGGATGAAAAATGACCGGAAACCTTTAGGTGCATTTCAAATCTATACGCACGGAAAGAATCTGTGGTTGCCTGAGTGTAGTGTGCTTTTGGTGACACTGGTTTACATCTAGTCTGTGTGGATGGAAACTTAGGTAAGCAGGCATGCAGAATTTAACGTTTCCCAGCTGCTCCTGAAATGTCTCTCAAATGCTTTGAAATAAAAAATACAAGTGTTTAACTTTTCTGTAATTTTATTACTGATTTTTTTCTGGAACAAAGGAAATTTGTGTCAACAGGTTATGCCATATTTACAAAATATGTAAAAAATTTACAATTGTACAAATAGTTAATTGGAGTTTCAAGGTTACCAGAGAAGATTCATTTTAAAAAATATGCTCAGCTGGGAATTAGAGGAGACTTAGTTTTTCTAGTAATTGATTAGAATTTTTTAAAAGTTATTAGCAATTAAAATATTTTATCCATTCCTAAATTGGGGGCTTCTCTCTTTATCTTATTATAAACTAAGCTCATAAGCAAATTCACAAGATGAATTGAGCAATTATCTGTCATTTTACTTTGGGGCAATGATAAGGAAATTCACTATCCAAAAATGGAAAGGGCATTTTATATTAGGTACCAAGTGCAATCAAAAGTCAAATTATGACTTTAAAAAGCTGGGAATATACCTGAAAGGGCACAGGATACATTAAAAATACTGGCTGTCTAAGGGAACATGGGGATGGCTACAAAAGGAAGAGGAGAAGGAAACAGAGGATAAAACTCTTAGAATTGATTATCTAGGTGGAGATAAGACAAGACATATAAGAGAATGACAAAGCACAGGCTTTTGTATTTGTTGACAGCAAAAAGGCAATACAATTTTTGAAGTAAAGATCAATTTCAATTATATGGCAGGGAAAAGGTTACAAATGTTGACATAGCTTTAATTATGCTGGATAGTCATTGTTAGAATACTAAAGATCTTACCAAAGTTGGGTTTTCTTAATTTTACTTTTGGTAAATTGCATTTCTAAATGTTTTGAACAGATTGCATGTTAACAAACACGATATTCTCAAAAAGGGTGGTGTCAGGCTTAATGTGTGTGTAGTGCCTAGTCTACCTCTGATGATTGCTGAAAGATTGCCTCTTCTCTAACACTTCCTTCATAAATGTTGGCTGCAAAGCAGTTGGGTTATGTTCTATGGAAAAATGTGGAAGCTGTTTCCCATCTATTGTTATTCAGTCTTCAGCTGCGATGAGTAATCTTGACTGTGAAAAAAAGTCAACAGGAACAGGGAGACAGCATGTCCTGCATTCCAGCAAGGAATGGACTTTGTGGGGAGGCCTGTGAGTGAATGCTTAACTAGCACTCAAAGGAGGGAAAGCAGCCTCACTGGGGAAGTCCACCCCAAAGTCAGTGGCAGCACCCAGAATCATAATGATCAGTGAAGTGTTGTCAATGCCAAAATGGATTTCTAATGAGAGGAAAAACCACAAACTCTTCATTAACCTGCCCCAACAAGAAGCTGGTAACAAAGAGAAACAGATCTTATTCTGGTTATAATAGCTGATTTGGTTAAGAGGCTCCATCCAGCTTTCTAAGATATAAAGAAAAGATGAAGTAGAACATTGTTAGTAGAGTACAAATTTTGAAATTAATAGATGATATAAAATATATATATATATTTTTTCTTTGATGCCCACACAGATAACTTTAGGTTTAGGTTTAGAGGCAAGTTAATAACTTCTCCAAATCATTTACTAAAGGGTAGATGGCAACTCATTTGCCCTCTATTTTCTTTCTTTTTTTTTTTTTAAAGAAGCAGCCTTAAAGATCAGCTCATGTATTATATGTTACTAAAAATATAGAGCTAAAAGGGACACAGATCATCAGACCAGCCATCTTTGAAATAAGTCAACTGAAGTTTAAATACATGAAAATGGTTTGTTTTTAAGGAGTTTTATAGGGCAATGAAACATTTTAAAGTTGATAAATAACTATAGCACCTGTTAACTTATGGGGCATGGGATTCTTAAGTAGTGTAGTAGTGTAGTGAGGGCCTGCTCAAGGCAAGACTGTGAAGTTCATTGCCTTTTGCATCTCATCTCCTTCTCTAGGCTCCTTGACCCCCAGCATAGCTTCATCTTCCCATCCCCACCACCCTAGGTTCTCTTCATACTCTCAGTTGGCTTCATCTAAATCTTACTCCAGGATTAGGAGTCTAAGGTTTGACAACTTATAATGATATGAGAGTTTTTAGCATCTGTCATCTTTCCCAGCTTTCCCAGCACTCAGAAGGTTGAGACTGCTCAAATTTGCCAAGTTTTGTAGACAAGTTCAAAAAAGGAAGTATATGTTGGATTATAATAGATGTTATTATTAGGTGTGATATAAATACAATTTACATAACATTGTAAAATGACTCTACTTCAATAAAAATATATACATAAATTAAAAAAGAAAAACAATTTAATAACCAGTATGGCAGAACCACCAAGCAGTCAGAGTCATTCCAGGTTTGGGTCACAACTCTGGAGCTGTGCCTTAGAATTCTGCTGGCTAGCTGCTGGCTTATTGGGAGGTTAGGGGCTCCTGGGAGAAGGACAAGAGGGGAGGGAGTGCATTTTAGAGCAGTGACTATTTATATAAAAGTACATAAATGTCAGTATTTTTACGGTCTATGCTTCAGCTGAGTATTTACCCTGTTTTCACCACCACTACCTTGCATACTTTCTGCTAATCGCCCCCATCCTCCAGATCCCATTCAGGCCTTCCTCCCATACCTGCCCATATCTTCTTCTATACCTCCCATTTTATACAAGGAAAGAAATGGCTTTCTAGAGGAAAACTTTGCCTATCACCCAGTCCCTTCCTGTCCCTTTTCTAGCTTAAAGTCCTCACTGGAATTTTTCTCAGTTTAGGTCTTTTCATTTTGACTCTCTTAAATGATTTTTTTTCTATTTATTTTCTTTAAAAAAAGACAAACAACTATTTCTAAGTCTTAAAAATCTTTCTGACCAAGGTGGCTAAGGAAATATTCTTTTCATACCGTTTCTTTAAATTAACTTTACTTTCTTTCTTTGTAAAATGAAAAATACAATTGGCATCTATCTAAGAGGGGTGCTGTGACCATTCAATGAGATGATGCATATAAGGCACAGAGGATACTGCCTAAATCATAACAGATGCAAGGATAAAGGAAGTAAATGTCAATCTGCAGATTCAGGATTGGAATAAATGTATTGTCTTTTACAGTATTTTTATTGTAAAATAGTTCAAACATTTAAGATATACCAAATAGTGCAATGAACACCTACCATCAGCTCAATCAAATAATTTTGTTTTGTCTGGTTTGCATCAAAAATTTTTAAGTAGAAAACATGGATACTATTGAAGTCCCTTGTGAGATGTAACTTCTTCTATTTAATTTCTTTTCTAAACCCCCATTCCTTCAGGTGGCAGAAACTTTATCTCAATTAATTTCTAGTTTCTTCCATTTTTTTGAGGTTTTATTGCATCTGAATTCAAGGGGCTTACTGCCAAGGAATCTTGGTGTGGATCTGTGGAGGAGAGTCTCTTCCTTAGTTGTACATTTGGATCTGCTGATAGGTACATCATCCTGTCTGTTCTCAGTCATCGGTCCATTCAGGACACTGCTACAATCTCTTCATTCAGTATGACCCTTAGGGCTAGAGACACTTTTTGCTACTTCTGTCCTTTTCTTGGGGCTCTGTGCAAGTCTGATGAATCTGATGGGGCAGATCTGATGCAGCACAACAGAGCCTCCCATGGCAAATGTGGTGTAAAGAACAGAATAAATGTCCTGCCGTGGTGCAGAGGAACTCTTAAAGGTTGCTATCTCCATGAGCCTTATCAATGAACGGGAGAAACAAGTACCTCTGCTCTTAGATCCTCCCTTAAAACTTAGCTGGGCCCGTGCTAGGGATGCATATGTGTCAAAAATCATTTTGCTTATTTCCCCAATTTCCTCTCCCTTGAGCAGGAAGCCGTGCTCATATATCATCCAACCATTTTTAATGCCCTGAATCCCCTCAGGACCAAAGCTTTTGGAATTAAGAGAAGCCTTAACTCTCCTTATCTCTGCTCTTCTGCTGTAATAATCCTTCCCTAGGTATGGTGGTGGGTGGGGTAGGGGAAGTCTTCATGGGCATCCAGAAGAGAACATCAGTAAACATTTCAAAAGTGTCATCATTCACTATTTTCCTCTTTCCCTTGGGAATTAGATGAAGGTAGTCAAAAGATACAAACTTACAGTTATAAGATAAATGAGTAATAGGGATAAAATAAACAACATGATAAATATAATTAACACTGATGTATGTTATATGTGAAAGTTGTTTAGAGAGTAAATCCAAACAGTTCTCATCACAAGGAAAATTTTTTTATATTTCTTTAATTTTGTATCTGTATGAAATGATGAGTGTTCACTAAACTTATTGGGATAATCATTTCATGATGTATGTAAGTCAAATCATTATGGTATATACCTTAAACTTATACAGTACTGTATGTCAATTATATCTCAATAAAACTGAAAGAAAAATAATCCTGGTAAGATTTTGCCAGTAATATCCCTTAAAATCTACCTGGTATTTCTGAATTATAACAAACTTTCACATTCAAATTCCAAATATATAATTTTAGAACTTCTTCCGATATGTATATTTCATCAATAGCCTTATGTTAAGGCTTCCATCCTTCTAATTAGCTCAAAATATTAATAGTGGAATAATATCTTTAACCTTTAGCTTTTACTATATCAGTTTACTATATAATTTTCTTATCAGATCTTTGTTCAAGACCAAATCAGTCTGATTAGTTAATTTGTGTTAATGAAATAAGTTTAATTTTGGGGAAAGATTTGAGTAGCAAATCCTGTGTAGAAAAGTACAATTCTTGTCTGTATCCTAACTAAAATTGGTGAAGTATGTAATAGGAAGTCTTAGTCCAAACATGAATATAATCAAGGGATAATGTATTCAGAAAGCATGAAATGAGAGGTAAAATGTTTGGCTCATTTTTTTCATCTAGGTGGATTTATATCAATAATAAAAGTAATGCTAATTATAGCCCTAGCTAATGTAAGACTGAAAATGTTTAGTATCAGGCTTGGACATAGCTGTTTTTCAGAAAAATTGGAGTCAAGTTTTGAGCCAGATTACTAAATTACATCTAGTTGAGAGAAGTAGAATATTTAGATATGTGGACAATGACTACATTTCCTCCTATTCAAGTGAAACAAAATTATGACCACCCTTTAGAAATATGGAAACTCCATAAATCTTATCCAAAATGTGACTAACTCTCAGAAAACCTAAGAGAACAACAAAATGCAATATATATAAATGCAATATGATATGATATGGTATGATATGATATGATATAATATATATCTGAGATATTTACCATTTATAGTATACTAATAGAGTGTTAAAACAGCATATTAGAACACTATATACTTCAGTAAAATATATTTAAAAAATGAAAAAAGGAACACTCCATATTTTACTTTAACAAATAATTAATTTAAAAATTCTATTTTAACTATAATGAAATGGTAAAGAATAAAAATAGTCTTAGCCCCTGAATTCTACCATGAAATTATAAGGAGATATAAAACTTCCATGTTTTTCTTAAGGTAATGTAAATATTTGGGAGGAGTCCTTTACAAAAGCCCTTTGTTTTGTAATCAATCCATCTGGCTTTGTCAGAGCTCCATTATTAAACAGAGGAAACTCTCTTTCCTTTTGGCCCTTTCCCTAGTAAATAAACTATTTACCAGGAGTTGCTTTTACCTGGGAGAAATTTTTCTTTACAACCACTTCCTTTGAGGCAAGGATGCTTAATCACAAAGTGTTTCACTCTCCAAAAAGTAAATATAAGTTCATTTTGACCATTTATTAAGTGGCCTGGTTTTTAATAGAAAACTTTACTTTCTTACAATTATATGTTGAGTTTGTTTTTTTTTTAACTAATTCCAGGGGAAATCTGTGACTGTAACATCAGCTTTTGTACATACTGGAGGATGGGTTTAATTTTGCACTGCCGGCTTTGCTGTCAATCAACTGAGCTTAACTTCAGAGGGAATGTGAATATGTTTTAAAGACAAGTGTGGAAGATTATAGTTATGGGACAGACTGCAGAATCTTTTCAGAGGGCCAAACAAATAATCCCTGTCAGTTTCTTCTTTTCTCTGTCTGCAGCTACTTCATTTTCACCTATCTCCATGTCTTATTCAAGCTAATTACTAAGGCCTTGCTACTCAAAGTGTGGTCAAGAGATCTGCAGCATCATCATTAGCATCATCATTAGCATCAGCTGGGAGCTTGTTGTAAATCAGAATCTCAGGCCCAATTCTAAACTTACTGGATCAGAAACTGAATTTTAACAAGATCTCCAGGTTATTTGTATGCATATTAAACTCTGAAAAGCAGCCATAAAGGAGAACCTTGAAAATGCGTATTCTTTGAAGGCATTTTAAAAGGCAGAAGTTATGCCAGCAAACAAAAGTTAAAAAAAGAAAAAAAGAAAACCCTCTCCTATATAAGAACCACGAATGAAAAAAAAACCTCCACAAATACATGCATAAAAGAGCCTGTACATACCACATCATCATGGGAAGAGCAGTAGAATGGCTGCTTGGATGACTTACAGGGAATCCCAACTCTGAAAAGGAAGTAACGTACTCTTAAAAAATATCTGTAAGCAAATTGAAGGAAGCATCACTTAAGGGGGAACCCTACAGGCTAAGTTGGACAAGTTGCTTGCAGGGAACTGGCAGTTCTTTCTTTTTCTATAAACTGAAGGCTTTTTAGAATATGAAATCAAGAATACAAACTGGGCAGCAGCCAAGATGGTCTTTTTTTTTTTTTTTAATTTGTTTTTGTGTTTGTTTTTGCTACAAAAGGAATTGAGCTGTATTGAAATCTCCCATTAGCCATACCCAAAAGGTATTGGCTGTAGCAAGAGCTGAGGCAACAAATGCCCTATTAACTTTACAAGAAGACAAAGCAGCTTCTTAAGGACAGCTTCAAAGTAGCCCATATCCATCCTGCATATCATGCTATGAGCATGTCATGCTTTGCTGACTTAATTGAAGGTTTTAAGACTAGAAGGATTTTCCTTTCCAATTCTGAATATTTCTTCAACTCTAAGAATCAAAAAATCATGGAAATCTTTAAATGAACCCCTAATTCATCATGTGGCATGAAGACTGCCTGCATCTGATCTGTCTCATCATTCCCAGAGTTCTTCCAGGAAAAATACTTTACAGTCTTCTTTTTGCCATTTCCCCTGTTTGAGTATGTTTATGACCACAATTCTTTTTGTGTGTGTCTACTCTAATTCACTTTTTTCACTTAAGATAACTGCTCTTAGGCGTTCTCTCTCTCTGAAAAAAAAAATTTTAATAAAATCATTCTCTGTACAATATTTTTCATGTTTTATATGGCCCTTTAGTCACCTTTAGAACAAATAACATCAGCAATTCTGACTCTTTCAGGGGTCTATTTTCAAATTTTCTATCATCATAGGATCTTACTCTTGTCTAAATAAAACATATATAAATAATTCAGTTGATTGCTCACTTGTTTCTTTTACATGGTAACAAGTGATTTTTTTGGTTCTTTTGTTTCCAATGCATTAATCATGGCCCTTGTCCGCCCCTTCTACCCACTTGGCTCCTACACATGGAAGATTCCATGAAACTGATTGAATATGCTAGATACTGTGGAGATTTTCACCTTGTTTATATTACTCATCCCTAAATAATGTGTGCTGTTCTTGTGACTGCCTCAGCAAGGTCATATATAAACTAGGGAGAAAAGCTTAGCTGCATCTTATGCTTCTTTTTATGTATTCCAGTGTCATGATTTCTCATTTTCAATATTGCTCCTATTCTGATAGTGATTAACTTACTGCTACCGCTTTGTGAGAAAATACGTACGTAAAAATGTTCGCCTTTGCAGACTGTGTGATCCATTGAGTTTTTCTTTGTCTTATAGCAAAACGTTGTAAACCTTCACCCTTCAAAGTCATCTAAATATTCAGTTCACTGGAGGATGAGAGCAGGGAGGAGAAAGAGGGAAGGAAGCGAAGGGTGGATGGCTCTTTGCTCACCATTGCCGGTACTGGGAAGTATAAACGCTATGCCTATAGGGGTCCAGCATAACGGTTATTGCAAAGCACAGACTACTATATTAGAGGTGAATGAAAAATTAGGGGAAAAAAATGAGTGTGGGTATCACAATACTCATTATCACTGTAGAAAAATGTTTGTTAAATTTTTATATTTGCAAAATGGAATACTGTAATATTATTCAATAACACCACCTAGTACCTTAGTAACAAATGCATATATGTATGATTTTATTGACATGCATATATATGCACAAATGCTGATAATGAATAGCAATTATAAATTGTACAAACCTACTGAAAAGCAGTATGACAGTATACAACCAAGCCACTGGTATGAATGTATGCTCCAATCTAGTCTTTCTGCTTTTGAAAACTCGTCATAAGCAAGTCTCCTATAGGAGAGAAACAAATTTATATGTGGTTTCCCCTGAGATTTCCAAGGTAAAACAACTGATGGTAGGATTGGATAGCATATTAAAACATATACAAACTGAAGAAATTTCCAACCAAATGAAGAGAGATATAAAATATGGCCCCTATCTAGAAAGGTATAAGCTTAGTATAAATATAAATTATTACTGTAATTATTAATATTTTATATATCTAAGTGTTTAGCATTGAGGAGAAAGATCATCATTGTGTTTTTTATGCATATTAAGACAGTCTTTGTTAAAGGTAGTACAATTTTATGATACTTACATGGGAATAATGGCATTTGAAAAATATTTTTCTGACATTAGCTGGAATGTTCGGGCCTAGGGCAAAGATCATACAGGGAAAGGATGTGCTCAGCAAAGTAGGGAATAGGGCTGGGGGAAGGCTCAAGGATTAGAAGGAGGAGGTACACGGAGCCTAAATACAATCTTGTGGGAAGCTCTCAACACTGAGGACTTTAAACTGACTTTATTTATGGGAGAAAGGAAAAAAAAAAAAGGTGCTTCTCAGAGCAGGAAAGGTGACATGGCTGAATGATGAATGAAAAAGATTTCAGTTGAAGGGAGAACAAATCATTAGAACAGTCATGCTCAAGACTAGAAATAGCAGATACTCTCTAAAAAGATTAAGAGCCTGAACTCTGGTGTCAGATTCTCTTGGCTTAAATCCTGAATCTTATGTGATCTTGGGAAAATTCAACTTCAGGGCATCAGTTTCCTTATCTGAAAAATGAAGATGATAATAGAACCCACATCATAGGGTTATTGCGCAGATTAAATAAATGCCAGCAAGTAATAAATGCTCAACAAATGGAAATGTTATTATTTGTACCAGAGATCAGAATTCTCCCACTGTTATAATGCATGAAGGATTCTAACCAATTTCCTTCTCAGTAAAAGAAACATGTTATCCTTGCCACCTCCCTCTCTGGTAAATGGTGTGTTTATCCCTACAACTTTCCAAATGACTCCTTGTTTCACTGTCCCAGTTAGCTGAGCCAGCAGTTGTCTGGAACCGGTGTGCCATTCAGTTAGAGAGGCAGGTCCTGCCTCCTGCCCTTCTCTCCCCTTTTGTTACGGGTAGGTGCTCGATGACAAGCTACTCAGAAGTGGGGAGAGAAAAGAATGCTCCAAAGATGACCTGTTGTTCCTGTCTCTTCCTGATCCATTTGTGTCTGGGAGAAATATTTGTGCTTGGTTACGTGCTATTTCCCACTCTGAGTCATGTCTCTTCCTTCCTCTCATCATTCTCCACCCCTACCTTTTCCTATAATGGCAAAACAACTTCTCCAGCTGTTCAGCTAAGCTGAATGACCTAACATGTCCAAGAACAGGCAGATAGGTGTCTGTCCTATTTTTGGATAATTGTTGAAGTGGTGTCCTCTGATTTCTCTGACTGCTGCATAGTCTTCTTTCTTTGCTACAGATACACTGCAGCAGTCAACAGCACAGAGAGATGAGGTAGGAGAGAGACAGATGATCACAAGTGGTAGTACAATTTTCATTTTAACTTTTGCTCTTCTATCATTGTCTTTAGGACATAGGGTTCTAGCAGGGCCCTTAAGCACCTCCAAGGGCCCTTTTCATTCTATAAGATATAAGGAATTTTCCTTTATGGTCTTAGCTGACCTCAAATCCCTCCACCCCCATTCAATTTCCATTCCCTTTTTCACTAGGGATTTAGGCAGAGGTGTCCAAAAGTGAAACTGTGAAGGGTGAAGATTGTGCCATTGGAGCCTCTGTTTTCCCTTTTCTGTCCTGACTTTCTCTTGGTGGCTTGTCTTTTAGTCAGTGTAGGATGCTTTCAAGTGGCGCTCAGCTCAAGGCTCTCGCGTTCTGGTCCCTTACATAGTTTTCAGTATCCCCTTCTCTGATCATCCATTCACATTGAAGTAATGGATGCCTGCTAATAGATGCATATGTTACCCCACCCACAGATATATTTCACCTAATAATCATCAAAGTGTGAGGTTCCAGTGGCGGCAGGTCAGGTATCGTCTGAAGAAAAAAGCTGAGAAGTGTGTACAAAAATGATTTAAAAATACAACAAAGTGCCTTCTTTGGTTCATTTGGTTCTTTGCGGGTAAATAGGGAGAAGAAATTGGGATGCTTAGATACAGAAGCCCAAGTTATTTTTATTCCTAAAAACTATAACATGAATATCTAGTATATCCTTATCCTCTACTCTTCCCTCCTTCAGTTCCTTCTTTCGTCCTCCCTACACACATATATCCCTTGAATGAAGGACATATACAAAATCTTGACTTATGGTAAATTGCATTAGTGGTGATAATTTTTCATTGCAGCACTACCTACTTTTTTATCTTAAAGTAATATGTAACCTTGTAAAAATTCTTAAAGCTCTTGTTTTCTTAAGTAAACATTCAAAAATGACAAAGTTGCAAGCTAAAGAAACTGAGCCATTATTTATATGATTTCTCCACTATGCTATTTAGCTTGTCCTGTATTCAAATAAGATAATGTATGGGACTGTGTTTTCTAAAATGTAAAGCTCTGCAAAAACAATGTTTTAGTACTATAAATTTCAAAATGGGAAATAGGACAGTAAAAGAAATAACAACATTCTAAAATGCCAGAGAGAATGTTTCCAAACTGGTTTCTAAGTACTAGTGTTTCCTACCCCTAAAGATGTAAAAATAAATTTCAGATAAGAGAATAGAGAGTAAAGACAGGCATTACCCCAAAAGATGAAATACACTGATATACTTTACATACATTTTGGTTTTCCCAACGTAATAATTCATGAGTGAGAAAACTGTTAGAAGGAAAATCTTATTAGAGTCAGTACTTTTCAAACCCCTCCTGCAAATGAAGAAAACTATAGTGTTAACATGTGATTCCCACTCCAGCTCTGCAATCATCCTAAATTTTCTTCAATTATTTATCCATGTAGTTGTTCATTCAGAAAAATATCTATTGACCTCACTAAGTGCTTGGCACCCTTTCAGAATCCCAGAAAACAAAGATGAAGTCATGTTTTTGGTTCTCAAAGAGCTAACCTGCAGTCTTGTTGGGTTAGTTACCTGGGTTAGTTTTACCATGTGGTAAGTGGTAACAGGAGTTTGCACAAGGTTTTATATGAAGACAAAGAAGAGGCACTTAAAATGGAGAAGTTTTGGAAACAGGAGGGGTTAGGCCATGAGGGAAAGAGTGATGCTGCCATGGGGGCAGGAGAGAGCTGGGCACACAGGAGCAGTGTGGGCACTTCAGTGAGATGCAGGGGAGTCACTGAAAATAGCAATGGGTTGATGGTGAAAGCCTTGTGAATGCTGCTGTAGAGTCTGGATTTTATTCTAAGAGCAATCAAATTTAATTGACAGTGTAAGCAGGGGAATGACATGGAAGTCTTGATGAGATCACTTTTTTTTTTTTTTTTGAAAGGGAAGATGGATTGGAAAAGATCATACTGAATCTAGAAGTGAGGCCAGTTAGGAGACTGTGGCAACTAGGTGGGCAAAAAATGAAGATGGCAGTGATTATGGTGGTATACCAGTGATTTTGGTGGGAAAATCTACGAAGAAAATTAATTGTAACTAATTCAAATTATAGAGTAACATATTATTTGGGGAGAAACAGTCATAATAATAGACAGCATTGTTTTAAATCTAGGAATCCCTGTCATGAAGAATCAAAGCCACACATACAGTCTCATAATCAGCTGAAGAGTAAAAAGTGAATGCATTCACTCCTGTATTTATAGCACACCAGCCCTTTAACTGATAGAAAAGTCATGATTTTTAAAAATTCCTGGACTGAACAGCAAGAACAGTTTACATATACCTAGCCAAGTCTTCATCCTCAGAAGTCATAGAAAACATTGAGATGGGAAGCTCCTGAGAGCTCCTTTAGTCCAATCCTCTCATTAAAGATAAGAAAACTGAGACACTGAGATTAAGCCATTTGCAGGAGATGACACACTTCAGTAATAGCAGTGCTGAGACAGGAATCCAGATGCCTGACCTGGAGGGCAGGGCTTTTTCCACTAAAGTCCAAGCTTCCCAAGAAAGGCATCTAAATAAATTCACAGGATGCACAAAACTATTGAAGAGAGGGCCTTTTACATTCTTCAAAACTTTAAACAGCATTTTAAAAAGCAAAACACATGCTTTATTATTGGAGATTGGTCATTTTTCCAGATTAACAAAAAGAAAATCTACGCCAATATCAGCAACTACTCTTCACATACTGACTTTCCAAAAATAATTTTGGACTCTGATCTGGCTTCATGGTACTGGTATCCAAGTACATGTGATTTATATTGTTTTACTTTCTTATTTAAAAAATTGAAAACAGAAATATGAGTTTATTTAGGATTAGCAAGAGACTTTATTTTATGAATAATATGAAGTATAGTGGGTTTATGAACAAGCTATTCCATACTACTCATCAAAAGATAGAAAAGTTTATTGGGAATCTCTTTAAATGCTTGGAAAACAAAATTAAATTACCAATCTAATTTTTTCACAAATTCCTGAATAAGCAATAACTCATGTATTTTAAACTATTACGAGTTTTTACTAAGGAAAAATTAGTTTGAAAAGGTTCTTTATTGATTAGTTTGATATATAATAAAAGCAATAAAAACATTTTATGAGTTTTTAGAAAGTTTATTATGGATACTGGGAAAGTCCCATCATCACCAACCTCTTCCCCCAAAATAAAAGAACCAACATATTTGCATATGAAACCTGGATCCACTTGGTACAAAATTTCAGTCTTAAATAAAGTAATTAATGTCAAATAACAATAAAACTTTTTTTGAAAATGATCAGTGTGATTCAGAAATAAGGAAATCATATTCCACTTGTTAAAAGTTAATAGGTTTTGACTTTAAAACTTGCCAACAGCTTTTTGAAAAGGTAGAAACTCATGATTTATTTAAACAGGTATTTTATTAATCAAATGCTTTTGCCCAACCAACATATCCAAATATTTTTTAAAACACCTTAAATCAAGTTTAACTATAAAGTCATGAGACTGATTGATCTTTTTAACTAACATAACATCTATTTAGTCAAAGGAGTAGTAACGCTTTAAGTTAATGATCATGAGTGTTTTCTAAGGATGCTATAATGGCCTAAGGCAGTTTTGAAAAGTCTCTTTTGTAGCTACCTTTAAAAGGATATGAGTTTCATAACTTAATCATTGATTTGCTTTGGTCCTGAATATTATTCCAGTTCAATTATCTTTTATATTCACCAGTCTTAGAACTTTAGGAAAATAAAATTAACCTTCATTGAATGAGGAGCTGTCCACCTGTGAAGATATTCAAAGGAATATTTTCTGGGTTCTAGAAGTAATTCTGAAATTTGACCATTTACACTGTCTTAAGATGTGTAAATTGTAGTAACTACTCACATCATAGAGATATTTTGTACATGCCTATCATTTTGGAATAGAGCTTTTTAAAACAGCAGTGACTCATAACACTGAAATAGGACTCTACAGTTAAAAAATGATAAGAATAATTTTATACTGTGTAACAAAACTCATACTAGATAACATCTTGAAAGTTTGTAGCTGTTAGTTTTTAATTTATATATATAACTCAGTAGCATGGACTCAATAAATTGACAACTCTTCTGAAAGTCTCTCTATGTGAATTACTGTAGTTGAAATTGTACTTAAGTGTCACACATAGCCTTTATTGTAATATGATATTAAATAGCACCAGTATTACTTAAAGGTAAAGTGAAACATTAATAGAAATGCAGAAAACAGGTTTAATTTCTAAGTACAAGACAGAAAGCATCTCCTAAGTGAAATATCAATTAGATTTGGATTAAGATCACAGTCAGATAAACATCAGTCATAAAACATATCAGGATTTTGCCTGGAAAAGTTAGAAAGAAAAGCCTTGTATGTCTCTCTTTTATATTCTATTACCAAAAAAGATGCATATGCTTATATAATCAAGACAGTGCAATATCACCAATAAAGTTCCTTGTGGAAGATACATTTACTCTTTCTATATATTAGCTCAACAAGATAACAAATATGATAACATTGCTTTAAAGCAATCTGATTAGAGCAACATTTACAATAAGTACAAAATATACAGTAAATTGAAACATCTTGTTAAATATGTCTGTGGGTTAACAATACTCTATTTAAAAAGGAACACATCTTCATGAATCTATTTGCACATTTGTTTTACTATATTTAATAGCCCCTGTCATCACTGTATGCTTTTGTTACTGTAATTTCTGGGATCTTTGTATTATTTTATCTCTAAGTATCCTTATGACTTTATCTGCAAAGGTAATTTAAAAAGTACTACTTTCAGAGTAAAAAAAATAAGAAATCCCATATTTTTATGAGCAGCTGTGCACAAAACTATTGTAGCATTTGAGAGAAATGTCCCTTGATCATTATAGATTTGTCGTTATAAAATGTATACTTTGACTAAAGCAAAAACTGTCTTTTAAAATTAAGTATTGCCAACCTACTGTATAATCCTAGTTATAAAGTTAGATATGAAATCCTTGGCTTTTAATTAGAAAAGCATTATATGAAAAGATCTGCCAAAAAGCATTTCTAGATGGGTTGCCCATCTTATTAACTTTCTTAATTTGAACAGTTGGGGAATGAACAGAACAGTAGTGCTTTTATGTTAGAACAACAAAGAAGTATTACAGTATCCAAATCTCCAGACCTGGGGTCTAAGTATTCAGTCGTGGCTCAGTTGCAGGCTGACAGAAGAGAAGCTGCGTCCTACGCTTGTACACAATGGGGCAATGACAACATCTGTCACACTCTTCCATATTGTCTGCACTGAAGGCAGGACCATTAGGCAGGTCTTTACAAAAGGCATTATGATCCTGGAATGGAGGAAGAGAGAGGAGTAAGGATTATTGGTATTACCAAATAAGGCTACTGACTCTTGCAAATGCAGGGAAAGATATAACAATGACCCAATTCACCTAAATTGAGTTGAGGATTTGGAACAAATGAACAGTGACCCACATTGTGATAAGATGCACAGAAGATAAATTGCTTAAAAAATAAACAGGCATGTACATGATAAACACCAATATTCTTTCTATTAGTAGCAGGTGACCTGAAACAGTAAAGCAAAAAATAAACAAAATGGTAAATTTATTTACCTGATCTCTGCCTCTAAGCACTAACCTGCCTTAACCTTCCTGTTTCTCTGAGGTTCCATTTCCTAGTAGCTTTTCCTCTTGTCTCATCCCACTTCCCTCCCCGTTGGACTAGGCTGGGTTGGATACTCCTTTTTTGTGCTTGTAAAGTATGGAAACAAACTTCTTAATCCTCAAGTTTACTGAACAATATCATAAATGGATGCTTATATTTCTGTCTCTCCTATTAGAATGTAAGCTTTTTAAGTGAGGACATCCTTGACCCTTAGTAAATACCTGAACTGAGGTGAATTACCATTCTCTTATGCTTTATGTTATTAATTTTTTACAGTAATTACACACACTGAAGGGGGTTGTGTGGTATAGTTAAAAGAGCCCTGCAATTACATCAGAACTCTTAGACAAGAAAAACCAGACTATTCTGTATTTATTTTTTCTGTATGCCTTAAGATAACTATATATTTTCATATACCCCAGGCTGGTTAATTTTTTCTGTAATCCTTTGAATAATTTCCTTTATTATAGTACTGCTCTTTGGGCACAAAAGCATTTGTGAACTCTCAGGCATTGCTGGAGAACTTTAATAGAATTTTTATTTTTACTTCAGTGGACACAAGGAAGTAAGGTTGATTTTCTTGGTTTGTCATTAAAATGTGACTTAAATAAAGGTCTGTTGTATTTAGCCCAAAGTGAAAAGAAGATCAGGCATTTGTCTGATTGAGGTATTTTTGGAATACTGAATTATTCATATTGACTGTCTACACAGATTGTATTTATCTTGTGTTTTGTTCCAAGTGCTAAAGACTTCAAGCAATTTTTTAAAGAAAATTAATTACTAGGCATTTCAGAGCTAAACAGTTGAGTAGAAATCTGAATGACAGGCAACATTTGACTTCTTATCCCAATTATGTTTCTTACTTGATGTGTGGCCATGGGCAAATCACTACAAATTAAAGAGCAGGAAATCTTACAGACCAGCTATCAGGATTAACAGTTACTGTACATCCTTGACATGTCCATATGATGTTCTCATTATAATGAATAATAAACAGAACTATTTTGAAGTCAGAATAGATAATGAAAACAGTTATGACAAAATAATGCCAAATTGACATAATACAAGACTTAAGTTTAGGTTGGAAAGTTTTTTAACCAAAACCACTTCATTCAAAATACAATGCACTTTCCATTCTTTTTGGGCTGAGGAATTTTCTTTCCCCATAACTCCTTAGATCTCCATGTCCTAAGAGGGAATTAAGCACAGGAAAAAAGTGGATTTTTCAGTTCAGCAAAGTGCAGTTCCCCACATTTGAGGACTCAATTCATAGGATGTAGTGAACTCATTTTAATTTAATTTTCTTCAAGTTTTTGTTCTCTCCCTTTGGATCAGAGGATCCTCTGATAACAAAATTAAATTGTGTTCTCAACATCCCACATATTTTCCTTTCTGAAACGCCAGGCAATTTGGGTAACCCAAAACTTGGTTGAGGCTCAGTGTCACCAACTAAACATTTAAATAAATCTTTAATTATCATGCATGGGATAATAAAGCCATTAGAACTGAGACTTTTGTTTAGCTTTGTATTAACTATTAGTGTCATGCAGATGGCCTCGTCACAGCAATTTGTCATATTAAAAAGTCTTCTGGGAAGTGAGACTGCTACTATTGCATTTCCAACAGTTTGGGCCATCTGTTTGAATTGCATTACAGCAAAAGTAGAGGTAGAGGAGCTTAAGCCACATTTCTTTGGTATAATCCACTTGTGATCAATTATCTGTGGTCACCAAATGTCAGATACCTCAGTCTCACAATGGTATGGACTCAAACCAATTCACTGGTCCCCAACGACCTGTATTTCTGGCCTAGGATTCAGTTATCATCAGACTGAGTTCTGGGTATCTTGTTGTTGTTTGTTTAAAGAATCTAAAATGGTATCCATTGTGACCATGCAATGTGGTTCAAAAATCTTATTACTGCATATTTTCATAGCTGTGACCATCAACCTTTTGGTAAAACAATAAATAACCTCCAACCCCTGTCCTCACCTCCCCTCCTCCAAAAAAAAGGGAAAGAAAGAAAGGATAAAAGTAAGAAAGAGAAGGAAAGAAAAAAGTGAAAAAAGCAAAAAAAGAGTTTATTCAGATGAGTTTGCTCTTTTATAAGGCCTCTTCTTGATCTGGTCTTACTGTGTCATTGGAATATAATCCATTAATGATAAATCTATTTTATCAAGGTATAAACTAATTTTTAAACATTTTTGTTTGAAGTTCTTTCCCTACTTGCAATCACAGCTGCCTGATGACAAATTTGATAGTTAAATATTAATGTTCCACATGAATGTAATTTGAAAAGCAAGCTGAAGTTAAATAATACATTTTCTGTGGCTGAAAAAGAAGTGGTTTGATGATTCACTGTTAGAGGCACTACACAAAAAACATCTCCTCTTCTCAGGAGAGCCAGGTGGAGTGAAGAATCATTTGGTAAACTGTAGTTTTACTTATATCTTTGCACCATTTAGTAAATGAAAACTTTTTTGTTGTCAGTTATTCCACAAGTGCTTTAGGAAAGCCTAGCTTTGTTGACTATAAATATGGCACTCAATATATCCAGATACCTTCATGGCCAACATTTCACAATATACTGTGTATTTCACAATATACTGTGTTTTTCACATTTTTGAAAGTGAGAAAATGGACAAAGAGGTTAGTTGAGTGTTTTTATTTCATTAGGAATCCAAAACTTTACGCACCGATGGGCATCTTTTTAAAAACTCTTGTGCTAATGTCAGAATATAAGCTATTGGCCTTTGTGGATCTGCTCATGTATAAAGGCAAAGATTTTCATTCCTCTGGCAGTCTTTTGGCACTTTCAATACAGTTTTTAGTGATCAAATTAAATTGATGTCTATTGTTTATCCTTTGATTATTGGATGGGTTTTAATTTTTCCTTTAAAAGCCTTTGTAGACTCTTTTTTCTTTACAGATCCTTCCCAGTTCTTTCCTCCTCCACAGATTTAACTGAGTTTACCATCTCTGTACCTAGCCAGCTGCCATGATGTGCTGTGAGTAAGCTGAAGGCAGGTCTTGCATCTTTTTCATTCTGGGCCCAGTGCCCAGCACACACTAAGCACTCAATAAATTTTCTTGGTTGAACTAAATAGCTAGCTAACCAACTAAAGAAACTGATTCAGATGGTAAAGGGGAATGGAGAACGATTTCATAATTTCTAACACAGAACACAGCATGTATTAGGGTGTGGCAATATCATATAAAGTGGTTAAAAAGACATAGGAGGCATCTTGGGTTATACATTTCTCCAGGACTGTCCTAAAAGACAAGCTTGGCAGTTGTTGCCATTTGGGGGATGATCTGAATGTTCTTCCTCTCAGAGTAAAGTGAATATTTTTTTAAAACAATAACAAAACTTCCAGGTAAAATATGACATTTCCTTAAAAAATTTTAATGCTTAAAAATGTTCTTTAAAGCTTTATGATGCATTTTGTGTGTGAATAAAATTACTCAAAACATTGTATTGATGTTCAGTAGGTTTCTATATTTATTTTCCATTCAACTAGATGCCACTCCGAATTGTGCCTCATAGGTGAAAAAATAACTTGGATGCTTTCTGATTTCATTAACCTGCTGTTTAAGTTTTCATTCATTTGTGCTGGAAGCCCCTTTGCCTTAATTGCATACACTGCTCATCTTCTCTGGTCTTATCCTTGCCATTTGCCAGTGGCAGGATTAGAGCAGCTCCTCCATAGCATTGCTTAGCCTGGTCTGATATCCCTTCCCAATGATACTGTCAATGGCATTCTGCTCAGAGATCGCTTTTGTTTTACCTCGAGCACAGGTGGTGACTGAATTAAAGGTGATGAGAGAAATAAGAGCCCTGCCCAAAACCAAGGCACAAGTCAAAACAGGGCCGTATCAGAGAGCAGTCTGTTGCTGGAAGCAGGGCCTCCAGGTCTCCACCTCCACAGTCAGCTGGGCCTTAGCATTCGAAGGAAAATCCTGCTGGAGGACAAAGGGACATTCTTTCTTTTGTTTAAACTCCTAACCCAATCTACAATTCTTAAGAAAGCACAGTGCCTTTCAAGGCCTCCCAGTTCCTGCTACTGCATCCGGAGATGATGCGAATTCTTCCCCCTACAAGCCAGCCTGGGAGAAGAGGAGGGCAGCGGGCAGGTGGCAAAGAACATTCCTACGTTTCAGAAAGCCTGTTCACCCTACTGTGCCCCATTCTCACCAGATGTGCAAACAGCTGAGGGTGGCAAAGAGAATTCCCGCAGCGAAGGCCAGGGGGATAGCCAGGAACACCGTCAGGAACTTGTAGATCACGTATTTGCTGATTTCAAAGAGGGCATGGCTGCAGATCCACACTTTGTCAAAGGAGTGCGTAGACACCGGCTCTGCAATCACATCATCGAATCCCACCTGCGGAGACAAGACACAGGGATCCCGAACTGTCACCCAACCTGCCGCCCCAGGAACCAGGAGAGCTCCGGGTGGAAGACGCAAGCAAGAAAGACTTGGCTGAAGTGCCCCACCTTCTCTTAGGATCACAGTGGGTGCACAGGAATTTGGCTAAGAATTCCTGGCTGCTCAGGGGAACTCTGCGACGGGTAGAATCCGGGTTCTGGACCCCGCGGGTCTGACCCACCGGCAAGGTGTTGGGGTTGGGGCAGGGGTAGAAGGGGACCCCTTCCCCCAGGCCGTGGCAGGGGCTTGAGCCTTCATCAGGCCCAGGGTAGTACCCGTCCCGGACTTCACCTTGAGATGCGAGTTGAGCCGATGGGGATCTCGGTCGGTGCCCAGGTCCGCGAACTTCTCGGGGTCTGCGTAATCGATGCCACTGTGGTGGCTGTAAGAGTCGTCGTCCATGAAGAGCTGGACGTCCGCTTTCTCGGTCTCCAGCCCCATCGCGGCGTTTGGTGCGCGGTGGCTGCAGCCGGGCTGGCGCGGCGAGGCGCGGCTCCGGGCCCGCGCGGCTTCCCCTTCACGTCGTGCCGGGCCCCGCCCCGCCTCGCCCCGCGCGGCCCGGGCGGCGGCCGCTTTCCGCTGCCGACTCCTGTTCCCTGGCCCAGCGCAACCCGAGTCCCGCCCCGCGGCCCGGCCAGGGGGCGGGGTCCGGACACAGCCGGCGAGGTGGCTCCCGCCCCGCACCTCCCGCCTCCCCTCCCTGGTCGGGTCCCAGTCGGGCCCCGGGCCGGGAGCCGGGTGAGGCATGGATGTCCCAATTAGGCAGATCTCGGCTCTGCCTAGGTGGGTGAAGTGTGTCTTGGTTATGAGGACCCTCATTCCGCCCACAGAGGGGCCGGAAGGCTTCTGGGGTCACATGCAAGACAGCCGGAACTGGATGCCTAAGAGTGAGAGGGGTGACCCAAGGATGATGGACTTACTGGAGGCAGTCAGCTTAACAGTGTGGGGTATAGAGTAAGAAGGTCTGTCATCACCGGCTGGCTCTCCCTTGTGTGCCCTGGGCCAAGGTACGGAGCCTTTCAGAACCTCAGCTGCCTCCTTATAAAATGGGAGCAATTGTACCTGCTTCACAGCGCTGTCGCTTGAGAACTAAATAAGTTAATTCAAGTAAAACTCTTCCGTGGTCCCTACACACAGTCCTGTTTCCCATCAGCGTTGTTACTGCTGCACTATGAGATAAGGAGCCATAACATACTTGATTGCCAGGCGATCCTACAAGGGCCAGGGGAACCCCACAAGTCCATCAGCTATCCCAGTGCCCTCAGAGTATGTGAGTCTGCTGGAGGCACTGTGAGGGATATGGAATTGTGTATGTGAGCCTCCTGCCCATAGGGGTTTGCATCTTAAAACTATGAGGGAACGTCTAATTTCTCTCTCTCTAAGTGATAACTTATTTTTCCTTGGAATCAGTTTCTCTTAAAAGATTTTAGGTATCTCTAAGATGCGGTTGTATCTGCAACTGCCTTATAGGAACCATGTAAACAAACCCCTTTCATAAAGCCACACTGCAGTAGATGAACCAGTCTGTGGACTACTCACTCAAATGCTTTCAGAAGGGAGGAGCTTGCAGATTCATAAAGTGTTAAGATCTGGTGGACTTAGACATGTGCTTGGAGGAGGAAGGACTCAGTGAAAATCTGTCAGAAGCAAAATAATGGGTCCTAGACTTGAAGGGGTGCCTGCAGCTTGTTCAGAACGTGAAACATAGTAGGCTCGCGTAGGTATTGCTGAATACAGTGCACCTGGAACTCACTACACATATCATATCCCCTTGTGTGAACTGGATTTGAAGAATCACTTTTTCTGAAAGGAAAATACTATTTTTGAAACAATAAAAATTACAAAAAAAAAAAAAAAAAGCAGAATCTGAACTGGAAAAATATTTTGGAGCCAAAATTCAATATTCCAATAATTAAATAGAAAGTTTACCTACTGCTGCTGCTGCATACGAATGGCAGTATTGTAACATTGTAGTGTTACATGGTTGAATCTCATGTGCCTCGCTCTCCAAGAGTTGGTTCTGCTTGCCCATTCCCTCATTTCTTACTTTTCTTTGCCAATTTTATTTATGTTCAATTAATTCCAAAGTGATGACTTGGATGTTCTGCTTATTGCTTTTTCTGTATTTCTCTACCTCCTCCATTCACCAAAGCAGGCTTGACTCTGAGAGTTGGGACTTTTCTAGAATTGTTTTGCACAACAACTGTTTATCAAAGTAAATAGAAGACATTAATCCTTATGGAAATTCTTAATATTGATTATCAGGAAAGTCATTCCCATAGTGCTACAGTGGGCTTAAGCAGTGACTGAACATCTGGCATTAGGGCTTCTTTCCTTATCATTCTTTGTCCTCTGGTCATATTTACATTTCCAGTGGGATTAGGAAGACATTTGCAATTATCACAAGTAGTTTGCTCATTTTTTCAGGCAGTGGAGATAGGAGGCCGAAAGGAAAGTGAAATTAACATGGTTTTAGCAGGCTAGCTTAGATTATAGATTCATTTGTAAAGTGATAGGTATCTGTGAAGAACTGTCTCTAAAGCCTAAGTTAAAAAAAACTCTAGAGACCCATCTAGATTTGTTGTATTTAGCATGGAGCTTAAAGGAGGACAATTCACTTACAAATTTTTATTGAGTACCTCCCCCATGAACTGGGTCTGTTCAGGGTTCCTGTTTTGATGAAATTCTTGTCTATTTCACCATTTTAATACATAAGATTTTTTTGAGATGAGCTATAAAAATGAATTTGTTTATCCTATTACTAAATGCTTAGAAAATGTTAGCTACCGTTGTTCTCAAGGAGTTTAAACCAGAGTGATTACCATAGCAAATACTATCCTGTCTCCACTAACTGGGGGAGATCTACCAGAAAAGGGAGAAGAGAGGAGGCAGGTGGGAGCTAAGTGACTGAGCACACTCGATTTTTTTAATTGCCCTATAACCCAGGGAAATAAAATATTTCATAATAAATCCCAGACTGGTGGCGTTTATTTTCTATTATCATAGAAGACATGATAAGAAGGTTGATTTTCTGATGGTTATTAATATATATGAAGAATAACAACATGATAATAGATTATTATATATTGGTAGCATAGTTTATACCTATTTGGTTCTTCACCTTTCTCAGCATAGAGAAAGAAGGTTGTTTTTCTATTTCCTTGAAAATTGTATGTGAATGCTTTTATGAATAAAAAATCTGTTTTCCCTTCAGTTTTTAATTTTTTTCCAAATTACAAATGTGTCGTTTATTCCCCCTGTGTAGTTTGCATACAACTTTAGGCAAGGTCTGTTCAAATGACCTTTTGCAAATTGGTTATTAATGAAAATAATGACTTTTTGTTTTTTACCATTATGGTTTAAAATATTTAAAGCATTTGGATTAGATGAGAGTTTCTCAACCTCAAGACTATTTACATTTTGAACTAGATCATTTTTTTTTGTTGTGGGGAGCTGTTTTGTGTGCTGCAAGATGTTTCATATCATCCTTGGCTTCTACCCATTAGATACCAATGGTGCTCCCCAGTTGTGACAACCAAAGATGTTTTCAGACATTGTCAAATGTCTCCTGGGACAAAATTGCCTTTTCCCTCCTTTATTGGGCTGAGAACCATTGGGTAAGATATTCTTGAAACAGTTTTTCATGTGAATGGGAAAAGTTAAGCTCTAGCTGTCCATTTACACACTCATGTGCAATTCTCAGAATTGTAAAACCAATTTATTAGAAACTCCAGCGGCTTTTAAAAATTAAACTTAAGGGTATTTGTTTTCCCTGTAAATTTTTCAGAAGTCATTATCATCAATTAAACTGCAGATTTTCAATACAAAGCTGGTATTATTTGAGGGATGCACATATACCCCAAAAAGAAGCAACTACTAGGCCCTGTCCACCTTGCAGCCTCCTACATTTTCCTTACAAAGTCTAGGACTGTTTGAATAATTATAGCTGGAAAAATGAGAATTGGGGACTTCTTGATTCCGTCTTAGAAATGTAAAATTTAGTAATTTTTGACAGTCTTCAGCAACTGTATAGCTTTTGCAAGTTTTAGGTGGCCTTAGCTGAGAAGTCCATGAATTTGTTAGTGGAACAGCTAGGCGGTTGCTTACCTAGTCCTTTAAGCATCCCTTCCCAAACTTGCTTGCTGTCAGCAAGGTAAAAGCCTGAGAAATTTGGAAACACTTGCCATGTCTTTCACGAGTCATTCTTTTTGTGGATAGTGGGCTTTGCATAAATTGTTTCTTGCATAACTTCCTGTTCCCTACTCAGGTCTTCAACTGTGTATCTTTTCCTGTCCCCCCCACCCCCCAATTATCTCCTTCCCAATGCATAGGACAGCCTCCTACAAAATAGTTTAAAAGATTAGATAAAAACGTCTGTTATTGAAGTTATTCAGTAGTCAACTTTTGTGGACTGGTGCCAGGGTTACATGGCATTTAATGAAAGTGTGTTCATTTTTTTCTTATCTATCACTTTCTTTTTGTCCATGTTTTGGGCAAAATTAACCTTGTGCCAATGAACCAGGAAATTTTCATTAATATTAAGACAGACACAGTAGCTTGTTTGTAATTGGTGCCAGCCTAACCTTCTGGCTGTTTCAAATAGCACCTCCTCTGGCTAAAATCCTCTTTTCATACACAGGAATTTCCAGAATTAACTTTTGTTTGGGAATACTTGGCTATTAGAAATAGAATAGGAAGAAAGTACACTCCTGAAAAGTCTATATTTATGATTAGAGCTGAGAGGATAGGTCATTCCATTCTCATTCAAAACAATGCATGACAATTAATTTTAGATTTATTTTATCCTGTTTTCCATAAGTAAAGGATGTTCCTGTTTAATCTTTTGAGTATCCCATTGATTTCTGGAATACTGTATGTATAAATAAGACATCTCCCCAGGACTTTAAATTTTATCTTTCCAGAACATGAAATAGGCACTAATTAAATGTTGATGAGCACTAACTTTCAAATTAAACTCTTCATAAGTACAACTTCCTCTGCATTCAAATGGGAACATAATTCTGCAAAGCTGCATAGTTACCTGTTTTTCAAATGCTGACTGAAATGTGCACAGTAAGATTACTGGTTACCAAAACAAAAGACCTAGAGGTAGTTTTCTTAATTTGGGTTTTATTTTGGACAAAAAATTATTATAGTTCAATTTGAAGCCTTTATTTTCTCTAGTAATTCTTGTTTTTATGAATGTTATTCCACTTTTATTTAGAGTAAATGCCAATTTTAAAAATAATATAGCTGCATTATTCAAGAGAAAAAAGGATGGGAAGTTTTTTTGTTTGTTTTGTTAGTTTTTTTTTAAACAAATTTTAGTCTTACTGCATATTTCTAATAGAAGAATAAAGGACAAAAACACAGAATGCCTTCCACCTGGTTCTTGTAAATTACTGTTTTGGTGTCTGTTAGGTGACCTTTAATGCTTGAGAGAATCATCTGGGAGTTAAGAGCAAAGGGAATCCAATTGCGTGGAGCAGATGGAAGGCTGGGAGGCTGCCAAGGGGCTGGGCAGAAGAATTTTTAGATTACATTTTCCTATCAATAAATATCTGGGAAGAATTTTGTCTCCAGGGAGTTTACTAAAAGAATGTTTTTCTATTTCTGTTCCATGGTTGTATGAAACTTAAAGGAAGATTTCTACATACATAAAGACATGAAATAAATTAGGCAATTTAGGTGAATATATCCATTCTTTCTGGGCCACTGAAGCCCCGTTAGGCCCTTACTGTTTGCCAACTGCTTATTTATGTCTAGATTTCTTGTTCAAAATAGTGAGAGGATTAGATCAAAAGTAGATGTTTAAGATGTTACTCTGTCAAGTACATTACAAACAGGACTATTGATATTGTTGTGTGTCTGGATAAGGTAATTCTTCTCTAGTTAAATAATTGCTAAATGATTAAATGTATTATTTCAAAAGCAACCTTGGTAGACAGTTCCATTTTCTTAAAAAAGAGGAATCCTTTGAAGCATTCAGAACTTTCTCATCATGCTAACCTCAAGAGAAACAGCAAACTTTTTATTGAAACATGCAGTTTCCTTTAACATCTGTATTTATGTCACCATCTCACTTTTGAGAAATGATAACAGTTATTTACCAAATAGGTGGAATGACTATTTCCTCCTTAACAGTAGTAAATGAATATAAAATCCTGCTAGTCACTTATTATCAGTGTGTATACATTCACATAATAATGCATTTTACTAACAAGTATGCTTTTTTCCTTTAAAAAATATTATGGTCATTGGAAGCTCTTGGATAAACAATTCACTGAAAATAAACTTAGATAGTAAAACACTGGGTCCTGAAAAACTGCACACTACTTTATTTGGAAATAGTAGAATTTGCAGAATGTTGTTGTAAAGGGCGTGCTACTCAAATTACTTGGTTCTGAAGACTTTTACTATGAAAGCAAAGTATTTTCTGAAGGAGTAGAACACAAATAGCTAAATGTTTGGGCCAAAAAATAGAGTTATTCTTTTACCATTTTAGAAAAGCTTATCCAATTTCACCATGTATGTATTGAAAGTCTTTTTCATTTAAAAAAAATAACATAATGCAAGAAACAAGAGGTGGCAAGTGAATGATTGTCAGGCTTAAGTTATTTATGACTATAGGATGCTAATTATCTATCAGAGTTGGAGTGCCTTTTAGAAAAAATTAAAATATTTTTAGGTGTAGGGGGATGTTTGGGGATATAAAACTGACTTTAGAAGCCTACACTCTTGCCATGGATCTTATTTTCCCCAAAGTTTCTTCAGTGTTTCTTACTGGTTTGTTTTTTCTTGCCAGAGAAAGTGCTTCCATGATAGAACTGTTTCCCTTTTTCTGCCCTTTCTTCTTCTTCCTTCCTCTCTCTATTGTGCTTTCTTACTCTCTTCCTTTCCGAAATGTTGTTTTTCCTAGTCAGTCACAGTCTTACTCATTAATACTCAGGGTTGGGAAGAACTTTAGAGGTTCTAGACTAATGATCACCCATCAACAAATCTTCATAAGTAGCCCTACAGGCTCTATTGGAAGGAATAATTAGTAATGGGGAATTACTTTGTAAAGTAACCCAAATATGGTTATAAAATTCCTACTTATATGTGCCAAGGCCATCTATCTACCTGAAATTCTCCCTTCCTTCCTTTCTTTTTTTTCTTTTCTTCTTTTTCCTCTCCCCTCACCCACCTGTCTCTATCATCTTCTGCCTTTTATAGTTAAAAAAAGTATTAAATGTCAGCCCTTGAAGTGTTTGAAAGTAGTTTCTAAACACCAGCATCTTTCCCTACTGAATTCCTTTTCTAGCTAAACAGATTTATTTCCCTCAGTTGCTTTCATGTGTTATTGTTTTTAAATGCTTCTTACAATTTTTAAAATTCTCTGAATCTGTTTTGTATCTCAGAAATCACACTTGAAGTATAGCACTTGGTCTGGGGTCTTAGCAGTACAGGGTGAAGCAAGAATACTGTATTACCTTCTTTATATTGACTTCTAGACTGTTTGATTTTTTACTGCTCTATCCTAGTGCTGATTTAAATTAATCAGATTGGATATTAAAATCTCCAAGTCTTTTGTATTCATTTGTGTTTTGGTTAGGCCACACTGTGCTAGCATGAAGTAATTGATGATTTGAATCTAAGGGGATGACTATATTATTCCTATTAAACAGTGTCATGTTTTAAGCTGTTTTCTTATTTTTGACACTGCTTTCAGCATATTACTTTACTGTTCATCTGCCATTTGGCTTTTGCTTTTATCCATAGTCACTGATAAAATGTTGAATAAGGCAGGGCTGAGAACTGAATTATGAAGCATTGCAATTTAATGGCTATAAATACCATCCATATGCTGACAATTTCTGAATTTATTGCCCTAGCTGTGCCTATTTCCAAGCTTCAAATATTTGACAATTTTGACATCTCAAACTTTATATATCCAAAAATTTAGCTCTTGATGTTTATCCTCAGATATAGCTCACTGGTCATTCTCATCACACAGTTAATCAGACTCAAAACTTGGGAGTCAGCTTTATTTTCTCTTCCCTCACTTCTTCTTTCCTCATCAAGCCTGTTAGTTCCATCTTCAAAATCAATGCTTTCACATTTTCACTTCCCTTCCCTGAACCACCTCACATGAACCATTTTAATAAGCTTCATGTTTGAGCCTGAATCCACTCTTCTCCCCAAAATTACTTTCTCCATACAACAGCCAAGGGATCTTTTAATTTAGAACTACTGTAGGATCCAGAAATTGCACTTATTTATTTGAAGGAAACAAAAACACTAACTCGAAGAGATATCAATACCCCACCTCAATGTTCACCGAAGCATTAGTAGCCATGACATGAAAACAACCTAAACACCCATCAGCAGATGAGTGGATTAAAAAATGTGGTAAATACATACCATGGAACATTATTCAACCATAAAAAGAAGAAAATCCTGCCATTAGCAAAACAGGGATGAGCCTTGAGGACATTATGCTATAAGAGAAATATGTTAGATAGAGAAAGATGAATACTGTATGATCTCACCTATATGTGGAATCTGAAAAAAATAAACAGAACTCATAGATACAGAAAACAGATTGGTGGTTGCCAGAAGTAGGGGGCGGGGAGTGGGTGAAATGGATAAAGAGGGTCAAAAGGTACAAATTTGCAGTAATAAAATAAGTAAGTCCTAGAGATATAATACAGCATGGTGACTATAGTCAGTAATACTGTATTTGAAAGTTGTTAAGAGAATAGATCTTAAAATTTCTCAAAAAAAAAAAGTTCTCATCACAGGAAAAAAAATTTGTAGCTGTGTGTGGTAATGGATGTTAATTAGACTTATTATGAAAAATGCATAATTAAATGAACATTCTTATTAAAGTGTTATATATATATAAAAGTGTAATATATACATGTTATGTATATAGCAATATTTTACTTACATATTACAAACTATATATATATATCTCATAAATAAACAGCTCAATGAGTTATCACAAGGAAAACATACCCTGTAACATCCAGCCAGATCAAGAAATAGAACATTATCAGACCTCAGAAATCTGTCTCTTGCTGTGTCTCTCACCAACCTTGTCTTCTCAAAGTAACCGAACTTGAACATGATGCATTAGACTTGCCTGTTTTAAATTTTGCATAAAGGACTCAAACATGATACTTTTTTTAGTTCAATTCACTTCATTAAATATGACTGTGAAATAGTACACCCATGTTGTATTGAGGAATACTAGTTCTTTCATTTTCATTCATCTCATTTCATTGCTGTGTGCTGTTTCATTGTATGAATAAATCACATTTATTTATCCATTCTAATGTTAATGGATATTTGGGTTGTTTCCTGTTAGGAAGTGCTATAAATAATACTGCCATGAACATTTCTGTATATGTCTTTTGTTGCAGATATAACCAAATTTCTGTTGGGTTTATATCTAGGGGAAGATTCACAGAGTTAGAGGATAAATGTATGTTCAATTATAGTAGAAACGTCCCCATTTTATTAAGTTATTATACTAATTTATACTCCCATCAGCAGTAAATGAGAGTTCTAGTTACTCCATAGGTTCACCATGTGCACCTACAACTTTGAATTTAAATAGCAAAAACAATATAAGAATTAGATAATTCAATAAGAATAGAAGAAAATATTAAAATTGGCAACATCAAGAGTAAAAAGTGACAGATCCCTGTGGTTATTTTTAAAGTCAGGAGGTAGATGAAAGGAAACCAAGTACTGAATTGAGGCTGATATTCTTTCCAAGGGGTGGATCACTGGAAAATATACACTAATAGGAACACACAGGGGCCAAAATAATCAACCTAGCTAAAATGTCCCTTTGGGAAGTGGGAAATACATTCTTACTCACTGCACTTGCTTCCTAGGAAGGGATAATATCAAGCATTAGGGAGATATCTTGCTATTACAATCTGTCTTTTAAAATACTATGAGTGAGTGAATTATTTTTCTCTGAATATATTGATGCATACAGTGTCATAATTCTTGATTTACATGTCTATGAATTCTGTGTTTCTCTTGTTTTTATTGTCTCTTCAGTCTAGTTGCTCATGTGTTTTTTATATTCCCCAGACATATATATTCCCTGAAACTAAGCTTCACGCAAGTTTTAAAAAAATTTTTTTTTAATTTATTTTTTAATTTAAATATAGTCAGTTTACATGTCTGTTTCTGGTGTACAGCATAATGTTTCAGTCATACGTATACATACATATATTCATTTTCATATTCTTTTTCATTATAGGTTACCACAATATATTGAATATAATTCCCTGTGCTATACAGAATAAACTTGTTGCTTATCTTTTTTATATATAGTAGTTCGTATCTGCAAATCTCAAACTTCCAGTTTATCCCTTCCTACTCCTTTTCCCCACTGGTAACCGTAAGTTTGTTTTCTATGTCTGTGAGTCTGTTTCAATCAGCAAATAAGTTCATTTATGTCTTTTTTTTTTTTTTTTTTTAGATTCCACATATGAGTGATATCATGTGGTATTTTTCTTTCTCTTTCTGACAACTTTTAAAAATATATAAATCTGTAGCACATTTACAAATCCATAATTTTGATGTCTAGTGATGACAGTTGAGAAGTTCTGATCTAATTGATGATTCTGATTAACCTTCGTGGTATAAAGACTGTTAGCATTTCAGGGGTCCAAACCAAAACATTTTTTAAAGTGAAAGGAGGGATACTATTGATAATTACATTAGGACAACTAGTGTAGACAGACTATCTTGGGCAAATTGGGCAAACTGGATGGGGTTGCCATCCAAGCTTAACAATAGTCTTCAGACCATCTTATCTTCCCATTTCCTGGGCTATGTATGGTGGACATTGTAATTTGGTTCCCTTAAGGAATGGGGGTCATTCAGGAGACCGAGTAAAGGAGTGTTCTCCCCCTCCAAAGTGTCATGTAGTAGAAAAAACTAATTTTAGAGTTAAGTTTTAATTCTTGTTCTAAAAATCACTATCTGTGTAACTTTGTTACTCAATCTCTTTTATTCTTGGATCCTTCATTGAAAAATGGTAATGACATAAGAATGAAACAAAATGCCAGAGAAAGTGTTTAACTCTGCCATTTCAAGAAAAGAAACTCAGTACATATTACTCTCCTAAGAGGGTCAATGCTTGCAGATAAGAAGGTAATCAAAGAGAGAGGAGGTAACCTCATGCTGAAGAGGGTCCAATTCTCTCACTCAACTTATAATTCTTAATATTGTATATATCTTTTATATTTTCCTCCAAACACTTTCACATTTGCTCCTAAGAACTATCCTGTGAGAAAGGCAGGGCAATTTTTATTACACTCACATTGGAGACAAAGAAACAGAGGCTCAGAGAAGCTCATAGACAAAGTTTTCATGGTTATTAAATGTTAGGTCCAGGATATAAACCCAAATCTCTTGTATCTTGGTTTAGGTCTTTTTAAAAAAATTTTTTAACATATCAGGTTCTTCCTGCCTTTTTCAGGTACATAGATGAGGAATTAATTAACTTTGGTCCCCAGGCTTGAGACAAATGTTAGTTATAGTTCTGGAAGCAACTAAAGGATAAGATCACTAACCTTTCATTACCTGCATACGTTTTACACATTTTATGGTTATTTTAAAACAGTGTTCAATTATGCCGTTGCTTTTCCCTGAATACTAGAAACATCTCAGATATTTTTCCATCAACCGTTTATTCACTGAGGGTGTTATGCTCTGGGAGTGCTCATATTACATCTAAAATGAAATTAATAATTTCAATCTGTGATATAGAGCACATAAATTATTTCAAAGGCAAGTGAAAAGTAAATCATAGGCCAACTATTGTTTAGGATTATTTTCCAGTACTTTCTTCAGCTGATGGCATGAGAAAGCTAGAGTTAATCCTAAAACCTTTGGCGCTTAATAGTCAAGACTTTGGTAATTCTTCAACAACAAAGGAAAGATGGGGAAACAGGTGGACAACGTTCCAACTGAGGAGTGGCTCATGCTTCTCCAAGGGAGGTGGGCTGACCCGGAGTACAGCAAGGGAAGGGGCCACCCACATGGCTGCAGGTTCAGCGCAAATAGTTCTGACGTGCCTCAGAAAACAATGAACTAAAAGAGTAGAGAGAAGTACATGTACTTTGCATGATTTGGGGGAATGGTGCAAATAAAGATGGAATCCATATGGTTTCCTTTGAAAAAATAATAGCTTTATTGAGCTATAATTTACATACCAATCAATTTACAAATTTAAAGTGTAAAATTCAGTGTTTTTTGGTATGTTCACAGAGTTGTGCAACCATCACCACAATTTTAGAACATTTTCATCACCCCCCAAAAACTCTTTACACATTAGCCATTATTCTCCTATCCCTCCATCTCCCTAGCCCTAGGCAACCATTATCTCCTTTTTATCTCTGTATATTTGCCTATTCTGGGCATTTCACATAAAATAATTTATACAATGTGTGGTCTTTTGTGACTGGCTTCCTTCATTTAGCATATTTCCAAGGTTATCCACTTTGCATCATGCAGCAGTACTTCATTTCTTTTTATTGCTGAATAATATTCCTTTTTAGTAATATTATCTGTTTAACAATTGATGGACATTTGGGTTGTTTCCACTTTTAGATTATAATGAACTTAGATAATAATGAACAATGTTGATATGAATATTTGGGTACATATTTTTGTAGAAACAGGTTTTCATTTCTTTTGCATATATACCTAGGGGGTGGAATTGCTGGGTCATATTGAAACTCCATGTTTGGTGTTTTGAGGAGCTGCCAAAGTTTTCCAAAATGGTTGCACCATTTTACATTCTCACCAGCAGTGTATGAGTGTTCCAAGTTTCTCTCCATCCTCATCAACACTTGTTATTTATCTTTTTGAATATAGTCATTCTAGTGGATGATGAGTAGTATCTCACTGCTTGCTATAAGGGAATATTGGGTTGCTATAATGAAATATCATAGACTGGGTGGCTTATAAACAACAAACATTTATTTCTTATATTTCTGGAAGTTGGGAAGTCCTGGATCATGGTGTCATCAGACTTGGTTTTATTGAGGGCTTCCTGGTTCAGAGACAGCTGTCTCTTTGCTTTGTCCTCGTGTGGTGGAATTTGTTAGGGAGCTCTCTGGAGTCTCTTTTATAAGAGCACTCTTGTTCATGAGAGCTCCACCCTCATGACCTAAGCACCTATCAAAGCTGCACTTAATACCATCACATTGGGCATTAGGATTTCAACATATTAATTTGGGTAGGGGGCTGGGAATATTTAGCCATAGCATTCAGTGATTTTCAATATTCTGATAGCTAATTATAGATTTAATTTTTGTCCATAATTTAGCCAATATATATGCACTTCAGTGATGATATTGGACTTTTAAGTTGCAAATTTGAATAATTTTATTCAAAATTTATTTTATTTCTCTCCATTGTGAAAAGTTCTTTGTTAATTTCATATAATTCATATTCCATAGTTATGTCTTTCCCTTGGACTTGTCATGTGGCAATTAAATTATACTGTGTTTATTATATTGCATTAAATTGAATTATATTTTGATGTATTAAGTTATAGTGCATCATTGTATTAGTTACATCTTTTCTGAGGGCAATATATCATTTTCTTTAGGAAGACTGCAACTCTCAGAGGTTAAGGTCCATGCCTCTTGTTTATTTTGAGACCTGTTCTGGACCTAATATAAGGTAGAACATGAGGTTTGGGCTCACTAAATGTTTGTTTATTGACTAGTTCAGTTGATAGCTCATTTTTACTAGTTTAAATGAAATCTTAAAGCTAAAAAGGAAAAAAAATGGATCAATATCGACAAAATATAAACTTCATCAAGTATTGGGTAATTAGGATTTTGCCAAATTAATTTTTTAATTCATAGCTTAACAGCATTTCATGATTAAGTAAAGCATCACCCCTAAGATGAGGGGGTTGGGGTGATTCCCTGTGAAGGTGAGGTTGTTGCACAGAGGCCCTGTGCTGCTGTTTCATAGAGTTATGTGGAGAGTTTTCCTCAACACTATCAGTAGGACAAATAAAACCACATCCATAGAATCTCCTGGAGGGCATTTGGAGGCTTAACAAAGGGTATGTGAGCAAAAGTGATTTTAAGAGTGTCAGTTTTCATTTGTTTGACTTCTGTATGTACTCAAACAGAATTGATTTGCTTGATAACTCATATGTCATTTTTCTTTCCTACTTCCCCTATTAAAGCTGCTCCTTCTCCATTTTATACCAAAGAGATGCAGACCTCTCATCCATCTTGATCTTACAATGTTGCTGTGCTCAGTGCTGTAAAATCTTCTGGGGAAGAGAGTAGGGAAGGGACAAATTCAAAGTAGTGGTGTTAGCAAAGTCTTCAATCAAGGAGCTATAAACACTACCCCTAATTCATCTCATGAAGATAAACATTTCCAATACATTTTTCTTTTTGTGTTTAGTAATTACTCACCAAAATCTATGAAATGCTTATATTGTTTTGGTCAGTTATTTTCTAGTAATACTTTTAATAGTAATTATTATTTATCATTATTATGTACTCCTAATAATTGTAACAGAATCTCAGTCCAGAAGGAAACATAATTCTTAGATGTTATGTTTACAATCACAGGCAATAAAAATTAATTTCAATTTATAGGGTTTTTTTGGCAGCAAAGAAGTGTGCTAAGGTGGTCAAAATTACTTTTGGGCATAAAAAATATTACTTTAAAATCATATTCTGTACATGCTGTAGGGGAAGTCACATGGAATAATGGTTTCAAAAAGAAAAAGAACTAAGTCAGATTTTTTACAATTAAAGAAAAACCTGTCATATATTTGTTCATTTATTAATAAAATAGATGATGACATCAAGTTGATGATACTTACATTTCACTGACTATAGTTAAAACAGTAATGTTAGTATTCATAATATTATGGAAATTACATTCTTTGCAGCTATTTAAACTGTTGTGAAAAAGATATTTTATGTGTCAATTTAGAAGTTTATAAAGGAGTGCATACATTTTCCACACTTTTTCATTGGGTCATGGAGTATTGTGCAAAAAATTAAAAAAGTGAAGATCATTGCTATTATTCAAGGTAGGATACTTTCCAATTGCACTGGCTTCTTTGTGTAACTTACTTTCTACATTATATTAACTTTGGTCCTGTTTTTATCTGAAAAATCTGGTGTTGGAGGAGGGTAGGGGAGCAAACATAACAGCAGCTGTCCAGTCTGAGTACATTCTGTTTCTGGAAGTCATCCCAGAAGATGCTCCTCAGTGATTCCAGTGTGATCTGAACCAAGCCTGCTTTCAAGACCTTCTGAGAAGGCCCTTGATCTTTCCCCTCAGAGTGATTTTTATCATTTCTTAAAGGTTTTTTTTTGTCAAAATATTGAAACCATTTAAAATATTTTTAAGTAAAATAAAACTCTAATTATGTTTAAATTATAGCAGGTAAAATTTCAGAAAAGTGATTATCTTTAAACATGAGAGTTTTGCAAGTTAGTAAGTATAATGTTTGATTTACCCTTTAAATGAGGGTAGGATTTTCATCTTTTCAAGCCAAATTTGTTCAGTTTTAAACTCCTGACAATGTCCATCCATATATAGTTCTCTGTTTATAGTTTGACGTGGATTATCATTCATACAACTCGGTTCTCCATGTGGCAAAATGGGGTTTTCCTGCCTTTGACCCTTTCTTGTGGTTTGGCACTTGCCCTGCTCTGCTCCCTCTGGGGACCAGTCTCTTGAAAAATTAAGCTGTTAAGAAGAGCTATTTGTCAAGATGGAGAAAGGAGACAGAAGATCTATTTGCAGTTAGAATTCTGGAAGGAAATGGGTAGGGTCGTTAAGGAAAGCGTGATGGCAGACAATTTCCAAGGGTGTGAGACAGGTAAGGAGATGCCACCAGCAGTGGAGGCCATTGCCTACACAGGTCTGACAGGCAGGGAGAGGTGCTGGTGGCCACAAAGCTGAAGCCACCTTACAGTGTGACCTCTGGAAGATAAATACAGCTATTGGTGGGTTTTGAGCTGATAAAGACCGGATTAATTCTCCCATCCTTTGATCTACTGCAGGTGCTTCCAATTGGCCAAACCTGCTAGAAGACAGAAGGCAGGGGAGCCTTAAGTGCAGTCCATAAGGCCAGCTCTCTCACAGAGCATGGTGGGGAAGACTAAAGAGTATTATTTGAAGCTACTTGGAGAGAATTTGCAGGTGAATTTGTGAGGATGTATATTCTGTCTTGTGCAGTGGGAAGGTGTGAATAATAGTGGCATTGAGGAAAAATACACTTGAGAAGCAGGGGCATCAACAGTTTGGATAGTTGGTAAGAGTTATTCTGTTAGAAGCAGAATGTGTAGAAATTTTCATTTATGAGAAGAAATTGTACATATTGAGGAAAATACCATTCTGGTCTTATTTTGACCTAATAAAAAAGAACTTATAATCTGGAAGTAGTGGGGACCTTAACAGCACATCTTGGAATCATAAAAGCAAAGAAATTGTTTACTTGGAAAGCAGATTATAGGAAGGAGAAGTTGAGATGACCAACTGACTGGAAACATCTAGACACAATGAAATATCACAATTGGAGGGGGAAAGAGTAAGAACCTAAATAAACCAATGTTTATTGCACATTGAAGTATGATGCTAAGCAAGCATGTCTGCATTAAATGGAACAAAAAAGATGTAATTAAAGAGAAATGAAAGAAGCTTGAAAAAATGTTTAGAGACAAAAAGTAGTGAAGGGTAGGGGTGGTTTAAAGTTGAATTTGGTGCAAGATGACCAACAAAAGTGAAATCATCTGCCTTCTAGATTGGGGGAATATAAGCAAGTTAACCAATGTTGGAGAGAAGGCTGAACAATCAGGTTCTGTTCTACTTCTGTCTTATCTGTCAAGGAGAAATACAAAAAAATACTGAGAAGCTGTTGCAGCCTTAATAAATTAAGAGAAAGTATACTGGTAAAGGCAGGAGTTTATGAAATTGTTTATTCTCTTTTTTTTTTTGTTATAATTTTAATTGGTAAAATGCACAGATCTCAAGAGTGAAGTCTGATGGATTCTGATAAATGTAACCTAGGTAACCATTACCCAATCAAAATTAAAAACTTTACTATTATTTCATAGTGTTCCCTTATGCTTTTTTCCAGTCAATCTTCATCCAATCCCCTCTGCTGAGGAAATGACAGGTCCAATTTCTGTTATCATAGATTGATTTAACCAACTCCTGAACCTTATATAAATGGAATCCTATTAGCATGTACTCTTTTTGTATGGTTTCTTTTGCTTAATGTAATGTTTGGAGAGTTACCCTTGTTGTTATAAGAAGAGCTGTGTTTGAGTCCCAGCTCAAATAATCTGATTATGTGAGCACCACACAGAATTCAGGATCCATGAGGGCAGGAATTTTTATCTATTTTATTCAATGTCCCATCCCCAGTACCTAGAGTACAACCCAACACATAATAAGTGTTCAGTTTCTCAACTGTGAGGTGAAAATAAAAGTAATAATCTCCGATATACATGTAAAAGGGATTTGTGAGCATAACTGAGGAAAAGTATCTTAAATTGCTTTGCAAACTCTGTAGTTCTTTCTAAAGGTTACCTCTTACTACAAACAGGTGAGGAATTCCTTGAAGATAGCAACCATACCTTATTGAACTTTGAATTTTTCACACCTAGCACACTGTTAGATATACAATATGTAAGTTAATTTACATTCTTTGAATAAATTTCATTTTTTTTCTGAGAACCTCAAGTTAGTCTGTGCAACTTTGAGGGCAAGAAAATAGAATTAATCTTCATTGAGTGCCTGTCTACTAGACACTTTTTAAAGTATGACAGTACTCCATATGAGCAAATTACTAGTGTCATAACTATTTGGCAATAAGAAATTCTGAGAGTTCATACAGGGTTAAGGTTGGGCCTGCTGGACTGTGAGAGGCTGAGAGTGATAAGCTGGCTCTGGAGCTGGCTCTGGAGGTGCACCAGATTGAGTCCTCTAGGAACAGATGCCAAAATGGGATTACATACTTGATGTGCAAGATATTTATTGGGGGGAACATCAGTAAGAGAAAAAGGAAAGGAAACCTAGAGGTGGTGGAGAGAATAGTTAGATCACAGTCCAATGTGAAGAAAGAGGAAAGGAAGAGGAGTTACTTAGGAAGAGTCTCAGACTGCAGCAGAGCTTGGACTGGCCTTAGTTTCCCTACACTCAGCCATTGGCTGGGGGAAATTAGTGGGAAGTGTGTTCTCAACAGCAACAGGATGGTGGATTTAGAGAGCAGCAGCCAGAGCCATTTGTCGGTTATGCTCACTACAGTGAGAGATCTGAGTGTTGCATTTTCATGGCCACAGTGAGCTTTTGGTGTAGATGGAATTAGAAGCAGTATTCCAAACTACATTTTTGGCGGGATGAGACAAACCTGGTTAATCTAGCCAGCTGATCCTGAGAATTGGGTAGAGACAGTGAATTAGTAAGGAAGAATGATAATCTGGAAGCACAGGTTAAAGAAGAGTCAGTCTTTTGGGGTTGACATAAATGAAGTAGGGAGTGACTGAAAGAGACTCATGTATGTTTTATGCTGAGTGAAGCTAACTGAGCAATGAAATGTAGAATATACTTAATCATATAGAATTTGAATCTTCAGATTGTTTTCAATGTGGCAAAATGATTGTGCATTTAAAAAAATGGTTGATGGAATGTGCATATTAGAATCTGGAGAAAGAGCATCAACGAGAATTAAAAAGGGAAAGCTCACAAATCTATTCCAGTAATATGAGAAAAGAGTTAAGTGGAAGCTTGGTGAAGAAAGTCCTGAAAATTTAAGGGATGTGCTTTTTATTTCTTTCTGTCTTTTTAAAGTCCTGCTAGCATTTACTTGTAGTTAGTTACATTTTCTGAAAATTAGTACATGTCTTTTAAAAGGATATCTTGAAATTATTTGCAAATGCAGATTTGATCACGTACTTTTGATTACGACATTTATATACTCCAGATTGCAATAAATGATTTTATAAGACAAATTCATCTAATCATAACCAGAAACAGGGGATTTCTTGGTTGTGCTCTTGTCCTCCCAGTTCTTAGAGTAATTGTGTGATGACCTTTCTTGTCATAACCTGATTTTATCAATTGAATTATTTTGTTTTTTAGTGTCAGTGTACTAAACTTACTCACAGTTAGGAGAAAATAAATTATTATAAATTTCCATCTGTTGATTTACTTAAATCTGTGGGTGAATAAATGACTATAATTTTGGGGGGATATTATTTATCAAATTGTGACTAACATAATAGGATAAGTTTTATTAAAAATATTTTATGAGTTGTAAATTTTCTGTAAACAGTATCAATGCTTTGCAAAATTGATGTTAGACAGTCTTTTTCATATTTTATGTAGCATGGTAGATTCCGGAATTTATGTTAATTATTGTCATTGTAAAATTTATTATGTGGTTCTCCAAAAGTTGTTCTCTCTTACATATTTCCCATGTTTTTCAGTCTCCTTACTTGTGCATTCTGTAACACATTATAATCACTTGTATTAAAATGACACCTTATTGAGCATCTAGATTGCTTATTCTAAGTGTCTTAAAATCATAATTTGGATTTTCAAAATGTTAAAGGGGTTTAAGGAAAAAATACATACATTATGAAATATAAAATATGTTGGCATTGTTTTGATGACTTCTGAAATTTCAGAGTATTTAATTCTATATAAAAGTGTCTTTTTCACTGTCTGGATTGGGGTGCAGGTATTTATGAATAAAACATCCATAGCCCCTCTCCCACTCCCAGTCAATACACACACACACACACACACACACACACACACAGAGCAGTGTGTCTATGATCTGTTGGCATGCATGGAGCTTTTGTTTTCCCCCAAGACTTGAGTTTGGTTGAAGAAAGAGTCCTAGAAGATGGGGAAAGCAGGAATATGGAAGGGATGACATGATATATCCCAGCCTGGCTCTTTCGACTATAACTGAGACCTTGGAATTAGAAGGGAAGAGGGACAAGTTGGAAGAACTGTTTTCTTAAAAGATGTTGTAAAATTCTCGATATACCAGAGCTACTTTGAGACCCATTCTTTCAGGCTCTTTGTGGACTCCAGTCCTGCTCTGACATCCCAAAGTCTAACGGCTTTGAGAGTTTCAGGATTCAGCACAGAGCACAGATTTTGGGTTGATGGACATCATCAGTGGGGGTAATTTTAAGGTTCTTTAGTGAGGCTCAATGAAATGGGGAAAGAGAGGATATTGGATGCCACTAGGTGACTATAGCTAATGAAAATAGCTATTGGCCAAAAGAAATTATTGATACCATTCGTTTGGGAGCGGTAGAAATAATCAGAGAACACTTTCAATAGGTTAGCATTCTTAATAGAGCTATCATAATTTGAGTGTGTATATATGCATACATAGATACACCCTGGTGAAATAAAGTGATGATTTGGATGTATAACCTTAAAATTATGAATTTCTTTGGAATAATAAATTTATTATACAATGACTTTCAAATTAATGAAAGTAATTTCAAATGGTTATTTTTTATCTATCATGTGTGGGATTTTTCAAGCTTAATGTTTAGTCAGAAGTGACTGTCCACAACCAGTTATAACATGACAGTAAATGTTTTTGTTGAAACATTCAAATAGTAATTACACCACGTTGCTTCAGGTAGCAATTTCTAAAAGAAATTGCCATATAAACTCCACCTAGTCTGACTCTATACTTACTGTATAGTCCCACCCAGGAATAAATCCTGTACCAGGGCTATGTTAAAAACAAAGTGTCAAAGAGCAGCTCTAACCTCCCATAGTAGATAATTCATAAACTGAATAAATTAATGAAACATCTGTTTCTAGTGGTTGGAGAGTAAGCAGCATAGGATTGTGATCTCTGTGAGAAAGGAAGTGACTATGAACCATACAATCTCCTTGATTTTCTGCCTGGAGTCAAAAACCAAGGGAGCGAACACAGAGAAGGAAACTTAAACAGATTCTGGAAGTCTTGCTGACTTGAGAAGATGGAGATCAGAGTCTGGGAAGGCTGAGGCAGGTGGAAGTTACAGGGCAGGGTTTTGGAAAGGGGAGCACTTTATAAGAAAAGAACTTCATAAATCTGCATGAGGTAACCTCTGTTCGTTATTGAGTACTATAGGCTGCCCACGTATAGAATAAAGCTCCACAAAGATGGAAGAAGAAAGGCCATGGGACTGTAAGTGGAAACACTCCCAAAGCTCACAAAGGGGAGGAAGACGTTTGGACTCTGACCATCCATAATGGAGAGTTCCAGTGATCATCTGGAAAACTTGATGGTGACCCCAGGAGTCCTGCCTTACAAGCAAGAGTGAACCAATACTGGAATGCTCACTGTTGTAGACCCACCCTAGCAAAACGTATAAATGGACTTCAGGGGTGATGGAACTGATCTGCAAGTTATTTAACTCTGCAAAGGAAGAAAGCAACGTAATGCCCACAATATCCAGCATCCAATAAAAAATTAATAAACAAGCCAAGAAGAAGGAAAAGGGGACCCATTACCAGAAAACATATTAATCAATAGAAAAAGCATGACATGATTGTTACTAGAATTAGCAAAGATGTTAAAAACATGAACATAGTAAGGAGAGAAATGTAAACTTCAAAAAGAAGCAAATGGAACTTACAGGAATAAAAAATATGCTATATGAAAATTTAAAAATGATGGGTCCAAATTTTCTAAATTTGATGACAGTTATAAATCCACTGTTCTAAAAGCACAGTGGACCCAAAGCAGGGTGAATACAAACGTGCTAGCACAGATACATTGAGATACACCATAATCAAATTTCTGAAAACCATTGAAAAAGAATATTTTAAAAGCAACTAAAGAAAAAAGACATTATATCAGAGAATTAAGATAGAAATTACAGATTTCTCATCTGTAACTATATAAGACAGAGGACAGTGGAATGACATTTTTAAAGAGCTGACAGGAAAAAAAAGCCTTTAACTTTAAAGTGTATAAACAGCAGCTTGGCTCCCTAAGTAAAGGCAAATAAGGACATTTTTCTGAAAGAAAATTGTTTTCAGCAGACCTGAACCACAAGAAAAATTAAAGGAAGTTTGTTGTGTGAAGAAGAAATAATACCAGATGGAAATATGGATCACTACAAAGGAATGAAGGCCTTTCCCCTTAATTTTTAGTGTCTTTTAGAAGTATTTAATTACTTAAAGTAAAAATAATACAATGTAATTTTGGAGGGTATTAACATAAGTAGAAGTAAAATGTATAATAACAATAGCACAAAGGAGAGGTGGGAGAAGCAAAAGAAGATATATAAATGACCAATAAATATATGAAAATATGCTCAACATCATTAGTCATTAGGAAAATGTAAATTAAAACCTCTACGAAATACCACTACACGCCTACTAGTGGTAGACTGTATTTACAAAGACTGCCCATGCCAAGTGCCGACCCAGATGTAGAGCCATTGAAACTATCATACATTGATTTGGGCAATATAAATTACACAATTGCTTAAGTTGATCACTTAATAACAATCACTATAAATTAAGCTAAATAAAATAAACAATCACTTTAAGAAACAATCTGACAGTTTCTTATAAAGTTAAGCATATACTTACAATGTGATTTAGAAATTCCACCCCTGGCTTTTCCCAAGAGAAATGAAGCTCTCATAGACTTAGAGATGAATGTTCATAGCAACTTTATTCATAATAGCCAAAAAGTGAAAATAACCCAGATGTCCATCCAAAAGTGATGGTGAACAAATGATGATATGCCTATAACATGGAATGTTACTCGTCAGTAAAAGGGAGCAGAATAATGGTACATGCAACAACACAGATGAATTTCAAAAAGTTGAAATTTCTGTTTTTAATTGATAATTGAATTTTAAAGTACAGTCCTTTCTCCCTGCTTCTTGTTATTCTGTCCTTGTCCATTTTGCTCTTGTATCTCCCTAGATAGGGTTTCTTGCTTTTTTCCTGCTTGTTTTTCCTGTTCTTGTCTCTGTGCCTTTGCTCATATTGGAGTGTCCTTTTGATATCAGCAAATACAGATGGTGAAGAAAAGTTGCCATGATGTTAGAGTACCACAGTGTGTTTCTTTCTTAAGAAAAATATATGAATATACTTAATAAGGGCCAAATTTAAGTAAATAGGGAAAATGTCAAATGATTTTTCATCACCAAAATGGAAATTCCTTTTAAATTATTTGAAGGACAGCATATTTTATTTTTCTCACTCTAGTGGGAATGATGATTAATAAATAAGGCTGAATTTATAGAGTTGTACCTGAAAACTGTATCTTAGCTCAGAAATACTCCATTGAATGAATATGCCTCAATTTGTTTATATATTCACTTATTGATGGAAATCTGGTTGTTATGAATAAAATTTCTATCAACCCTCATGTACAAATCATTTTGGAATTATATGTTCTTATTTCTTATATTAATACATAGGAAGGAATTATAAGATTGTATGGAAAATAGATGTTTAATTTTATATGAAAATGTAAAACTGTTTATTTGTACCATTTAACACTTCCAAAAAAATGCACAGAAGTTCCAGTTGCTCCACACACTCACCAACACTTGGCATTGTGTCTTTTAAATTTTAGCCATTCTAGTGGGTGAGTAGTGTTATCTCATTGTAATTTTAATTTTTTTCCCCTGATGATTAATTATTTGGAACATATTTTATATCCTTATTCACAATTCATAAACTTTTTTTGTAAAGTGTCTCCACAGGACTTGTCACTTTTTAAAGTGGATTTTTGTCTTCTAATTATTAAAATTTTAAAGTTCTTTATAAAATCTTGACACAAGTCCCTTATCATATATGTATTGTGAATATTTTCTTTTAGTCTATGGCTTGTCATTTCCTTTTCTTAGTGATACCTTTCAAAGAGCAGAAGTTTTAAATGTTATCCAATTTATCAACTTTTATGGTTCTTGTCTTTCATGTCTTTCCTAAGAAATCGTTGCCTACCCCAAATATATGTTGACTATATTCTCATATATTTTCTCCTAGAAGTTTCATAGCTGTAGCTTTTATGTTTAAGTCTATGATCCATTTCAAGTTAAGTATTGTTTATGGTGTAAATAAGCACTGAGGTTCGTATTTTTTCATATGCACATGCAATTGTTTTAGCAACATTTGTTGAAAAGAATTTTCTTTCCTATTGAATTATCTTGGTGACTTTATTAAGAAAAATTTTCCATCTATGTGTGGTTTCTTTCTGGACATTATTCTGTTCCATTGATCCATAATATATCTTCACACTTCACTGGCTTGGGTAATGCAGCTTTAAGGCTTGTGATCAGGTTATGTAAGTCCTTCAGCTTTGTTCTTTTTCAGAATTTCTTTGGCTATTCTATATTCTATATATGTATTTAGAGTTTATCATGTGTGTGTATGTGTTAGAATTAGCTTGTCAATTTCTATTTAAAGAGCCCTTTGAAAATCTTGAATGCAATTTTGTTGAATTTATAGATCAGTTTATGGAGAATGGGCATGTTAATAATATGGAGTCTTCCAATCAAGACACATGGTATATCTCTCCATTTATTTAGGTCTTTAAATTTTCTCAGCAGTGTTTCGCAGTTTCCAAGATCCAGCACATCTTTTGTTAAATTTAGTCTCAAGTGGTTTATGTTTTTGATGCTTTTATATATGATAATTAAAATTTTTTATTTTCCAATTATTTGTTTTGAATAAATAGAAATATAATTTATTTTTATTTTTTGTTAATAGACCTTGGATTCTGAGACTGATAAATTTCCCATTATTTCTAGTAGTTGTCTTGTTGATTCCTTAGGATATTTTATGTATTCAAGTATGACGTCTGTAAATAGCAACAATTCTAATTCTTTTCTTAGAATCTTTTATTTTTCTTGCTTTGAGTACTTCCAGTACTATATTAATAGGAGTGCTGAGAGTGAAATTTTTGCCTTGTTCTTGATCTCGGATGGAGGTGTTTAGTGTTGCACTATTAACTATAATGTTTCCTTTGATACCCTTTATTAAACTGAGGAAGTTTCATTCTATTCCTAGTTTGCTGAGAGTTTTTAACCATGAATAGTGTTTAATTTTTGTCAAATGCTTTTCCTTCATCTACTGAAGCAATCATATGTTTTTTTTCTTTGTTCTGTTTGTGTGGTTATTTATATTAATTGATCTTTGAATTTTGAGTCAACCTTGCATTTCTGGACAAACCCTACTTGGTCTTAATGTAATATATTTATTTTGCTGCATCTGATTGGTTCATATTTGTTGAGAATTTTTGTTTCTCTTGAGATTGAGATTTCACGGTTTGTTTATTGTGACATCCTCTATCTTATTTAGCCTAATCCAATTGCTGATCTGTACCAGATTTTCTTCTGTTTTCTGTCATAATTTATAGCTTCTGTGGATTTTGTGCTTCCCACATCCTCCACCTCCACCAAGCGTTTAAAGCCGGAATGTTGCTTCCTTATTGATTTTATCTTTCCTTATCACCAGTTGCTGAAAATCTACAATCTCTCTCAACGTACTTGCTCAAGATTTACATTGAGAACTAAGTCTTCACTTTAAATATCTCACCCTGTTCCTTGTGCCCTTGATCTAGGATTTCTTTAGTTGTGTTATACATAATGACCTTTATATCTGATACAAGATATTTTCACTTGAATTGTTACACAAATACTTAAACATTTCCCTCCCTTTTCTCAGACCCTATTATCTCCTTCTCTAGTATTTTCTGACATTGGCAGCTCCATACATTTTATTACCCAAATGAGAAAAATGTAGTTCTCCTTCTGTCATTCTCTAGTTTTGATCCGTAATCAAATCTTGCCAATTATGTATCTTAAAAACCCCTCAAATCTACCTCCTCTTCTGCACCCTCTCTGTCATTGCCTCCAGATGCTCACCATTTCTCTCCTGGATTACTGAAACCAGCCTCTAACTGGCTTCTTTTGCCACTGCCAACCTGTCCTTCACATTGCCACTAGTTTGATCTTCCTGAAAAGCAAGTTTGCTTTTCTGCTTAAAGTAATTTAATGTCCGTTTTTTTTTTTTTTTGCCTTTAGTATAAAACATGAACTCTTTAGTACAATTCCCCAAATTTTCAAGCTCTGTTCCCTGTTAAAGCAATGTCTAAAATGGACTAGAGCAGAAAATGATTTCCACATAACTTAGCGAAGTGAAAAACCGTAACAATTTCTTTGCAGTAACCCTAGTCAACATTTCCCCAACAGCAACATAACGGAGGATTTCACACCATCTTATTCCCAATATTGTATGAGCCAGTGATTAATACTCAATTTAAAAAACTTCTCAAGATATTCACATTTATTTGGCTCTAAATCTAGTTTAGTTTGTTTGAGGCAAAAAGTCCCATGACTCTAGTGGAAAACTCATTTTAATCATATTTACCCAGAAAATTAGGCTGCATTTGATGAAATGCTAATGATTGAAATTAAACAGTTGTTTTAGTTCAAATGGCTCTTCATCCCTAATTCCTTATCCTGATTCTGAAATCAGAAATAATCTTTTGTGCCCTGAAAGCCCCTTTAAGCTCACACTGCCTTGCTCTGCATTTAATTTTTTTCCTTTATCTGTTTCCACAAAATGTTGACGTTTTTGAGGCAAGGGCTTAATAATATCTCATGCAAAATGTCAAAGATTTGACTTAATAAATATGAATCAAGTTCATGCCAAGACTAAAAGTTTAAGAGTACAGATGTTGGGCTAGTATAGAGCATAAACATTACAGGAAGCCAACTTTGGAACCTCTAGAAGGTTATTCTGTACCTTCCTTTCCCCCCAATCCAGGATCTCTCATGGATCAAATATATGTCATTATTAGAAATGTAAATGCAAAAATATAAAAAAACAGCCTCTAAAATGTGTATTAGTTAGACTTTGGTACTTGTTTATATTTATATAATTTTTACTGAACTTTTATGGGTTGATGCTCATGTGTTGAAAAAGGCAAAACAGCTTTTGGTTTTTCTATCCTCTTAGACTTCAGGTATTTGATTTTGGTATGTCACTGTTTTTTATTGTTTGCTATTATTGGCTTAATTTTGGTGAGAGAAAATATTTTCGTTTTCCTTATTTTTTATTTTGCCTAACAAAAACTGTATGAAGTTAATTAAGATTTTTCCATATGGGTGAAGAAAAATTTTAATGAGCAACTTGAAATACATTTTGCATATGGCCAACATATTTAAAATATTCTTTTTCTTTTTACTTTAATCTTGGGTATAAGAAAGGCATCATGAAAGCAAAATCTTAACAGATGCATGCTCTTCACATGTGGTTTATGAGCATAGGTCACAAATGACTAGTATGAACTTGTTTATTATTTCCATCCCTTGTGGAAACTTTGATGAATAGAAAGTTAGATCATGAGCCAATAGTAGCTTTCCCCAAAACAAGCAATTTGTATGATGGTACCAGAAATAAATATGTAGATTTATTTAAGGCATTTATTATACTAGATTTATCTTGAAACTATTTTTTATCTACATTAAAATGATCTTTGATCAATTTAATTGTTAAAGTCAGTAAATAGACTCCCTAGCACATGCCATTCTGGCATATTAATCCAGAGTATAAGCAAGCAAATTGGGTAGGTTCATACTCAATATCAGGATGAAACTACATGATTTAAATTGTTTAGTAAATTTAGAGAACATTGACACTTACCTCTGTGATTTTGGGAAATTGTGCTTTTATGCCTTTTTTTCGGGGGGGATACACTTATTAACTGGCATGATTTTGAGCAAGTCACTACATTGTCTGTGAGTTTGTAGTTTTACTTGTGAAATGTAAAAACATGTCTATCTCACCCACCTTGAATAATCCGGTACATATGAATTTAGCTTTTATTATAGGACATACATTGTTCTAGGTGTTTATGTTGCAAGACAAAAGAGACACAGATGAGTAAGGATACACATAATAAACACAATAAGTAAATCATATAGTAGATTAGAAGATGGAAAGCAATAGAAAAAAATAGAAGAGGTAAAGGCAGGAAGTTCCTGGTGGGAGGGGTGGGTTCACTGCAGCTTAAAATAGAGTTGTCAGGGTAGGCTCAAGTGAGAATTTGGCATCTGAGAAAGACTCAAAAGATATAAGGAAGTCTATCAAGAGGGAACATTCCAGACTGAGAGATTCACTAGGGCAAAGGCCCTAAGGCATGTTCGGTGAGTTGGCAGAACAACAATAAATTGTGTGACTAAAAGGAATGAGGGGAAAAGTAGTAGAAATCAAAGAGATAAGGAAGACTGGGGTACAGGCTGATTATGTAAAGTTTTGTAGGCCATAGTAACGATTTTGCTTTGATTCTAGGGGGAGAGGAGAAGTCTTGGGAGGGTTTGATAAGGAGTGATATGATTTCAATTGGATTTTAAAAGGACTATTCTGACTACTGTCTTGAGAGTATATTATAGGGCAAGAGTGGAAGAAAGGAGACTATTAGGAAGCTACTGGAGTGATCTGAGAGAGATGATGTTGGCCAATAGACCAGTGTCAACATAGGGTGCTAGAACTAGAAGTGGGGTGAAGCGCTTGAATTATAGATATGTTTTTAAGGCAGCATCAACAGCGTCTCCTGATAGACTGGATGTGGGATGTGAGAGAAGGTGAAGAGGTCAGGGTAGCTCAAATAATTTGATCTGAGTGACAGGAATGATGGAGCCGACATCAGTTCACATAAGGAAACTGTAGGTAGAGTAAGTTTTAAGTAGGAACATCAGAAATTTAGTTTTGGTTATGTTAAGACTGAGACGGCTATTTGGCATCTAACTTAGAATAGTATAAATTATGCTGTCTCAAAATGTCAGTGGCTTAACACATCAAGTTACTTCTATCATGGTACACATAAAACATGGGTTGTGAGCACTCCACTTCACACATACACTCAGGGACTAAAGCCAATGGAATTGCTGCCATATTGCAACTGCACTGGAAACATGTGGCTTCCAGGGTCATGAAACAGGGGAAGAGAAGAATTAGAGAGTCATGGTTGTCTCCTGATATATTAGCCTAGTGACACAATCATTTCCTCTCACAGCCCATTGACTAAAGCTAGTCACATGGCACCACCTAACTTCAAGGGGATGGAAAATACAGACTTTGATATATGAGCAGGCACTCAGGTGAGAGCTCTGTGCTTGTGATACAAATTTGAGAGTGAGTAGCCATGGAGACAGTATTTAAATCCTGGAGACTGTGAAATCACCAGAGATTGAACAGAGTCAGAGAGAATAGGAAGAAGGATGGAGCCCTGGAGTGCTCCAATGTTGATAAGGCTGTGAGAGAATGAAAGAATAGCAAAGGGGATGGATAATGATCATCTAGTGAAGCAGGAAGAAAATCCAGACACTGGGGTGCATGGAAATTCAAGTGAGAAAAGGGTATAAGGAGTGAGTGATGGAACATAATAAAAGCTACTGACATTTCAGTAAGCTGAGAACTGAGAATTGATCATTGCATTGGAAAGGTGGAGGTCACTGGTGTCCTCTACATTTTGGAGGCTTGATGAAAACCTGACTGGAGTAGATTTAAGGGAGAAATGGAGGAGAGGAATCGGAGATAGTGTATTTAGGCAACTCTTTTGAGAAAGTATAAAGGGGGAGAGAAATGGATTGTCAGTTAAAGAATGAAGAAGGATCAAAAACAAGGTTTTGCTTTTTTTTAAATGGGAGAAATAGTTGCAATGTGTATGATAATGGATAGAGAGGGAAAGTTAATGATGTAGGAAAGAGGGACAAAAATTGCTGAAGGGTTGCTCTTGAGCAAGGAGATGTAGACTGTCTACTGTCTAAGTGGAAGAATTGATTGATTTTAACTAGAGTCATGGACAACTTTAGTGACACAAGCAGGAAGGCAGAATTGAAGAGTGAGATGTATAATGAGAGTCTCTGTAAATTTTTTGAAGCTTGTGTGCAAGTGTCTGTGGAAGTTGTGTCGCATTTGACATGAACACCAAATGAAATGAGCTTCAAAGTAACAGACAAATGTAAGTTACTATTAATTTGCCATTAGTTTTTAATAGCTTAGCATTGGTAAAAACTGAAGCTGCCAATTAGAAGTCCAACAGGAGTATAGCAAGCCAGGCTCATCTGGAAAAAGACAGAGCCTACCTCGAGTCTCTTGTCAGTAGAAGAGTTGGCCTCTACTCTGGCTTGGCCAGAGAATTGGCTTCTGGACCAATTATTCTGCAGAGATGATGCTCACCGGAGGAACATGAGGAGAGTGAGGATTATCTTAAATTACTCCCATGGAAAGATGAATTAGGAATTGGATGGTTGGAGGCCTATAATTCTATTGCTAGACTGTGTTTATATAGCAGCCTTAGTGCATACATTAATCTGTAGCCAATAGTTACAGTAATCTGTTAACTCAGTCACCTGGGCTTCATTTGTATGTGCCACACACAAGCGAGCGGCAGCCATTCACACAGGTCAGTGCTCTGGGAATCAGAGGGCTACATTTAGGAGAACTGTAGCTCCTAAATTATGTAATTAATTTTTTTACCTGATAACACTTATATTCTGTTCTGCAATAATAATTAATACCTAAATTGGGATAAAATGAACTCTGTCAGGCCCAGAGTACTACCCAGGATTCTGGCAGGCTGTTGACATTTCTGTTGCCTTAGGGATTATCATTTCTTTTGGGGACAAAACTGAACAACTTAGAGAGTTGTTTTGCTGTGTGTGTGTGTGTGTGTGTGTGTGTGAGTGTGTGTGTATTTTCTTGATTAATTCAAATTGGCAATAATTAACCAATTAACTTCATGCATTATTGGAACTTTTCTAACTTTTTGGACCTATGAAAACCATTATCTCTTAACTTATTATATGCTGTATGATCAATCTGTCGCATTCTGAAAAATCAAGTTTTTTACTGTTACAGGTTTTAAACATGTCCAAGAATAGTACTAATCATAGAATCACAGAATTATTCTGTTTCTATACTGTAGCTATTTGTACCTGCAGGAGCGAAGGAAAGGATTTTAGAGGCCATGTGGTAGCCCGCTGCCATTATCTATAGTACCCAAAGAAGGGAAAGACTGTGACATGGAATTACGAGTGAAGCCTCTCTCTGGTCTTGTTGGCAAGTCTTTTATAAAAAACACAATGAATTCATTCTTCCACTCTAGACCTTTTAACAGGATAACAGTTGACAAGCTGCCAGGCTTTATTGGCCCAAATAGAAACAGACATTACAGTGTCATAACACTTAGTCTTAAGCAGGAGCTTCTTATTCTCTAATGCAGCATTTGAAGGTTCTGAATTTTTGATGCAATTGCCTTGTTTTCCTACCTCGCCTATCAGGCTTAAATTGATAAACTGAACACATAGATATTCATAGGGTTTTTTTTTTCTTAAACATAATACATGCCCTTGTTTTAAAATAACATATAGAGAAATTTATAGTTAAAAGAATCAGCCCCTTGTCCCATCTTTTCCTACACGTAATTGTTTTCTAGAGGCAAGTTTTTTTCTCTCTCTTAAGTATTTCCATCTTAAACTTCTTTGCTCGTTAACTTCATATATCTACATACTATGTATACTATGTCACTATTTCCTAATTTTCCATGCAGACATTATTTGTTGACTTCCTGATAGATGAAGATTTAGCTAGGTTAGTCCCTCTACACCCTTGCCACCACCACCACTATCACTACCACCTTCCAGTTTTGTTATAGCACTATTTTATGACTTCTGTTGGTTACTTGTGTTATCCACCAATGACAGACAGTATCTCTAGACTCTTCATTTCATAAAAGAATATTAGTGCCCCTAACCTTGATTTATTAAACTCTCTTTTTGTTTCTATTTCCCAAATTGCATAATTTATACCTTTCACTTACACAAGTCAGGTTTAAAAGCATTTGCATTCTGTTCTGCACCCATAATTAACATATTTCTGATGTATATTGAGGTTAATTTTAAAGTTGAAAATCAAGGTATTCTAGGCTGTGACATTTTTTTCTGGCACACTTCACTAGTTATTCCATTTCATTTTACTTTTTGTCTCCAGAAAATTCATCAAAAACTCTTATTTGCTGACTGTTCATCTCTGGTTTGCTCTGTTTTTGTGTTCTTTTGGTTTAATGCCTTCTTTATTGCTTTACTTTTAATAAGATCTAGAGGAGGAAAGAGGATAAACAAATGTGCTCAGTCCACCATCTTGCACCAGAAGCTACTTTTTTAGTTGATTTTTTTCCTGATGCACATGCAACAAAACAAACATGTTGTACCAACAATAATTTAGCTAGACGTTCATATTTCCGGTAATGCACTATGGGAGTGACATTTTACACATATTGTCTTTTTACTTTTGCAGTTTAACATTTCATTGTTGACTTAAATTTGGAAGGAAAATATTCTAATCAAAAATACTCTGAGAAAGCATATTGGAAAGGCAAATCCACACTCAGGAAAATTTAAAGAAGCCTATAAAAACTGACCATCAATTTTAATTGTTTGCTTTGACATTCTTAAAATATATTGAAAACAAAAATCCTCTCTTTCAAAGCATTGGCATGATATTTTAAGTCCTTATTTATTCTTCTCCAACTACAGTTTATAATACACCTGGCAGGCAACTGCCCGTTTTGATATCTTCATCTGCACTGCAGGATAAGATACTAACATGGTTTCCTCTTACCTCTGTCTTTTGTAAAGCCTAGTTTAGAGTTTCAGTCACTCCTTGGAACAAGTTACTGTACAACATAAACATACATTCCTGTTTATTCAGAGTAACAGTTTTGTTATTGCTGTATTATGAAAACAATCATGATTTCAAATAAAATATACTCATAAATTAAAACAAGGGATCAACATAACTACGATCGATATACAATTTAAAGTCCCAAGAATCTTGTTGCACAAAATTTAGCTAGCTTGAAACATGTTGCCTTCCATAAAGACGATGTTTGCATGAATCATTTTTTAAAAGTATGTCAAATGTATGTCTCCCTGTTTTCTTACTGATCCCTAATAATATAGTCTTTTTAGATATTTTCATTTACCACTTTGTGAGTCTCAGGGCATGTTTTGATGTGCCAGCTTTCTCCTGGACTGAAGGTGATCTTTTGAAAAACTGGCTTCCAAAAAAGGTAGGTAGTGCAGCTTAGTGGTGAAGGGGCCTAACTTGGAGAGCAGGCACTGGTTGCCAGTCCTTATCCTCTTACTGAGTGAGTGGCCTTAGACACTTACTCTCTTGATGTTGTTAAGTGGAATAATAATAATATTATTTACCTTAGAGAGTTGCCAAGAGGCTAAAATAAAACAATGTATGTAATATATAGCAAAATGCCCATTCTTATTAAATGTACATTAAGTGTTGGTTATTTTTATTCTAAGTTGATAATTATTCACAAGTATTAATCCTGCCTGAGCCACAGAAATATCTACACATGAATTTCTCTGTAAGTTTTTGAGGACCTAAAATACATTCTAAGTATAACTTTTCAATATTGGGAATTCCTTTTTCACTTTATGGGCATAATTTGTATTTTGGGAATGACTAGTACTAGCTAGAAATATTAAGTCCAAGAGGGAAGTGTATGCATCCCTAACCAGGTAAAGGAGAGAAGATAAGTCAGAAGCAGGAGAAATACTAAAGGGTCAATTTAATTCTGACTTATCACTAACTTTCTTTGTAAGTTAAGTCAAAACACTTTATTTATTCATCAATTCATGCATGTTTATCTTGTACCATATACCAGGAATTAGAGTAGAGACACACATAAAATCCCTTACATTAGAAAATACACAGCTTGGTTTGAAAGGCAGACCTAGTACAATATAACGTATGTGACAATACCTACACAGTGATGATACATTTATCACCAAATGATGTGCATGCATATATGCTGTATATGAATGTATGTGGTATATAATATGTGTACTATGAAATCTATTTTACTATATAGTTTTTTAAATTTTTTAGTTTTTTTGTGTATATATCTTGCTTGATATTTGCTGAATTTCTGAGATCTTTAAATTTATATCTTTACAAAATTCGGGAAATTTTGTAATTATTTCTCCAAAGATTTTTTTTCTGCCCCATTATCTTTGTCCACTTCCTTCTGGAATTAAAACACACACACACACACACACACACACACACACACACACACACACACACACGAAATCTTTGCTATTCTCTCAGATCCTTAAGGCTCTGTTAAAATATTTTCCCCTTTCTTCAGATTAGAGAATTTCCATTATTTTATATTGAAGTTCACTGACCTTTGTAATTTAAATATATTAAATATTAAAATTTATCTCTCTTTAATCTGCTTGAATTTTTATTTTAAATGTTTAGTTTTCACTTCTAGAATTTTCACTTGGTGCATTTTTATAGTTTCTATTTCTAGGATGAAATTTGTTATATTTGTTCATTCATCATAAGCATATTTTTTTATTGAGCATAGTTATAATATTTGCTTTAAAATACTTGTCTGCTGACTCCAAAATCTGGGTCATCTCAAAGTCTCTTCCCATTGATTGCCATTTTTCTTGAGCAGGGGTCGTGTTTTTCTGTTTCTTTATAAATCAGGAGTTTTGGATTGCATCCTGGACTTTACAAATGCTATGTTTTAGAGACTCTGAGATTCTCTTATACTGCTCAGAAGAGTGGCTTTTTTTTTTTTTTTTTTTTTTTTTTTTTTTTTTTTTTTTTTTTTTTGGTTTTAGCAGGCAATAAACTTGGCTAGATTCACTCTGCAGCCCTGTTTCCCCTGTAATGGGTAATAGCTAAAGTGTCTATTTAGTTCTTTCTGTTTAACCCTAACTGGGCTACTTGCAGTCTGCCTTATGTTTATATACTGCAGGGTTCAGCCAGAAATTTGAGTAGTTTATGAATAGGATTTGGAGCTCCCCCTGTCTTACTCTCTCATTTTCAGGATTTATCACTCGCTTTCCAGCTGCTGTGGTTGCCTGAACTCTGTTCTCTCATTCTCTACACCAGAAAGACCGTTGGAATCTATCAGAGTTCTAAACATCCAACACTGAGCCACAGTGGTTCCCGCCCTCAGATAAAAGGCTGTAAAAATGGGAAATCCACCCAATGCTGATGTCTTCTTTGCATAGATTCTCCCCCATGTCCAGATTCTGCCTGCTTTGGCCTGTTCTCAAGTATTTTCAAGCAGTTATTTTCTGTATTTTGTCCATAGTGCATAGTTGTTATCTGCAGCAAGATTGAGCCAATAGGATCTCCTCAATCATTACCAGAAAGGGAACCCTTGATTTGTTTTATCATACATAGAGCCAAAGTAATTAATTTGCTTCTGTAATTAGCATTGTACCTCAACAAGTAAACAGTAAATTCTGTGTATTCAATTTATCTCTTTTTTAAGTACTTCACAATTAGTCTGGTGCTGCAGATCTAGAAAGGGTAGCTTTACCACAATTTGGGGTTAGTTAATTTAAACATTTACATATATCTCTGCTGGGTGTTGTAGTATGCTGTAATTTAAAGATAATGCAAGGTAACTGAACTCACCACTTAAATTTTTATTTATTTTTAGAATAATGTAGAGTGATGAAAAAAGTTTGCTTTAAATATATGACTTAGTATACTGTCTATTCATATCAATCTATAGGTAAGCTGTCCAAAACAGTAGTCATGCCACATGTGGTTACTTAAATTTAAAATAAAGTAAAATGAAAGTCCAGTCTCTCACTTATACTACTCACCTTCCAGCTACTCAATAGCCACATGTGGCTAGAAGCTACTGTATAGAACACAGAAGAAAGAATTTTTCCATCATCAGAGAAAGTTCTGTTGCATAACACTGTTCAACAAAGTGCTGCTCTGTAAAGCAGACAAGTACTTACTGGGAATTGTATTTGTTCAGTTGGTTATCTGAGATCTGCAGTTAGAGAATCCGTTATCAATTAGAGCCATATCTGGATGGACATCGATGTTTAGCCTCTTCTGTCACATTGGCTTTTTTTTTCCCTTTACGTGTTGACAAACTATGTAGATCACTGCTTTGTTCCTGTGAAATATCTCTGTACACTTAAAGACAGTGATAGTTTGCATGGCTTCCATTTATTGGAGACTTAACTATGTTCTAGGCACTGTGCTCAGCACTTAATCTGCATTATTTCATTTAATCATTATAACAACTTCATTCATAGTTGCTAGTAGTCTCTCTCCACTTTATAGGTGGGGAAGCCAAGATAGAGAGGCTAGGTAACTTGCTTACAGTCCCATAATAGGTGGGAAATAAAGCCAGAATTTAACTGTGGAAGGATAAGAGAAGTGGAAGAATATGTATTTTTTATATTCCCTGTGGTAAGCTTTCCAAATATTAAAACTTGGAGATGACATTGTTTTTCTTTCATGAACAGAAATACAGCACAAAAGACTTACACAGAAATTAGTCACATCTTTTTAGACTCATATAAAAAGATTCAGTTATGTATCGTTCCTTAGTCACATAAATTCCTGATGTAGGAGTGTTTGTGGAAAATATTTATACTCCCTTCCTTTTTTCACCTCTCTCAGATGCCAAACTTCCTTTCAAATGCTCAGCTTCTAGATCACAGAGCATCTTTCTAATTCTGACCCTTAAGGCCCCTCACCCTATTTTAAACTCTCTTAACAGCATAATGTTTTTTTTTATTTTCTATTTAAAGATGATGAACATTTTAATATCTCATACCAAATGCATATTTCTATATTTTAAACTTCTTTCTTCTACATAGAAGAATTTCTTAGCTAAGTTAATTTACCTCCATTTAGAGGGTTTCATCTTTTTTATTAGCATGTATTGATTCTAGTTTTTAAATTGATTGCTCCTCTACTATTACCCTTTCTTGTACTCACTGACATTATATGAAAAATGTCTTAATGGTTTTGAACTCTTAAATTTAACTTTGGGGTAAGTTTCCTTTCCTAAGGAAATGATCCATCCAAGAGAGGAAGCATGATTGTCACAGAGCTGAAGCTGGAGCATAAACCACTCTCTTGCTCTGTTTTTTATCTCTCAAATCCTATGCCCCTCTTGCTACCATAAAAAGTGTCTTGGTGGTGTCACCAGCTCAGGCTTCATCAGCCTTCTTTAGAAACAGAATAGACTGGACTGACCACATAAAGCTCCTTTAGATCTATGTTTGTAATAAAAGAGTAACATCTGTAAGATGTATTTTGCCCAGCAAAAGAAAGCATGATATAAAAATTGTGACGTATTTTTTCTTATATATGAATAGAAGAAAAAAGATGTAAAAGATTCAGAAACATATTAATAAAGAGTAATAAAGCTTTATAAAACACTAAAAAAAATCTGATTATAGTTAGAAATACAGGTAGACCAAAGTTTTTATAATGGCCTGAACTTTGGCCTCAAGCAAATGAAGTGAACTTGTCCCCATCAAAATATTCTTTGCTTATTCCATAGCCATCATATAAAAGAAAAGTCTGCAAAGAGGTCCTGTAAGTTCAAATCACTGAACTCTACTTATTTGTATTTAGAGACAAAAACAGGAGAGCCCTCATAATTCCATCATGAACAATAAGAACAATAATTTTAGAAACATGCCTATTTCCTTTGATATTCAGCTGCAAGGAGCTCTTTGAAAGAACTTTCCAGTCATACTTATTTTGGAGATGCAGCTGGGTAATTAAACACATGTGGCAGGAACAGGATGGCCTCGTTTCCTCAGCATTTTCCTACTCTACTCTTCAAAGGGAGTGTGAAAATATTTTTGTAAAAGGATGGGATTCCCTGGGTTTTCTAATAGTTGAAATTAGTTACTCCTCATTAAAGTGTTACATTTTCCCCTCTGGATGGAGCACCTCTGTTTCTCCTAGCTCAATTTTTTTTTTTAATTCGAAGGAATTTTTTTATGATTACCTAATGACCGAGCATATTAATATGTAACATTGTACTACGTTTTTGTGAGGTTCATAGTAGATTAGTTTGTTACCTATTGAAAGAGTCAACGGAAAAAAAGGACCTTAACCAGAAAATTAGAAGAAATGATCATTTAGAAATGAATTTCTACATCAAAGTAGCATCACCTAATTTAGAATGATTTATAATTTACATTTTATTTTTTACTTCTTTGTATTTTAATTTTGTCAGTAGTGAATATTTGTTATTTGTGTGATAAAGAAGAAAGAAATAGAAAATGAAGCATTTACCTATTTCATTTTACTAATAAGACAAGGAAGGCAAGATTTAAGAACGTAAAAGACTTTGGTCTTTAGCATATTATTCTCTCTGTCAGATATATTTTACCATTATTAGCACCATTTAGGTCTGTGTTGCTCAGCAGAACTTTCTGAAATAATGGAGACATTTTGTGTATGTGCTGCCCAATACTCTAGCCACTTGCACCTAATGGCTACTGAGGACCTACAAAGTAACTATTGCAACTGAGGAAATCAATCTTTAATTTATTTAATTTTAGCTAATCAAAATTGATATAGCCATGTATGGCTAATGCTTTCCATATTGGACAATTCAGACTTAGATGGACCCAAAACAAAAATCAGTCACAAGCATCTAAAAAGTATTGTAAGATAGGGGTATGGGATTAAGAGATACAAACTGCTATGTATAAAAATAGATAAGCAATGAGGATATATTGTATACCACAGAGAAATATAGTCATTCTTTTGTAATAACTTTAAATAGAGTATAATCTATAAAAATATTGCAATCTATAAAAATAGTGCTATATACTTCAGACTAATATAATACTGTAAATAAACTATACTTCAATAAAAAAGCATTGTAGCACTATTTGTGATCACACAAACCTACATTTATTTACACATAGTTCTTTGAATGTTTATTTTCTCTAAAAATTATTAGGTAAGTGGAAGTCCATACTTATCAAAAGTGAACTAGAATTTTACTATAACACTATTAATTATAGGCAAAATTAAGAAGAATGTAGTTTAGAACTAAAATGAAATACTACAAGAACCTTAAAAACCTGTAAGATAGTCACAAGCCATTGTTCTTGATTCTAGTATTTCAAAAAAGCTCAAGTGTATGTTAAAACATGTTAGACTCTTAACAACTCTAGTAGCAGGGGAAGGAAATAAGCTAGGAGTAAGCAGGACAGATACTGTTGAAACTTCCAGCAATGGGACCTACCTTGCATGAGCAGTGAGAGGTGTATAGTAAGACCGATCGTGGTTTTAATGAGTGTTGCTGTGGAAGGAGGTATATGTAAGTGTGAGCTAATATTACTAAATCAAGTAGATATTTGAATTTATGAGTAGGGAGCCTTTAATCACTATTATTGTTTCTGGCAGGTGCAGGAGTTTTTTGTAAGTCATAAGGCAGAGAGGCAGAAAGATAAAGGGTGAACATTTGGGAGTGGCTGGGGGCTTGAAGAGTAGACCAGGATGTGAATAGAATTCATACTACTCCCCAAAAGCCAATGGACATTATTCCAGGACTTTTTAAAAAAATATATTTGGCCAGTAGAATGGTTTGCATTTTTTGGCATTGAGGGGAGGAGAGATGATGGTGACAGGAAGAAAATCAGTAGTCTACATTGCTAATTGTCAGTCTATTAATAATTTTTTTAAAGTAAATTTCAAGAAGAAAGATTGTTTGTTTTGTTAACTCCTGTTCACCTGTATCTCCTGTATCTACAACACTTGGTTCAGTGTCTTGCATGTTGTCGGTACTCTGTAAATATTAATTGGTAGAATAAATAAAAAGACATTTTAAAGGAAATTGGCTGTTGTAGTGAATATGGCCTCATGCATTGGTCTGGATGTTGGAAAAGATGCCCTTTAAGATCTTCCAACTCTGAGATGATGTGATTTCATGTATAAACAACACTTGATATTTTAGTTCTAGCCAAAACATCTGGATATAAGGCTAATGTAATTTCCTAGGACTCTGAGCATTATTTGCTATAGCCACATAAGTATTGTTTGAACTTTTAAAAAATTAACATAAACATATTAGCTCACTTTAATAAAGCATCATATTTTTAGGATCAAAGTGAATCAACAGATTCTAGCAGTATGCAAGTCAGTGTTTTACTCTTTATTATTTTTCAAAACTCTCCAAGAAATGAATTCGGTATTTTTAGTGATCTGAATCAATTAAAAGAAAATTAGTAATGGAAAGTTGCTTTGGGGTACACCTCATCCTCTTTAACACTTCCTTCATCTCTTTATTCACTCTTGTCTGTGTGGAGACACCCAATGCTCTCGTATCTCCTCACTTACCTTGTAGGACAAACACTTACTTAATGAATCTCTCCCTTATCTCCTATCATGTAAGGTCTACACTTGTTAGCATTGCTTACATAGCCCCTCCAGGGTCTGATCTCTGCCAGTCCCTTTGACTTTGTCTGCAGGCAGGGCCATACTGAGGCACCTTGGGTTTCCTGAATCCGTGTGCCATGCGGTGTCACAACCCTCCTTTACATGTGTTTCAGTCACTTTTCTCTTCATTGAGAGCTCTTTATTCCTCCCTACCCAATATCAATATGCCTGACGAATTGCATTCTGTTTTGTAGGCAAATCTTTCTCTCTAATCCTCCCTTGTTTTCTTGCCGCCTCTTATATCATACTTGTCACTCTATAATAGCACTTATTGCAATGTTCTGAAGTTTAAAAGTTTTACAAGTATGGGACTCCAAATATACTGTCAGGCTACGAATAAGTAAAGAGCAGGAAACATGACTTAGTTATGGAGCTTAGATGGCTACTCCAATGGAAATGCCATAAGGGTAAAGACTGGATCTGTTCCACTTACCACTGTAATACAAGAGCTTAGAACAATATCTGACCCACTGCAGTTGTTAAATGAATTTATCTTTATATCCAATATCTTTCATAATAGAGAGAATTCATATTTGCTGAATTATTGAATGCTTGAGAAGTTCTAAGTTCAGTCCCGGGGCTACTGGCAGCCATGCTTGATCTTAAGAGTTCATCTGACTATGAAGTTGGCATTGAAATTTGTAAGTGAAAATGCTACATCGTATGCTTTAGATAACATAATTGTAAGTAATTGAACCACATATTCTTCAAGACTAGAATAACCTTAAAGGCTACTTCTTATTGACATATTGACAATGCATTAGGCACTGTTCTAGCTCATTTTTATTAATTTATTGTTACCAGTTCATAACATTGTGAGGTAAATATTATTACCCCCATTTTACAGATGATGAAACTGAGGCACAGCAAGTCTTTATGATTCCCTAAGGTCACATAGCTAGAGGATACAGAGCTGAGAGTCAGCCCAGGCAATGTGATTCTGGAGTCCTTTCTCTTTATCTCCACATTATCTGCTCCTTTATGATGTCTTTATAGTCTTTTTCTATGATAACCACTTCTACTCATGGGGATCCTTAACTGTAAATTACAGAAAACTCATTTCAAATCACTTAAACTGTGTAGAGGATTTATAGGCTCATGTAAACAAAATGTGCTGAGATAAGTCAGACTCTAGAATAGCTTATCTTAGCTCTAGTTCGGTTCCCTATGGTTCTCACAGTTCTTTATTTCTCAAGATGTCAGCCTTATCCTCAGCTAGAGGGAGGAACTCGTAGGGAGCTGACTATAGTTGTTCTAGGTGCCATCATCCAGAGGAAGCAATATTATCTTCAGTTGTTTCCCAGAAGAGAAAGTTTCTATTATAGAAGCCCCTGCTAATACTTTTCTAGCCTCACAGACAGAAATTAGGTACCAATTTCTGTCTCCAGTACCAATGACCAGTGGATGGGCTTGTGCAGGTTGGTGAATGCTGGAGCTGCCTGACTCACCTCTTGATCCAGTGATAGAGTGGGCTTTCCCTGAAGCACACAGCTCCTCATGGGACATGTGAAAAGCAAACTGAGGGAGGTTGTTACCAACAGATGGGGAAGTTGATAGTACGCAGGGAACCCCAATGCTCACTACATCCCTTATTTTAAGGATATAGAGCCTCAGAGATATTGTGACTTATCACAAAGTTGATTAGAGATCTATCTGTCTTTCAGCTATAAACCTTTAAATTCCAACAACCTCTTCAAGGAATCTTTTAAAATCATGTCTTATTGGAATTCTTCTGGGGAAATAGCATTTATCACGAAATAATTTTTTACAAAATATGAAAATATCAAGACTTCTAAGAAATTGGAATTTTAGTTAATTATAAAAGAGAAAACAGTTTGGAAATAAAACTGATAATTATCTAATTCTCATTGTATATTTAGAGATTGTATATGTTGTATATATAATGTATTGTATATTATATAATACCTTGTAATTATAAAAACAGTATAATATTCTACTATGTAGTACAAACTGCACCATAGCTTACTACTTTATATTTGATTTTAATTTTGTTGGGAGCCCATATACAACTACAAGTTATTAAAAAAACCTCTCTGAAAAGTAAGTGGTTGGGATATATTGCAGAATATCTGCTAATCAGTCCATTCCAGTCTCAGTTCTTCTCTGTTTCATTAAAATTGTATTTGCCATGTTTAAAGCTGATCTCAAAGCTAACTCCAATAGGCATGCATTCATCTGTTCCTTCATTTAGTGAATTTTATATTTATTGAGGGCCACGCACTTGAGGAGAGTGTTAAGTACTTGTCAGTTGTATTTGAATTCTCTGCAGATTCTCAGGCTTTCTTTCCTAAGATGTTTTCTCCTAATTTGCTCGTCCTTCTCTGACTGAGCCTTCTTACATCCTACTAGCAGAGCAAATTTTATAAAATTCAAATTCAGTAATACCTTATTTCTGCTTAAATACCTTCAATGTCTTCCTGAGAACTATAGGGAAATGTTCAAAATCCTTAGACTGTCTTAAAAATGTTTTCACAAGATAGCCTGGACCTGACTTCCCAGTCACATCTTGTGTCACTTTCTCACACATACAGCCCTAAACCCTCCCTACTAAACCCTCACTGTGCTTTAAACAGATTTTTTTTAAATACCAAGCCTTTGTACATGCTGACTCTTCTTTCTGGGAGATCCTTTCTGCTCTTCTCCGTCTATCTACATCCTACTCATGCTTCAAAAACCAGCTCAAATATTACTCATTCTGTGGCTATTCCTGCAAACTCTTTAGGCAGAGTTACTTATTCTTTACTATATTTCCACGAAATTTGATGTGATGATATTGTTCTATTCCATACATCATATTATAATCTTTTGCATATCTTTCTTATGAAATGAGATAGTGTTGATCTTTGTAACCCAGAGTTATCATTTATCAATGCACCAATCTGATCAATACATTGACCAATGAGCATTTTCTTTCACTGTTTCTAAAAAAAAAATTTATTGAGTAGTTTTCCTGGGCCAGGCACTGAATTGGTATTGAGCTTCAAAATATGGCACTGGACTTCATTTTATTTTTAGTAATCCAGGTGCTTTTTGGACAGTTTGATGTTTATTTTGGCTTTGGTCATCTTCCAAGGTGTATCTTGCAAAGTGAGAATCACCATTGCCAGAAGTTGATTGTGTACTAGTTTTTCTCCCCCTGTATTTAGAAATGTACTAACAGGGCAAGTGTGATTTGATATCCTTCCAACATACTATTTATGATGGTGGCAATTCAATAGTAAAATAGTTGGCATTTCTCTCTTTTTCTCCCAGATAATTCTTATGCTTCATATAGTTGAATGTAACAAACTTTGAATTTTTCACATTTCTATCTGCCAATTATTGACTGCAAAGTTTCAGGTAAAAAAATGAAAACATACTTGTTTTGAATTAAGTTTCTTACTTGGCCTTCAGATTATAAAATTTTATTAGAAGCTTTTTTGAATTACTCTAAAGATCTATGAATTTGAAAAATGTATTTTATGAAATAAAAATTGCAGTACACTTGGTCTATAACTCAGAGCCGTTTGGTCGGTTCCTGCTATCCCGCGCCTCCACTCAGTCCTCCGCGGGTCTCCTGTGTGCAATGGACTGCATCGTCCCAGATATAGCAGTTGGTACAAAGCGGGGATCTGACGACCTCTTCTCTGCCTGCGTCGCTAATGGCCCGTTTATCATGAGTAGCAGCTCGGCCTCCACAGCAAATGGAAACGACAGCAAGAAGTTCAAGGGGGACAGCAGGAGTGCGGGTGTGCCCTCCAGGGTGATCCACATCCGCTAGCTCCCCAGCGACGTCACCAAGGGGGAGGTCATCTCCCTCGGGCTGCCTTTCGGGAAGGTCACCAACCTCCTGATGCTGAAAGGGAAAAACCAGGCCTTCATTGAGATGAACACCGAGGAGGCGGCCAACACCATGGTGAACTGCTACACGTCGGTGACGCCGGTGCTGCAGGGCCAGACCATCTACATCCAATTCTCCAACCACAAGGAGCTCAAGACCGACAGCTCCCCCAACCAGGCGCAGGCCCAGGCAGCCCTGCAGGCCGTGAACTCGGTCCAGTCCGGGAACCTGGCCTTGGCTGCCTCGGCTGCAGCAGTGGACGCTGGGATGGCGATGGTCAGACAGAACCTGGTGCTCAGGATCATCGTGGAGAACATCTTCTACCCGGTGACCCTGGATGTGCTGCACCAGATCTTCTCCAAGTTCGGCACCTTCCTGAAGATGATCACCTCCACCAAGAACAACCAGTTCCAGGCGCTGCTGCAGTACACCGACCCCGTGAGCGCGCAGCACACCAAGCTGTAGCTGGACGGGCGGAACATCTATAACGCCTGCTGCACACTGAGCATCAACTCTCCAAACTCACCAGCCTGAACGTCAAGTACAACAACGAAGAGCCGCGACTACACGCGCCCGGACCCGCCCTCTGGCGACAGCCTGCCGGCGCTGGACCTGACGGAGGCCGCCGCCTTTGGTGCGCCAAGTATCACGTCCGTCCGCCTCTCCGTACGCAGGAGCTGGTTTCCCTCCCACCTTTGCCATCCCTCAGGCTGCAGTTCTCTCTGTTCTTAATGTGCATGGGGCCCTGGAGCCTCTAGCCATCCCTTCAGCTGTGGTGGCGGCGGCGGCGGCGGCGGCGGCAGCAGGCCAGATCGCCATCCCTGGCTTGGCGGGGGCAGGGAATTCTGTCCTGCTGGTCAGCAGCCTCAACCCCGAGAGAGTCACACCCCAAAGCCTCTTTATTTTTTTTAGCGTGTACGGTGACGTGCGGCGGGTGAAGATCTTGTTCAACAAGAAGGAGAACGCCCTGGTGCAGATGGCCGATGGCAGCCAGGCTCAGCTGGCCTTGAGCCACCTCAACGGGCACAAGCTGCACGGGAAGCCAGTGCGTATCACGCTCTCCAAGCACCAGAATGTGCAGCTGCCCCGCGAGGGCCAGGAAGACCAGGGCCTCACCAAGGACTACGGCAACTCGCCCCTGCACGTCTTCAAGAAGGCTGGCTCCAAGAACTTACAGAATATCTTCCCGCCCTCCGCCACCCTGCACCTCTCCAACATCCCGCCCTCTGTGTCTGAGGACGACCTTAAGATGCTCTTCTCCAGTAACGGCAGGGTCGTCAAGGGGTTCAAGTTCTTCCAGAAGGACCGCAAGATAGCCCTGATCCAAATGAGCTCCGTGGAGGAGGCCATCCAGGCGCTCATCGACCTGCACAACCACGACCTGGGCGAGAACCACCACCTGTGGGTGTCCTTTTCCAACTCCACCATCTAGGTCCCCAGGACCAGCCTGCCGGGTGCCTGGCCACAACTTCCGTCATTCCAGAAAAAAGCCACTTTAAAAAAAGCAGCTGAAGTGACCTTAAAGACCAGAGGGTTTTTGTTTGTTTGTTTGTTTGTTTTTAAGAGAAATCAGTTTACCTGTTTTAAAAAAAAATTAAACCTAATTCATTTGCTCACCTGGGGGAGATGGTGTGCAGGCAAGGACGGCATCCCCTGCTCCCCGCCCCTCGCCTGTGCCTTCTGTAGCTGCGGGGTGCACGCTCCCAAACCTCCATGCAGCTCTCTTGTGCCTTAAACCCACTGCTCTGGCAGGGCCTTCTTGGGGTAGCAGGCGTGGAGGGCTTTGGAGACCCAAGGGGTCAGCCTCCCCTGGGATCATGTGCCTGGTGTGGCAGGAGGCTGTGAGCGGCCAGACCTGGCCAACACCCCAGATCCTTTAATCAAGTATGTGATTCTCCCCCAAGCCCCAGGGCCCCTCCCAGGGCGAGACCCCAGGGCATATCCCTGGCGCTTCTTCAGCTTTGTTTTCACCGGAATCTTTGTATTATGCTTTGATGCAGCTGCAGACGTCTGTGCCTAGCAATATTTCCAGTTGATCAAATATCCTAATCTTTCTCATTTATATGCAAAAGAAATAGTTTTAGGTAACTTTTTATATAGCAACATAAAAATGGTATGAGTGTATCTGAAGTTTCTCCAGCAAGTATGATCTTGTATACTATTATTTTATTCCTTGTAACGAAGTTGCAGGGCAGGATCCAGCCTCAGGGCAGATGCCGTGGCCGGCTGGGTGGCCCCCACTTGCCTTACTCACACCCGACGGTCCTCAGTCAGGGAGGACAGGCGCTCTTAAACTTTCAGGGTTTCTTTTTTCCTGCAAATTTTGGACCAAAGTTTTGTTTCTGTTTTTTGTTTTGTTTTGTTTTGTTTTTTCCCGTCTGCCTCTAACGCTGCGACCCCAGGAGCTGGGGCAGCCACCCTCTGGTCTTAACTGCCTTGTCCTGCACTTGTGCTGGCCAGCCCTCCCTGGGGGTCTGGGTCCTGAGTTTCCATGTCGGGTGGAACAAGGGTGTAAATATTTGTAATTTTTTATACCTATTGTAAGTCACAAGGGACAGCACATGCAGTTTTTTATGGTGATAGATGTATATTTTGATAACAGCGGTTACAGGCTCAGTGTTGTAAGGGGAGCAGGCAGAGTCCACTGCCCGCCGCTGGTTTGTAATGTGGAGAGAACTGAATTAAAGCAATTTTATAACAACAACAACAAAAATTGCAGTACGCTTAAGTGATTTTTTAAAATTCCATTGAAGAACAAGCTTTGGGATCATAACTTCTGATTCTGAATCCATCAAGTCATGCTGCTTTTGATTACAAATATTCTTATTTTAAACATACACAAAATATGAAAACCTTATGTCATTTCCTTATCAAAAATAATTAATTATGAGCATCACATTGAAAAATTGTTAGGTGTATTTCAGAATTAGTTCAGTCATTTTTAGTTACTATGGAATATATTAATCTTCCTTCCTAATTAGTAATTGCAGAAGTGGGGTTGGACTTTCTTTTCAAATTTTCAAACAGTACTTTGTCATAAGTGATTTTCTTACAAAGACAGTTTTGATTCTTCCCTCTTTACAATTACTAGTTCTTTGCCTAGAGGATGAATATATTCCACTGAAGCATAAAGAAACACTATCCTTACCAAATTATTATTGTAGCAAATAAAATTAGGACAACACATACCACACCCTTGGAGAAATTAGGATTTTAAAACAACCCAAATCTTGGTTAATGCTGAATGATCATTTCGCAAAGAATGTAATATTTCTAAGATCATCAGCAGGGGAGTCTAAGCAAGACAGTCTGAATTTTGATGTTGAGTAGAGAGAATTTAATCTTCTTATCTATCCCTCTGTAAATAGATTTGAAATGCAGTGCCTGTTGAATTTTGTGTTTGTTAGTCCCAAATGTTAGAGAGCTAGGGTGTGACCTTTTTGGTTTTTCTCTGTCTCTCCTTCTCTCTCTCTGCCAGTCCTGAGGAATGTAGTCTTGCAGTACAAAGTTGAGTGTTAGACAATAAAAGACAGAACATGGTAGACATGATTGTTTTAATTTGTGGCTGCCAGTTGTCACTAACAGGCACTAGACTGTACCTGTGTTTCTAAAAATTGGACTAAGGATCTCACCACACACAGAAAAAGAATTAACTATGTGAGGTGATGGATATGTTAATTATCTTGATCTTGGTAATCATTTCACAGTGTATATATGTATATCAAATCATCACATTGTACACTTTAAATATATACAGTTATGTTTGTTAGTTAATCCTTAATAAATCTGGAAAAATGCAAATAAAATTTGAGAAAAAAAGACACTGGGACAAAGGAAAGATCCTTCCAGGAAAGACAGGGAAAAAATTTAACATGGTATCAATTTCCTCTCCTGAGCTGACCACTCTTGGCCTCCTCAAAGTACTAGCTCTGCTGTCCTGAAGCAGAAGACAAACTACAGCATATGGTGCAGGTCAGAGTTTATGATTCCAGCCTGATTTAGACTCAGGCTGAAGGCACACTTGGGACATTCAGTCTCATTGTGTTGCAACAAAGTGCGTTACAGCTCAGTGTTACAGTTCAGTTGTGACAGCAACCTGGATCTGGGTGAGACACCAAGCAGCACTCGGAGAGTTGGAGAACTCAGGTTTAATATGCCAGCAGGCCCAGAGGAGTTAACACTTCAAGCTCTGAACCCCATCTGTAGGTTTACACAGGCTTTTATAGGCTGCCAGTCTACTCTTTGCAACATCATATGCAAATAAGTTATAACAAAGTTGACTATTTAGGAACGAGCTTTGTAGAAATGGACCAATCAGGAGTGATAGAAATGGACCAACCAGGACTGAGCTCCATGCAAATGAGGCACTATGAATGGACCAATCAGGAGTTAGCTCAGGGAACCAATAGAATCTTCAGGGGTAAGTTCCACTTTCCTAGAAGTAAGCCTTTATAGAGGCAGAAAGTGAGATAATGCTGCCAGGCCAGGGAACCTGATGCTGCTGGCAGGAGAGTAGTGGCCCTGTCTGGGGGTCCTGCAGGTCTTCTTTATGGGGCTTCCCACCTCAGTTGCAGAGACAGGAAACGTATGGCAAAATCGCATAGGAAGTGTTAATTGGTGGTGGGATAACTTTTCAAATACTAATGTCAGCTTCTTGTTTTCCCTGTTGAACTGCCACCATTTTCCTATTGGGCAATGAGGGAGGGGTACAACTGCTGCTCAGGGAAAGAAGAGCCCACACATAAGAACCAAGAGCTCTACACCCTATATTCTAAGCTGTATTTTAAGCTTTTACAGTCAAAAGACATCTCAGCTTAAGATCAAGAAGATTTGATATAGGTCCACTAGCAGGGAGAAATGAGTGTGTCTTTCTGCCCATCATACTAGATAAAGGAACTTCAAAGGAAGTGGAGAGCTTAGGAAATAAGTGAGTTTTAAGTATTGTAGGAGCTATATGTTCTGCCAGTCACTCACATAGGAATCTGGTGTGTGTTGTGGGGAGGAAATGATGTAATTAACTTTAAGTAGGAATATGAGGATAAATGGTCTCATGCTCCACTGTTCATTTAAAATCTTAGAAGGCAGCAGGTTCATAGACGTGATATACTCTGTCTACTAGGGTGCTCTATGAGGGGCAGTGAAATGGTGTATCCACAGTTGTGAGAAGGGACAAGTTGGCCAAGAGGTCTTGGGACTGGCAAAGCAATAAGTGGTGATGTGATTGGACCGTCCCAGCAGTGAATAAACAGGATTGGCAGCACTGAAGTGCGAGGCGACCCACCCATGGGCAGCTGCCCTCTGAGTGTAATATGTTTCACACATGCTGTCCAGTTCCCTGTGTGTCAAGTTACGTCAATAGAAAAGGTTTTAACATAGGATGGAGAAAAAGGGAGACTGAGAGAAAGACTCCCTGTGCCCACCATCACAACAGAGTGGCTGTTCTCTAATGACCACCTGCCCTCTTGACCAAAGAGAATGGGTGAGGGATAAAAGTAAGGGTGAGGGATAAAACAGGAGCACATAAACCTTAAATGTGAATGAATAAGAAATGGAAATTGGTTAAAGGGAATCCCTGGATTGGTCTGAGAAAAATGGAGGTTGACTAAATTGAGATTTTTTTTAACATCATGCAGATATGGGAGCTCACAATAGATGATAAATTTGTTACTGGAAATAAAGTTATGTTTTTACAATACAAAGAATTTTTGGACCATTGTATCTGAAAAATGCATGGTATTCAGTACAGCAACATGGCAGTTTACATGTGTGCCTGTATACGTGTGTGTTTACAAAATAATTGACTCTGGAAAGCAAGGGTCTTGTGAAATCCATGACAGGAATGCTATCAGGATTAAATTAAACTCAGGCATTTTTAAAGTGCATCTTTATAAAAACTGTATAAATGGCACAGCTGAGCCAGTTATCTATTTTTCTTTCTAGTGTTTCCACTGAAGTGAGAGGGTATATTTTTAGTGATGTTTTTCCCCACAGTGAAAGAGAGTGAACATATGAGAAGGACAGAGACAGAGGGAGACAAAAGAGTTCCTAGGAACGCTGGCTCTGCCCTCTGCCTGATATGTCAGGCCCCTCTTCCTCCATGGTGACCTATTGCAAAATCCTGTATTAAATGCCTGCAACCATAAAGGAGCAAAAAGGGATTCTCAAAGACACTAGGAACTACTGAACAACTGAGAAAAATCAAATTGAAGAAATGGAACTAATGGAGGAAACAGAAAACTTAAAAAAATCATTAATATCTTCAGTGACACTCAAGAGATAGCAAACTAATAAAATAAGAATAGAGAATTCTTAAACAAAAGATTTAAAAAAACAGTAAATTTGAGAATCAAAATATGTATCAGTCAATGGCTAACAAAGTGTAGCAATATTAATGTCAGGTAAAATATAATCTAAGGAACATATTAATTTAACATTGCCTTCCCTTTTATTGTTGTTCTTAATTGATTCTTCACACACCATCATACGCCATGGAACAGAATCTATCTTGTTCATTATTGTATCCTAGAGAATTGCCTTACACTTAATGAGTAGAGTAACTGTTTCTTTAATTGAATTGAATTTAACATGAAACACAAGATCCCTTTTTCAGCAAGCTAGACTGAGGAGAGGCATATAACTTAGGTTTTGTGTGTGTGTGTGTGTGAGATGGGGGATAAATATTAGTGAAAATTTCAAACTCTTTTGTAGCAATTTCACGTGTACTATTTCAAATGCTACTATTTTAGTTCTACGCCCTATCCGTATTTGTTCACTTTATAATAGAGTGTCAGCTATCTCCTGGAATGCTATTTTAAATTTATATTTGTGATTATAGTCCTGAGGTCAGAAGACTCAAAACTACACTGGATCCATTAAGGCTATGGTATCATTGGCTTTAAGCCCAGAAAGAAAAAAAAAATTTATGCCTTTGAATTCCAGTGAATGGAACTTCTGAGTCACACATCCTTGCCTTGCTCCATATGCAGATGCATCCTCAGAAGATGAGAACCATTCTGAAGAGGCATTTCCCTGTTTTGGTCAAGAGTATCCAAAACAATTAGCTAATTATTTAATTTATTCAGAAAGTTTCTTTTGTCTTTGTACAGTATTGTGAGGCTCATTTCAGAGCCCTTGATATTTTTATCACGTAATTTTCTAATGAAATTCAAAAATGTTTAAGAAACTATTATCCAAGCCTCAACTTTCTATTCCTTGAGGAGCCAGCTGTTAACCAGAAAGACTGTGGGCAATCCTGCAGCATGGATGAATTACAAATAATTATGCTGAATGCACAAAGGCAGACAAAAAAGAGTGCATATATATTATTTAATTCATACAAAAGTCTATGAAATGAAAACCAGTGTATAGTAACAGATACCAGGTCAGTGCTTTCCTGGGGCAGGTGAGGAAGGAGATAACAAAGATACAGGAAAACTTTTGGAAGTATGGTTATATTTATTATTTTGATTGGGTTTTCTCTTTCTTCTCATTTTTCAAAAGGCAATTTGGGTAGATCTCATATTTTCTTAAAAGACCGCAGGTATATTGAAAGTGGTTAAAAGCATAGTTTTTAGAGTTAGCTTCTTGGGACTCAGATTCCAGGTCTGTGATTCACCTTCGGCAAGTGAATTAATCTCCCCAAGTTCTAGTTTTCTCATCTTAAAAATGGAGATAACAGTAGAACATCTCACAGAATTATTTTAGGGATCAAATAAGATAACACATAACAAACACATAGCATAGTACCAGGTATACACAAAATGTCAGGTACTATCCAGAATCCTTGAAAAGTCCCCACTGACGATGGGGAAACCTAGAACTGAGCCTCCTGTCATGGTAGGGGGCAAAGAAGAAAGTTAGCAGAGACCGCTGTAAAATCCCACTTTGGCACATTTCCTTTATTGGGAGAAATAATACTGCACTGCTGGTGTAAAACCAGAGAAATAAACATGGAGGGAAGACTTGATGTGAGAAATAATAAAGAAATTAGCTAACACCTGTGCAAATAAATAAGCAATCTCAGGAAAAGACACCAGAAACACTATTATCTGTGCCATTAAGTGACTACTTTAAACTGAAGGGAACTTTTTTAGGGGGAGGTTTGGGGTGGGTGAGTGGGTGGCAAGTTACATTTTAAGAATAGATGTGGTCAGTGGAGAAAGAAGAGGATCCAGAAGTTGATTACCTCTTATCTGTTCTTTGATTCCACACGTACTCAGCTACTCCTTTTGCATGTATGTTGTTTCTCTTCATATCCTGAACTCAGCTACCTTCCATTGCTCCAACCCACACACTCGAATTAAAATAAACTTCCTATTTAGGGCAACAAGTGTTTTCCTCATGAAATGGTTTCTAGTGAAAACTTTAAAAGGTGAGGTTGAATTCCTTACATTTCTTTTGTCTACACCCTGATTTCTTTGGCAAAACATCTGTTTTTAGGTTTTGGACATTAAAACATATGTTAATAATCATTGATTAGACTAATCTGGCAGTTATGCCCAAAGATGACTAACTTCCCTGCAAATGGCATGATAATGAAAAAATATAGGAAATATCTAGCATCTTTCTAATATGAAGTGAAATATGTTTTGACAGTTATTCTAATCCTTCCCAATAATAGGTTATTATTATTAGATTTTTCAATTCTTCCTCTTCCTCTTTTCATATTTAATTTTAAAAATTATTTAATGGATTTTAATATAAGATTTTGCTTTGAAAATTTTCACAGGACCTCTTTGAATCCGTCACTCTTTGGAGAAATATTTGAGTAATAGTATTTGTTCCTTGGTGATAATACTTTTTTAATCTGCCTGTATTATAGTTACATGTGTACAGTTCAAATTAGTCTTCTCATTTAAACACAGAAATGATTTCCTTTTCATGAGTACTTATAATGTGCCAAGCACAGGTGAAATATATTACCTTTCGAATTTTTTTATTTGCCGATGTCTTTTCTATGTGCTTGTTAGCAGCATTTGATTTGGAGGAAGTTTTTTTGTTTGTTTGTATTTTAATGGATATTTGCTTCCTGGGATGATGGGTTTTTCAGTGGCACTCTGCCTAAATGCCTGGGAATGATTATCAGGCAAGCTTTTTTTGTATTAGGCTATGGATGTGGCTTGGGGAGATAATGAGGAATGGATTGGGCAATAAAATCCATTGGGAACTGTGTAAAACTTCCCTCTGGGCTCACATGGCTTATGGCTTAAGGCATATTAATGAGCTTTGCTGAAAGCACACTGGAAAACAAAACAATAACCAAAAAATGCACTAAATGCATTTGTAATTGCATATACAATTTAATTATTCAGGTAATTTGTATGTAAGCAATTATACATGTAACTATATAGTGAGACATGGCTTTCTTCTCCAATGTAACTCCCCATAATTTGGTTGGATGAAATATAAATTTACTAGCAAAATAAAATAACAGCTCCAAGTTATTCTACAAGGCAGTAATGTTTACAAGAGGAAGTTCTGTTTTTTATTCATGTGTCACCCTAAAGATCATATGGTCCTAAGGCCCCTTCCAGGGATATGCAGGATCTGCAGAATATGATTCTACTCCAAAATAGAGCCAGGATCCTAGAATGAGAGGAAAGTGGAGTAATTCAGACATTGGTATTACTAGGAAGATAATTATTACATATGGAGACATATTTAATATAGCTCATATGTTTCATGCATGTATTATGCTAAAAGTCTCTTTCTCCTTAACCTACTTTACTGAAGACCAAGAGTGGGATTGGGTGGGTTTAGGGAGATAGAAGAGAAAACCAAGTCCTCCCACATATTTAATGTAGACAATTATCTTTATCTGAGATGGTGAGGAAATTGCTCTGATGTTTAAAAGTTACATTAGTTAATGCCACTGTTTTAATTCTGCAATTGAGTTAACTGCTGTACCTAGTTGGGAATAGGTTTTATAATAACATGATGCATGGTTCAAGTAAATACATACTTTCTGAGGTAGTATACCCTGAACGCACCTTATTCTTTCATGACCAATTCTTCTAGGAGTGTTTTGTTTGCTGACTTAGCATTCAAGAAGACAAAATAAATTACTTTTATTATATGAGACATTGGAATTATTTGCTCTGAACACAAACACAATAACATTTCAAACTGGCAGAATGAATATTTACAAACACTTTAAAAGAAAGATTGTGTGTTTTTCAAGCCTTCCTCACATGAAAGAAAGGCAATCTCTTTGTTTTGTAAATATTGACAAAGATTAAGTTATTTGGCATACAGTAGGTAGTTCCTAAATTTGATGACTAAGTGGGTGATTGAATAAGAATTTAGAAACACTATGGAGCAGACTAAGTCAAAAAAGGATTTTCTTTCAGAGTAGATATGCTTCTCAAAGGGCTATTAGCTATGTTGTTGGTATAAGTTCTCTGATATGTTTTCCAGCTGAAGTTACTGTAGGAATAATGTTCTTCTTTACCCTACTCTACCTCACCATACTTTTTAATTAAAATTACCTGAAAGTCAATTGATCAACATGTTTTAAACCGGTTCATGAGTGAAACAATGTGCTAACTACAACCAACCTCTCCCAGGAATTGCTTGTCTAATTTCCTGATTCCAAGGGAGACCTGTTTTTGGAAATGATACCTTCTATTATTCTTTTGGATCTGCTGCCTTTTTCCTGCTAGCCTCAATCTGGCTCAGTGAATGTGGAGAATATACTGCTAGTGTCCCACCATCCAAGTTTAGCAGGTCTACATTCCTGGTCTCATTTCTACTTCCTTCTTTTCATTCCCTGTCCACCACCCAATACTTAGTTCCTGGTACAGCCCTGCCATGCAGCCATTTCTGCTGTTTGGAACTTTTGCCACATGACCCACCAGGCCCAAGGGTGATATTTGTAGATGCTTATCGTAAGGGTGAACACTTGCGATGTAGGTGATTGTGAAAGAGCCCAGAACTGGGTGTCAGGAACCTGGTGTACAGTCCGTCCTGGCTTTGCCACTCACAAACCATAATCACTGGGCAAGTTGTTTAGCTTCTGTGGCTTCTATATTCTCATCTGTAAAATAAGATTTGATGCTAAGTAATTATTAAACTCTCTGTTCTGGATCAAATATTTCTCTATTAATATAAAATAGCCATTTCAAGGAACAGAAATATAACTAAATTTTTTGATGCTCTGTGAGTTGTGGAACATTAAACATGTTGATTTTCCATATAAAAATTTTTTGTGAAAAATAACTTATTGTTAAATAGTACTGCAGCCTTGCTTTGAAAAAATTGTTTTTAAAGAAAAATGTGCTTTTAAAACCCTGCCTAGTGTATTCTAAGATTTTAAATAAAGGTTTAAGAACTTTGTATAATTAACAAACCATTTCAAATTAGTGAAAACCCACTTCAGTATAAATTAGGATAAATGAATGTCCTGATTTATTTTGTTCTGGACTAAAGACTGAAGTCTAAAGAATACATAAATAAGCAAGCAAAATAGAGCTCATTGGAAAATCACATCTGTCCACTATCATCACACAAAAAGGCACATTGTGTGGTCTTAAGAAAGATTACACATCATCCAAGGGAGGAAGCTCTTTCTTTAAGGCAGAGACGAATAACTAGAAAAGCAAAGGGTTTTGTGAGAAAAATCAAAGACTGGGTGGGTAGAGCCGGAATTAGAGGAAGAATTGGGACAAGAGGAAAAAATCAAGGACAAATAGAATTTTTAACTGGACATTCAGGCTTGCAGGCACCATCTGAAATTGCAAAAGGAAAAAAAAAATGAAACTGGGATATGATTAGGAGAGGCACATTCTGTATGTTGAACAAAATATACTGAAAGAATGAACATGATGATTTAAGAAGGAATGTATTATTTTTTTCGTTCAGTTTCTTGCAATTCAGCATTTGAATGTGAGTATAAAGTGCATATCCAGAGTATAGAATATTAACTTCTGTAACAGCTGGATCATACCAAACAGGGTGACTAGGGCATCTAGAGATAAGGTCCCAAAACATACATGTTCAAATTCTATGAAGCAAGGAAGAACTCCCACTTATAAGTGGACAGTGCTATTAGAAGTTGGATGTTACTCCATCAGGAAGGGTGATGTGCCTCCTGGTCATTTCCAAGAAAAATAAAAATAAATGGATAAGTTTGAGCCTGGGATCCCTTCCATGGGAGATATTGTTGATTGGCTTGCCCAGCACTTAGTCTCAGCTTATTTTTCCCTTCCAACCCAATTACAGAGACTGAAAAAGTAAAATACTTGCTTTCCCAGCCTCCCTTAGATAAACTGAGGGTGGCCGTGTGACTAGCGAGAGATAAGCAGTCATCTGCTGTGATCTTCACTGTCCCCTTGTCCTTTCTGCTTGAAGGAGGACACATTCCGTATAGCTGTGGTAGTTATCTTGCGACCATGAGGGAAAGGGTGAATGAATCAGACAGCAGTCATCACATCACTGAGCCACTGAATCCATGCCACCATCATTTACCTTTAAACTTATATAATACAGATAATTTCCCACTTGTTTAAACCTCTAATAGCTAGTTTCACTCCTTCTTGTAGGTGAATGCATCCTAATACCCCTTCCAGAGAAGCAAATTCTATGCTATGCTTCCACATTACGCACTCTGATCCCACAGTGAGGAGAAACTTATTTTGCTTAGGTCTCTTATTCTCTTTCCGTGAACAAGCAGAGTCCCTTCCCAGGGGGGCAGCTTGGCAGACAGACACGAGTGCATGCCGAGGTCACTCTGGCATCCTGCGTCTTGAAAGGAACAGGGGTAAAGGCTAGTCTCAGAAACAGAAGCTCTCTGCTCTGGGCAGAAGCAGACTAGGGCCGTAGAACCTAGCATGTTCCTTGCTCTGCATCTTCCTTCTTTCCTCATCCACAGGACAATCAGAAAGACAAACAGCTCAGGGTCTCTCTGTGTCTAAGAAACTATTCTCTCTCTCCCTACCCTACTCTCTCTCTCCGTGTGTGTGTGCAGTCATCTCTATGCTTCCTCCACTCCCAGTAAGTAGTAAGTAAGACAGGGAAAGTGGGAATGGAGTCCGGTACCACACCTACAAGGAGGAAAACTCACCTTGAGATCAGTAGTAGAAAGGGGCCTCCAAGCTTGTTGTCATCAGCGATAGTAAATGGAAAGATGTAGAGTAGCTTAAATGTAGTAGACAATATAGAAAAATGGATAAAATTTATACAGAATAATCATTTGGGGTGGGAAAATAGAGACTGTTCACAAAAACGAGAGAAGACTGTGGAAAGGTCATCCTGGCCTCATTTTCTCTTCTAGTTGCTTAGATTACGTTAGCAGTGAAAGTAACTGGTCATGCAGATGAAATGTGTACAAGTGAAACCTGAACCATGTTGGATATGTAGCTACTCATGGAGACATCCCACGGACGGTCTAATTGACAGAATCACCAAATTGGCGAGAAACTATGCACATATTAATGGAAAATATCTGGACTACTAGTTTGGCCTGCAAAAGGGAGAATAAACTTGAATGAAAAATAGTACTCACTGGAAACATCTGTCCTCTGTAACACCCACGCAAGTCTTAACAGGGGTAAGGAAACCTTTGCCCCAGCCTTCTGAGGTGTTGCTTAATAAAAACTATGAAATCTGTGACAGAGACCACTGTCATCATAGAACAAGAAAAGCTATTTAGATATAAAGCCATTAATACTTAGTAATATTAATATTGATATTAAATTGTAACCTGACATATTATTTGTGCTGAAATAAGATGGTATCTAATGATATTAATATAGAACATCTGGTTTACTTCATTTAACTCTTAAACACATTTATGGTGAACTTTCTTAATCATGAAAGAAATGTCCCTTTGCTTGTAAAGAATTAAGAGTCTCTATGATCTGAATTGGTGATCAGATTTCCTCTATTAATCATAAAAATGTGAAACTCACCCATACATTCTAGAATTGAGACAATTACAGATATGAGTTTTTACTTTCACTGATAGCTTCAGTGGTTTTTTGGGAATTACATACAAATCATTTATTAACCATCAATATATTTTCTGAGAAAATTAAGTGCATTAATATATCCACTGATACTGGGAGTTAGTATTGGGTACTTTTCATTTCCACTTTAGTGTCATCTTTATTAGTTCTTCCTGGTTATCACTGATTTTTGATGAAGGAGGAGTTTATAAAGATAATAAACCAAAACCTAAAGAACTCTGCTGTTGGGAGCAGTGCACATTTTTCTCAGAGTGAGAAGTGGAAATACAAAGCTTGGTTAATATTCTGAACAGTGCAGTTTAATATGACCTAATTGATGGATTTTCCTATTGACTCCCTAGAGACCAAAAAGTTTTGACTGTCAGGAAACTTTTCTTGTGTTTATTCTTCAATTTTATTTTCATATTTTCCAATCATCATTCCTTATTAATTTCCCTCTGTGGACTACCTTAAGTGATTTCTCATTTTAATGGCATTTATGCTCTTCTATTTCCTGGTTAGTTGTGATCCTGCCAATGATATATTTTCTTAATCTTCACTCATAGCTTAATTCCTCCAATAACATTTCAATGCTCATTAAACATTTCTTTCAACATGCCTCTGTCTTTAAAATACCAGATATAAGTGTAGGAGTGTCATCAGCATATCTAGAGAGTTTTAATTAAGGAAATTGTACTGCAATGATAAAAATCTCTCATTCCATATGATTTTCCACTATTGTATTTAACCATGGATTTGTATCATGTTCATCAACATTTATTATTAAAAATTTCCTTCAGTATGATTCCCCCTGAACCAAATAATTTGTCAAAAATAAACCCCTCATTTTCCTGATGAAAAGTCTGACATGTTCATTTAACATTGTGTGGTGTGTGTTGTCTGTATATAAAACAGCAAAGTGAACACACCCCGTACCCTTTGCACTTTTGACGTATTTCATACTATTGCAGGCACAGTATTTCTGTGATGTTCTCCTAGGATTATTAAGGTTTATTCTGGAGCTGTTCTTTGTAGAGTACTTGTTACTCTTCTTCACAGATGACTGCAAGGAGTCTCATATACCAAAAAAAAAAAAAAACCTCTGAAGGAGGAAGATTTTAACTGTTTGCTCTAGTGACTAATCTCTGGTTGGAGAACCCAATGTTTGATATATTAGATAATTTATGAGAGAAAATATCAGGCTCCCAAAATGGCCAGAGGAGAATCCCCTTTGGTCATCAGTTGTATTGAGAAATATTGTGACTCATATTAAAAAGAGTTTGGCAGTAATAGTATCATGGGCAAAGGGTTTAAATAAATACATGGCTATACATGATCTCTTTTTGTTCTAGTAAGAATAATCTTAATCTTGTACTTCAGTATTTTAGGTTGATAGCCATGAGATTTGGGGAGGAAAAAAAGATTAGAGTAAAACGGGACTTATGCACTTCAGGAAGCATAGAGTTAGTTTTGCAGATGTTTGTTATCCTCTCTTCTTCTCAGCGCACCAATATGATGAGTGACCCTTCCAGCCAGGACAAGTAAGAGATGATTGTGCCTCTGTCTAAGGGGTACCTTCCACGTCTATGGCTAGCACAGTGGCTGCTACCAACTGTGAGGGGCTTTAGAGGCTCCATTGACATTTTCACCCACAACTTCTTTCACAATCGCTTGTAAGATACTAACTTGTTTGGTTTATAATTGGTGAACACAGAGCATATATTTTTTGAATAAGATAGCTCCTAAGTTATGTAACTCCAGAATTTATAGGAAAAAATAAAGTAACAGAGATCTTTAAAAAAGATTTTTAAAATGTAGCATAGTACTAGGGGACTACTCTACTACATTGGGGAGCATGCAGAATTAAGCTTTATTATTCTAGGAAAAAAATGATCACAACCCCAGGAAAACCTTCCTTTGGCTTCTAAGTATTTTACAAATCTAGGGATTCTCTGTTGCAAGTATCACTTGCTTACTTATTGAGTGTTTCCCTAAATGAGTAGTGTCATCTCCCAGTGGTCGTTAATATTCTTCTCCAAAGATTCCATCTGTCAGAAATGGTGAAATGTGATCAATTGTAAATAGCATGAACTATTTTCATTGGTTCCTGTGGTCTACCATGGCTTGCTTCTTCTCCCAAGAGGAAACAGAAGTTCTGTTCAACACAGTTGAAAAGTTTCTAGCTTCCAAGTGTCACACTAGGAGTAGAGACACAGCAGTTTTCAAACAAACAGCTGATACTTCTCTTTTTCTCTTCTAGTGCATATTCTATCACCTCCCCATTTAAATTTTACTCTCTCACCTTTGTTTGAACTAAAGCTTACCATTCATTTTGAGCCAATTAAAACTACAAGAGGGAAATAATCTGTGTTGTTAAGTAACTAATGCTACTATGATAGTACAGCGAAGTGAAAAATCTAACTAAAGATCATATGGGCAAGATTTCAGTGGATGATATTTTCAAGGCAGAATAAAATTTGCCAACTACAACTATTAATTTCACACATATGAAATTATACTCATATTTAATCCATATTTGTATTGTCTTATATTTTATAACATTTTAAATATATACTATTCTGTGACATTTGAGCCTTGAAATAAATGAAGGATAGGTAGATACAGAGATTTAGTTTACCACATATAAATCATTAGTAGAAGAGCCAATACTGGATCCTAGAAAATTCCTTATAAAATTTACCTGCTTGTATTAGAAAACATTGTTGAATTGTAATTCAGTGAATTAGTTAAGAAATTCTTGTTGATTTGCCAGTAAGTGTTTTAAATGATATACATGCTTTCTGGAAGGCAATTTAAAACATTTTTTGTGCCCTTTGACCCAGGAATTCTACTTCTAAGAATATATTCTAAGTAAATAATGGATGCTTGCACAAAGACTTAGCTACAAAGAGGTCTTCTGAAGCATTGTTTATGTATTATGTAGAGTAAGTAACAGTAGCACTACCTGCTATAAAAGAAATCCACAAATTTTATGACCCAGCATAGAGAAAAACGTATTTCTTGCTTGCACAGATTCCAAAATGGATGGTGAGTGTGCAGCCATATAATTATTCAGAGACTCAAACCCCTTGCACCTTGTAATTCCTGAGGCCTAGGAGTCCTGTGAGGGAGATCCTGTGCCCTTGGGTGACCTATGTGGTAACAAAAATATGGAGGTCATGTGAAGATGAAATAATCTCTCTACAAATTTTAATTGTGAATACACTTTAAAATAAATTATATCCATATGGTAGAATACTGAGCGGTCATGGAAAAAAATTTTATCACTGAATGCAGTGAAAAGATGTTCTTGATGTATTGAGTGAAAAGTGTGTATTAAAAACAGTGCTTTTGGCACAAATGTTATCATTGTTCACATGGTCATCATGATTTATGAAGACCCTTTAGTTACTGAAAGCTGACAGAGCAAAACTTAATGAAATGGTATCATCTCAGTGATGTTATAATTACTACTTTCCCAAGCTTTCCTTCTTTTTCTTTTCCCCTCTAAAGTCACATGTGTTTTGTAACGAGAGCATAACAGGGCAGGAAGATTTCACACTGTGGAAACTGACTGGGGTATGTTCAAATACGGATTTTTTTCATTTCTTAGCTGGGCTAACTCAAACCAATTAATCAACTTATATGAGGTTTTTTTTTCTTTTCTTTTTGAAAAATGAGGAAAATAATAATCTACTTCATATGTTTATTATGAAGACCAAATGAAATTTCACATGGAATACACTTAGCAAACTGTCTAGCACATAGAAGGGGCTTTAAGAATCCTCTAAATGATGGAGAGATGTCAATCATTATTTTTATACCATGTAGCAAGTCAGGTTATTCCAATTAGAGAGTAATTTGTTGAAAATATTGTATTTGAAAGAACTACATTTCTCCTGTTCTTTTTCCTTAGCTTCCAATAGTTTGATGCATTTTTTATATAAAATTTCCTGATCTTAAAACCTAACATCTTATCTCAAATCTTCCCAAGTATATATAACAGACTCACAATATTTATTCTTGGTTTTTTAATAAATATTTTATATTTTTTTAGCTGGATATGATCTTTAAACTTGGGCCATTTCAGGGAGTTACTCAGTTTTCCTGGCCATCTCCCATGTATACAGGAGTTACACATGTTTTTAAATTTTCTATTTGCTTTTCTCCTGTTAATCTGTCCTTTATTACAAGGGAGGGGGTCTAAGCCAAGAATGTAGGAGGATAGAAGGAAAATTATTTGCCCTCTTGCAGTTGGGAGTAATTATAAAAACAAATATTTGTTTTCTATAAGCAGAACATGTAAGAATTCTGAATATAATTTTATAAAAACATTTTTGTCTTTTGATTCTATAATACAAAGTTACATTTCAATTTACATTTTAATATACACTTTCCTCAAACACAAATATAATATATGCTATTTATATAGTAGCAAACCATACTTTTTCTCACGTAATTAATTCAATAGCATTCAATAGCATTTCAAATGGGAAAAATAAAAGTCTATACCTAATAAATATCTAAGATGTACAATAGCATTTACTTAAAATGAATTTTATAATGCAAAAAATATTTCATTATTATTTTAATTATATTTGACATTGAGTGGTTCTGTTTGTGACTGAATACTGAGAACTGCCTTCTCAAATTAAGGTAAAACATTTTGGAATACACTGGATTCCCTACCCTGTTTTCTCCCTTTCCCTTAAGACTGGAAAAGTCTGCTTGTCACTATGGGCTTGAAAATGTCCAACTTTGGCTGTCCCAGTCTTTCTTGCAGCTAGGGCATGGGCATGTGATTCAATCCTGTTCAGTGGGCCACAGGAAAAATTTCTTGGGGATGTCTCAGAAAGTTGCTCCTCCTGATAGTGAACTGGCTGGCCTCAGCTATCTAGACTTCCTTATATCCAAATCCTTTGCAGTGGAACTTTGTGGTTCTCCTTATCTGAAGGTGGAGTTTTATTTCCTCGCTTCTTGAATTTAAGTGGATCTTGTGACCTACTATTGGCAACAAAATAAATCAGAAGTGTTAGTGCACATGTTGAAGCCTAGTCCCAAGAAACCTCGAAAGGTGGGACTTCCAGAATAACAGATTCTAGGTGTAGGATTCTAGGTGGACTCTTTCTCCAGCAAAGCAACAATTTAACTGGTGAAATTTTTAAGAAAATAGACAATTATATAAAGTCCCTGGTATTTGTCCTAAGAGCATAAAGCAAATGAAGAAACATTCATTCAATAAAATCTACTAAATTGGTAAAAACAGAGTCTGTGAAATTGCTGCAACCATTTTGAACTATGAGGGGAAACACTGGCAACACTGAAGAAATATGAATGGAAATTATAGAGAAGAGATCCTTGACAACATCATTGAATCACTGAACTGGCTACCTCGAGCTGTACTTAATGATTACTTTTTATGTGAGAAAATAAATTTTCTGTTGTTTAAGAAATTTCAGTCTGAATATTTTATTTTTGCAAACAGATATTTACATGATTATTCTCTGAATAGAACTGATCCATGGCAAAATCACGTGAAGTGTAAAGTTTGTGCTTGGTGTGTTCTTTCTAAACTGCTGTCCTTTACTTACCCACTTACCCCCATGTGCCTGCAAAGTGCTTCATTCGCCAAAGGCTGCTTTTACTAGTTCAGTATGCATACACGTCTGCATGTTCCCACCCTTAATATTTATGACCCATTCAGATGTGAGATGTTGTATAAGTCTTTGCTAATTCAAACAGGATTACTTGTACTTTAGCTTTGCATCCTGGGTTCTACCAAAATGTGTAGTCAGGTATCATAAGACAAACTCATTAGAATCCTTAGATAAACACTGAATGCTGGCTATTTTCAGAAGACGTTTTTATTGACTTACATGGGTACATGCTGGATCCCTCTCCAGAAAAGTCTTAAAGGCTTACCATGGCCTGTGCAAAAGTGAGTATGTAGTCTGTTATAAGAACCAAGTCGTCTGACTTCAAAATTAGTACCGTCTCCATTGGGTCAGGTGTAGCCTGAATGTTAGCCACCTGGAGCCTACTTAGACTCTATCCTGGAGGAGAACCATTTTAAAATTCTTGCCTTTGTCATAATTCCTTCAAAATTTATTATTATGTTTTATCGTGTTTCTCTTTTCTTTGAAAGAGCAATCACCGTCAAAAGAATATGAATGGCAAAGGATGAATAAATATTTGGTAATCGTGTTTTTATCTTTATTTTTGGAAAACTTATCAGTCTATTTTTAGTATTTGAAATATAGATGAAAAGAAACCATATACATAAAATAAAACAGGTCCCATGAGAAAGAAACAATGACATACCAGCTTTTCATTTTTACTTAAGTTGAGCTTTCCTAGATGCTGTTCCAGTTTGCTTCTAAATAAGAAAAAAATAATAAGTAAAACTCATGACTATAAGTAGTACTAAGCTGAGGACTTGAAAGAAAATAAAGCCTCCTACCAATGTAGCTGGGTAAGTGTGAAAATCCATTTCAATTTGTATTCTTTTCATGGGTTGCTTGTTCACAGTTGATCACTTCCCCTGTGTTGACTGTTTTTCAGTATCTGGTTTCAGAAACTGCAAGGCCTCTTGAAGGCCTTGCACCTGGATGTTGGCCTTTCATTTTATGGAGTGATCTCTGTGACTGGTGTCAGATTCAGACAGTCTTAAATCTTCTCTGCTATTGTTTCCTGAAAGAAATAATATTTCAGTATATTTTCAAAGTTATTGTTAGTTTGGGGACTTTGTTAATTGTTGTTAAAAATATACTAACTAATACATATAACTGAGAAGGCAATAAAATCATAAATGTAAGGTAGAAGTTTGAATAAGGAATAAAAACCAGTTGCAAGAGACCAAACTGAAAAAAATACAACAAAAAAAGATGGTAAGTAGGAATAACGTAAGTGCACTGTTTTAAGCAGGTTTGTGGGTATAGGATAAAAATTCTGGAAAACAATTCTTAAAAATATCTTTTAAGGTTAAATTATTGCATATGTATAATAATGATCATTATGGAATAATTCTAACAGAAAAAAATTGGACACAACTTAGAAGTTCAGTAATAAGGGACAGGTCATGGTTGAGTTGCCTCATTGCACAAGTATTTGACCATATAATTGTGCTTCTTGTGCAGGATACAATGCAAATGCAAATTCAAAATATAATGCAAAATGCAATGCAAATGCAAAACTACAGTGCAGATTCCCCATGGAATTGTACAATACAGCAGCCCTGGAACTACTTTAAAAAATGATGGTATATCCATCTAGACTACTATATAGCCAATAAAATGATATTGTAAAAGACTGATGGCATAAAAAAAAAAATCTCGCCACAAAGATTGCAATGCAAATATATATATTGTAATTGTAGTCATGTAAAAAATACATAGAAAGAAGGGAAGAGAGTATACTGAAGTATTATTTGTGCAATTATGAGTGATTATAATTCTCTTGATGGTGTAATTCTATATGATTTTAATTGTCTTCTTTATAAGCGTCTATATTTTCCATTTTTTGTACACAGAACAAAAGTTACTTTTATGATCAGGAAAAAAAAAACCCTATTTTAAATTGTATGGTTCGCTGGCATAGTACTAAGTAGAAACAAGAAGAAAAATGTGGATTCAATTCCTTTCACTTCTGTCTCTAATCCTGAATGTATGGTGTGTCATTTGGATGACATCTTCATTATATTTGATAAACGACATTCTTTCTATTGTTTCCCTTGCTCCTAAAACTGTCTTTCTCAGGAATCATACTTATTTGGTCTCTATTTCATACAATAAGTGCTCTACTTCCACAAAGCCAAATGCAAAGTTTCTTCAGATATCAGAGTCCCAGCAGAGAAAGTCTCTGCATTCAAGAAGTGTGAAATACACAGGCTTTGAGTGGCGCCATGTCATCTTCTGAGTGGTCTATTCCCGTAGTTACATCATTGCTCACATCTTGGATGAGAAGGATGAGAAGAGTTCTGTGCTCTTCAACATAAACTCCTTTGTTTGCATCTTTCCAAATGTGAGATAAACCTTGAAAATGATTGGCAAAGGTTTTTGAGAGAAATGGTTAATTGGGGAGTCATTGCTTCGTTCTTTAGTAAGAAAAATTGTTTGTGTGATAAACAAAAATCAAGTGATTCTTTTGATTTTTTTTCGTATCTATGAGAAGCCATCAGGACTTTTTAAAGGAGCAGTACATTGTTATCTAATCAGGTGCTTTGATTTGGAGAATCAATTCATTGAACTGAAAGAACAGTTCATGAAATTTCTGTAAGAAATCATATTACTTAGGAGAGTTTAACATTTGTGGCAACTTCCTTCTAATCTTTACGGCTGACCTCACACAAACTATGGAACTATTTAAGATGCATTTCAAAGGAATCAGAGCCACTTAAAGGCAATATAATGCGAATTTTGAGAACTCAGTATATTTAGCAACACTGAAAATTTGATGTCTCCAGAAAAAAAAATTGGAAAATATGACCAAGAGATTTCATCTTGTCTACGATAAAGAAGAGAACATTTCTGTTTTTAATTTCCTTTTGAAGCATATGGCTTTAGGCAATCAAATAAATTATTTGCAAAGTCTATATCTTACTATTTTATTTCATTTAGTCATCATGTTAATGAGTCCAAGTTTCAAATTCATCCCCAAGTGAGCCAATAAATTTACTCTGGGCTGGAACCTACAACTTCACCCAGATTCAGCCAGACTTCTTGCAAAATTGAATTCTTCAGACTGGTTGAGAATGGGTGGATAGATCAATGCAATTCTGACCACCTGCTGGAAAACCTACTCATACCCAATGTTGTGTCAAATGTAGTTCTTTCACAGAAGAACAACAGTTTCTCTGTATAAATACTGCAAAGCCCCGCGGTTGAGCATATGGACTTTCCAGACAGGCTATTTGAGAGCATATCCTCGTTCCAGGCTCACTAGACATTCTACTCTAAGCAAATTACTTAACCCCTCTGCCTCAATTTCTTCATCTGAGAAGTAGATCGGATAGTAGGATATAATTCATTGGGTACTTGAGAGGGTTAACTCAAGTGACCCATTTAAAGTTCTTAGTGTAGCATCTGGCACTTTAGTAACTGCTCAGAAACTGTTACTACATAAGGTCTCTTATTTTAGAAAGCAGCTTCTCAACCTTCATGATGGTTGTGGAACTCAAAGGATTGTACATATTGTTCTTGTGACCCTGTTTGGGTTCAATACAAATGGTGATCACTGTGGATTCAATATGGATAGTGTTCTCCGGCAGGCCTGGATCTCCATTCTTCATGGAATGTAGTCAGTTGGATGTGACCTGCCACCAACTAATTGCCATTTAAATGAATGCAAATGGAAACCTGGACTTCTATCCCACAGCTGAATGAGTCAGGGATTCCAACCTAGCAAACTGCCTGTTTATGTAATAAATCATTGAAAGCTCTCTCTGTGTGGCATTTTCCAGTTTTACCTAAAATATGTTGCTGAAGCCAGTGGTACTCTGAGAGAGAGGGTGTGTGAGAGGAATTTAACCATGAAAAAATCTTATCTTAATCTTTTTCACAGGTATTCTGTGTCTTGACAATCTCAGGAATTTTATTGGCAGGTTGTCTCGAGCCTTCTGTGGCAGATTGGAATGCACCACTGGATGAGACAAACAGATGGTGTGAATCAGAGATTTTCCACTTTCTACTGAGAGACTTGAAAAGATGGGGGAAAATTAGAATCACCATTGAAGGAGAGAAAATTTCCAGATTCCTTATCAGTTAAAATCATTACCTAAAGCAAAAGTTGCTCTCCTACAAAATTATGTTTTATTTTTAAATAATTTCTTTTCACTTTCTGTAGTGTTCAAATAATTCTCCTAAGGAAAAAAAATGAAAATTATATGGTATAGGGCACAGCTGCAGTTTTGTTATATGGGCTATAGCATTTTCCTTTCAGTAATCATTAGATCTATTTTCTAAGTAGTTTGTCTAAGATGTGGTATATTTAACTGGGTTTACAAACCTCTCTAAACAGCACTGTTGATATAAAGACTTGAAGCCTCCATATAGATTTTGTACAACTATTTGAGTCCCAGAATTTTCAGTCTTTTTCATTCTGTGTCATAGAAATAATACATTTGGGGCAAAGGGAAAATACAACATCATACTTAATATTTTATTTAAAGTTTTACTTGCTGAAAATGCAGTGTCATATTCAGAATAGGATCTTTCAGGTGCTCCTTTCTTTTTGGTGAGAGGGTATAGTGGGAGGCTAGTTTACAGAGCTAGGTGCAGTTTTGTTCAAGATGAATAATTAGTCAAATGGGAACTGATAAATGTTATATTATACAGTAGGTATAATAATGCCCCCTCAAAGATGTCTACATCCTAATCCCCAGAATCTGTGAATATGTTACCATGCACTGCAAAAAGGACTTTACAGATGTGATATATTTTATTCTTTTCAGCTTTTTCGAGGCATAATTGACAAACAAAATTATAATATGTTTAAAGCGTACAATGTGCTAATTTGATATATGTATACATTATGAAAGGATTCCAACCATGGAGTTAACACATCCATTACTTCACATCCTCACATATTTGTCTTTTTAGAGGGGGTGAAGACACTTAAGTTCTATCCTTTTAGCAAATTGAAATTGTACAATACAGTATTATCAGCTATAGCCACAATTACATTAGCTACTGATACTTTATTCATTTTATAACTAGAAGTTTGTAACTTTTTACCAGCCTCTCCCTATTTTCCCCACCTCCAGCTCCTGGTAACCACCATAGCACTCTCTGTTTCTATATGTTCAGCATTTTTTTTTTTTTGATTCCACATATAAGTGATACCATGCAGTATATGCCTGGTTTATTTCACTTAGCATAATGCCCTCCAGATTTATTCATGTTACAAATGGCACTATTTCCTTCTTTTTTAGGTTTGAATAGTATCCCATTGTCTCTCTTTATATATGTGTGTGTATATATTTGATACATATATATGTATATATATGTGTGTGTATATGTGATAAAGTTTTCTTTATCCATTCATCCACTGATGGACACTTAGGTTGTTTCCGTACCTTACTTACTGTGAATAATGCTGTAATGAACATAGAAGTACAGATATTTCTTGGAGATAGTGATTTTGTTCCCTTTGGATACATACCCAGAAGTGGGATTGCTGGATCATATGGTAGTTCTATTTTAAATTTCTTAAGGGATCTCCATACTGTTTTCCATAGTGGCTGTACCAGTTTATATTCCCACAGTGGTGTGCAAGGATTTTCTTTTCTCCACAGCCTCATTGGCATTTGCTATCACTTGCCTTTTTTGTTGATAGACATCCTAATGACTGTGAAGGTACAGGTCAGGGGTAGAGCATTTGACTGCAGATGTGATTTAAATGCACGCAAATGGAAGTTAAATCTTTTGAGTGGTGATTATCCTGGTGAGGCTAATGTAATCACAAGGGTCTTTATAAATAAAAGAGGGAGGTGGGAGAATCAGAGTCAGACAAAGAAATGTGAAGAGTGGAGGCAGAGGTTGGAGTGATGTGATTGCTCGCTGGGATATAGAAGGGGACTTGAGGATGGAAGGGGGCCACCAACCACAGAATGCAGCTGGCCTTTAGAGGCTGGAACAGATTACAAAAGGATTCTCCTAGAACCTATAGGAGGAACACAGCCCTGACGGCACTTTAATTTTAGCCCTTATAAAAACCTATTTTGGACTTCTGACCTCCAGGAGTGTCAGATAATAAATTTATGTTGTTTTAAGCTACTAAATGTGTCATAATTTGTTACAGCAGCAATAGAAATCTAATACACATAGGAATCAGTTCACAAACTGCACTTACTGAGAACCCAGAGTTTAGAACTCACTTGCTCTGGTGAATATAGAAGAAACCTCCAGCACTTATTGCCACTTCAGTGGCTGTCAGTGTTCCCAGACAAATAGGTCTATTCTCTAATCTCCAAGTGTGTCCTCCAAACCTTCCTGCCCCATTGCTGATGCCCCTAGTGAGCTCACAGTCCTATGGGTATGGCAGGTAAGGACATAAGTAAGCATACAAGACAGTGCGTGATAAGGGCTGTAGGTGATATTAAATGGAAAGAATAGAGCACTTTTTATCAGAAGGACTTGGATTATTTGTATCACTTACTCATTTTTTTTTAATTCTTTTGTGGTGGGGGAGGGGATTAGATTTATTTATTTGTTTTCTGAGGAGGTACATGGGGATTGAACCCAGGACCTTGTGAATGCTAAGCATGCACTTTACCACTTGAGCTATATCCTCCCCCTGTATCACTTACTCATTTTCTGCTATCATTGAATTCCTCATATTAATTTTTACCTTAAAATGTGCAAATTAACTTCTACCTCACAAATTGCTGTGAGTATTAAATGACAGAATTGATTGGTTTACTAATTAATTTAACAAATACGAGCTTAGTGCCTACTATGTGTTGGACACTATTCAGAGTTCTAGGAATATGCTTGTAAATGAAATAAAGTCCCAGTGTTTGTGGATCCTATATTGTGGTAGGAAAATAGATAGAATAAACAAATAAATGGATAAAGATAATAAAAGCCAGAGAATGACTGAAGAGGGGAAGGGGATGGATGCAGAGGGAGAACGTCCCCAGCATCAGTACGCAGTTCCTGATGCTGCACGCCCACCAGGTTTAAGTTCCTGTCACTTAGAAAAGGATTCCAGTTTGTGAATATTACAAAATTTGATGAGGAGGTTGTGTTTGGATTTTAAAGTTGGAGATTTCAGCAGGAAGAGATGACAAGGAAAGGTATTGAAGCAGAGAGATAAGAATGCACATGGGCACAAAAATCCCAGTATGGGTGTTATTTCTGAGAAATGGCATTATTTCTCACACTCACAGACCCCATTTCTTACCATGTTTGGGTTTCAGTTTTGAGTAAGGAGCATTAACCTACAGGGCCTTGACCTAAAGCTGGGAAGCATTCTCTCCTCCAGTGATGTGGCTGATTGCCTGTGCTGCTTTCTATACTTCAGCCAGCTCTGCAAGGTTGGGCCAACTTGTTGACCCAGGAAACTGGACCACCAGGCAGGCTCCTGGTAATCAAGTTTTATCTCTATTCCCTCTGTAACTTTCCTTCGTTCTCTCTCTCTTAAAAAAAAAAAAAAATTGGCTGCTGTTTCCAGTAGAATGAATCCCTCCTTGATTGCCAGAGATATTTCCTAGCTTGTTTTAATAATCTTAATTTGCTAGGTTCGAATTTCCAAGACAAATTCAGTTTGAGGGAAAAGAGGGAGAGGAGGGGTTAGGGTGTGGGGGCTGAAGGGAAGAGAGGTCAGGAGAGGGCAGGGATGCCTTTGGTTCACCACAGGATGTTCAGACTCTCTCACCAAAGGAAAAGCAAACAAACAGCAAACTGCCTGTGTGGTGGGCTTAAGCCTTCAGCTGTTTTTGATGGGCAGGGAATTCCTAAATGCTGACTGGATGCCCTACGTGAGTGTGTACAATAACGGCTCAAATCTTAATTTCTAGTTCTTTGGGATTTTTATTTTCTTAAATAGATTTTTGTTTCCTTGAGGAGAAAGGATCTCTATCCTTCCTCTTCTCTGTTCAAATTTCCACTGCTTGAGTTTTTTTTTTTTTCCCCCGGAGAGCAAGAAGCTGTCTTCCAAGTTTCTCCCCTCTCGAAGGTTGTGTCTTTTCCTTTTCCCCCTTAATTTTTTGAAAGAATTATCTAATTGTGTTTCCTCCACTGCCTGACCACTTACTCATTTACAGTCTGGTTCTTCTAGCAATCTAGTTGCTGCTCTCATCAGTCTACTGAAATTGTTTTTTCACTGTCAAAACCAAACTGCCAATTTTGATGACCCGCTTCTATTTCTTTTCCTTTTTAATCTCTGCATCATCTGAGTCCTGGTCACCTCTCTTACTCTAGGTTTATTATATTCTTTTGGTTTTTCTTTTTATCTACATATACATTCAGTGAAATTATTTTTTCTTCTTTCTTCAGCCTCCAAATATAGATTTTTTTGAGACTTCATTTTCAACTTTCTCACCTTTTCTCTCTTTCGGCATTTTTTTCTGTTTCAGTAGCTCTGGTCTTTCTCTCAAACTGTAGGTCCAAATCCCTGACTACCTGATAGACATTTCCATCCGTGTTCTCTCATCAGCTTCTCAGTTTTAGTACATCAAAGATATGGTTCATTTTTTAACTCTGATGCCTCCAATCAGATGTCTAAACAAAATTCACATAATTAAATTCATTTCTTTCAGGTAATATAGATGAAAAATGCTGCATGAAAGTGAGATGTTCAGTTCTTCAATTACTGGTGCTTTTCACTTTAAGTATTTCCCTGGTGATGTTTTAAAGGCAGTTTGGTACACATTTTTTAAGAACAATTTTCAAAATGGGATCCAACACACTCTTCTAAAACTGAACATAAGAATTCAAGCATTTGAAACCCATTTCTGAAAGGTCCTTTGGAAGAGCTATTCCATTTTAATGCATTTGTCATTCTATTATGGAACCTCACCACATCTCTTTACATGCAAAGTTTCTAAGCTCCTCATAGCTGTCTTAGACTGAAAATTATTTCATTTTGTACTTTTTACAAGTTCTTTTGTGAATATCACAATTCTCTGTACAGCTTGGGGAAGACTATGGTGACACGAGTGTTTTTAAAAATCCCCAATTAACCTTCCCATCTCATCACCACCTGATACTTTATTGCACAAACACCAAGTTTAGAAATTGTTTTTCTTCCCAAGTCTCCAGCTGCTGCCCTGCCAGCACTGAGCAAGGTTTGTACAGCTAGTCACAGGCAGGGTTTCCTGTCAATAGCAGAGAGGAAGCAGTGCTTTTGGATGAACCCTCATTGTCCTGGCTGGAACAGTGATCACTGGGCAGTGATAAGCTTTTTCAACTTACGCGGTTTGCACGAATCTGACTAACCGTGCTAGGGAGAAGAGGAAAGAAGGGGTGGTCACAAATAGTGTTGGGAACACTCTTCCTCGGCCCCTCATATTCCAGTAGCCCAAAAACAAAACTAAAACACACTGAGTAAGATGATTCTTTTAAATACTCAGAATGCTTATCTTTGCCATTTAGATTCTGTTGCTTTGCAAAGTGATTATAAAACATCATGTCATCAATTAAAAAAAGAACTTAGCTAAAAGATGCTTCTAATTTTTAATTAAAAATCAGATATTGTAATGTGTTCTAGATGGTGTTTGATTTATCTATATTCTTTTGTTTGGAGTAACTGGTAAGTTTATCATTTTCCACTATAGAATAAGGCTATGCTACAGAGTCTCCTTTTGTTTCATCTTTATACATTGCTCACTCTTTCAGTTTCGTTCTTGTTTCCTTCAAGGGGCCTTATACCTAAAAGATGCTTCTTAAATATTTGCTGAATAAATGCTTACTACAATGAAACACATATCATCAGCTTGTCTTTCCTTCACCTAAAACTTGACATATGTATGATATGTCATTTTAAGAATTACTTTGAATATATTAAATCAAAGCCATTATTCCCACTTTCCCGATGACAAAACTGAACCCCACAGAGGTTAAATAATTGTGTGTGTGTCCTAAAGTAGAATGAAAACACTCCCATAATTTAAATAACTTTCTTTGTAAGGAATACTGATGTAGTGATAAGCTAAGAGGAAAATTTAAGCAGCGAAAAGATGGTTTTGGTGTGTCTTCCTTACCCAAAGGTTGACAGCTAGCATGGCTCCATAGTTCAAAAGTATTTACGTTGAACCTGTCATCTGTTGAAGTTCCATCCAAAAGGCTCCCTGTCATGAAATTCTATTTAAAAATAATAAGGATAGAATGGTCTCCTAAGTCCAGGTGAACTGGAATTAAAAAGTATTTTCCAGGCAAGTGTAGGAAAGTAAAAAAAAAAGCAAGAACAAAAGTTCTATTTTATTTCTTAGGATCACTATATTTTAAAATAAAATATTTTTTGTTATTTCCATAGATAGTACAATGCAGGTTTGCGAGCTTTGGATTTAAATAGTCTGGATTTGAGTCCCAGATGCAAACTCTGAACTAAATGATGTCATTTTTACAAGGTCAAAAATATAAATGAACAATATGCATGATAAAGTATCAAACACAGCAGTGGTAGGAGGTGTTTAAAAATAGTAGTTGTTATAATTATTCATACTTAATTTAATGTTTGCTATCATTATCAATTTAAATATACTTACTCTATTTTTCAGTAAACAGTTTTACTTCCATTTATAATACTACCGACTTAAGTACTAACCTTTTTTTCACCAATGAATGTCATGCTCTGAGTGAATAATACTAGGTGCCATTCATATTGATTGTGTGGGAATAGTGTCTGTTTGTAAAATAACACTTTTCTCTTATTGAAAAATCATAGAAATGTGATATTTATGTGATATTATTTACTTCTCTTGTTAACTGAGCATTCTTCTCTTGAATTTATATCATAAAATACCATGTTACTTTATAGAATTCGAGACTCACATTGCGTGTATGGGTATGTGTGTTTGTGTATGTGCGTGTGTATGTGTGTTGGAGGTAAAGTATAATGTAATATCATGCAGATATATATCCCACATGATATACTCAGGACTTAAGTAAGATGTGTTTGACTTGTTTAAGTAAGATGCGTTTGATTTAACTCAGATTTCTGGAATTTCTACAAATACACAAAAGTGATCTAATATGACAAATGTGGTGATACCACCATAGCAGATTTCTTTAAAGCCAAAAACCTTCCTAAGATTTGTTACAAAGAAAGGTACAACAGCACATAAGGTAGAATTTTGAGTATGCATCCGGAAAACATTCTGAATATGTTCTATAGATATTCCACACTACAGGGGCATGTATTTTTAAATTCATTGGAATCTAAGAAGTTAAAACATTCAGATTAAATAGCTTAGTTTTAAATGGTTTTATAAGGTTGCTAACACAATGCCATGGAAAGTGACAAAATGATAGTATGATATTTGGGAGTATATGTTTGAAAATTGTACCAGGTGTCTGTCTACATATACCCCAAATCCCTACTAAGAGTATATGTAAATATCTGGTATAGTTCCAACTTAGGTGTTCAGATCAGGGGTAGCTAGATCATGTGTGTCTACTGGCCTTACTCCCCTACAGCATTCTGGCCTGCCTGGTAATCCTTCCCTTTCTCACCCCTTCTCCACTCTCTTACACATAGAATAGGGCTACTATGTTATGCAACCCAGAGAGTGACATTTACATTATAGTCTATGTATGAAATTGTGCCCCCTGGTATTGTGCAACACTCAGCATGTTGACCATAAGCAGTAGCCCCGTCCAAAAACTGACTGAAATACACAGCTAAAGAAATAGCAGCTTAGGAGTCCAAACTCATGATGCAAATACTCTCTTCTTACCAAATCTAGGTTTTTGTTTGGCAAGGTATACCATTGTTGTTAACCTTTATGCCTTACTCCCATCTTGCTCAATCTACCGGCACCTCCAGGTTTAAGTACAAGCAATAACACCACTGACCACTGGACCTCTAACTATTGCCTTGTTATTTTGTGACATATTTTTTGAAATCTATTTAATGTACAAAGGTTTTTGTATTTTTTCAACTTCTCTTTGATTTTGGAATGGTAAGAAATACTCTACCTAAACCTTTTAGTATCTTTCATGATTAAAGATAATATACAATCAAAAGAATCACCATTCTTCATTCGGTTTGGCCAAGACGGTATTATGTCACTGACAGTAGAACTGGGGCTTGTAGAAGGGCCTGAATATAGTCCATGGCATCAATCTAAAAAGCTAAATGTTATATGCTGTCATGATTTACTTTCTATTAATAGTCCAATTCTCATTTGTTATTTATGAGTTGCCTAAAATATTCTTGTTTATTTTTTTTAAAGTCAGCCAACCAGAGAAATAGATTCTGTAAGTTTGGATTCATTATGTAAAGCAGACTAATAATACAATCATTTGTTGGGTAAGGCCAGTTTTCTGATTTTCTTATTCTTACTGTATATTGACACAACAGCAGAGTATTCATTTTTCCAGATAAGCAGGGTCTATTTTTAGCCAGGAATTACTTGAGTTTAGGGACTCTGCTTTATTTATCTCAATTTCCTTAATGCCTAGCACAGTGTTTGGAGTGTAGCAATCACTGAATGTGTGTTTGTTGAAGTTTAATATCCTTTTTTGGATCTATCCTAGTTCCATTATATCTTTAAGGTAGAACAAGATGTACCAAAAAGAACTGTGGATTTAGATGTCAATAATTTTTGCTTATGTACTTTCAGGGGCATGTCAATTCTTTTTGTTTTGCAGCTAATAGAATATTATGATAAGGTGACTTTTTTTTTTTTGAGCTATAGAAGTAAACTGAGCTAAACAGTTAGTTCAAGTATATATTAACATTTCAATAGGATAATGTTATGCTACTACTGAGATTTTTTTAATCTTGTTATTTGCAATGGCATACTTTGTATAGGCTTAAAAATCTGATGTGCTAGTTATGTAGAAGTTGTAACAGCAGTGTTTACATTTGGATGATGCTTTACAACTTTATGTCTAGTATCTCATGTTATCCAGACAGCAACCCAGTGAGATAGGTACTTTTTGTCTCCCTTTATATAAGAGGACATTGAGATACAGAGAAAATAAGTCTCATTTGCTTATGATTATACAGCTCACAAAGTTATAACTCAGGTTATCTGATTCTAAATTCAGTGCTTCTTCTTAGACTTGAGGAAGTCATTGGTCTTTCTCAACTTCAATTTCTGCATCTATAAAATGGGAATCATAATATTTACCTTTCAGGGTTGTTATAAGAAATAAAGGTAATGAATGTTAAGTGTTTGGCACTCATTAAATAGTGGCTATGCTCTTAGTTTGAACAGAAAGGGCATATGTAGCTTAGCTGATGATAAAACCAGCTAATTGGAAGTACTTGTATTCCCACAATTAGTAGGAATGAAATGGCCAAAAAGAAAAATAGGGGTAGCCTTATAGTGAAAGATTGGAGATGACACATACTTAAATCAATGTGAAACAAAATAACATGCAGTCAGTGCTGATGAGTTACCTGAAAGGAACATGCAACACTGAACGTTGATGACAGGAACCACACCACTGTTACCTGGAGAGCCAGAGGACTCGGACTGCCTTGGATGTCTTTAAAACCCCTCAGAGAGGGAAACACCCAACAAAAACTGGTGGAATGAATGAAATAATCATGGACTACACTTTGACCTCTTTCATAATGCTGTCTTGATTTGTCTTTATAAACATTTCTATAGTCACACTGTCTCCTCATAGAGTTTATAAGTGCTTATGTTCCATAAGATGCCAAGAGTATTCCCTTGACCATAATAGATTTTCAATGATTGTCAGAGACTGGGAGAAATACTCTTGCCTCTCTTGCTTTGGACCTTCCTTTAAGGAGTTAGGTGGCCTGCTGTGTGAAAAGTAGCCTTTAGGGGCCCATGTTTTCTATCAGAGTAGGTGCTTTCATCATGGTATTTAGAAAAGTTAGTTAACAACCTGCACTAGGTAGATGCTTCTTCCCCTGGTCCACTATTTTACTAGTAGCCAGCTATATTACTAGATTACTTATTAGCTTGCTGTATTCCTAGATTTTCCCTGTTGTGGGCATGTGACTGGTCAACACAAATCTGAGAATCATGCCAAGTGGGAAAATGGAGATGGGAGAAGTGTTCAAAAAAGTTAATCATTTCATTCTTCCTTCTTTTGTGGAAATGGATAAGAAAATGAGTTTCTATGACTTATTTTTTGCCATTATTATGAATAATCACTAAATATGGGATTATTTTTATTTAGAAAGGCTGAGAACTTTTAAAAGAATAACTTTGAGTAACTTATTCATAACTGCTCTCTAAAGCCAGAAGAGATTGATTGATAGGAAGCAGTGAATCTGCTGTCAACAGGAACATTCAAACAGATTCTTCAGAAATGGGATCCATAAGATAGAGTTATTTCTTGAGTCAAGTCTGTGATTCTGTCCCTATGATTCTAAGCATGGCCTCTCCTGTTATGTTTCCACAAAAGAATTGACCTAAAATCATAAGATGTTATGAGAAATTGACCCCAAGATAGAATCTCTTGAGAATTAGAACACTGTAACTCACACTTACCAAAAAAAAAAATAAAAATAAAAAAATAAAAGCAAGCCTTGTCAAGATCAGAATGCTGGAGAAGAATGAAAACTGCAATCTAACCTAAGCCATGGTGGCTTTTCTTCTGGGTAAAATGGATGGTGCTAATTCTTAGAGATTTAATTTGTAATCACTGCAGCTGGAGGAGAGAATTCTTTTTCAAAGGAAAGCTTTTGGAGTGTTCACTTTTTCCCCATTAGGCAAAATAATAGGATTAACAGTTAAATTTTTAAGAGAAGACAATTTGGCAAGAGTTTAAGTCAGTTTATATTTGGGATTAAGAAGTGATTTTAGACATTGAATCAAGAGACAAATAGCTCAATTTGCCAGGAAGCTTAAGCCATTTTATTCATTCTTTCTGCCAGGGTAAAATCTGGAAATTTCATTTAGGAAAGGTGACTTACTGTGACCTTGACTGCCCATTAAAGGTCAAGTAAAAAGTAAAACATTTATACAGACTGAACCAAAGCACATAATTTATACAAAATAACAGTGTATTAAGACCATGTATTAATTTTCTACTGCTGCATAACAAATTAGCACAAACTCTGTATCTTAAAGCAACGCAAGGCTACTATCGCATAGTTTCTATTTGTTAGAGTCCAGGTATGGCTTAGCTGGATCCTCTTCTCAGTGTTGCACAAGACTGCAGTGCAGGTATTGACTGCAGTGCAGGTATTGGCTACAGCTGGAATTTCATCTGGGATTCGGGGTCCTCTGCTAAGCTCACTGATTGTTGGTAGAATTTGGTTCCTTAAGGACTGAAGCCCTCAGCTCAACTAAGCAAATGGGAAGAGGATGAGACATTTTGGGAGTGGTCAAGGGAACAAAAGTGATCAGCAGAACATCATGGAAAACTTCTACTTTCACATAGGGCAGGAGATGAATTGTTCAAAAGGGCTGGGTACTACAGAGAGCAGAAGCAGATGCCCATCGTCACTGGGTGTTAGAGTTCTGAAGTTATTTGTGATCTTTGAGGTAGTAGTTTACAATCGCCAAGAACTGATAAGCTAATAGGTATTAGGGGCTGAGAATAGAAGACAAATCAGCACAATAAAGAAGAGATTAAAGAAGAGATTCTTTCCCCATATCATCAAGTATGCTAATCAATTGCAACTACTTTTCACAATAATCTATTTGCCATCTCTGTCACCTTCAGACCAGAAGACACATGGTATATTTTCATAGGTCATAGCTCACTTCTACAAAAATTTATTTTTCTATAAATGAAGGTATTTCTAGGGCAAGTCTCTCTTCTACCTGACGGCAGTTATCAGTTATCCTCAAGTAAATTCAGTCTGTGTGGTGACTTCTTTCTTTTCAGGTCTCTAACTTAGGCAAAGCTCAGGGGGTTCAGGTGCACATGTGACAGCCAGACTTCTATAGGGAGGATGGATTGGGGCCTAAGCTGTTCTCTGATGTGTACCAGCATGGGCTGTGATGGAAATCATCTGGTTTGCTTGTGGGTCTATTTTCAGCATAGTCATTGAGATGTTGCAGTCCCATAAACCCTACTATCAGATCCATATAGGTCTATTTCTACCCTGCTTCCCTCTGCTTTTCCTCCTTATATCTTAGACCCATCTGGTATTAATACTTCACTCTCAGCTCTTTCCAGCTTACCCCAGGGAGCTCAGAATACTGTCAGAGGTTCACCTGATCTGCTGAGGGTCAAGGTGAGGTGTGTGAGAATAATGCTTTTCTGTCTCAGGTCCTCACTACCCAGACCTACCCCTCAGTCATTTCTATCTGATGGCTATTGCACATACTGGAGCAGACAGCATCTCTAAAGCATTCATCATCTCCTTAGGCTTTATCTCTTCCCTCAGATAGCCTCAAACATGTCTGGCTGGATTATCCAAAATCATCTCACATCCCCAGACCATTGTACTCAGCCTAAGGGTGTAGGGTATCAGGCCCCTTCTCAGGACCTCAGAGATTTTTAAACTGTCTTCCATCCTCCACAGAACTCCCTCCAATCCTTTTATCTTATTTTCAGGGATAGGGTATGTAGTTCATCATATTTTTTTTCTTTTCAGTCTATTTGTTAAATGATATAAAATTTATGTTAGACTTAGTCTCCTCTAGAGATTAGTCATTTGATTTCAAAATACTCAGGTCTTCCGAATTGGAGTCCTTGGCTTTCACAACAATGACCCTTGCTATGAGTTGCAAAAACTTATTTGGAGCTAAAACCAAGAACTTGCCTCTGATTCTGTATGCAGCTGTGTTAGTCATGCTTCAAGCCACTCCTGTCATAGTGATGGTCACAGGAAGACTGTGTGTTGGGGGATAGGGGTGGGGAATGGGTCACGGTGGTGATGCTGTTGGTGAAACAGGGTGGTGATGCCAAGGAGTGGAAAACCTGTTATCTCCAATTCTTATCCTTTAACACATTTATGCAATATATGAAATTGAAATTTCCATTAGTCTTTAAGAAAGCTTTCCTTCCTCTCCTCTTGTGAGGATTAAAAAAAAACAAAACCTAAGGCTGTTTAATCTAGAGAAAATCAGTCTCTAGGAGTTGTCGACTGGTGTTTCACTGAGCTGATTGGGTGGGGAAGCCACCAAAAAGAAGGAGGAAGGGATACAGGAAAATGGGGCTGGAGAGGATGGCCATGTTACAGGTTCCAGGCTTCACACAGGAAAAAGTTCAAGAGTGAGCCATAATAGAGTGAAGCTAGGTTTATTCAGAGAGATACACTCTCCATAGACAGAGTGTGGGATGTCTCAGAAAGCGAGAGAGAGAGAGAGAGAGAGACACCAAGGAGTACAGTGTTGTTGTTTTTTATGGGCTCAATAACTTCATATGCTAACAAGTGGGAGGATCATCCAGCTACTTTGGGGAAGGATCTGGGATTCCCAGGAATTCGGCCATCACCCACTTTTTGACCTTTTATAGTCAGCCTTGAAACAGTCATGGCACCTGTGGGAGGGCCATTTAGCATCCTGTTGTATTACAGAGAGAGCATATCATGAAGCTCAAGGTCTACTGGGAGTTGAATCTTCCACCATCTTGATGCTAATTACTGTGTCATTCTTTTAATGGTTGTGCCCTGCGCCCTTCCCTATGGTCACAGAAGGAAAATTTCATGTATTGAGCCCCTATTTTGTATCAATAGTTTTCCACATTTTGCTTCTGTTATTAAATTATTCTTTATGAAAATGATATGAGAATAAGTATTATCATCCTATTTTTACAGTAAAGAAACAGAGGCTCAGAAAAATTAAGTAGCAGAGAAGCAGTAAGACGAAGTGGTCACAAGCATAGTCTCTGGAGCCAGACTGTCTGATGTTAAACCTGGCTTGGCCGCTTACCAGCTGTGTGACTTTGGACAATTTGCTTAACCTTTCTGTGCCTTGGTTTTCTTAACTGTAAATGGAGAAAATGATAATGCATACTCTTAGGGTTGTTGTGAGACAATGTGCTAATATATACAAAGTAATTAGAAGAGTGCCTGGCACTTAGTAAATGTTATAGAAAAGTTTTTATATTAGTATTATATTAAATTATTCTAGCCATAAAACTAAGTAACAGAGCATGAATTTGAAAGTAGATCAGTCTGACTGTTTTAAGGTAAACATTATATATCACCATACTTTATGTAATACCATATATTCGTATGTGTTAAGTCTTTTTAAAGCTTTATTGAGATATATGTATTGAGATACATAATTTACATACCAGAAAATCCACCCATTTAAAGTATACAGTGGTTTTCAGTATACATATTTCTGCCCCATCACCATAATGTAATTTGAGAACGTTTTCAGCCCTCCAGAAAGAAAACTTGTGTCAATTAGTATCACTTTCCCTCTCCCCAACCTATGTTAAGTTTTATAATTTCTTTAAGAATTTCCTTCCATAAATATTTATTAAGATTTTCCTATATGCTATGCACTGTACTACATAGCATTGAGAAAATGATCTGTATACATACAATTACCTATTGTTTGCTACCACATCAAGAAAATTGGCTAGATGGATTGTCTCAAATTTGGGGTTTATGTTTTAGATGGGCTGACTTAATACAGGGGCTCCATCAGGGGTCTTGGGAGAAGATCTCAGTGTTCATTTCTTCTCCCAAGAAGCTGCGACCACTAATTGGGAGAAACACACCAAACATATTTAGAAACTTGAAGAATAACGCTAAATCAAAAGTCACCCAAGTACAGCCTCCACAGTGCAGAAGCTGATTTATAACCAAGTTATTTCTTATATGGATACTACCATAATAGTCTGGATTGATTTATTTAATGATGGTGACATAGGGTCAACTACACATGCAATAAAAGTCAGATGTGCAGGAAGAATCATAATTTCTAATGTTTTGTAAGTGAGGTAATGTTGCCCTCAAGTCCCCATCCCTACAGCTAACTGGGTGGAGAGTGAAGAAACGGGGGATTAAACTTGCGCGTTGACACTATCTTATTATCTTCTAGTTTAAAATAACCTTATTTAGTGTTACCACAGCCTGTTTTTTGGTAAATACTTCATCTTTCAGGGTTTACTCATTTTTCTTTCATATAGTGCATCTTATTTCAAGGGGAGGTCTATGTGTCTTTATGCCATGCAGGAAAGGGCTTTTGGTCCATGTGTTAACAAATCTAGTTTCCAAATCATCAAAATAGGGAAGAAAGTGCTAGGTGCAAGTAAGTTAATTTCTAAAGTCACATATTCACAAGAGCTTTGAAAATTATTAGTACATTGATCTTAGACTTGACATTTCAGATTGTGTCTGTTTCTTCGTTTACAGGGCCCTGAAACATAACAACGACAAATTACAAAAAATCCCCTGGTCTATTTTAATAACACTGGCTGTGACCTTAAGATTACATGTATATATTCAAGTTCACATGTTTCATTATTTTAAATACATTATTTAATCTAAATACTTTTGCTTAATACTCAAACTGATTTTGGACAATCAAAGAAAGCTGTTTAAGTATTTTTGTGACCTATAAGGAAATGTCAAGCCAATTCTCATAGCAGCATTTTGCTAAATTTTGCATTGTTTAGGATAATTAGAGGTGAAACAGTAGAATGAGTAGATTATTTTCAGACTCTGCTTTTAAATTTGAGTAAATGGATGTCCAAAATAATGAGACATCCCATTTATAAGTGATCCAATCTTACAGTGAGCAATGAGGGAAGGCATCAACTCATAGAATTCCAGAAGATAATTTAGAAAATATTTTTGAGTTTACTTATATGAAAGAGCTAAATTTTACCTCAAGAGTATTTTTCAATTAAAAAAAAAGTCCTTTGTGGTAGAATTTTCTTTTTTTACTTTATATTGAAGGTAAAATACACATCATCAGATTTTTCTCAAATACTTTAACTGTTTAAAAAATCTATTGAAAAATATTTTTTCTTATTCTCTGAATTTAAGTAATTTTTTTTGTAAATTAAAATAATTGCAAGTGGGCAGATTTGTGAAGCAAAGGGTTAATGCAGCAGATCTGAGACTTCTGTCCTTAGAAAGGCCTGCTTACAAGGTTGACCCTTGGCTGATGTCTGCGAATTTGAATTTGAGGAATTTATCCACCATTTACAAACTAATAAGATAGTTCACTGTGCCTAGACTGCAACATAATGTGGTTTATGCTGATATCCTGCTTTACTTCTGGTGTCTGGAATTTTGGTACATGCTAAGCAGAGGGTGCCTACAGGACCAGCACCCAATAAAAACCTTGGACACTGAGTCTCTACTAGGCTCCCCCTGGGTAGAAACAGCACATGCATGTTGCTATATTTTCTCTATTGGGGAAGAGCATGCTCTGTGTGACCTCTCATGAGAGGAGGTGAACATAAAGAAGACTGCACATGGATTCCCCTAGACTGCCTGTGCCTTTCCCCCTATGATTAAATCTTAGCTCTGGATACAACTGTATGCTGAATCCTGTGAATCCTTTTAGAGAGTCTCAAAACATGGAGTGGGCTTGGGGATCCCAACGTACCTTTATAATATTGTACATTTTTTTTTTAAAGAAACAACAAATGGCATAAAAATAGAAAAGTGCAAATGTGCCATAACTGCTGATTTATAGGTTTTTCATCACAAAGATTGATCCGATTTTATCTCATCATTCTCACAAGAAAAGAAGTCAAGCTTCATTTCTTTTTCCAGTGATAGCATTTCATAGTTCCTAAAATATGACAGGACATCAGAGATATCTGGTTTCAATATAAATACCAAATAAAGAAAATGAACACCCAAAATTTAAAAAGCAATCCTGTTGTGTGAATGGTATAAATTTTAATCCAAATAAGGTTAAGAGTGGCCCTTTATAACTATTCAGCCCAGAGGAGGGGGGAAAAATGTAGCTGGACTGGTAAATGTGTAACAGCTGGCAAGCCTCTGTTGCCAGCTCTTATTTTAGATTACTCAGAGTCCTGGCTCTATGAAGTGTAACTTTGAATCTCAAAGAACCTTCAGAGGAGATTTTTGAAACTTCATTTCTTTTTCATTTTCTTGGGCTCATTAAATCAGTAAATGTGAAAGGAAATGTGACTTAAAAGAAGGTATGTATGATGATGAATAACAAATCAGAGAAGCAGACAGCTGTAGCTCTTGGTTTAATGGGTTTTAAGCTGATGCCTTAATGTTGCCAGTTAAACTATTGTGAAAACTTGCCATTGACTAATTGCATGCTGGCTTATTTAGAAGGGAAAGTCTGAAACAGCCAATTAAATGAATCTGAAATGGTTGTATTCTCTGAGCTGTCTCAAAGTACCTATTTACAAGTATGCTGAGGCTTAGGATACATTTTTAAAATGTTAGTAACAGATTTCAAAATCCTATGAATTTTATTATTATTCCATTGAAGGGAATAAAATGCATTACAGATTTTGCTGTACTAGAAATAGAAATTAAAAGTAAAAAACTCAGTTTGCCTAATGCAAAGTACTGTCTGTAGTGGCAGACTGCTTGCTTTCCCAGGCTGCATGCCTCATGTCTCTATTTCACCCCATAATAATTATTCCATTATCAAAGGACTGAAATGACAATGCTCAACAGATTTAACCTGACCTAAGTGTGAATGGAAAAGTTATTCTCATCCTTAGTATAAAGCATTTATACATTATTGTTCAGTGTTTTGATGTGTTAGGGATAAGAACCTATTTTACTGCCCTTGTTGTACAATTAAGTCAATCAAAATGTGCCCACTGATGTTACAAAAAAAACCCCCATTTATGATTAATAATTTCCCCACGAATGCATAGGATTCCACACATTTTTCCTAACCAATGTGAATTCTCACCTTTAATTTCATACCTTCCTACATTAAAAAAATTTTCCCTCTTCCTTGAAGCATATATGTCCCGGAGCCCAACTTATATCTCATCATGTGCTTCTCTCCAGCAGTTGACAGTGTTGTAGATGTGCTTGATTGAACAGCTGTATTTTATTGAAACAACAGCTTTCTTTTGTGTGTCCCCTCCCTAATTTCCTGGCTACTCTGAGGAAAAGCACCATAATGTTGAAGCTCTTGGCCACTATTCTGATTCACAAGTGTGTGATTCACCCACCATATCCAATTTTCTCCTTTCCGTTCATTTGCAGGAGAATGTACTTCATGCTTCCACCAACTTCATGGCTCTCCTCATTACTCAGCTTCTCTCTCATTGACTGATTATACTTATCTTGCTGCAAGAAATTACTTCACATAAAAAAAATATTCTATTTTCTCCTGTTCAGAAACTAAGAAAATCAACACCAAATAACATAGATATATATGTCCTCTAGTTCCTTCCTTCTTTCTCATTTTATCATCCATAGTCCTTTAGGCAAAGCTTATTGCTCTAGTCCAGTGAGCCTCAATCTTCAGTCATTTGAGTAGGGCCTTCATGATTGTTGCTTTATCTGTATTCCTTCTTTACTATTATTTATGTAATGATTCCATTTAAATCAACTGACTAGTGGGGGTGGTCTAGTTCTATTTTAAATAAGCTCACTACCTTTTGTAACCTTTGTCTGATAATATTTGTACAATTAAGAAATTAGTGTCCTCATTGTAGTTTTCTGATATACATTGAATTAAATAACATTTGAAATATAAGGCAACCTTATATAGCTCCAGTAACATTAGAGTTTGTTGAATCTTGTGTATAAATCACTCATTTATAATTTTGAGCTTTCCAGTGTTTTATTTCCCTTATTTGAACTCTTCTTTCCCATCTCCCCTCACATGTCCTTTCATTCATGTCCTTTCATGCCTTCATGATCTGGCTTAAGTCAACTCTTCTGATCCTACTCTGTTGACTCTTTCAGTCTTTTTCCTTTTGCATTTTAAACTTATAACTATAATATTCTAAATTTCACTTATTTTTATTTTCCAGTAATTTAAGGTTTTTACACAAGTATTCATGGATTTTTTTTCCTCCTTCCCTAAGATTATATTCTTTCTCAAAAGACTGAGCTTCCTGAGGACTATGATTATATTTCAGTTCTACAGTATCTCTCCCTTACCTAATACAAGGATCTATACACCCCTAGACTTCCAGCAATGCTGTTTGGCTAATAATTGTATAATGGATGGATATACAAGATCATAATATTTGATGGTTATATTTTACAGCCTTGGTTGGGGAAACAGAACCATTTTTATAGTATACAAATTAGAACTGCTTGCTTTTTCAGGGCAGAGTAACAACATGTGTAAAGGCTTAAAGGTAAGGGAAAACATGTCAGGGAAATGGGAAGAAGCTTAGAGTATCTGGAGCAAAGAATGTGAGGGCAAGTGGAAAAAGATATCATTGGGGAGGTAAGCAGGGATCATGTCTGATAGGGCCTCAGAAATTGCACTAAAGAGTCTGGATTTGATCCTAAGAGTCAGTGGTGAGCAACTGAAAGATGTTGTGTTGTATAGCAGATGGATAGAAGTTGACCAAATAGAAGAAAAAGAATAAAAAGAAAGTTATGAGCCTCTGTAACAATCCAAGCAAGAGATGCTGCTGACCTGGATTAGGGTAATTTCTCTGAGAAGAAATGATGTGGACAGATTTGAAGACTGTTTGGGAGTTGGAATCAATAGGACTTAGTGATTAGCTAGATTGGCATATGAGGGAGACTGAGGAATCTAGGGAAACCTCTAGATTTCTAGTTTTGACAGTGGGTAGATTGTTGTACCATTCACTGAGGAGGAAACACAGGAACTGCAGTTTGGGGGAGGAAAACAATGATTTCCATATTGCATACATCAAAGCTGATTTGCTGGTGGTGCCTACAAGAGGCAGATCAATGTAGGTGTCCAGAACTCATGAGGAAGATCTGGGCTTGAGGTAGATTTAGGCATTGTTAGCATAGAGTTATTCAAAGCTAAGGTACAGTAATATATTTTCCAGGGAGAGTTGGGAGGTGTTATGTGAAGTGGCCTTTGGCTGGACACGAAGGACCACAGCACTGAAGGATAGGCAAAGAAGGGGATTGCCAAGAAGGTGAAGCAAAAAGAGCCAGAGATTCAGTGAGCATGGTGGGTGTGGCGTCACAGAGTCAAGGGGATTGTTTTAGGAGGGAACTGTCAACAAGAAAGTCAACTAAGAGAGGGACTTGAAAGAGACTGCTGGACCTGGCCACATTCCAATTGTTGGTAACTGTGGCAAGAACAACTCTGTGGAGTCAGACCAACAGCATGGGAAAGCATTTACCCCAAGATAATAGCATAATAAGATGCTGTATTATTCAAGGTTCTCCAGAGAAACAGAACCAACAGGATGTGTGTGTATTTTATATATATATATATATATAGTATAATTGATTATAAGGAATTGGCTCATGCAATTATAGAGGCTGGTAAGTCCCAATATCTGCAGGGTGAATCAGTAAGCTGGAAACCCAGGAAGAGCCAATTTTTCAGTTTGAATCCAAAGGCAGGGGAAAAAAAGTATTCCGTCAACTCTTCACTGGATTTGATGGGGCCTACCCACATTAGGGAGGACAATCTTCCTTACTTGGGCTACCAATTTAAATGTTAATCTCATCCAAAAGCAGCCTCATAGAAACACCCAGATCAAAGTTTGACCAAATATCTGAGCACCCCATAGTTCTGTCAAATCAATGCATAAAATTGACCATCACAGATACCTTCCTTGCTATTATGATGTTCCCACTCCAGTAAGCATTTACATGAACATCAGAAGCATCTAAGAGGCTTTTTAAAAAATTTACAATTCTAAGCTACAACCTCAAAATTCAGTTTGTATGGGGTGAGGCCACTTTATTAGTTTCCTAGGACTGCCACAAACCGAGTGACTTAAAACAGAAATTTATTCTCTCATAGTCTGAAAACCAAAAGTCTGATATCAAGGTGTCATCAGGGCCACACCCTCTCTGAAGACTCCGTAGAAGAATCTTCCTTTGCCCTTTGCTGGCTTCTGATAGCTCTTTGTAATCCTTGGCATTCCTTGGACGGTAGCTACATTTCTTCTTATGAGGACACCCATCATTAGATTTAGGGCCCATCCTAATCCAGTGTGACCTCATCTTAACTAATTACATCTGAAAAGATGCTATTTCCAAATCATCCAATGAGGTTCTAGGTGGACATAAATTTCTGGGAGACAGTATTCATCTGACTATAGCCACCAAATAAGTGTCTCTAATAAATGCTCCAGTAGATTCTGATGCAGGTGGTTCACAGATCACACTTTGAGAAACACTGAGTCTACACAGACTGCTTTTAATATAAAGATGGGAGTTTGCTCAGGTAGAGGGATTCCTGAAACTTAAATTCTATCATGACTGATCTTAAGGGCCAGGCACTGGTAAAGATGTCATTTAATCTGGATTTTAAATAGCATTAGCTCTCTAATCTCAAGAAATCTTTGCACCCCAATGTTCATAGCAGCACTATTTACAATAGCCAAAACATAGAAACAGCCTAAATGTCCATCAACAGGTGACTGGATAAAGAAGATGTGGTATATTTATACAATGGAATACTACTCAGCCATAAAAACCGACAACATAATGCCATTTGCAGCAACATGGATGCTCCTGGAGAATGTCATTCTAAGTGAAGTAAGCCAGAAAGAGAAAGAAAAATACCATATGAGATCGCTCATATGTGGAATCTAAAAAACAAAAACAAACAAACAAAAACAAAGCGTAAATACAGGACAGAAATAGACTCACAGACAGAGAATACAGACTTGTGGTTACCAGGGGGGTAGAGGGTGGGAAGGGATAGACTGGGATTTCAAAATTGTAGAATAGATAAACAAGATTACACTGTATAGCACAGGGAAATATACACAAAATGTTATGATAACTCACAGAGAAAAAAATGTGACAATGAGTGTGTATATGTCGATGAATGACTGAAAAATTGTGCTGAACACTGGAATTTGACACAACATTGTAAAATGATTATAAATCAATAAAAAATGTTAAAAAAAAAAAAAAAGAAATCTTAAGTAAAGAGAGATTTCAGCCTAATTTAGAGTTCAGCATCTTTGCTAGAACTAAAAACTGGTAGGGCCTTCATTGTCCTGAGCTCTGAGAAGACATTTAGGTTATAGCACAAAGGAACAAGCACACACAACTCCTTTAGTAAGAAACTGAAAGAAAAGGTTATTAGAAAATGAAACTAAGAACATTGTGGTCTCATCTCAGTCTAGTCAGGAACCTCAGATAATCAGGGAGATAATCTTTATTGGAAAATTTATCATATTTGGATGATATATATCAAAATAGAGAAAGTACTAATATTACAAAAATTATTAAATTTTATTGTTGCAATGATGTACAATAAGTCATTTAATAGTGAATATATCAAAGAGCAAGCACTATGAGTGTCTATTCAGAAGCTGAAATATTGAAAAAAATTAGAAAGCTTATCTACAAAAGATGAATGGAGATAGATTGGTTAAAAAATAGTCCCTAATGTAGCTGCTATGTTTCACAGAAATTCTTTATTTGGAGAGTATTTATGACAAGTCAATGGAGGCACTTGTGATAAATGATAATTTATGTAGAGAACTAACACTATTATTGTTATTGTAAAAGCCTTATCATGTAAGTTGCTTTTTTTGAACTACATGCACCTGCACAAAATTTTTATTAATCAGATATGTAAATAAAAGGACAAGTTAGATACCCCTTTAAGCTCTCTCCTAGACCAAGGGTTTTATTATATTTACAAAAACAATTATTGTTACCACTCTGGAACAGAGATTACAGGGTACTAGCACATTATACTAAAGAAGGAAGACAGGCAAGGCAGGGGGAGTAAGGCACTGGAGGTGCTGCTGTTGTTTGCTTCCTGTCCTTGGTCAGGGGCCATCACACACTGAGAATGTGAAGGCTGAGGCCGAGGACAAAGGAAGCCTTACTCCATCAGCAGGAACAATACTGAAAGACAGCTGTGACCTTTCTGACCACAGAATCAAACAGTATCTCTGCTACATCTGTTTTGTGCTTGAAGGATGGCTGTTAATTGTTAACCCTGCATGCATAACAGCCAAGGACAGCACTATTTTGCTCATAGTTCTATAGTATCTCACTTAATATTAGGTTTTGAAATAATCACATTTATAAATAGTTGAAACTGTTCAAAATACCAATTAATGTTTCACTGAATGAAAGATTTTAAAAAATCAAATTACCCAGGAAAGCACTGAATCATCAAACCAGTCACACTTTATATTTTGTATTACCTGGAATTTCCCAGCAAATATTTCTGAGCATATAGTATGTATCCATTAAACACAACATAATGGAACAGTTTTAAAGGAATAATGGAAAACCGTAATTCAGAAATCTGCTTTATATCTTGTTCATAAATTTCATCACATGATATATTTTTAATATGTCACATCAAAATTTTAAAAGAAATTTCTATTGATTGCCAGCTTTGGAAGATTTCAAGTCCAAACTTTGCAAAATGCATAAAAGTAAATAATTTAAATAATATTAAAAATTATTTACATGATGTGCCTTTAAGCCAGACTAATGAGGGCATAATGCCTCCTGGCAGTACCTACTTCTGGCACCTCAGGATGCCGAATAGTTAATTCTGTGTGTGGGTATTTATTGAATATCTGCATTCCTTTTTAGACAGTTCCCTCTGTAAAGATTAAAAAGTGCATCCTTAGTGTCTAGCATTGAACACAGTGGTATCTTTAGAAATATTTAGTAAATGAGTTAAAAATGGAAAGAGAGCAAGTATGGCGAGGGAAGAGGATTAACATTCCTTAAGGATGTACTTAATATATGCCAAAATGCATCACACTTTGAGCATGATTTAGCTTTTAAACTAAAAATGAAAAAAGAGGTTAAAAAAGTAGTAATTTGAATATATTTGTTCTTACAATGAAATAAGAAAAGACTATAATAAAATAAAGCCAATAGAGTAAAGAAATAATTCTTAATTTGATTTTTGTTTTGAATTTGTATACTTTATGCATCTGTAGATTGTAACAATCACAGTTTTTAGCTTCTGTATTTGATGCTTTGCCATCTCAAGGCCTTGCTGATCCTGGAGGGACTGTCCCTCCCAGGGCTGGTTAAATTCTAGAGATAGCAATTATCTGGGAGTGTGCCTTTCACATGCAAACCAACCAATCCAGAGTCCATACACCGAACACTTCCTTTAAAGGGCTCTTACACTCTTGGCCATGATCCACCTGCCTTAATCACTTTAAGGCCAGATACCAGGCTACTAGGGACAGTCACTACATCCCAGAGACCACTGAAATTATTCAAACTAGCCAATCCTGAGCCTGCTTACCCTACCTTGCTCGTTCCTTCCCATGGAAACCACAGTAAAGTTTCTTGTCTGTATCTACTCTTCCTCCTTCTGCCTGATGAAGGCTGGTGCTTCCGTGTGTGGCCTTACATGGTGTGGCATGCCCCTTCTTGGGAGCTTAGTGATTATAACAAGCTGTCTTTTCAGTGGCAATTGTCTCCTGATCTATTGGCTCAACATACTAAATAATAACAAAACCTACGTTTTAAAACATAGATTGACTATAAACATCCTCTTTGGTATGGGCATTAAAAGAGAAACAATAATCAGATTACAATATATAATATATCATATCTGTTAATTAAAACTTTTGCCTTATGAGTTAATTGAAGTTTTCTAAGTGATTACAGTGTGAAAGCATTCTTCTTGCTGTATTTTATTTGATAAGACTATTATACACAAGCTTTTCAATATGATTTTTTACCAGTTTACTGACAAGATAAACAATACAGATTAATTATTATAGGAATAAAGATTTTGGAAATAGACTAAATTCTACTGACAGATATGAAGAGTATTTTATTCTGTTACTGTATTTTTCTAAGAAATAATAGTATCTTGTTCCAAATCCAGTTTGGAGTGCATTTAAAGAGGAGACTTGATAAAGCACCAAATAGATTTTGTTATACGTGTCCACAATCCCTTATTCACAATTCTAAAATTCAAAATACTCTGAAAACCAAAACATTTTTCATAAGTTTGTGGCAAACTCATTTGGTGGCAAAACCTAATCTGAACTGATGAGGTCATTTGTATCTTTATTCTTCTTGAAGATGAATATTCATACTTACACTGCAGAAATATTAATGTGTTTTAGGGGGATGCTGAACCAGACCATGGTGGGAATATTAAATAATTTGCCATTTACAAGATGTCATATTCTAAAATTTATTTAAAATTCTGAATTTGGAAACACAGCTATCCTCAAGAGTTTCAGATAAAAGACTGTGGACCTAATTCAGTGTGTATAGATGTTTATACTTCTTCCATATTTTGGTCATAGGGGCATGAACTGCTTATTTAATATTTAATTTTTATATAATATTTAATTTTATTAGCTATTGTGACTCCTGTATTAATTTTTCTTTAATTAATTTGAAGGAATGCAATAAAGCTACTAGACCAACAATTTAAGACAGATATTGATGGTTCCCTGTGTCAGGGGCACTGAAGATACAAAGATGACCAAGACCCAAGTTACTATACTCCAGTGAGGACAGATGGGAAATAAATAATAGTGACACAGTGTGACAAATGCAGTTCAAGTGATGTTCAATGTGCTTTAGGTTCAGAGAGGAGGGAAATACTAATTGCCTGGGGGAATTTGGGAAGGCTGCAGGGAAGAAGAGATTTTGGGGGAAGGAATGGAGGAAAGGCAGTTCACCAGGTAATGAAATGGGAAAGAGTTACTCAATCTCAGTACTACTGGATCCCAAAACAAAAGGGAATTATTAATGTGATCCTTTAAATTACTTGACATTCTGTAACTCTTGCCAATGCTCAGACTCTTCTTATTAGTATTGTTCTGTCAGCAGTGAGAGACATTTTGAAGATTTTCAGCATTAATGGAAGTTCCTAAAGAAAAGTAATCTGGGTTTTGAGAGCCACTGCATTGAAGCAGAATTTAATGCTATTTTCATGATTTAAAAAATGCCAGTTCAGTTTGGATTATCTTCAAGGAACCATCTTCAATCAAACACCAAATATCCCTGCCCCACAAGGCAGTTCCTTGGACAGAATGAGTGTGAGACACTGAGTGTATTTTACTCATCCATAAAAATCACATTAGTAAGATAAATATAGGAGCTCCTTTCTTCCTCATAAATGTATACCATTTGCCTGCAGTGATGTGGTATTTAAAGCTCAGGTTAGTCTTGACAGTGCTGAAGTTCAGCTTGGTATTTTCAAACGCTCAACGCTAAGAAGTGTCAACAGCAAAGACAGGATGATCTGTTGGGTCTCTTTTGAGGGAGGAAGATGACAATAGTGCAAAAGGAAAGAAATAGCGCAAAAGGAAAAGGTTAGAGGCAAAACTAAAATAAAACAAAATTTTAAAAAGCCTACTCCCATTTCCATTCTGCTAAATTATTATGGGGAGAACTTTAACATTGTTACTAGTAGTGTCCCTAATTTTGCAGCTGAGCCTCTTTTCACTTTGCATTGTGGGGAACACAAATCACTGAGGATCTCTGTACAATAAATCATTTGAACAATATAAGAGGCAATGAGCCAAGAAAGATATTTAGCATTTAATCAAAAGTGACCTAATATTTTTCATTTGCCATCTATAAAATGAAACATTCAATTTAATCACCAAGCAATGTTGATCCTTGCAACAAGGAGATCATTTGGAATAGATTAAAATTAAATATACTGAACCAAGAGTTTAGGGGCCTGGTTTCTGGTTAGGATTCTGTGACTGCATAACTGATTTCCCTAGGTAATGTATGCTCACTACTGGGAATTTCAGATTACCCAAGTGTAAAATCTATGAGCTTAGATTATATGGATTCTAAAGTCTCTTTTGACTACTAATCGTGAACTAAAGGCTATGACTATGTATGGATCTAATAGTCTTGATACTTGGTTTTTAAGCTAGATTATTTTGTCTCATAGCTTAATTCTTTATGCAGTTGTTAATAAAGTAATAATAGCTAATCTTCCTAAATAGTGTCATTTAAAACAGCTAACATATATGGATCATCTCAATTCTTGTCAATTTCTGCAGAGTGCCTAGCTTTCTGCTAGTCAGTGTATTAGCTAAGGATAATCAGAGAATACATGATGTATAAAAAGAAACCATTTATCTGATAAAAAATTTTAAAGCCCATACATATTATACCTTATTTGAGACCTATTATAGTAGTAAAAAAAAAAAATCTTTGGTAGCAGTCCATTTTTCATCTAGCCTAGCCCCTTAACAAACTTTCATGATCAAACCTATGATAAAGTAAGAGGCACTGAAATCTGTCAGAGTCTGACACATCATGCAAAACATGACTACACAAAGACCAGGTAAATTGAAAGACTGGGAATTGTGAACACTACGTCCCGAGTATATCTTTTCCAGCTCTAAATAATAGAAACCATTGCTCTATTGTTAACTCATGCTTCTAAACACAACTACCTATTCCACAAAACTTCTGCCATCATATTTTTTTCCAGTTCTTGAATGACACGTGTTATGTGCTTGAAACTATTTTAGGTGCATTACATGTATTTATTCATCTAATTATCATGCGACTTTCTTAGTAGGTGCAATTAGTACCCTCATTTTACATAGGAGGAAACTCAGAACAGAGATGTTTAAGTAACTCGTACTGGGTCACATGCTAACAAGTTGTCGAGCTGGGTTTTAAGGCTAGGACCTGAAGGGAAATGCTGTAAACTTAACTAGCATGCTCCACTGCAGTGATGAAGAGCTGCTGAGATACATTCCTGTCTGGTTTTCAGGTTCTCATATATAAATGTAGAACTGTCATAGGTTTCTTACACATACTGTATCTTTTGCAGCAGATTGTTTTGGACTAGTAATGCTTAAAAATAAAAATTGTAGCAAAATGAAATCAAGGAATTTCTTTAAGTCTAAAGTCTTTAAGTCCTATAATATGGGTTTGTTAAATGTGTTAGTGATCAAGTGCAAGATAAGTTAGAAGTAGCACTGATTTTCTAGTCACTCTAAACCATTGTCTCTAATGAATAAATAACAAAATTGTACTTTCACAGTATTGTATCACTATATGAACTTCAACACATTTTAAAAATGTTTTTGAATATTGGTACACCTCAGGCACAGAGTTTAAAAAGTAGATATGACAGTGTATAACCATTGTAATGAGATATGACGAAACTTTCAATCTTTTATAAATGTTGTTTGTGGAAAAATTATTTATCATAATTTCTTTTGGTCCATCTCTTAATCTGAGCAGATATCTCTTTTAGGGTCAACAGGTTAGGTCCTTAGAAGTGTGTATCTCAACAAGTTGTTGGTGATGGCAAGAAAGTTACATAGTCTAAAACCTCATTTTTTACCCAGGTTGTTGAGAAAGATCACATTCTCTGTATTTAGTGGGAAAGAATGATGGGTCTATTATTACTAGAAGGAAGTACCATTAAATTTCATGGGAACATATTTTTAGATGGCCGTTTGACATAGTTTAAAAAACTGGAAAATTGATAAAAACATGGTATCAATATAAATGTTTGTTTCATAGCCCAACTTTCAGTGTGAACTTCTGTGGGGAATATCTGAAGATGTATCACAATGGTTTATGGAAATGGATTGGCATGATGATTGTTAGCTGATTTTCCAAGTGAAATTTCCTCTCCTCTCTCTGCTTATACAATATTTCCAATGCAATAGGCAAGTTGAATCACAGTAGTGAGTAGTTAGAAGGAATGATTCCTTGCTTGTAAAAAAATAAAATACTAGAAATATGTGGAAATGGAAAAATAGTGATTGAGTTTTATGGTATAATAACCCAAATAACAGCTGAACACTTCTTTTTTTTTTCTTTTACAAACTTTAGTCACTACCAGACTTTCCAAATAATCTCACTCTGAAGAGCAAACTTGTGAACCTCCAATGCCTAAAGCTGCACATCACTATTTTCTTGAATATTTCTCAAATATTTTGTAAAATCTTAACTTTGGGGTTGTACTATTCACTCAATTTCATAAAACATAGGGCTCATCTTTGTTAAAAACCAACAAAATTCACATTATTTCCTTAGTCCTTCACCTCCTGGAATATCTGAGTTGTAAAAATAAAGTATTCTACTGTTATCTGAAAATATCTGCTGTATATTGTATTTATAAAAAACCACCCAATATATAATGCCAAATTGAATTTTGAAAGTTACAACTATTAGTAATACTGCCATGCTACTACTATTAATAACAATGAGGAAAATCACTGCTATGTAATAGTATTTTTATGGAATGTAGTATTTTGGCTTATGCTTTACTTAGGATATGTATTACTATACTCAATGTTTAGCATTAAAGCTTCCTAACTTAACTATTTTAGGCCTCTTTGTTAATCCGAGTTAAAAAAATAAAAAATATATTTCCTTTTATGCATGATAGCTATAAATTGATAAAACTTCCAAGGTTGTATAACTAAGCTCAGAAACAAAAAGCCATTTATATTCAAAGATGGGAAATGGTTGACAGGCATCCCACCTCCTTCCTTCCCATGCTCATGGCAGATGTTACTCATTGATCTTGGCCAAAGGCAGCCTCAGACCTCTCCTCAAAACAGTGCTCTAGGGAACCACAGTCAGTCAGTCAGGGATGGCTATGGGAGCAGACCTATCTATCATGAACAAATAAATAAAGATAGAATGTGACATCTTATCATCTGAAAATGTCTCTCCTATCTGTATCTATAAACCAATATGGATCTCCTATATGCAAACCAAGTGAAGGAAATAAGTCTTTAGTTTGTAAGGAAGAAAATGGAGGGACAAGATCACCCAAAGGTTATTTTAATTTTTCTATATCCTTTGGACCTACAGAACCAGAGAAAGCACGTTCCCATATGAGGCAGTCAGTTTTGGAAAGGGAAGTTAGCAAAGGATTTCAGCCTCAGAAATTCCTTCCCACAGTAAATGTGGCCTTGCAAGCTTAGGGGCTGGGCTACTCAGATGAAGCCTGCTGCTGTGTTTCCATATGTCAGGGAAGCAAACCCTGACCTAGAAGGAGTTCTGCTGTGGAAGATCCAGACCCGGGCTGGCTAAGAATAGAAATGGTCTGTGTAGCAGTGAAGCTAAAATAATTTCTTCTTGTCCTTTTAGGGGTGCCTTCCCTTTATAAATTATATATTCTTGATTGTAAATTTCACGAGTGACTTACTGAAATTGAAAGCAGTGATTAAATATGGGAATCTTTTTGTGTATGTGGGAGAAGAGTAGGATAAGCCTACTAGAAAAAGAATATAGTATTTTATCTATACCAAAAAATCCAAAACAAACCAATCATAATGTCAAAGTATTAAACCTGTAAGTTTCACAAAAAAGTGTTACATGTGTTCTCATTGGGGTCCCAGTAGTACTCCCAGTATGCCTAGCATAACATAAACTCTGTCTTAGTCAGCTTGGGCTGCCATAAAAATAAAAATACCATAGACTCAGTGACTTAAACAACAGAAGTTTATTTTTTCACAGTTCTGAAGACTGGAAGTCTGAGATCAGGGTGCCAGTGTGGTTGAGTTCTGTGAGAGCACTCTTCCTGGCTTGTAAATGTCCAGCTTCTTGCTGTGTCCTCTTATGTCCTTTCCTTGGCTCGTGCACTAGGAAGAGTAAGAGGTCTCCCTCTCTCTCTCCCTCCCTCGCTCTCTCTCTCTCTTGTCTCCTCCTCTCTCTCTCCCTTCTGTCTCCTCCTCTCTCTCTATTCTTAAAGACCATTAATCCTATTATGAAAGCTCCACCCTCATGACATCACTTAACCCTAATTACTCTCTTAGCACCCCATCTTCAAATACCATCACATTAGTTGTTAGGCCTCCAACATATGAATTGTGGGGGTGAGGGCACAGACATTCAGTCTATAACACTCTCAAAGGATGACCATTAATTAGTTGATATTTAAAAAGTTGAGTTTGAAGTTTTACTAAATTCCCAACAACTAATTTGAGAAATATATAAGGTTTTCTATCAAGAAAATCAGAGGATGATAAGAAAAACTATTAGAATTTAAAAGTTTAGTAGTTGATCAGATATAAAAGTCAATGTACAAAAATCAATAGCTTTCTTAATATCAGCAATACTCAATTAGAAAACATAATGATAAAAGGGGTCTCATTCATGATAGCAACAAAACCCACTTTATACTTAGAAGTAAATAGGAAATGTGCAAGACTTTTATGAAAAAGATATTTGAAATCTATATAAATAAAATGTTATTTCATATTTCTCAATGGGAAGACTCAATTATAAAGATGTTAGCAAGCTGGTTTTACAAGTATGTACGAAGAAAACAGCAATGTTTAGCAGGGTACATTTTTAAAAAAGAGAATGAATGGGATTTGACCTAGTACTAATAATCATTATGTAATATAAGGCAGTTTAAACAGTGCATTTTGGCACAGGAATAGACAGACACATTAATAGAAATAAATAGACTGGAAACCAAGGAATATAGCTTATAGTAAAAATGTCATCTCTAATCAGTAAAAGTGTTCAAGACTTCTCAGTTAATCACATTATGACAATTGGCTCTCATTTGGGGAAAAAAATGAAACTCATAGTTCATATCGTAAACAAAACTATCTTTTGGAGAGACTAATGAGAATAAATGTTAAAAACAAATTATAAAAATATTTGAAAAAATATAGAAAAATAATTTTATAATCTGGGAATTGGGAAATCTTTCCTAACTAATGCACAAAACTCATGTATCATATAAAATTATTTATAATGACCTCATATAAACAAAAACCTTCTGTGAAAGACAATAATAAAAAGAAATTAAATGATAAGCCAAAGACTAGGGGAAATATTCACAACAGGCATAAAAGATTCGTGATTTATAAAGGTTGCCTACATATGAATATGAGAAACACAAAGCTTGCGTATAGAAACTACACAAAGGATATATGAACTATTTACAGAAGAAATGCATGTGACATACATGTGAGGATATATAGATTAGACTACATTCATCAAAATTTAAAGTAAACCTTATCTTTGACGTTGTAATCTACTTCTAGGAATCTGTCCCTCAGAAATACTTGCTCATAGTAAAACACATTTACAAGGATTTTTTTTTGTGATGGCAAATAGTAGGAACAAACTGAATATCATCAACAAAGGAGAGGGTAAATAAACTCTATAACATTTTATTATTATAAAGAAAGAATCAGATCTGCATATATTAAATTAGAAAATTCTTTAAGACCGAGGTAAAAAGAAATTACCATAGCATAATAGATCATACATAAATGTACATGACCACACATGTACAAATACTTTGTGTCTATTTTTTAATTCCATATGCTTTTTATAGATTGATTCTTTTATTGTGAGAACGTATTCACGTGTTCCTTGCTTAACTGAAAAAAAAAATTTTTTTTTTTAAATTAAAGAGAAGAGTATTCAGGGGAGACCTGGCCTAGTGGCTCAAACTCTTCTTCACATGATAGAGAACTGCTTCAAGGAGGGTATGAGAATCACATGTCTGTTACTAACATAGTTTCAGCCTCTCTGTTTTTTTTCTCTTGGTCTCTGGCTTTGCTGCCAATTTTTTTTTTTCTGGCAGGTGTTGAAATGGATATAAAAGGAAATTCTTTAAGAATGTTCAGATCCTTGTTATGCAAAATTGCATTGTTGGAAGGGGTTTTAGATATGATCTAATGCAACTCCCAAGTTTTACGTGAAATCCCGATTTCCGAGATGGCCAGGAAATGTTAATAGAAATTTCACATTTCTCATGCTTGAGTCACATTTCCTTATCCAGAAACCTGGGGAAACTTTACCATTGAAAATTCAAATAAGTTTCTACCACTCCCCCAACTTTTAAGCCAACAATGTAAGAAAATGAAAAAAGGTAATTTCATGTAAAAGAATAAAAATTAATAAATATTTTTCAGCAAACAAATGAATACTGTGATGCCATCTGATGACCCATAAAACATGATTCCCAGTGTTACTTCAGTTGTCTATATGAGTACTCTTTAATCCATAAATTATGCCATTTTACTTTCTATTAACTCTGACCATCACTAGCCTGGCTGGTTTATCTTCATTGGTCAAATCACTATAGGGGTTAATCGGCCAAGTTGATATGTTTAAACCATGTCATATCCTTTTAATTAGGTCCTGTGTTTATTAAGAGCCCTTCAAGAAGCTCACTTGTCTCTTTGGATATTGATAAGGAAAGGCTAGAAATCTCTCTTTCCAATTTGGTGATTTTTATTCCTAGAGAGTACACTGTTTTGGCAATAATGTGCCTAATACCTTTGCTCAGACCTATCTGATTTGCATCCAGCTAAACTGCCTTTGTGGACTCAGATGTGTGTCCCTAAAAAGAGACCGCTTTCCCACTTTAAGAATTCCACTGTCCTTTCGCCTGCCTATGCTTGAATGGACTATAGCTCCAACTATAAGACCAAATAGGCTCCTTAAACACCCTGGGCTCTGCATTGCTCTCATTTGGTCCTCAAATGAAGAATTTGCATAGTGCAAAGGTCACTGAGAAGCTATGATTCCTCTGGAGCGCCAAGCTGGTTCCCTTGGGGGCCTATGTTCCATTCTAACTGAGTTTATTGAGCTATAAATTCTCGATTAAAGCCCAGACCCTTGAGACACAAGGAGGTTAATAGAATGACTTCTCCAGCATCTCCCATCATCTAGATATCTGTAGAGTGTGTGTAAGAACCTTGGGCTCCTGGACCCAAGGTGAGTGTAATAACTTTATAACTAAAACAGATGGTTTTCTATTTTTTAAAAGGTTATGTGAAAATGAAAGTCACTGTGATAGCAATGTTCTTTCCTTTCTAAGTTCTTTGATGTTACATTATCTTTATATGTTTACAGTGGAAGGAAATGATCTTACCAGCTGCCAATGAATGAGGGAGCAGAGTAGAGCTAGTGAAATCAGAGCTAATATTCAGAACAAGATTCTATAGTCTTGTTTGTTTGATGTGGTGGCTCTTGGACTTACGGAAATACACCTTTTGTTTATGCTTCAAGTCTTCCTTTTATCTTCAGATAAAAGTGTACAGGGGAAGTTGCCAAAATTAGTCCACCTTTTGGGCCCAAGCCACAGTTAAACTTAGATGTTAAAGAGATCAAAGCATTTCCATTCTGACCCAAATAGCTGCAACCCAGCAGTGTAGCTCATGGCAGTATGAAAATGGCTGAACACTTCTGATTCGGAATATCTAAGTGATACACTCCAGGCTACAAGGCAGAAAAACAGGCAGCATGAATGTCTGCTTTGAAACAGTTGCCTGCCTTCTAGGATTTGACAAAGAAACACTTGTTTAGGCTTTGGTATACAATCTAGTGGGAGATGTCCAGGTACTTCTGAAGGTGCCTCAGCAGGTTTCTATGGATAGACATTTTCTCTCCTTTCCCCTGTGCAGGTGGAGTTGATTTTATTCAACTCCACTTTCTTTTCTTCCTCCTTTTCTTCCTTCTTCTTCCTTCTTTTCTTCATTTAGGTGAAGCCAAACTGTTGAGGGTTCTTCTTTGCAAGATCGCAGCAACTCCTTCCTTCCCCTCCCTTTTTTATACTACGTGCAGATTCTCAGCTTTGTCAAACATCAGACTGGTATCCCTGGAGGATAGACAGAAGACTCTTGGTCTCTGTGCAGCAGTAGGGTCATTAGATTGTTTATTATCTAAACCACTTTGTGAGTGAAAGAGACACTATTAGTAATTAGACCTGGACAATTGGAGTAAACTGAGGCCGTTCTGGCAAATCGGAATGTATGGTCACCCTGTGTATAGGGGAATGCGTGATTTCTGGTGTATAGAACCTCAATTCTAATGTTTCTTTTCCTGAGCAAGAGTGGAAATTTTCTAATTACTCCTTTAAGTTAATACAGATGATCAGTTTCTGCTGTTGATAGCAAACACAGCAATAAGATAATTTCCACATGACTTGGAACACAACCCTCTCGTTAAATAATATAGCTCCAGAATAGAATTTGTTGCAAAGAAAATTTTCAGTGCAAATTCTTTAAAGAAGTCTTTCAAATGGATTTTTTTTTTTTTAATTAGGATGCTACCACCCACTATTTACAAAGAAAGTCTTTAAGGGAGTAGCAGACCCCTCAGGCCACTTCTAGCAAAGAGAGGTACATTCAGTACCAACAGCACAAAAGCACTGTTGTCACTACACCCAAGCTATTTTTGTGCCCCACGTATTTTTGTTTTAAAACTGCAGTCAAATTGCTGTGCTTCCCTTCTGTTTGTTTTACCACTTCCCTTCTAAATATTTTGCATCATCCTGGAGATTTTCCCAAGTGTGGTCTGCTCACTGGAGAGCCACATTCCTCTGATTTGTGGCATTAATTTGTGTGCCGTGGCAAGCCTTGTTTATACTACTTTGCAGGATGGGCACCTTTCACAACAATTTCAACCTCTTTTCCTGCTCTTCTCCACATGCTCAGATATTCTAAGACAGCAGCCCAGATATGGTTTTCTCTAATCATAAACTACATTCCTAGAGTGTGAACTTTTTTTTGCTCTGCTTTCAAGATAGGGAAATTTTTGGCTCTGTTTACTTTTTTCAAACTGGGCAGTGCCCTCTTGACTGTTATGACTAATCCACTTGTCAGGGCTGGAATCTGATATAGTTCTCTCCAGGTAAATCCCATTACTCAAACTTGTGAAAAAAAAAAATGCAAAAGAGGCCAAAGAGTGACCTTGTGGTGGTCATAGCCCACCTGCTAGCCAGAGCCCTCTGTTGACCACAGAGATTTTTTCCAAGAGAAGGAAAGCTTAGTCAGAATCTGACAGTTCTTGTACCCTCATATTCCTGCAGAGGAACCAGCTTGGGGAGAGATAAGAGCCCTGGGTTGACACCCTGATTATGCCTACCTTTTTATTTGTTAAATGTGGAAATTGACTTCATCCAATTAATAAGAGCAGGAAACAGTTTTTGTTTTCTCTTTGTAGGAAAACATGAAGTAACAGTTTTATCTTAATTTGTCAGGCATTGCCCAAGAGACTACAGCCATGTGGGCTGGTAGCCAAAAAATCGCTCTAAGTCCCAAGTATTAACACCCAGATATAAAAAGAATGCTAATTGGTTTTCCAGCTGAAAAATAATAAAGTACGTCATGCCAAAAATGCTGTGTGGCATGGAAGCCTCAAGTTTATACAATAGGGCCTGATTGCAATCTGGGGGCTCCATTTGTGCTCATATGCAGAGCTAAACAAAAGGAGGTGTTTCGCTCCTTTGCCTTTGTAGAAAGCCTCTGCTCCAGATCTCAGCCTGATGTTGCACCAGGCTTCCCACAGTCTTCCTGCCAAATCTCCAAGCTTTTTCCTGGCTGCCATTCAGGAAAGTACAGCTCCGTCCGTAGGATGGAAAGTTAAAAAGGCCTTGCTTGGATACGCTGAAATATATACAAACACTGCTTGACGTATGGAGCAGGCTGGCTTTGCACAGGCTGCTTCTGCTCCCATTCTAAGGGAAAAGAATGCAACACTTTTTAAAGTCATTTCAGTTAAGTGATGGAGATAGTAGCTGGAAGAAAAATTTATTTTTTTTTAAAGCAAATTCAGCATTCTCCTCAGTCCCAACAATGAACTACCTTAGTTCCATTAGTAAAATACTGGTTAACTTCCAAGAACCCATCCAGCTTGGGCAGTCGTTAACTTAAGGACAGGTTTAATGTATAAGGTATTGTATGCAGATATTCTAGTGAGAAGGTCACTGGAAGTGAGCTGGTAAGAATCACTCTGAGAGCCAGGGACACTGATCAGGCGGGGGCTGGTACTCTGATGCATATTGAGTGATTGCCAGTGGCTTCACACCTTGACTCCAGATCTACGTCACTTGCTGTAAAGTACTTGAATTGAAAGGATCTCTTAATACTTAAACCTTATACTCATTATTTCCAGTTGATGGTGAATACCATTGTCAAATTCATAGCATTTAACTAATGCTATCCAAGATGTTTTTTAATTATAGTTAATACTAATATACCCTATTTTCTGTCACCAGTTATGCTAGACATGTATGTAAAGATAAATATTTTTAAAAAAGAAATTATTTTGATAACAGAAGTAAAACATAGTCTCAAAATAAGCAACTTCTGCCAAAGTATATAGAGAATAAATGGGCTATAAGCTTCCATTTATGTGTAAAAAATAAACTTTTCTTTAATGGAGGTATTGGGGATTTAACCTAGGACTTAGTGCATTTGCTAAGCGTGTGCTCTACCACTGAGCTATACCCACTTTGCCTCACCAAAAGGAAACCTGCTTTTAACAGAAACTGGCAAGCAATTGTCTATTCCTTTCTATCAATGCATTTCTTTTGTTTATTACTTTTTGGTTGTTTGTTATTATTAAATGTGTGTTTCCTCTATAGTGAGGCAGAATGGGATGTATTTAGCAAGCATTCATTTTATTTATTTATTTATTTATTTATTTATTTATTTATTTATTTATTTATATTGAAATATAGTCAGTTACAATGTGTCGGCTTCTGGTGTACAGCATACAGATACATATACATATATTCGTTTTCATGCATACATATACATATATTCATTTTCATATTCTTTTTCATTAAAGGTTATTACAAGATATTGAATATAGTTCCCTGTGCTATACAGAAGAAATTTGTTTTCTGTTTTTATATATAGTGGTTAACCTTTGCAAATCTCAAACTCCCATATTTATCCCTTCCCATCCCCTTTCCTCTAGGAACCATAAGATTGTTTACTATGTCTGCGAGTCTGTTTCTGTTTTGTAGATGAGTTCATTAGTGTCCTCTTTTTTCTTTCTTTTTTTAGATTCCACATATGAGTGATATCATATGGTACTTTTCTTTCTCTTTCTTTTGGCTTTCTTCACTTAGAATGATGATCTTCAGGTCCATCCATGTTGCTGCAAATGGCATTATTTTATTCTTTTTTTATGGCTGAGTAGTATTCCATTATATAAATATACCACAGATGCTTTATCCAGTCATCTGTCGATGGACATTTAGGTTGCATTCTTGTCTTGGCTACTGTATATAGTGCATGTATCTTTTCAAATTAGAGTTCCCTCCAGATATATGCCCAAGAGTGGGATTGCTGGATCATATGGTAAGTCTATGTTTAGTTTTTTGAGGAATCTCCATACTGTTTTCCATAATGGCTGCACCAAACTGCATTCCCACCAGGACTATAGGAGAGTTCTCTTTTCTTCACAGCCTCTCCAGCATCTATCATTCAAGGACTTTTGAATGATGGGCATTCTGACTGGTGTGAGGTGATACCTTATTGTGGTTTTGCTTTGCATTTCCTGATAATTAGCAGTATTGAACATTTTTTCATATGCCTATTGGCCACTTGTATGCCTTCATTGGAGAATTGCTTGTTTAGGTCTTCTGCCCATTTTTGGATTGGGTTGTATTTTTTTGTTGTTGTTATTAAGTTGCATGAGCTGTTTATATATTCTGGAAATTGAACTTTTGTCAGTTGATCATTTGCAAATATTTTCTCCCATTTTATAAGTTGTCATTTTGTTTTACTTACGGTTTCCTTTGCTGTGCAAAAGCTTGTAAGTTTAATTAGGTCCCATTTGTTTATTTTTGATCTTATTTCTATTGCCTGGGTAGACTGCCCTAGGAGAACATTGCTAAGATTTATGTCAGAGAAAGTTTTGCCTATGTTTTCTTCTAGGAGGTTTATAGTGTCTTATCTTATATTTAAGTCTGTAAGCCATTTTGAGGCTTTTTTGTGTATGGTATGAGGGAGAGTTCTAAGTTCATTGATTTACATGTAGAGAGCATTCATTTCAAAAGTATTGGGCATCAGAAGAACCAAAGGAAAAGAAGACTGTTGAGTTAGCATTGCTGGTCTTTAATCAGGTTCATTCTCACTAAACTAAATTAATTTTTCAGCCCTCCCCCTCATCCTTCCATGTAAGTTCTGCCTTTGGTACATTCCTGCCTCTGTGACTTTGAACTTGTGCTTTCCCTCACCTGGAGTGAGATCTCTTCTCCCTACCGTCTTCTACATCTCAGTCAGTTCCCACCTGATCTGTAAAGCCTCCTAGACAACTTCAACACCATTTAGTTTCCCATTTATCTAAAGTCTTATGGCTATTACTGTTTTCATGAAGCAAGGTAAGATATGGAGGGTTCACAAATCAGGTGGGAATCAAACTGTGACCCAGAATATGAAGAGCAGAAAGGAGCATTTGTTATTGCAAGAAGCAGAGACCCACTCAATTAGCTTAAAATAAGGAGAAGGTATTGTAAACCTACAGTGTCCAGGAAATAGGCCTTGCAGGGGCTGAGCTGGAACCTGTCAGAAGCCTAGACAGCTCTTCCTCTCTCTCTCTCCAACTCTCAGGATCATACAGTACCCCTCTGACTCTCACCCAGGAATATCTACTTTCACATTCTTCTCTTTTCTCTCTCCCAAATTTCTCTACTTTAAAATTTCAGTTTTCTTTTGTCTCAACTACCCCCAAATAACTGAATTAAACTTTTGGGATCTTAATTCCAAATGTCCAGAGAGATTTTGTTATCTTATCTTGTGCTCTATACCCAGTCTTCCGTTTAATCAATGTGGTTGGCAGAGGCAGTAATTTTTAGTACAAACAGCTGCCTAAGCCCATTCCTGTGCAGCCTGTAGATAAAGTTTCAGGGAAGGGGGAAATGAGTAGGCACTCCAAAAGATATCCACTACCTGCAGGGTTGTATTATTCCTTCAAGGCAAATTCCTTCAGAGCAAGGGATACGTTACTAGTTGCTTACTTCCATTACTGTGTTAAGTACAGTGCTATTCAACTACCACAGAGATTCACAACTCTTGATGCACAGTAAAACCACCTGGGGAACTTTCAGAAGCATTTCCGTGTCCAGTCCTCCCCCTTGCCGCCACCAGAGATTCTGATTTCATTTTGGAAGGATATGGCCCACACATTAGACACCAAGGGTTGCTGTGTTTTCCAGATGCCAGACTTATTTTTACTGAGGTCAGGGCTATAGGAAAACGTTATTCCTATAGATGAAAAAGTGATTATCTTCATAGCTAAAAGCATGGTGGAAATTCAAGAGCTGTTAAATAGCTTAAAATTCTTGCTTGGCCTAGGAAATAGGGTGTAGATTATATTCATGTTGTCTCAGGTAGGGTGAATACCAGTGATATTGATAACTTTAGAAAAGGACATAAAACAATTTCAATTTTACATTTTTAATTTCCCCCATTCTTGTAATTGATTTCATTAAATATAGTAGTCAGTGGTTATTTCTGCAAGGTTTTTTGATTACCTAATCAATATGCCCACAAAATGCAGCCCTATTCCTGTATTCTTTGGAAACAAGTTCTCATATAACTAGGAAAATGTAAGATTTAATAGTAAATTCTGAATTTATGACAATTCAGAGTGCCACTTGGATGATAATTGTTTTAATTTATTTTTTTCAGTTGGTAACTCTGAAATTGATATTTGATAAATTTGAACTGAGTCAAGTTTGCCTCAAGAATTGTAAGGAGCTGGTTCATTGTAGGCACTATATAGAGAAGCTCTTCCAGCATACTCTTTCCAGTATCCTTAGGGTTGCTAAGGTTTGCCCAAGGCTTTAGAACCATAGTTGTGATGACTAGTTGGAGAATTCCTTGGGAATAGTTTCTGGAGTTCTTCAGTATGATCAGTGAAACCAAGCAGATAGTCCAAGTTTTCAAGAAAATTGGCTCAATTATTGCTTTCTGAGGGATAACATTGTCTTTCCTGCCAATTGCCTCTGAGACCACTCTGGGACATTTGTTAACAACTTCTGGAAGTCAAGCCACCTCAATCTTATAAACACGTTGGGCATTGATTTCTGTATAGAATGTGATTCATGGGTTTTTACATTTCCTACACCAATTTCCTTCTCTAAGAGGGAGCCATTTTGCCCAGTTCATCTTCAGTACTCCTAAGGAAGGCATGGTAACATTGACCTCTTTGGCAAAGGGTCTAAAGGGAGAATACTGTGGAAGACATCTTCACCAATTTTTAATCAAGCATAATCAGACTCAGTTTCCTTCTTGTGTTACAGCATAGACCAATGCAGTACTGACACTTCATGATCCCAGAGCATCTTGTCCTGGACTTTCTGGATGTGAGGATCCCTTCATGGAATTACCCTTGTACGTCCAATGGTCAGTAATGTGAATTGTGATGCTAGTTCTTAAGCTTCATTTGAGGGTGATGTGGATGGTTTACCCTTTTTCTTGTGAGATATCAGCTTTGCCTGGAAAGGAGCAGAGATGCCACTCTTGCAGGATAAACAGGTATTGGTGTGTCTGCACTGAGTGGCATGTACTGTAGGGTACAAATTTCTGTGCAGCAGATCCTGGTGACCAGCTTGGCAGGAAAGCTGTGCTTGATTGATGGGCACAGCAGTTAAACAAGAAGTGTGTCCTTACTTGCTATGGACTCTACAATCTTGTCTATACTGCAAGGTTGATTCTAGGACCTTTGCATATGTCAGATTTGATCCCAACTCAGATAGTCCAAAGAGAAGTCATTAAAGGTTTCATTGTAAACTCTTTCTATACTACTACTCTGCTATACATCGTCAAACTGGTCCCTTGAGTTGTAAAGCCCATAAGATGGCAGATCTCAGCACTATAAACATTTTGCTAGTTCTGTGCTGAAAATCTAAATTTGAAAAATTTGACCATCACTGATGAGGAGTATAATTCTATTATCTCACAAGACTGTCAGTTATGCTTATGAAGTGGGAACAAAATAGTTGAATGTAAGTTATAGTGTGAACTCCACAAAATTTCAGAACAAAATGCTTTTTCTTTTAAGGACTTTTGATTTTGTTATGAATTCTTGTTATCATGGCTTCACAGGAAGCAAACTTCTGAGTAGAAAATTTTCAGTGTGCCCCATGAACAACATTTTAAATGCAGGGCATTAAGATGGAGGTTTGAGTCAGGTGTTTTCCAGAATTACTTGTTGTCCAGCTTAATTTTGAAGAGGAACTCCTCAATATTTCTCTGCTACCTTCTTCCCTCCCTTCTTCTCATTTGCTCTTTCTTCCTTCCTCCTTCCCTCTCTCCCTTACTTTGTTTTTCTTTCAACAAAAAATTTTTGAGTTACCCACTTTCTGATGAGCTTCTGCTGAAGATACAAGTATTAAAATATGATCTTGATCCTCAGAAAACATTCTTCTTGATGGGGAGGGAGTAGAGAAGTAAACATGAAAAGAATGTTGTCTAATAAGAATTATATCCAAAGTATTGTGGGAAAATATAGGTGGATGGAGTGAGACAGTCTGGGATGGGAAGTAGGTAGTGAAAGGAAAGGAGGAGATAACTTTGAGCAAGTGGAAGAGAACCTGTTTCAAGATGTGAGGGTGGAGATAAGAAGACAAACAATGGGCATAAAGGCAAGAAGAGGCACTGAAGAAATGGCAAATAGTTCTGTTACTGGAATGTAAGGTACGTGAGGTGGTGGGTGAGTGGAGGACAAGAAGTGACTTTAGTGAGGTTGGCAGAAACTAAAGCAGAAATTGCTTTACATTTTTGTTAAGGATTTGAATTTTTCCTAAATAAGTGTGGCCACGTCAAAGAATTTTTTAATCTTTTTTAAAATTGAAGTATAGTCAGTTTACAGTGTTGCATCAATTTCTGGTGTACAGCACAATGCTTCAGTCATACATGAATATACATACATTCATTTTCATTTTCTTTTTCACTGTAAGCTACTACAAGATATCGATATATAGTTCCCTGTGCTATATAGTATAAACTTGTTTATCTATTTTATATATACCAGTCAGTATCTGCAAATCTCGAACTCCCAATTCATCCCTTCCCATCCCCTTCATCAAAGAATTTTAATGATCAGATTTTCCTATTACCTATATCATTCTTCTGACACGTGGAACATAGGCAGGGATGGTGAGACTGAAGGTAAGGAGACCTATTAGAAAGCTATTGTTATAGTCCAGGGAAGAAATTATGAGGGTCTGATCTAAGGCAATGACAGTGCAGTAGAGAAGAGGAGATGATTGAAAGAATTTGAAAAGGTAAAATTGGCAGGACTTGTATTTAAATGGATTTGGTGAAAAAGAAAACACAAGGCCTTCATCAGTGAGGTCTTTATTGCTGTAAAGACTATTTCAAACACATATAAAGTCAAGAGAAATTCAACCAGAGGACTTCGGTCTGAACAATTGCAACCAATATGACCATTGAACTCATAAACCCATGATATACATACCATGCACTCTTTGCTATGTCACATGCTTGCTGAAGACCATGTTGGAGATTCCCTCAAGTTAACTTTTAAATTTCTCATGAAAAACCCTTTCTAAGTGACTGTTGTAAATATCACTATGTATCTTTATAGCATAGAGTCTCAGGATTATCTTTAATATACTTTTCCTTCTACAGGTAATTTGCCTTTTTTCAAACTGTCTCATGAACTATGCCTTTTAAACAGTTATTTTCATGGCAATGACACTTGTCTAATGAGTCATGGCAGCCAGCATAATTTGGTCTACTCACAGAATTTTCCTTTTTCATCTTTTTTGCTCTTTGATCAATTAAAACTGATTAAAACAAAAGCTGAAATGTTACTTTAGTTTCTAAGTTGCCATGTTACTTTTAATGATTTACTTTCTTCCCATTCTGCAAGAACATATATCCACATACAGTGGAGAAGGCTGCCACTGAAATGTTAGCTATTCTTGTTGAATCCCTTGAGAGTTTCCATGCTCAGAGTGAGCAGCTGTGGTGAGCAGGAGGGGCAGGCAGGCAGGAAACATGGTGATTGGTCACAGGACTGTCTGGGGAGAAGCTAAGCCAATTGTAAGTTTTCTTTTGTACAGAAAGAATGGTGGCAGTGACTTAACACCCCCACTCTAAAACCCAAGTTGTAATTGTTTAGAGAAATGGAACAATGAGCCTGAAGAGGACTATGACTTCTTGCTCATTTATTAAGGATCCAGAATTTGTACAGCCTTAGTATGGCTCCTGAACATGAGCATAGGAGAGGAAAGGCTACTGCACACTAGAATGGCTGTCAGGAAGCCCAGAGGCTAAGTCTAGGCCCTTGTTCTAAATTTGCTGCCTTGAATCAAACATATCTTACATATAACTCTTAGCCAGCTCAGTTATCTGTCTTCTAAGCCCAGAAAAGATTAGAAGCAAGCTAAAGGCAGGCATTCTGGCAGAAGCAGACAGATTTGAGAACTAACAACTTGATAGCAAAGGAAAGACCTAAAAATGGAAAGTAGGTGCATAATTGCCTCTGCATTATAACACAGTGAAAAAAAAAGATAGATAATATTATGGACCACTGTTATCAAGGAAGATTAAACTATGACTTGTGGTTTTTATATGAAACACAGGAAGATTGCCATCAAAATTTGTTAAACAGAGCTTAGGAATGCAGAAGTTTTCATTGCTCAAAGGATTAGTAACAGAAGACATATTTCCTTCTCCTATAGTTTCTGCCATTAAACCTTGCAGATAAGTCACAAAGAGACCATGGAAGTGAGTGTCTCTCCTCTCTTTTAAGAGCTCTTTCAAAACTGCCCATCTTACTTTCTAGTTACAACCTTTCCTCCTGTCTTACCTGCTTTCCTCATATTTTTTTCCCTGCCATTTGTATGCGTCAATACTCTATATTTCTTTAGCTTCTTTGTTGGTAGTTGACAACCTAGTCGTTATGGTTTGCATGTTTGTGTCCTTCAAAATTTCATATGTTGGAATCTTAACCCCCAAAGATGGTGGTATTGGATGTGGGGCATTTGGGAGGTGCTTAGGTCATGAGAGTAGACTTTAGAGAGAGAGATATCCCTAGTCTCTTTTGCCATGTGAGGATACAATCAGAAGTCTGCAACCCTGAAGCTAACCCTCACCTTACTATGTTGACACCCTGATCTTGGACTTCTAGCCTCCAGAACCATGAGAAATAAATTTCTGTTGTTTATAAGCTACCCAGTATGTAGTGTTTTGTTACAGCAGCTTGAATGGACTAATCCTTTTCCAAATGGTCAAAAAAGGTAAAGGAAATCATTACTGTTCTTCTCTTTATAATTAGTTTCAATTCTTCTCAGTATTTAATTGGTACAGAATGAATTGTCGCGAAGGCTAAAGAATGAAAAGCAAACAAAAAAATTCTCAAACATTTACAACTTTTGCATAGAAGATTAAAATACTGAGAGAAAATCAAGAAACTTTAATATCAAGTGTTATCATAATTTTCAATAACTTGGTAAACTAACTCTGCCAGAATAGATAAAGCTCCATTCTATATTAAAAAGCAACACCCACCCACCAGTTCTCATTAATTATATCACTCCACTTCTGTAGCAGGTATTTCTACAGATTTGTGGTTGAATTTTAAGTTAAAGTTAATATATCAGTTTACTCAGAAATCATAATTCTGTAGAAACAAAGGATTTGACTTAAAGTTGCAAATACACCCTTAGAAATGACTTAATCATTATGGAATGAATGTTTGTATGTGTGACCCTTGTGTTGGAAATGCCTGGAGCAGAGGGATTATGATTAATTTATATGAATATTATACCTTTATTGGGTTGAGTTCCCATTTAAAAGTCTGGGGAAAATCTTGTCACTTGTCAGTCAGTCCAGGAAATTGTCATCAGCTTCCATATTCGGAGGTTTCACTAATGTGACAAAATATCAGAAGGAAGCCATATCAGAGAAAAGAAAGCTAAGCAAATAGTGTAGTTAGTTACTCTCAAGTGACATGCTCAATGCCTTCTTCTGCAAGGTCCATCCAGGGAGGTTTCTAACCCTAATCCAGGTTTTATCACCTCAGCACTATTGGTATTTTGGACTGAAAAGTTCTTTGTATTGTGGGGGCTCTCTTTTGCATTTTAGGATGTTTAGTAACATCTCTGGCTTCTACCCATAGATTCCAGCATTATCTCCTAGTGCTGACAACCAAAAATGTCTTCATACGTTGAAAAATGTTCTGTGTGTGTGTGTGTGTGTGTGTGTGTGTGTGTGTGTGTGTGAGAGAGAGAGAGAGAGAGAGAGAGAGAGAGAGAGAGAGAGAGAGGAAGGCAAATAAAGCTCAGATGAGAATCACTGCCCTTACCATAATCCTACCCATTGACTTAACACTCCATTATTGTTCTTGAAACATAATATCCCAGAAAAGTTTCTACTGTCCATTGAGATAACAACAGAATACTGTTCTCTAAGCTGTTCTACTTGATTGTAACTCCATTCATTACCTGTAAGATATCCTGGTTGATTCAGGCCACAGGTACCCAGGTGGGTATTTTATGTCTTCTCACAGAATGGCACACTTACCTTGTCTCATTTTCTTTTTTCTTCTGTGGACTAAAGTCTTTTGCAACTGATCCTACACCTAGTTAGGCTTACTGAGCATGCATTCTGGTTTATCCAGATCAGTCCTGGAGCATGCTTGTTAACCAGACATCATTATTAATAGAATCCAGTCAGTCTCAAAGTGTCCCGGTTTGGATGATCAATCATAGTTATCCTTTTATGCTATTTGGAACAAAAAGATATTCCTTTTAATTTTACCAAAAAAAAAAATAGTGAAATGGAATTCAGTTTAAAATGGAATATATGAGAAAAAACATTTTCTTCTCTCCTCCCCCATTTTTTTGTATTCTATTAACCTAAGGAGAAATTTGTGTAGGATAGAAGGGTGCTCATGAATAGACTTGGAAGTCTGAACAAATTCCAAGGCAGAAGCAGCTAAATACTTTCTAATAGATGAATCAGAATTGGAGCTGGAAACAGGACACAACTTGCAGTAGAGAAGGTGGCCTCCATGCCGTAGCCCTTCTTTCTGACACATCTCTGTAAAGTTTTTAGGCCCCCTCGAGAGCTGTTCTGCCAGGCAGAATTGGGAAAAAGAGTAATTAAGTGAAGCACCATCCATGAAACAGATAATTGAGTTACACGTCTTTCCAAATGTGAAATTTATTTTTTTGTGTGCCATTTTTCCATTCTGTGGCTATGTATTATTTTTACCTTGATGAATGTTATATGAATGCTCTTTTATCAGATGTATAATATATTCTATTTAGAATGTATATTTAATGCATTTAGTTATGACAATAAAATATTTTTGGTATGCAAAGAATGGAAGCTTTTAACCCATCCCATTCCCTTCAGACCCTATCTAAATCAGAGGACTGATTTCCAAAGAAACTGAACAATCATCCCAAGTCCTACAGCTTCTAATATGAATTTTGGCACTTCAGAACAAAATGTGAAATGATTGGGAACCCAACTTGCATCACTTTCTCCCCATTCCCTTCTAGGGTTTGCTACTTGGTGACTTTCAGATTCTTGTGGAATTGTGAATTCATACTAAGCTTCTGTGCAGTATTACCATTTGTATCACTGAGGATGGAATTGACTTTTGTCTTTGGAGGGAAAAAAAAACAAACTGTACTGCTTGTTCAAGAAGGCTGTGATTAAACTCTTTAAGCATTTGTTTCTTACCGTGGAGAAACAGAACTCCGCAAGAAACTCATACCAGCTACATATATATTAATTTAGTTTTTTGTCCGTGAATATGAATGGCCAACGACAGACCAAAAATTATTAGGGAAAATCAGTAAGGCACAGAGCATAATACAACTGGGCAAACAAAAGAATGGCTTCAAAGAAAACAAAACATAAGCAAAAAATTAAAACTGTTACTAGTATCTTCAGAAAGATCTGACTAGATGTTTCAACCATAAAATAAGCTTAGGTTGCTATAGAGGATAAGTGCTTCAGGAATAAGCCAGAGATTTTGGAAATTGAAAAGCAGTTGCCCAAATGCAAAAAGTGAAAGGAAATAGTAAAAGATAAAGTCTGTTAAATACGTCAGAATATTGAACAAATAAGATATAAAAGTTAAATATGGAGAATCAGTTCAAGACAGTGAACATCTATTAGAAGTTCAAGAAAGAGTGAACAGAGAAAATGGAAGAATGAAAATGGTCAAAGATGGAAGATTATCCAGAGTTGAAAAAAGACAAATACCCCAAATCTGAAAAAGGCCACAGAGTGCTAAATTGGATAAATGAGAAAAGCCCCACGTGGACTTTTCCTAGTGAAATTTCAGAAACGTAAAGACTAAAAGAATACACAGAGAAAGAGCATACCACTCACTTTTATAGTAAATAATATTGTTAAAATCATGACACTGTAAATGCTGCTTATTGTTTTTCAGCTTTAATGAATCACCCATAGACAAAGCTTTAAAGACAAAGCTATAGATACGCAACAATAAAATGTAAATATCATCAGGGCACCTATATGAATCCACATGTGCACTGTCTAACTCTAAGAGACACCAGCCTCAAAGGAGGCAAAAGAACAGTAGCACTGACTGCTAAAAACCTTACTGATGAAAAGTAATGATGCTACAAAGGATGGAGAGAGAAAGAGCAATGGAGGTGGAGGTAGTGTTGAGACAACATGCAGGGCCTAGGGTTGAAATAAGAAATAGAGGTTTAGCATATTATTTAACAGTTAAACTATAGAAAGGCTAAAAGATTGTGTGTGTGTGTGTGTGTGTGTGTGTGTGTGTGTGTGTGTGTGTGTCTGTGTGCTCGTGTGTGCGCATTAAACAAAACTCAAGAAAAAGGACAGAAGGGGGGCAGCATGTTTGCTGAATACCTTCTGTTGGGAGTCCAAAGATACTACCTAAACTTGATTAGTCAGAACATGGAAGTGTAAACATATTGGTCAGAGTGTAGGACAAAGAGGAAACCACCAGAAGTAAAAACAAACTCTAGGAAGTGGGATAAGTGGCAGCAGGTAGGACAGGAAATGTAACTTTTAATATCATTTGAATTTGTTCTACATGTGTATGCTGTTAAATTAATTAAACAAAGAGACCATTGCACCTGAGGTGGCTCTAATGCCATGGCAACCTACATAAACAAGCCAAAATCTAAGCCTGTAAATTTCTTGAGGTGATGAATTCAAAATACTAGGCCAACCAATCACAAACAGCGGACTAGGCTTTAAGTTATAGCCAATCAATAATTTCCTTTCTTTTGCCACCTAAAAATTGTCATTTGCCATCTGGCACTATAAGAATGAAGCTACCAGCCACTATAGTTGCTGACCTCAACACACCCTGAAAGGAGTACAGGGTGGAGATCAGGAACGAGGCACAATGTACTCTGGGAAAACTGGTAGAACAGGCCTTCAGATAGTTAGATATTTTCAGAAGAATTTATGAGCTTAATTTTGTGCATCTTGTCATAGCTCTGAGGAACTACCCTCTCAGGCTATGGTCCTCATTTTGCCCCCAATAAAACCTAACTCCCAACTCTCCCATTGTGCTCCCCACCCCAACCCCCAGAGAGGACACTTTGCTTCTGCACTTCTCTATGTAAGTCATTCCCCTGGGCCCTGTCTGCCGGAGTGCTCCTAATCACTTCTGGTTTGGTGCTGCCCCTTTGGAATCCATTTTTGCTCAAATAAACCCTTAAAATGTTTAATATGTCTCAAATTGTCTTTGGCAATATATTATTTGGTGGTAATAATAATAATAATAATGATAATAATAATAATAATAATAATAATAATAATAATAATAATAATAATAATAATGTCAATCTGATTTTTTTCACAGCATTATTATATACTTACGCAGTTGCCAGCAACTTTGTAGAGGGGCATAAGCAAATTGTACAAAAATCAAACAGACCCTAAAGCACTTCACTTCAAATGTGCTATGCCTCATGTTTTCTTAGACCTTGATGAAGTTGAGGCATGGGGTGCTATTTTTATATTATAATTTTGTGGGTAAATTATCAATAGATCATATTTCTTATGGGGTATGAAGCTCTCTTTTTTCCCTTTGGATATTGATGAATTTATTTATTTCAGATATAAGTTACTATTTAGCACTCCAAGATCTTTATTATGTATTGATTCCTCAAATATAAAACATATACATTTTATTTGAGCCTCAGAATTCTATGACAATTCAGTGTAGGTGTTACGATCTCCATTTTATCCATAAAGTTGAACAAGGTTAAGAAGCTTGTCTTAGGTCACTGAGAGGGGGAAAGAGCCAGCACTCGAACTGTCTTCCTTCTCCTACCCTACGTAGTTTCTTAAGGAGTAGGGAAGATTGAATAATATTAAAACACACATTTTTTAAAATGTCAAAAACACATTACCACGGAGGAAGAAAGAGCTACCAAAATCAGGAAATCCTTCTGAATGCCTCAGGTATAATCTTCCTCACCCTGAACTCTTTTTCAAATTGAACAATATAGTATTTAAACATGTGTCCCGTAGAAAAAGCTATTGAAAGACACTGTAAAAGTGAAGAGAATTAAGTTAGAGGAAGAAAAACAAAAAGTGTTCCTTAAAATCTATAATTTCATCTACTTTCTGTGCTAATCAGAGTAATTTCCTATGTCCTAGGAAGCATCTTCTGACTTAAAATTAAAAGTTGGTTGTATGGAGACTTCAAAAAACAGTACTCACCTGCACCTCCCACATTCATTAGCCTTTTCTTCCTATGCTGTGTCTGTGCAAAAATAGGGATGGGGCAGGGGGTAGGAGGCATAGGAAAAGTGGGAGCGTGTTGAATAGGAAATGTAACTTATCTTTCATACCATTTGAATTTGTTTAACATGTACATGCATGGAGAGATGTTATTAAACCATAGGTTAGAAAGTGCAGACCACTGATGGATCCTTTCCATAATGCTGTCTGATTCCTTAAAATTAAAATCTTACTAAAATACCACAAATCTAATCAGGAATTCCAGGGGAATATTCTGCTTTTGTTTTTCTCTTAGAGATTTGAAGTTCTGCCTTCGTTAACACAGAACCCTTGACTTAAACTGAACATAAAACATTTTAAAGCAATTCCAGTTGCAGGACATTCTTTTTTTTCTGTGTGAATGTTTGATGAGCTTTGTCCAAATTCTGGCTCTTCCCACATTGACTCAGTTTCTGTTCACTAGAACAAGGTGACCTGCCAAGCTAGACAGGACAAAGTCCAGGGACTCACAGAAATGCTTTTTCTTTTACTTCTAAATAAGTTAAGTGCAAAGGCCATCGACAAGAGAGATTTTAGCAATTTTGTTATCAGTGTGTAGTGAGGCAGTCCCTTTTCCTTCCTCCCTTTTACCCACTCACCCCCAATCATAAAACCCTCACCCAGGAGAAACTTTCTACAAAACTGCTAAAGATATACTTGTTGGTTTGAAATTAATTCTTGGAATTACTTTGGATTTAGAGTGCTTAACCAAATTGTCACTGAAATATACTCTTTTCTTGACAAGTACCATTGAAGACAATGTAAAATGATTCTTATATGGTTACCTAGCCATAAAGAATTCAAGTGTAATTTTACTTAGAACTTTCACTGACTATTTTAATCTCAATGACATAAACAGATGTATTGGGATCAGGAAATACTTTACATCACTGGTGTTTTGTTGGCCCGATGAAGGTATGTATAATCAGGAGTTATATAACTTCCATTGCATCAAATACACATTTATCAAATACAAGTGAAAATAATTGGCTTATTTCTTCCATAGATTTTCCTGTTCGAAGAAAATGGACAATCAGTAGGTGCATGTAATGCAACAGCACAATTCTATTATTTTCAAAAGTTTGGAGTGAGATTAATAATACTATTTTAAAAGATCTGAGTGTGTCCTTAATAAAGGCCAGGAGAGCAGAAATTTAAGAAAAGTGGAGAGAAAAAATAGTCTTATATTTTTCTGTATCAAATATTTCAGCATGAAGGTCACTATCTTTCAGATGTTTTTTTCCCTGAATTGGTATTGATGGCAGAGATTCCAAGATTTTCATAGCCAACTAATATTGACATTTCATTTATTTTTTAAAAGGTTGAAAGTGATTAATGAAATATATTATCATTTTCTTCTTCCTTTAGTAACTATTTTCTCAGCACTATGTATTACTTAGACAATGCTGGAACCTCCTACTGGGCAGAATTTTGAACACTACAGATCAAGGCCTTTTCAAAATGAAGTGCATGTGTCTTTCACATAGAAAGAGCTGATTATCAGGAACTGTGAAGGCTCTGAGGTGTTACTTCCATGCTAACAAGTTAGCCTGCCACAGTTCCATGATGCTGGCAGAAGACACAAGACTCTGGATCAGAGATAAAGAACATTGTTCTGGTATATCAGGCAGCATGAGATTCATGTTTGCATTGATTCTCCTTTTCCTGAAATTTTCATGAGTTTAACATGAAAAGGCCCAGATGGATGTTGTTTATGCAGTGTTTTTCTCTTTGTAGTCCCATTTTCTTCATTCTGCAGAATATACTACACAATGAACTTTATAAACATTTTGATATTTTCTTCAAATTTTTCTTCTCTCTGATCATATGACTTGAGATAAAGACATGAGGCATATTAGCACTCATATTTCTTCTTTTATCTCTTTAAATAATGGACCCTAGATTCATTTTATGTTCTCCTGTATCAGTGTAAGTTATAATAGAGGAAACAAGATCTGAGAGCAGATGGAGAAGACAAACTTTAGGGTACAGTTACAGAAGTAGGAATCTTGGAAATAGGAAAGATCCCAATTACATTTTTAGTCTCTCTCTCTCTTTTTTTTTTTTTTTTTTTGATATTGGCTTTCAACCTCTGTCTATAAACACACACACACACACACGTACACATGTTTATTGTTTTTCTATTGTCTTATTGAGTGTACTTGATAGCAAGTATAGCAGAAATTAAATGTAATCTCTATAACCAGTATGTGCAAAATATATTTTGTAACTTCCCTTATTTTATTTAATGGATTTCATCTTGTTCACAAGATTCAATTCCAGATAAAGATTCAATTTTAGCTAAACCTTTTCAGGTAAAGATACCTCAGTCTCTTGTGAGGAAATACTCTCATTTAGAAACCAATTTTGGCAAATCTCTGCCCTCTTTGTCCTTTTTCCCAATGTGCAAGTGGAGGTTGCATCCATCTTCACGTGGCGGATTTGGGTCCACTGTTTTGCATATTTTTGATGTTCTTTGCTACAGAGGGATTGGTCTGGCCCCCTAGGGTTCTGTGCTGGTGTCCTAGGCAGTGTGGCTGGTTCTACCTGAACTTGTTGCATATTTTGCTGGTATTAACTTCTGATGTCTTGGTTCCTGCCAGTTGCCTTAAGTTGTGGAGTTCCTGTAGTATGTGGTTGCCTTTTCCCAATACAGAGTCCTTTCTAGATCTTTGTGGCATGTCTACATTTCCCCACTGGTCACATAGGAGCTGCTGGGTCTCTGGCATGCCATGCATAAGCTGAGGGAGGGTTAGGGCATGCTCTTATGTGTGTTATCAGGTGTTGAATGTCTCCCTCTGCAATTGCTGCTGTACAGCTACTTGGCCTATTGACAGAGAAACAGCATCAAGCTCTCAGTTAAACAATTTCGGCTTTCTATGGACATTTTGAGTTTTCTTGCTCCATCCCTTTGGCTGAGGCACAAGGATGGCCAGTGTTGCTGTTCTGGTTCTGACAAAGGAACCAGGCATGTCATCAGCTTAACTTGCATCCCCTCTGAGACGTGTGCCTTCCTTTCATGGCAAAAGGCTTTCTTCCTCTTCCCTCTTCATACTGAGAATATCCCTTTCATAATATCCTTTGCTATCTCTCTAAGATTTTAATAAAATTCTAGGATCAAAATCTACTAAGCCTATATCCTTAAATGGGAATTGGAGTTTAGGGGATTTAGAAAATGTTATCCCTTTAAACAATGCCTCAGTTTCAAGAATATCTCTAGGGATTCAAAAAATCTATTTTTGGAAATCAAAAGCTGAACATGGACACCTTTTCATCTTGCATTCCTGTTTCAGTTCCAAGCCTCCCTAAGATAACAGCTAAAATTCCACTAGCTGAACAGGGGAAGACATCATATACAGGAAATGTGAGAAAGAAAAGCACATATTTTTGAAAATTTATATTTTGAAATATTTCCATAAAACTGGCTCTGGCTAACTTAATCAGAGGAGACATTTTGGAGACCTGTTGAGGTCCCAGAAAACCAGAGGGAGGCTGAGGGATAAGTATGGGAGTAGGCTGGATCCTAGGGTGACACAGAGTACCAAGGTGTGTAAAGCATGACAGTGTGGATAGGATGTCACTACTTAAGATTCAGAGGCCAAGCAGAGAGCTGAGCTTGGGTGGGCGTCTACTCTCTGAACTTTCCTAGTGGTGGGGAGGGTGGCATCTGTCAGCTGCAGCTTCCATGGTGAGTTGCATGCACCTGGATTACCCTGTCACCAACAGAAAAATTGTTGGTGGTAGTTTCTGGAGGCTGGTCAACCTCCAGAGAGGAAATTAGGGTGCTGTTAGGAAGCCATTCACAGGAAACTCTAAATGGCAAATATGTATATCACCTAAATGAAAACAAGGAAAAGGTAAGAAGGAAAGGCAAAGAAATAGAATGTGGTGGTCTTCAAAAATGAGTTCCTTCTTTGTAATTCTGTCAAGGATACAAGAACTCTGAAGTTGTAATACATGGCCTTGGCCTTAGCATGCCCCTCGCACTGCCTCCTTCCTCTGCATTTCTCTACTTCTCTGCTTTGGTCTTCTCTGGAGGCTGCTTTCTCTTCTTCTTTGTGTAAATTGGCCCTTCCACAACATCTAAGTTCACAGGTCTTCCACTCAAGTAAAGTGTAGACTTACTAGAGACTCAATTCCAATTCTAAACTTTTAAAAGAACAAATTTGAGTGGGTTTGTTTGATGTATCTATATCTTATTAGCTACGGGTACAGGGGGAGGGGATGGGTGGTACAAAGGCACAAATGCTCCTGTGGGTGGTGTGAGAGTGGCAGTGGTTCTGATTGGACAGAATGGGGCATAGGGTGGGAAAACAAGCTAAAAGTGTCTGTTGCAGGATAATAGTATTTTAAGGTGTGACTATATCATAACTTACTTTAGTAACCCTTTATTATTGAGTATTGTTTCATCCTCATTTTCTCCCATTATAAACAGACTGATAAAAATCCTTGGGTCTAAATCCCATTTGATCCCCCTTAAGATTAATTCTTAGAAATAGAATTGCTGGTGTGAAGAATCAATACATTTTATAATTTTATATATATTGAAATTGTCTTCCAGAAAGTTTGTGCCAATTTATGCCATCTCCAGCTAGTTAAAAATACTAATTTTTCTGTACTTCTACCTGGGTGTATTAATTTACTTATTAAATATATTAAGATAGTTCATTGCTTTAATTTACATCTTTAATTCCAAATAAGGTTGAGCCTTCCTTTTCATAAGCATGATAGCCATTGTGCTTCTTCATATCTTTTACTTATTCTACTACTATTGTGTTAATCTTTATCTTACTAATTTTAAAGATTCTTTAGTTACGAAAAATAACAATTCTTTGTCTTGTATGTCCCAAATAGCTCCCCAGGTTATGGTATGCTTTTTTTTTTTTTTTAAGTTTTATATCTAAATACTTTAAATTTAGCTGTAAAGTAGCTTTTAAAAATCCCTTGGTTATATCATGTAACTAACTCAAAATTTCGGCAGAAGGAAATTCTTCTTTACAGAGTTATTGGATTTATTTTTTTCTATGTAGAATATGATGATATTTTGTTCTACTTTCTGCCTTTAGGGAGCAGAATGGCTGTTGGCCAAAGCCACCAGAAGTGAAATATATGAAGAGTAAAGCTATAACTTTATGCCAAGTGATATTATTGATTTGTTGATAGATTTGGTCACATAAATACAAGATATAGATGATCTCTGTTCATATAATTTAGTCACTTAGGGATAAGAAAAGGAAACAAAGAGGGTGGCTGGTAATGTATCACCAATTTTTAGCATATTGTCTCTGTTTTTAAATCTCCCTTCAATTCTCCAATGATACTCGAAGGTCGAGATTTTGTTGAGAGCTGACCAGAATTAACTTCTGTGTGTTAGATGGAAATTGGCTCAGAAGCTAAAGTGTGGTGGGAGGTATTACATCTTCTTCCAAGAGATATTTGGCTGAGAGGCCGCCAATTTATGTGCTATGAGGCTTTTCAGATAAGAAAATTAAATTATTTTCATCTTTGGCTTTAAGAACTGAACATATATCTCCATGTTTTCTCGCCCTGTCTGAGTGACACCACACATATCTTTCTAAGTTATATTTTCATCACCACCTGACAAATACTGTTTCATTTTTTAACGCCATAGTAAGGATTAATCCTCTTGATTTTGCAGCACAAGCTGGATAAAAGAATATTATGAAGATGTAGTAGTTTAACTCAAATTGCTATCAAAAGTTCACTAAGGACAAAAACTTTCTAGATGTACACTGTCCAGCTTGTAACAGCTGATGACTTTTTCACTGGAAGTCTCCTCAAACACCTCAAACACAACACATATGAACTGTGGCAGACAGCTGACTTCTGATAAGGGCTACTCTCTTATAGTCCTCTCTTTTTGAATGTTGGCAGAACCTGTGACTTGCTCCTAACCAAAAAAATATGACAGAGGCAATGGGATTTCACTCCCTTGATTAGATTATGTTGTATGGCAAAGATGATAGTGTCACTGTCTTGATTAGATTATGTTGTGCAAGACTGCAGCTAGAGAGTCTTCCATTGGCTTTGAAAAAGCAAACAGCTATGTTGTGAACTCCCAATGGAGAAGTCCACATGGCAAGGAACTACTAATATCTGAAGGCATCATTCAGCTAAAACCCAGTTTTGAGCTGGGACTCTCAGTCATTCAGCCACAAAGAAATGAATTCTGCCAGAAACCCGAAAAGGCTTAGAAAGGTGGATCTTCCTAGTCAGGTCTCTAGATGAGAACACAGCCCAGTCAACACTTTAGTTACAATTTTGTGAGCTCCTGAGCAGAAGATGCATCTAAGCCATGCCCAGACTGCTGATACACAGAAATTGTGAGATAATAAATGTATATTGTTTTAAACTATCAAGTTTGTAAGAATTTGTTACAGAACATATAAAACTAATCCACAAGCCTAAATTCATGACTATCTTTCACAGGCTCCTTGTATTTTCTTTTAATCAGCACAACTATTTTCAGAGTGAAATACATCTTTATTTCCAAAGTCAAGCAGCTACCAAATCCTGCTGATTGTATTTAAACTATCTCATGTATGATTCCACTTGTTCATTTTGTCTTCCATTTTTCTGGTTTATATCCTCATTACTTCCTACCTAGACCCAGACTGGAGATCTTTTCCTTCCCTGGGTCTTCACAATATCTTCATCCTGTGGAATGCTGACACATTACCCCACCAAATGTGCTTCCGCAATATGCCTTCTACAGATACCTATCCTGTGAAATATCTACCAGATTGTAAGCTCTTGGAGGGGAAGAAAGGAGGCTCTTTGGTCCATGCCTGATGTGTAGTAGGTATGTACTTCAGAAAATAATGAGCACACAGATCAAAACATTTCTGACAGAAAACTGAGAGCATCATAAAAATAAAAGTGTAGTAATTTTTTGCTTCAGTTTCCAAGAGTCAGAACAGGCTCAGAACAGATGTGAGAGAAAGGTGAAATGACCATTTTAGGCTCTCTTCTTAATATTATCTTGATTGAGATGATAATTTTAAGTTGGTGCTTGGTGGATGAGGTGCTAGTGCATGAGAATACTAGGTCAGATAACCAAGCAGTTTTCCTAATTCAGATTTCTAGTACATACTTCTCTTTTAAATATAAGTGAATTGGGAGGAAACTTAGACACTTGAGAGGCTGAATATTCTTGATTTTTGTTGTTAAACCACTGCAGTTTGCCAAGTCCTTTCACCCTGATTGTAAATCTCAAAGGGAATTCAGTCCCATGTGTTTCTCATTAGTTTGCACTTGATTTATCCAAAAGTTTTATAAGAACCATTTGAAGTACAAAAAGCTTTGTGAAATAAATCTTCTTTTAAATTTAAATGTAAATGTTTACTCTTTTTTTGCTCATGGTTTGTGGACAGAGGGAGTTAGGGTCATACTAAAGAGCAATGAGAAGAAGTATTTTAAATTAGAATCAGGATCATGAAGAAATCGCCTTATCATGTTAAAATTTACAAAATATTCAAATTAAGTCTTAAAACATGAAGTCTATGTTGTTCATATCAACAATGAGTGTAGCACAGTATAATTGCCTCATTTTTTGAAGTTAACCTCTGGCTATAATTAATATCCACACATTTTAATAAATACAGCATTTACATAATTTTAGATTTCAAAATGTCTTCTATTTTATTTCCAAATTAGAGTAGAAATTATTTTAAATGCTTAGTCATATATCATATATTAATGTAATATTTTCTCCATTATATGAGTCATGAGAATGTTCAGAAGCAGAGAGAGCAAGGTATTAAGCATGATAGAGATTACCAAGGTTATCACTGTCTAAAGGGCTGAAGGATTATATATATCAAATTCTTATATATGTGTGGTAATATCATCTACTGAGTAAATCTGAAATTTAATGACTGTATATAAAAATAAAATAAAAATTTGTAGAATTGTTACATTTTAAGAAGCATCGCAAATGTATTATATCATATAGAAATGCACATGGACTAATGAATTGTATTCAAAAACTCCTTTCTCTCTCATTTCTTGCTAAGTTTCAGTGTCTCAGTTACCCAACTAAGAGTACTTACTTTGCTAATGTGCCTGGAACTCAGGGAGTGGTCTCCTCACCCCACTGACTCTATCATTTAAAGGATATATTTGGTCCGGATTTACTCCATTGGATATTGTGTCTAAATATAATGGGAGATTTCATGTATGATGAGTACAATAACTTAGAATTATGAAATGAAACTGTCTTATGAAAAATTAGTCCTTAATTTTCTGAAATTTGATGCCAGGACACATCTGAGATTGGAGCATAATTTTCTCAGTGCACAGCTCTCTGCTCTTATTTTCAGCCATTACCTACTGCATTCAGCACCTCTTAATCTGCACAAAGGACCTCATCTCCATCATTAACTTGCAATGAAATTCATGTTCACCATATTCTATGAACAGGACAGGATTTTTATAGAACTTACTTGATTCCTTTGGGAAACATGTTTATTTTGGGGTTTCTGAGCAGATGCATTTCTGCAGTTGAATACCAGCTTGCCAAGAAGTTTCTGAAGTCTAAAAAAAAAAAAAAAACCTAACTGTTTTAATTTTAAAAAGGCCAAAAGAGTGGTATAAGTTGTTGACAATCTGTTAGTGTTCTTACAGAGATTATAACATTGGGTGGAGGGAAGTAGACAATGAATTTTTATGTGCCATCTAGTTCTAGTATTCTATTATTCAAGCACTTCAGATTCATTTATTATTTTATGCAGTTTATAAAAGTTTATTTTAAGACTAGGTGTGCACAGATTTTTGTTATTTAGGATGCATAAATAGACCGCTCAAGCCTCCATCTCTACTTTTACTAATACTCCTTCTCTTAACCTCTGATGTTCAAATTTTTTTAAAGGGCAGGGAAATAATGCTTCCCATGTCATGTTAGGCTTAAAATATAAAAATTTTAAGGAGAGAATATACAGCAATTTTAATTTCCACTAAAGTAATAATGAGCCTATTCAGTGAGCAAGATGTGATAGCAGTCACCAGAAATCCATAAAGATGTGGGGAAGCAGAGATACCTGACAGGGGAAGGGCGGCCACAGACTGTTTTTTGAGTTGGCCTGTCTACTTTTATGCCTCTTACAGGCAGAAAAGTATTACATTCAATCCACAACTTTAGAGTTGATAGTTAAGCACCCCAAAGTGTAGGAGAGTATTCTCAAGTGGTAAGAGTGCAATATTATTTCTCTCTACAAATGTCAGCACTATTTTCTTTAGGTGAAAAGGGGCAATGAATCTACAGATACTTAAGTTTAACACTGAATTACATGCTACAAGAAATGTAAAATGCAAAAAGTAATAGTCATTTTAAGGAAATGGGAAGCTAATCTTAGAAACAAATTGCCATCCTAATGAATTAAGGCTAAAAATGTATTTCTGCATCAAATTAAAAAGTGGTAAGTCTTATCAAAATTATATTTCACATCTACATTTATTGACCTAAATTAGGCTATTGTTTAGTCAGAAAAAAAATTAATAGTAGTAAATACTGATTTCTCATGTACAATAATAAATCACAGGCATAGGGGCAAATTGGTTTCTGTGCATTTCAACAAGCCTTTTATGACCCTATTAGGAAATGTTTTAACGGGGTTTCTTAGCATTTTGAGCAAAATATTTGTACTCCCTACTGAAAATAGCTTAATGTCCCAAAGGAATCCTGTCTGCCTCATAAAGTTGCTTTTAGAGTTTTGAGCTCTGGCGTTCTTTTTCCAAATGCACAGTGGACATATATTCCAACTCCAAATTCAGGTTTTAGAGAAATTGTGTGTTTCTCTTCCTAAACAGCAGACTTTTGCCAGTTCTTTCAAAAGGGGACAGTTTGCTTTGTTGAAATACTTAAGCTCTTAATCTGTAATTTTTAAGTGGTGAAATATAAACAAATTACTTACTCTGTAATTTCTAATACAGTCAACTCAACTTCCCTTGTGATACATAAAGACATGCGTATTCTCTCTTTACCTCCATTTATATGCTAACCAGAGAGGCCATGTGCTATGACTGCTGAAAGTGTGACCTCAAATTCCAGCTCTACAACTTAGCTGTATAACCTTCAGCAAATTGCTTATCCACCATAATAATTCCACTTTCTGGTCTGTAAAATAGGATTGCAGTGGCAACCACCAGATATAATTGCTGTGAGGAATAAAGGAGACAGTGAACGTAAAGTTTGCAACATAGCACCCTGCATGTTCTTAGTAACTTTTATTTATTAATATTCATATTAACTTCCCCTTCCTGGAGGTTGTTAACTATATATTATTTTGCTAAAATGGACACTCTGTTTTCACTAAGTAAAACATAATCTTGTGCTAGCAAGATTTACAGACAATGTCAATTCGTGACCAAGTGCAGGATATACTGAGGCCATTATCTAGTGAATGCAGAGTATCTAGATAGCCAATCTAAACAATTTAGAATCTAAGTGGACATTAAGATTAATTTTTTAAATTCCAAAAATAGAATTGGTTGTTACACAGTGTAATAGTAAATCTTACAATTGAAATCTTTGAATAAATGCATGCCTGTGGCTCATGGCGGTCATAAGTGCTCGTTTCGATACGTTAACAGTTAATTGAGATAAATATGTATAAATAAAATGAGCTCTGTGGGAAAGTGTGTTTGATATTTTTTTTAAAAACCTCAAACTATCTAATTTAAATGTCATTTTGCATCAGATTCTGAAAAAGCAAACTAAACAAGACTGAAGAAAGAAAGATCATTAATTTTTTAATCTCTAAGTCATCTTCTAATTCATTAGCATGGTATACATAGCATATATTTTTATTATATATGTTCCCTTTAATTTCTGCCAAAAAAGTTTTACATATATCTTTTATTGAATTTATCCCTTAGGATTGTAATATTTTGTATTTTCAACAATATGTCTTAAATCTAATTTCTAAATGCTTGTTGCTGGTGTATAAAGGTAGAGTTAATTTTTTATATTGATTTTGCATCCAGTAACCTTTGTTAAAAAGTTTTTCTTTTGTTTTGTTTTGCTTAATAATGAATGAATGACGAATTTCATCAAATGAATTTCCTGCATTTATTGACACAATTATATATTTAATCTACTGATGTGGTGAATTATATGAACTGATAATCTGTTGTAAATTGACTTTGTAAGGCTGGGATAAAGCAACTTGGTCGTGTTCAATAGTCTTCTTAATACTTTGCAGGATTCATTTGGGTAATACTTGGTTTAGGAATTTTGAGTGTAGATTCATGAGTGAGTTGGCCCATCAGTTTTTTCCCATGCTGTCCTCAGATTTTGACATCAAAGTTATGCTGGCATCATAAATTGAGTTATGCTTCTTGTTTTTATATACTCTGGAAGAATTTACATAATATTGCAAATATTTGTTCCCTCAATTTTTGGCTGGAATTCAGTGGTGAAACCATCTTTGGTGTTTTCATTTTGGAAAAAATTTTTTAAATGATGCAATTTCTTTAACTATTCTAGAAAACTCCAGGTTTTCTAATTTTTTTTTTTTTTGGTTAGTTTTAAAATGTATTGTTCTAGAAATTTGTCAGTTTTATCTAAACTTTCAAATTTATTGGAATAAAATTGTCTTTTATCATCTTTTTCATATCAGCAACAATGCAGCTGTTCCTTCTTTTTCAGTCCTAATATTGACTTTTGCCTTTGCCCTTTTTTCTCAATCTCATAAGAGGTTTTACTCTTCACAAAGAACCATTATTTGGCTCTTTTGATTCTCTCTTCTATATATATAGATATATATGTCTTTCTCTATTTAAAAAATAACTTATGCTGTTTTTTTATATGTTGTTTTCATTTATTTCTTTTTAGAGGGTTGCTTAGCATTCTTTCTAGCTTTTGTTCTTTTCTAATATAGAAGTTCAGAATTAAGTACTACTTCAGCTTGTCACTAAAGTTTTCATGTGTAGCAGTTTCATTATCATTCAGTTCTAAATATTTTTAATGTTTATAATGATTTCATCTTTGACCCATGAGTTATGTAGAAGTAATTTTCTTCCAAACATACTTTTTTTTCTAGTTATCTCTTTGTTTTGATTTTTAACAAAATTTCATTGTAGGCAGAGAACATGACCTGCTTGCCTCAGTTCTTGAACTTTACTGAGACTACTTTTGGACCAGAATATCGTCAGTTTTACAACATGTTTTATGTATGCTTCAAAAGCTTTTGTAATTTGAAGTTGTTGGGTATAGTGTTCTATACGTGTCCAATAACTAATTTTTTTAATTGTCTTCCAAATCATCAATATCATGCTAATTTTATTCATCAGCTGTTCCTTTAGCTATAAGAGGAACATATTAAACTTCCCAATTACTATTATACATTTATCTTTTTGTTTTTCTCTTGATTTTTGATCACCATATTTTGTGGCTATGTTGGTAGGTGCATACAGATTTAAAACTACTATATATTCTTGAGTTATTGCATTATTAACATTATCTAGTGGTCATTTTAATCTCTCTTAATGCTTTGTTATTTAATCTATCTAGAGTTGTGCTAGTACCTTATCATTTTCCTTTTGCTTAGATTATTAACGTTATGTATATTGTTAGTTTTTAAACCAGTTTACTTCCAAATTTTCTGAATCTTTAGGTTTTAAATGTGTTTCTTATGAACAGCTCTGAGCTTTTTATTTTTTGTTCATTTTACCCCATGAGGCTACAACATTTTAGATCAAATCAATCTACTTGCCAAATGCCATAAAAATGAAAGAAGGCTATGAACTCTACTTATCTGTCTGTATCCTTACTTTTATCTAGTGCTGGGACTGTCTTCTAACTTTGCCAATTCATTAATTTTTAAGAGTATATATTTATTTAGAATAATTAGCTGGTTTCAGCAGAGGATAGAAACAGATAGCTTGCCATATTATAACAAATTAAAATACAAAATAGTAAAATTTTAATCCACTAAATTTCATAATTTAGTTATAAGATGTGATAATTCATATGTTAAATAATTGGCTTTTCTGATTCTTTTAATTGTTTTTTTATTTTAGTTTTATTAATTTGATTTTCTCCTTATTATCTTTTTTCTTATGTTTGTTTTGGATTCTTCTTTTACTTGTTCCTTAAGATGGAAGCTTAGTTCATTAATGTAACAACTTTTTTTTTTTATAAAGAATGGTTTTAGTTTATCCACATATTTTCATATTTCAAAATGCTTTTTAATTTTCTGTTTTTTTAACCCCCTTGGTTATATAGAAGTGTTTTTTCACATAACTGAGTATTTTTGAGACATTCTTGCATTACTGATTTCTAATTTATTTTCTTTGTAGTTAGAGAATATACTTTATACAATTTAAATTATTTAAAATTTGCTGAGACTTGTTTTATGCATAGTCTATTGTGTATCTTGTTAAATGTACTACATGTGCTTGGAAAGAATGTGTGTTCTGCTTTTTTGGGGTACAGTATTCTTTAAATGTAAGTTAAGTCAAGTTGGTTACTAATGTTTTTCATTTTTTTTAGTATCTTTACTGATTCTTATGACTATTTATTCTTTTGGTTTCTGAGAAACTTTTGTTCAAATCTTTGTCTTTATTCATGGATTTGTTTATTATTTATTTCAATTTACCAGTTTTTGCATTATGTACTTTGAGGCCCTGTTATTGGGTGCATAAATATTTTTGTCATGTCCTCTTGATTATTTGAACCCTTTGTAAGTGTAAAATGATCCTCTTTATTTATAGTAATATTCTTTACTTGGAAATCTATTTGGATTGATATTAATATAGTCCCTCCAATCTCCTTTTGATTGGTGTTAGTATGGTATACAATTTATTATTATTTAGACAAATTTTAGTTTTACAACAAAATTGGGGGAATATATAGAAATTTTCCATATACCCTCTGACCCCACATATGCATAAGCTACCCCATTATCAACATTCCCAACAGAGTGGACA